>NC_143056.1:34230000-34855000 GCF_052426305.1 Pelodiscus sinensis
CCCGCCTTCGGGGCTCTTTGGTCCAGCAATATCCGTGGCTCTGCTGGACCATGTATGTTGCCAGACCAGAGTCCCGGATTTGGGTTGCTCAACCTGTACCTAGTAATTTCATTGAGTGGTTCTTATTTTATTTGATGGGGTAAGTAACATTTCCTTATTCACTTTCTCCATGCCACTCATGACTTTATAGCCCTCTATTATATCCCCCTTAATTATCTCTTTTCTAAGCTGAACGGTCCTGATCGTTTAAATCTCTCCTTCTATGGAAGCTGCTCCATAGCCGCCCTCATTTTTCTTGCTCTTTTTTGTACCTTTTCTAATTCTAAATTATCTTTTTGGAGACGGGCAACCAGAAATATATGCAGTGTTCAAGATGTTGGCTTATCATGGGTTTATATAGTGGCACTGTGGTATTTTCTGTCTTATCTATCTCTTTCTTAATGGGTTCCTAACATTCTGTTTAATTTTTTGACTATAGTTACACACTGAGCAAATGAATTCAGAAAAGCACGCATGATGCCTGCAAGATCTCTTTGCTAAGTGGAAACAGCTAATTTAGCCCCCACCATTTTGTATATAGAGTTGGCATGTTTTCCAAGGTGCATTACTTTGCAATTATCAACTTTGAATTTCATCTGCCATTTTGTTACCCAGTCTTGTAAGAGCCCTTTGTAATTTTACATGCAGCTTTGGTCTTAACTACCTTGAGTAATTCTGTATCATGGGCAAACTTTGCCACTTAACCGATTGCCCCCTTTTCCATGTAATTTACTTCCTTTTATGAAATCTGACAATTTATTCCTGATCTTTATTTCCTGTCTTTTAATCAGTTACTAAACCAGGAAGGTAGGGCTGATTACTTTGTTTAACAGCCTTTGTGTGGGACTTGTCAAAGGTTTTCTGAAAGTATGCTGCACCAACTGGATCCCCCTTGTCCACATGATTGCTGGCAACCTCAGCGAAGTCTCATATATTGTTGTAGCATGATTTTCTTTTAGCCCAGCTCCAACATATATTCATCTGTGTGTCTCATAATACTGTTCTTTACTATACTTTCAACCTATCTGCTTGGTACTGAAGTTAGACTTACTGCCTGTACTTATCAGGGTCGTCTCTGGAGCATTTAAAAAAAAATTGGCGTTTCATAAGTTATCCTCCAGTCATCTGGTACAGTGACTGATTTAAGCAAGAAGTTATATACCACTGTCAGTACCTTAGCAATTTCATACTGGAGTTTCTTCAGAACTCTGGGTTGATACCATCTAGCCCTGATGACTTATTACTCTTTAATTTATCAATATGTTCCAAAACACCCTCTACTGACATTTCAGTCTGGAACATTTCTTCAGATCTGTCACATAAAAGAATGTCTCTAGTGTGGAATTTTCACTCATATCCGCTTCTCTGAATGCAAGGAATTCATTAAGCTTCTCTGCAATGGTCCTATCTTCCCTGAGTGATCTTTGAGCATTTTGATCATCTAGTGGCTTCCTCCTCCTGATGTACTTAAACATTTTTTGCTATTACCTTTTGTGTTTTGGTATTTGCTCTTCAGCTTTTTTTGGCCTACCCAATTGTACTTTCATATTCTCCTCCTTTCCATTCTCCTCAATATTATCTGACTACCAATTTTAAAAGGATGCTTTTTTGCCTTTAAATGCCTTTTAATTACAAATATAAATTTATATTTGTAAGAACTTAAAAGTAACTTTAAATTTGTTGCCATTTTACTCTTTCATCCAGTAAAAGAGAAAGCAAAAATATACTTACTCAGCCTGGATTTTTCTCATTGATGATGTTTCCATAGATAAAAGGGAAGTCATGCTAATGAAAAACAGATATTAAAAACAGCATTAGGCAATTTCCTACAAAACTTCCAGTTCAATGTTCCCTCTAATTTTTTCCATCCATGTGCAGAATAAATGTTTATTATATGCACCAAAGCACATCAGATGTGCACCACCAATGGAAACACATGCATCTGGCATTTAAATCCCTGGTGGCATTTAAATCCCTGGTGGCCACCCACACTCTCAGCTTACAGAGAGAACTGCTCCAATTCCCTGCATTTCATTCTATTTCTGCAGCAACCCAAAATCATGAGAGCCCTCACCCAAAAGTGTCTGCTATAGAACACTGAACCCCTGTGCTAATAATGTGTCATGTTGTCACAGAAAGGAGACTATCATTTAATTTCTTGTAATCTAAACATCTGCATGGCTTCTTCCATACCATTGGATATATACAGCTGAGCAAGTAATTGATATTTTTGGTTTGATGGACACAGAAAAATCCAAGGAAACTTTTGTTCAGGTCAAACTAAATATTTAATTTGATCCAAAATAACATTTTTCCTTTTTTTTTTTTTAAAGTTTTTGGGTGTTTTCTATCCTTAAAAACATCTCAAAAAATCTCTAAAATAGCAAAATTTCTAAACCAATTTGCACATTGTTTTGTTTGACTGAAAATACATTTATTAGTGATAAGCTATGTGCCAAGAAAAAAAATCCACTCAACCCTAGCCACATATGCTCAAAACACTGTTCTAGAGCCTACCCACCAATTCACCACTCCTGCCTCTTTAAAAATCTCTTCTCGAGACGCATACATTTCTACCATAAGAACACAAGAATAGCCTTACTGGGTCAGACCAAAGATCCATCTAGCCCAGTATTCTGTCTTCTGACAGTGGCCAATGTCAGGTGCCCCAGAGGGCAAGAGCAGAACAGGTAATCATCAAGTGAGCCATCCCATCACCCATTTCCAGCTTTCGGTGCATAGGGAAGGGGTGGACAATAATATTTGCGAGGGGCGAGTAGAAGAGGAACTTTATGAATTTTGTTATGAGGTCACTGGGCAGCTCCAGGCTCCCCGAAGGGGCAGTAGCTTGGGTGAAGGAGTAAGGCTGGAGGCTACAGAGAGAGACAGAGAGAGAGAGAGCAAGAAAGAGAGTGTGTGTGTGTGTGTGTAAAACAGATTGTGACAGATTGTGTGTGTGGCACAGAGACTGGGAGAGTATGTGGCACAGAGACAGGAGCGTGTGTGTGGCACTGTGTGTATGACAGTGACTGTGCATGTGTGGCACAGACTGGGTGTGTATGAGAGTAATACAGACAGTGTGCGTGTTGGCTGCTGCTGGGTAAGTTTCTGAGAGAAGCCATGTGCTGCCTTAGACAGGGAAAGCTGTCCTGCTCTGTTGTCTCTCTTCCCCTAGTTCTGCAGAAATGGGGTGTGGGAAGGAAGTGTGCATGTAAGACAGTGAGAATGGGAACTGAAATCTTAGAAACAGTGCACTGCCTCTTAAGACAGGCACTCCTCCGAGTCACTTATCATCCATGCTTCAGATTGGAGCAGCTCCGCTGTGTGTCTCCCTTTCTCTGACCCCTGCTCTTTAGAGATGGGATATAGGGATAGGGAGATACCTTGACTTCAGCACTTCTCTCTCCCTTCCCCTCTGCATATTTAGCAAGAGAATCCTGGGAGTAGCTTGGCTACAGGACAGAGCAAGGTGGGGGCAGAGGCAGCTGAACACACGCTGCCAGCTGTAAGTATGCACACCCTGTTAATCAGTTGCGTGGGCTGGAGAGCAAGGCTAAGCAGGCCAGATTTGGCCCCTGGGCCTGATATTGCCCACCCCTGGGCTCGGGACACCATCCTCATCCATGTTGGCTAATAGCCATTAATGGACCTATCCTCCACGAATTTATTTAGCCCTTTTTTCTTTTGTTATAGTCTTGGACTTTGTGTGAAGAAGTACTTCCTTTTGTTTGTTTTAAACCTGCTGCCTATTAATTTCATTTGGCGACCCCTAGTTCTTACGTTATGGAAAGGAGTAAATAAATCTTCTTTATTCACCTTCTCCATACCGGTCATAATTTTACAGACCTCTATTATATCTCCATTACTTGTCTTTTTTCCAAGATGAAAACCCCCAGGCTACGTCTACACTGGCCCCTAATTCTGGAAAAGTCATGCAAAGCAGGTAAGTCAGAATAGGGAAATCCGCCGGGGATTTAAATATCCCCCGCGGATTTAAATAAACATGTCCGCCGCTTTTTTTCCGGCTTGGGGAAAAGCCGGAAAAAAGCATCTGGACTGGCGCGATCCTCCGGAATAAAGCCCTTTTCCGGAGGATCTCTCATATAAGATAAAAGGGATCTCTTATATAAGATAATAAGATATAAGAGATCCTCCGGAAAAGGGCTTTATTCCGGAGGATTGCGCCAGTCCAGACGCTTTTTTCCAGCTTTTCCCCAAGCCGGAAAAAAAGCGGCGGACATGTTTATTTAAATCCGCGGGGGATATTTAAATCCCCGGCGGATTTCCCTATTCTGACTTACCTGCTTTGCATGACTTTTCCGGAATTAGGGGCCAGTGTAGACGTAGCCCAAGTCTTATTAATCTCTTCTCAAACGGCAGCCATTCCATACTCCTAATTATTTTTGTTGCCCTTTTCAGAACTTTTTCCAGTGCTTTTTTTGAGATGAGGTGTCCACATCTGCTCACAATATTCAAGATATGGGTGAACCACGGCTTATATAGAGGCAATATGATATTCTCTGTTTTATTCTCCATCCCTTTCATAATGATTCCCAAAATATTGTTTGCTTTTCTGACTGCCATTGAGTGGATGTTTTCAGAGAACTATCCACAATGACTCCAAGATCTCTTTCCACAGTGGCAACAGCTAACGTACCCTGTATCGTTTTGCATGTATAGTTGGGATTATGTTTTCCAATATGCATTACTTTCCCTCATCGACACTGAATTTCATCTGCCACTCACCTATTATTGTGAAATCCTTTTGAAGATCTTCACTCTGCTTTGGATTTGACTATCTTGAATGGTTTTGTATTATCTGCAAATTTTGCCACCTCACTGTTTACCCTTTTTTCCAGATCATTTATGAATATGTTGAACAGAATTAGTCCTAGTATGTACTCTTGGAGAAAACTGACCATTTATTCCTAACTTGTATTTCCTATATTTATCAAGTTATCAGTCCATGAGAGGATCTTCCCTCTTATCCCATGACAGCTTACTTTGCTTAAGAGACATTGGTGTGGGATCTTGGCAAAGACTTTTTGGAAATCTAAGTACACTAGATCTATTGGAGTCCCTTTTCCACATTTTTGTTGACCTCAAAGAATTCTAGAAGACTGTTGAGGCATGATTTCTCTTACAAAAACCACGTTGATTGACTATTCCCTTAGAGCCCCCAGCTTAAACCCCTCTAGCACATCACTGACAATCTATAACCTATCCTGGAAAACAATCCCTCGCTTTCACAGGTCTTGGGAGACAGGCCAATCCTTGCCTACAGACAACCCCCCAATGTGACGCAAATACTTTCCAGTAGCCACACATCATACCTCTCTCAACAATGGATTTAAAAGTATCTATTCTTCTACAAAGGAATTTCACCAGCCAATTACAGAGAGTGTGGAACTGGTATTCATCTACAAATATGACACTGTTACTCCTGGCTTGAACAAAGACATTAGCTGGATGTCACATTATAAAGCCAGTCTTCCCTGGCTTTAACAATTGCACTTTTACATCAAAAGCTAAGAATGGGACACTTCCAGCCCACTTAATTAGCCTCA
This sequence comes from Pelodiscus sinensis, assembly GCF_052426305.1. Classification (NCBI taxonomy): domain Eukaryota; kingdom Metazoa; phylum Chordata; order Testudines; family Trionychidae; genus Pelodiscus; species Pelodiscus sinensis. The sequence continues at coordinate 34,235,607 of NC_143056.1, forward strand.
GTAGCACTGGTCCTACAATTGACTGATACTTCCACTCCGCCCCCACCATTATAAATATCTTGGTTTCTGTTATTTCCACTCCATCTTATCTGATGAAGTGGGTTTTACCTACAAATGCTCATGATACTGTATATATTTTTGTTAATCTCTAAGATGCCAAAGGACTACTCATGGCTTTTAAAGTTACAGACTAATATGACTACCCCTCTGAGACTTGAAAACTAGCTAAATTTATGTTTGTTTTTTGGGCAGAAACTGAGACAAGAACCAAAGAGGCAGCAATATATGATTTACAATATTTCCGAGATTTCTAGTGGAAAATATTTCAGAAGTAGAGCTTTCATTGATTTACTGATTTATAGTTTACCTAACACTGGCTCTTCTATTAGAGTATGTCTACACTACAGCGCTATTGCGAATTAACTTATTTCGATTCGAAATAAGCTAAATCGAAATAACGCATCTAGACACAAAAACTAAATAGAAATAGCGTTTTTATAATTTGAAATAGCTCGTCCACATTGAGTGGACTCTGACTCAAAGATAAGGCCGGCTGGAACCAGTGCCAAAAGGACATCAGGGTCAGACTTAGTGTGTGGGGCTGCTGCCTCAGGCTATCCGAGATCCGTGCTTAAAGGGACCAGACCCCTCATCCCAGTCAGACAGTTCTTAGGTTTCTCTGCTTGCTGGTCTACCTCGTTGAGGGACAGCAAAACATTCGTGTCTCGGAGTGCTCTGCTTGCCCTCACTCAGGACACCACGGCACTCTGCAACATGGAACCAGACCTGCCCCAGGGGACTCTGCTGCATCCCGTGGACACATTGCCAGCAGCCTGGCTGCACTGTCTGCAGGCTGCCATATGGGAGGACCATCGAGGGGATGTCAGGATCCAGGGGGCCCAGCAGGAGAGCTTCCACCCTGAGGAGCACTAACAGTCTCTCCGGTTTGCCCCTCTGGGGGCTTGTGCCCCATTCCTCCCTTTCGTCCTTCCACTTATCCTTCCCTAGCCCCCCCCTTCTTGATGTCAAATAAAAGACATGTATTTTCAAAAATATAACCTGTCTTTATTTAACACAACTGGGGAGCGGGAATGAAACTCTGGGGAGATGCAGGAAAGGAGGCCGGAGAGGGCAGGAGAAAGGATGGGAGAGGGGAGGGGGAAAACTGGGACGAGGGAGCTGGAAGGGGGAAGCAAGGGGAAGGGGAAGCTCAGCACTCAGGGCTGGGGGTCTCGCCGGGCCAATCGCCTCCCAGCACGGTGGGGAAGGGGGCCTTGGAGTCCCCGGGGGGATGGGGTGGAGGGTGCGGAGATTGAGGAGGAAGAGGTGGAAGGGGGGACGAGTGGGAGGAGGAACAGTAGTTGGGGGGGCAGCAGGCGCAGGACCAGCACAGGGCAGCATGCTCTGCAGCAGGGCCTGCAGGTTTGCGTTCATGGCTCAATCCTCAGCAAGCTGTTCCCGGTGGAGCTGCAGGTCCTCCAGCGTCCAGGCCTGGATGGTGTGGTGCAGGGCATGCAGGGTCCCCAGGTACTGGTCCTGGTACTCCTGTTGTGTGCTGATGGTCCAGAGCAGGTCGCGGGTGCGGGAGTCCAGGGTGGGATGGTGCGCCCTGCACGGGCAGCTTGTGCAGCTGTGGAGAAAGAAGATAAGTGGTCAGTTCTCCCTGGGGACACAGTGGATGATGCCCAGCCCCCAACACGATGTGAGGGCGACCGTGCCCTGCGCCGTCAGAGCTGATGTGCTTGCACAGAGGCCAGGGTCAGGATGTCTGGCTCTCTCCGGGTCTGGGAGTTGCCCCAAGACCGCACCCATGGCCCTGTGCCATGTATAGTGTGGCCAGGGCGGGGAGGGGGAGATGTCCCCTGCCTCTGTGTAGAGGGGGCGTGTGAAGGGAGAGCGTCCTGCTGGGTCCCGCCCTGGGGTCGGGAGTGTGCCAGGTCTCTTCACACACTCATGTGCCTATTGGGCCACGGCTGGAGTCACCTGCCCAAGAGTGGCATGGCACGTGCTCGCACATGCACTGGTGGCTGCATGATCCGTGGGAGGCATGGCCCACATGCGCGGTCCTTGGTCTCCCTCTCCGCCTCCCCTCCCCCAGGGAGGGGACAGTGCTGGCACTTACCTGGTATGGCCTCCCTGGATGACCCTGCTGACTCCGGTGCCAGGACAGCTGGGGGTGGCCACTCTGGTGTGCTCGGGTCAGGGCCCTCCGGTCCCTGCTTGCTGCCTCCCGGGCTGGCGCGGACCGCCCCGCCCCCCAGGAGTCGGTCGAGGGCAGGGATGTAGGAGCAGGTGTCAGCCCCTGCTGTGGTACCGCCCCTGGTAGCCCTGGTGTACGCCTGCCGCAGCTCTTTCACCCTCAGACGCATCTGCTCTTGGGTGTACCTGTGGCCTTTCCTGGCCATGGTGGCCACTATGTGGACGTAGACGGCTGCATTCCTCTGCCTAGTGTGGAGATCATGGAAGTTGGTGGCTTCCCCCGAAACCTCAATGAGGTCCATGATCTCTGCACTAATCCATGAGGGTGCGTGCCGTCTACGGCCCCTGGCTGACCCCTGGGTGCTGGGGGACTAGGCAGAGGATGGCTTGCTGGCACTGGCTGCCTGGCTCATCCTGGAGCCACTGGGTCAGGGGCAGAGACTGCTGGCGGGCCTGCCTCTGGCAAGTGCCGTCTGGCCAGAGTCTACCCCTTTAAGGGCCCCAGGGCTGGGGGAGAGAAGAGGAGTTTTCCTGGTTAGGCCCACAGTGGCCACCAGGGGAAACTGGGAAGGGCTGGAGGACCCCTAATTCAAAATAAGTGTCTACACAGCACTTATTTCGATTTAGCTATTTCAAATTAGGTGTTATTCCTCGTAGAATGAGGTTTACCTAATTTGAAATAAGGGCTCCACTATTTCGAAATAGCGGTTTGTATGTGTAGACAGCTATTAAAGTTAATTCAAAATAACGTCTGTTATTTCAAATTAACTCTGTAGTGTAGACATACCCTTACAGAAAACATTACCCACTAAGTCTGTTTTAGCCAGTGAGACTTGATCTCCTACAGCAACTTAGTAGGAAATAAATATAAAACATACTTGTGCTTTTTCTTTACATAAGACTCAGTATTTATTTTTAGCCTGTAAGGCAGATCATGGGTGGATTATCAAAAATAATTAGCAATGGGCTCAGCTAGCAATGTGGCTGTATAGGGTACAGGATGGGATAGGCTGTGGTAATGGGACACACAAAAGCATTATGGTCTCATAGGAGGCAGTCTGCTATCCTGGGTATAGTTAGCATCACAACACACAAGATGCTGCAGCACTGGTGGAGGGATGGGTTTGTAAAAAGTGGGGAGAAAAGGTAGCCATGAACAAAAGAGTGAAAGCCTGGTTACTATTATCTGTGGGTACAGCTAGACTGTAAGTTTTTGTCGGAAAAAGGTATGCAAAACGCGCTCCGCATTTTGCATACCTTTTTCCAATTCTTTTGTTGAAGAAGCTTTTCCGACATGGAACGAGGAATACAGGGGCTTCCGAAAGAGCACATTTGCTCTTTCGCAAAAAAACCTGAACCTCCCCCCGCAGTATCCAGAAAACCCCCCACAATCTAGCCGTACCCTGTCTGACACAATACCACCAGTTACTGCTGCATGGAGGTATGATCATACTGAGTGTATGATCTTGCTTCATGGGTAATTTAGACAGTCAGATATTGGTAATCTTTTTCCCTTCAAAAGGTACTCATTCATGCATAACTATGAGACTGTGTCAATAACACCATCACTGCCAACTTAACTAAAGAAATAGCTGGTAAGTTCTGATATTAGTTGTAGTGTGTGCAAGGAATAATTAGCTGTGTTAACTCTGTCATACTCACTCCTGTGTAATGGAAATTCTTGCTAAGATAAACACAGGAAATTTGGATGTAAGAACACAGTGACCTACATAATAAGAGATGCTACAGCACATAAAGATTTCTTCACTTATTTCATATGTCTCATCCATTGGCTTTGTGTTGGAATTTTATCATAAGGAAAATGAGAATATTGCTTTCCTATGTATGCACAAAGTCATTAATCTCCAAAACCTCCTTGCTATAAAACAGGGCACACAAATATATGGTAATGCTCATCAATGAGCCTAACGACTAGTAATAAAGCAAGCAATAAAGAATGCTTTAAATATTTCCTACTGCAAATCAGGCACCTTGGAAAGGAGTACTGAAGAGCATCCATTCTTTCCTTAGACTCAGCTGGAGCAGACGTGTCTTTAGCCTACAAACACAGAGAGAACATCTTTATTTTTGGTGCAACACTACATAGCAAAAGAAGGGTCAGAACATGATTAGTCATAAGGTGTCAGGAGTGTGGAAGGGACAGGCAGTTTGTGCCAAGTACACAGTCATTACTAAATTCCACCTTAGAAAAATCAGGAGAAGAATTATGTTAGAATTTTATCATCTTCATGTGATTCGGCTAATCTATTAACATTAGTTTTAAAACTATGTTTTAATAATCCTTTGCTATAATAGAATCATAGAATACTAGGACTGGAAGAGACCTCGAGAGACCATCGAGTCCAGTCCCCTGCCCTCATGGCTGGACCAAATACTGTCTAGACCATCTCTGACAAACATTTATCTAACCTACTCTTAAATATCTCCAGAGATGGGGATTCCACAACCTCCCTGGGCAATTTATTCTAGTGTTTGACTCCCCTGACAGTTAGGAACTTTTTCCTAATATCCAACCTAAATCTCTTGCTGCAGTTTAAGCCCACTGCTTCTCGTTCTACCCTCAGAGACCAAGATGAACAAGTTTTCTCCCTCCTCCTTATGACACCCTTTTAGATAACTGAAAACAGCTATCATGTTCCCCCTCAGTCTTCTCTTTTCTAAACTAAACAAACCCAATTCTTTCAGTCTGCCTTGATAGGTCATGTTCTCTAGACCTTTAATCATTCTTGTTGCTCTTCTCTGGACCCTCTCCAATTTCTCCACATCTTTCTTGAAATGCGGTGCCCAGAACTGGACACAACACTCCAACAGAGGCCTAACCAACGCAGAGTAGAACAGAAGAATGATTTCTCGTGTCTTGCTCACAACACACCTGTTAATGCATCCCAGAATCATGTTTGCGTTTTTTTGCAACAGCATCACACTGCTGACTCATATTCGGCTTGTGGTCCACTATAAGCCCTAGATCCCTTTCTGCCATACTCCTTCCTAGACAGTCGCTTCCCATTCTGTATGTGTGAAACTGATTGTTCCTTCCTAAGTGGAGCACTTTACATTTGTCTTTATTAAACTTCATCCAGTTTACCTCTGACCATTTCTCCAATTTGTACAGATCATTTTGAATTATGACCCTTTCCTTCAGAGCAGTCGCAACCCCTCGCAGCTTGGTATCATCTGTGAACTTAATAAGCGTACTTTCTATGATCATACATTATCTGTTATTCAAGGATCTCAGAGTACTTATAAATATTAATAAAACCTTACAATACCTTTCTCGTATTAACAGTATACTAATGCATCTGGAGATTAAGGACCTAATCTGAATATATGATAATCACCTAAACCATCATCTGAAGTTATGGAAGCTGTGGGAACTCACCACTTCGGAAAATAAGGACAAAGTGACTTATCTAACCACCAAAGATATGTCAGTGGTAGAGGTGGGAATAAAATCTGATGGTGCAAGTCCATTGCACTGCCCACCAGAATATCCCCCTCATATCAGGTGCTCACAGATAGATACTAAAGTTGTCCATGGCCTGTATGTTAAATAACAACATTCAGAAAAGGCCATTAAAGCTCCATTACTGTCACTCTTTCAACAGTAAAAAAAAAAAAAAAAGACTGATGCAACAAGGGGTTGCCATATGAATACACAGTGCTCAGTTGGACTAGAGGGGAGACATCTAATTATTAAAGCTTTGTCTGTATCAGTTTCTACCCAGTTCAGATGCAGCCACTCTGTCATTTTCAGGCAAGGTATAAAGAGGAAAATATCGCACAAGCATAAACGGAACTATTTGCTTTATTCATAATCTCAGACTTTAAGGGTTCAATCCTGAGACCTTTAGTCAGAAGTCCTTACTCATGTGAATAAGTCTATTAATGCTGACAGGACTATTGTTCAGAAGTCTATGTAGAGGATATAGGATGAGGTCCCAAACTTGACAGCTATTTGAAGAATCTCAGTTCCAGTTCATACTCTTCCACAAAAAATTAGCGGAAGTGGAAAATATTAAGATAACTCCAAATCAATAGGGCGAATTCAAAAATTACTGAAAATTATTCCTTGATAAAAGGCAGACATTTCTGTGCTACTGCAATTATCATCACAAGATCACATAACATATCTGAAAAATATTAGCCAAGGGACAGAAACTGCCCTCCTTCCTCATGCTCATTACTCCTCAAAGTTCTACTAAAGTCAATGGCATTACTTATAGAATAAGATGCTATTCAATATGGCTTAAGGCAGCCGAACCTAGCAAAGAGATTTGTTAGTATAAAAAACAAAAAACTGAGCTTTAACTAATCACAGATGGTTATAAAATCTTCTGTAATGAGAAAATGACTGATGGCATAAATACACAAAAGACTGAGACTTCTGCCTCAACTCATCCTGTTGTGTATAGGTGTTGTAGCAAATCAAGTACTATGTTCTCTCTCTCAAATTAACTATGGAAGGAAACAAGGAAATCCTCAAATTACAGCTTGATAAAACAGCTCCTAGAGATCTACAATATGAGAATCTATCAACTATTGCATATTTTATTTACGCTTTTTATAAAATGAAGATTCTGTAAAATACTTATTTCAGAGCTTTTGAAACATGATTATTGATTCTCTCATCCTAATACACTTGTGGATATTAAACAGCTATAACCATTTTTCATATAAATACTATTTAGGTCTTTAATATCATGTGATATAGATCTATCAGATTTAACAACTTATATAACAAAAGTCTATAAAGATAGGTCTCAAGATTCCATTGTGGACAACAGCAGGAATTATTTTTATTTTCAGAGTACTAGAAGCATCTCTGTTATATATTCAAGAACCGGAATGGTTTCACACAAGTTCTTTTTAGTTCTCTAACCTAACAGCATATAAAGGCTCCTTCTTATTATTCTGGTTTGTATGACAGGCCAGTTCTCAAGTATATCTTCAAGCTCAAGTGCTATAAAATCCTTATACATCTCCAAACAAATTCTCCTGTACATTTTTTAAAGAAAAAAACTGATTTTTAATTCTCCTTGTCTCCACCCCAGATTCTTGTCTAATAGGCTGCTACATTTTAGTGACTTTTTTGTGCTACAGAATTTAAAATAAAAAAAGTCACTAGAGATCTGGCTCTGGTATTCAAATCCCTCTCCAGAAGTTCTAGGATTAAACCCAGGTGCACAAAAATTCCAGACACCAACTGTGTTGTGGATCAGGTATATGCCTATATACAATACTGCACCAACTTCAAGTGTACATTCTCATGTTTTATAATACTGGGCCAAGTGTCTCCATTTTTTAATCTCAATTTCATATGTGTATACAGATATTTATGAGTGTGCTTCTCTGTACTGTAAATGTTACACACAGGTTGTAAAACTAGTTTTTCAGATTCTATTTCAATTTTTTTTTAAACATTTCAGCTATGGCTCTCGAGCCATTAATAATTAATTGTGTGATTAATTGCACTGTTAAACAATAATAGAATACCATCGATTTAAATATTTGTGGATGTTTTCCTATATTTTCAGATATATTGATTTTAATTACAAAACAGAATACAAGGTGTACAGTGCTCACTTTATATTTGTTTTAATAAGTATTTGCATTATTAAAAACAAAAGAAATAGTATTTTTCAATTCACCTAGTACAAATATTCGAATGCGATTTCTATCATGAAAGCTAGACATACAAATGTAGAATTATGTAAAAAAAAATGTAAAGTTTTAGAGCCAGCAAATCCAATCAGTCCTATTTCTCATTCAGTAAACAATGTCACCTGAAAGTGAGAACAGGCATTCTCATGGCACTGTTGTAGCTTGTGGCACAAGATATTTACATTCCAGATATGCTAAAGATTCATGTGCCCCTTCATGCTTCAACCACCCAGAGGACATGTGTCCATGCTGATGATGGGTTCTGCTTGATAATGATCCAAAGCAGTGCAGACCAACACATTTTCATTTTCAACAGCTGAGTCAGAAGCCACTAGCAGAAGGTTGATTTTCTTTTTTGGTGGTTTGATTTCTGTAGTTTTTGCATCGGTGTGTTGCTCTTTTAAGATTTCTGAAAGCACACTCAACACCTCGTCTCTCTTTTGGAAGACACTTTATATTCTTAAACATGGAGTTGAGCGCTGCAGCTATCTTTAGAAATCTCACATTAGTTCCCTTCCTTTGTGCTTTGTGAAATCTGTAGTGAAAGTGCTATTAAAACGAACAACGTGTGCTGGGTCATCTTCAGAGACAGCTATAACATAAAATATATGGCAGAATACAGGTAAAACAGCAGGGGACATAAAATTCTTCTCCAAGAAGTTCAGTTACAAATTTAATTAACACATTATTTCTTTAATGAGCATCATCAGCATGGAAGCATGTTCTCTGGAATGGTGATTGAAGCATGAAGGGACATATAAATGTTTAGCACGTCTAGCATGTAAATATCTGCCAATGCCAGCTATCATAGTGTCATGCAAATACTGATTCTCACTTTCTGGTAATACGGTAAATAAGAAACGGGTAGCACTATCTCCTGTAAATGTAAACAGATGTGCTTGTCTCAGAGACTGGATGAAAAAGAAGTAAGTCTGAGTGGACTCACAGGCTCTGAAATTTTACATTGTTTTGTTTTTGAGTGCAGTTATGTAACAAAATAAAAATTTACATTTGGAAATTTCACGTTCATGGCAAAGAGATTGCACTACATTACTTGTATGAGGTAAATTGAAAAATATGTCTTTTCTTTATCATTTTTACAGTGCACATATTTGTAATAAAATATACACTTTGATTTCAATTACAACACAAAATACATAAGAAAATGTAGAAAATATTAAAAATATTTAATACATTTAAATTGGTAGTCTATTTTTTAACAGTGTAATTAAAACTGTGATTAAAAAAAAATCTTGATTAATTTTTTGAGGTAATCATGTGAAATAACTGTCATTAACCAATAGCCCTAATTCTAGCTCATACCTTCAGAACTCTGCACTCATCAAAAACAACGAGAAGTCCTGTGGCACCTTATAGACTAACATATTTATTGGAGCATTAGCTTTCGTGGGCAAAGACCCACTTTGTCAGATACATGGGTGGATCTTAGCCCACGAAAGCGTATGCTCCAATAAATCTGTTAGTCTATAAGGTGCCACAGGACTTCTAGATGTTTTTGCAGATTCAGACTAACATGGCTACCCCTCTGATACTTGCATTCATCAAGTTCATCTGTCAGCCCATCGAGAATATTCAATTTAATTCAGCTATTCACTATAGTGGCAGAGATAAAATATGGGCTCTGATAGCATGGGAGAGTGTGTAGTCAAAACAACTCAGTGACTGATAGAAATATTGTTTTTATTACCTGTGTGATGATCTTTTGCAGCACGGTAGTATCTTTTCTCTCTTTTTCTCTTCTCTCAGATTGAAAACTATAAAAGTTAAAAAAAGTATTAGCCAGGTCTCTCAGAATATACATGCCTCATAGTTCAAACAGCTGTTTTCTATATGCATGGGCAGAAATTTTCAAAACCACTTAGGGGATCTGGACACTTGATTCCTATCAAATTTAAAGGGCATTGGGCATTCAAATTGTTTAGGCATCTTTGAAATTTTTTGTTATAGCTTCTACCCTCACAATGAATCTAAAAGTCAGTTTTCAGTGTTGGAAATATTTAAGTAATAAGTCATTCCTAGATCACCCAATTGATCTGCTGACTGCACAGCAAACAAGGGTAAATAAAACATTCAGAATAATTGTCTGGAATTGGGAGTGAAGGCTGCCCTACACATTAATATAAAATGCAAGGGGGACATTATGTATTCTACACACTGCAAGTCAATAGTATAAACATGAATGGTAAATTACCACACGTGAAATATTCTGAAATCCAAGATATATGAAATAATATAAGCAAAGATGAACTACCTTCAAGTACAGGGTAGAATAGAGGAGATACTTGCACTGATACTGCCTATGTTTTTAATAAAGTGAGGACTTGAGTATACATTTTGGCCCATATACCACCCTACATAAGCATGAAATTAACATACATATGTCACATAAATCACATAAACTTCAACTGCTAAGGAAAAAAGAATTAAAACTAGGAAATAACTGTAATTCTCAAAAGGGTTTATGAAAGACTTGTGGCAGGAAGCATAAATCGAATGATATTTGGAATCTTGATCTCATTAAATGATCAGACTCACCAGTAGTTCATGTATTAATAAAAAGATATTTGATTAATAAAGCCATTTAAAATAGCTCAATGTAATGTTTCTTCTATATGCCTTTTTGCTGCAAATGGAAAGGGACAAGGTGTTCATTTTAAATATACATTAAAATGTTTATTCTCCTCTAGGTATCAGTGGAAATTCCATCTATTTGCCTATCTATAGAAGGGTCTACCTTTTCAGAATTTTCATGTCTAAAGGCATTTTTGCATTTTATCTCTGGTGAAGTATATTTTCCATTAGGCCATATTCTTTAGTCACAATCTCTATCAAAAGGAAGCAATAAGTTAATATAGAAGGGAGGGAGGAAGAGCTCACAGAGTTTCTTGCAAATGTTTTTGTTCGACGGTTTAATTACATCCACCAGTCAAGCCCTTATTTCTGATCTGGAACCCTATTTAAATGATCTATGAAATTGATAGAGGCTGAGCTCTTTCTACTTCAGTCTTCCCATGATTTTAAAAAATGAACTTCCTACTTTAAAGTGCTTTTGGGGCTGCTGCACTTGCCACTTGAACTCTAACAGTATGGATTTCAGTCCTGATCTTATGGGGTACTGACCCCCCCTGAGCTCCTACTGACTTCGAAGGGAGTGGAGGCCATTCAACCGCACTGAGATTATCCTCTATCCCTTGTTTCCTCAAAACATGCACAGTAGCTCTCTTATTTAGAGGTGTTCAGGTGTCAGGGTGAAAGATATAATCAAACCCCTAGATAAGCAAGAGTCAGACCAAATAAGAGAGAGGGACATTAAGGATGTAGGTACTGAGGCAACGAAGGTCCCTAAATTTAATTCAGAAGAAAAAAAAATCTGACACCAAAATTCATTCTATGGGAACAATTTATACAAAATAAAATTACCTTCTCTCTCATTAATATGTCCACTCCTCCAAGCAGCAGCACAGTGCAAGAGAAAGCAATTTTATCTTGTAAAAAATGTTCACACAAACTGGTCCTAAAATGTTTTACCTAAAATAGAATCACACAGCTTAGTGAAAAAGAGGCAGTAAGCGTCGTAGTCAAAAGAAAAAAAGGAATTCAGGCTGATTTCTAAAAGAGATGGAAAAGCAATTAAGTAGGCTATAGAGTACAGGCAGTCCCCGAGTTACGTGGATCCGACTTATGTCGGATCCGCAGTTACGAACGGGGCCGTTCCTCTCCCTGGTCTCCAGCAGACCAGGGAGAGGAAGCAAAGCGGCGGAACACGTGGGCAGCGGACAGGGCTGTCCGCTGCCCATGCGCTCCGTGGCTTGGCTCTGCTTTGCCCCCCCCCCCCCCCCGGTCTACAGCTGACAACAGAACCAACCCAGCAGCACCCCAGCTGCTCTGCCCCAGGCGTCCCCAAGTCAGCCGCTGCTGAAACTGACCAGTGGCTGACTACAGGAAGCCCCTGCCCCGGGCTTCCTGGAATCAGCCGCTGATCAGTTTCAGCAGCAGCTGACTTGGGGACGCCTGGGGTTCTTAAGTTGAATCTGTATGTAAGTCAGAACTGGCGTCCAGATTCAGCCGCTGTTGAAACTGATCCGTTTCAGCAGCGGCTGAATCTAGACGCCAGTTCCGACTTACATACAGATTCAACTTAAGAACAAACCTACAGTCCCTATCTTGTACGTAACCCGGGGACTGCCTGTACTCTATAGACTGCAGGAGCTTCAGGAGGGAAGGCTTATGTGTGAAACTGAGAGAAGACAGAGAAACCCAATATAAAAAACAGAGCGAGCAGGGAGAACAGATACTTGGAGAATGAGCCTCTACCTCTTTGTACTTTGTGGGGACATTGACACCAGTGCAAAGAGCATGTAGAATACTACCATTAGGAACGGGAACGATTTGAAATCCAGAGTGCACAGGTATAAATAGCGATACAATGTAAAAGGGAGTAGAGAATCAGGTCCATAGCCTATCATACAGACTTCAGCAAGTTCTTGGGGGGTTCTTTAACACAAAAGATAATATTCTGCTCTAATTTACACCAGTTGTAAGTCTGGAAGAATTGCAGAGATTTCAATTAAATTATGCTGGACCTGCACCTGTGTAAATAAGGGAAGACTTCAACAGAGTATGTTGCTTTATGAAACAAAATACAGGACTATGTACCACTTTAAAGACTAACAAGATGGTTTATTAGATGATGAGCTTTCGTGGGCTAGATCCACTTCTAATAAAATAACCACAAAACAGATATTACACAGGATCACAAAGAAAAAACAGTTTTTTGCCATTTCAACCAGAAAGGACACTGTCTCAACGACTTAATTACCTGCATCCTGCTTCAGAAGCCTTTTAAATCTGCACTTGAAAGGGAATCCTCTGAACTGTCATTCATGCTAAAATTCGACACTCTACGCGGGGGCTCAACAAAGACTCTAGCTATCTTACGCATTACAAAGATAGTTTCCCCCAATTATCACCTCTAATACCATTAGCTCACAGACATTTACCTTCCCCCCCCCCCGCATCCCCCTTCTGTTCTGAAATTTGATTTGTCCTTTTCATATGTGTTCTTTTTTTTTAATTGTATCCTTTGGTATATATGGTTGTGACTATTTTCTTCCACTATTTGATCTGAGGAAGTGGGTATGGCCCACGAAAGCTCATCATCTAATAAACCATCTTGTTAGTCTTTAAAGTGTTACATAGTCCTGTATTTTGTTTCAGCTACACCAGACTAACACGGCTATATTTCTATTGCTTTATGAAGAGCCTCATATGATTAACACTTAAATAACACTATTTTAGAATTATATGTTAGTCTCTGTACCTGCTTAAGTCCGTTTGTGTTTCTGCTTCCACTTGCTGCTTGGGGGGGTCCTTCCTTTTTCTTTTAGCGGGAGTATAATACCTATACTGTGACAGGAAGGATTTAGCATCTGATTTTAAGGTGCGTGGAGTGAATGGTTGGTGACAGTCAGTAAAGCGGTCAGAATGTCTATCTAAGAGATCCCCAGTGTACACTTTGGATTCAGTACTCCGATGGTTGTGAGAATGACTGATGTTCATAACACTTTCAGCAGAGGAACTGTATGAAAGTCCAGAGTATTTTCTTTGCGGACTTGAAGCATTTGAATTAGAGGTTGAGGCGTTAGATATTTTCCGAGTATCTTTTCTAGCACATTTTGCAGGGTTGGGAAGATCCAGGCCTTGCCTATCCGAAGATAATAATGATCTAGACAAATACTTCTGCACATTTTGTGCCTGAGGTGATAGCTGGTCATTTGCTTCTGCTTCAAATGAATTCTAGAAAAACACAAATGGTAATGTTCAATGAAATAACTGCTTACCTTGCTTTTTTCAAGAGACTACAGGGTGCACATCTAAAGTATGAGGAACATAAACAATGTCAAAGAACTATTTATCTCAAAAATTGGTGTGAACAATTGGTTTGAGCTAAAATAAAGGAAATATTTAAATAGGAAATAATTATAAATTATGAAACTAAAAATTTAACAAATTACACTTTCTGTTAATACAGTAAAATGTCTGTACACTTCTACTCTGAAAAATGTTAACATAAAAACTGCACAGCCTTATTCAATAGGTAGGCTCCCTGTGGGTTTTAGAGGCAAAAACATAGTAATCTTTAGGGTTGCCAGATGGTTTGACAAAAAATACCGAACCCAAACCTGTTGAGCAAAAAAAAGGAAAGGCAGCCCCTTTAATTCCCAGCCCACTCCATCCTCCTCCCGCCTCAGCCAGCCCAAGCTGCGCCACATGTCCCAACCGCCCTTCCATCGGATGCCCGAGCCGGGAAAAACAAAGAAATACTGACATTTTACATGTCCGGTATTTTCTGAATTTTTTTACCGGATGGAAAGCGCAAATACCGGGTTGTCTGGATCAATATTAGATATCTGGCAACCCTAGTAATCTTTATTATATTACCACTGCAGAATCAATATAGACAGGTACTTGCATCCAGTCAACAGAATTGTATACAACATTTCAATCAATTAACACTCATACAAGAAGCCACTGAAGACAATGAGGTTGTACAGGGGTAACTGAAGGCCTTAGTTGATTTGCAGAACACCTTCATTGCTGAGGATGATGTGTAAGAAAGAAACTTCCAGCATAATACTAAGATTCCAGGATGAAGTTTGCAGGGCTAGCAGTAAAAAAGAGCCTCAGTCTCTGCAGCCCAAGCTATAATTTTAATTTAACTGGAGGTGTTTTATATAAAGATTCTACATTTCAGTAAAGTCAAATGTGTTTGCACATCTAGCGCATCTCATTTATGATACTGTATAAACAACATAGTCCTTTACTCGATCTAAAAGAGTAATTGACAAAACCTGCCAATTCAATTCATTTTAAACTGATGAGGCTTCTTAAAATGAGGGATTCATTGTTTGTTACACTCAATGGGACTGCCTGCCTAGTAATCTTATAATTAAATGTTGAAAATGTAAATTTATGTGAATATAGAAAGGGGTTTCTTAAGAGAAGAATTTTATTTATTCACTTAATTAGTTACCAGATTTCTTGTAAACTTCAAGTTTAGGTTCAGAAATATAAACTTTTCATATGATAAATATCCAACATATTCATTAGGAATAGGTAGATCAGAATTGACCAGTATATGACTAAAGATTAAGCAGCAAATACAGTACTTTAAAAGCAATAAAAGAAGGGAGCCAAAGCAACTGAATTCACAAATAAAATACATTCAGGAATGTATATGAGTTTAAAATGATCTTAAATATCTAGCTTCTTTTACAAATTAATTGAAAAATAATATGCAATTCAGTCCGTCAGCAGGCTTTCATCCAAATGATTACAGATAATTGTGTGACAAAGCCTTGATTCTAAGCAATGTCCTCCTCAGAAATGCCACATGATTACAACAGTGGCAGGAAGATTTCTGCCATGAAAGGCAAGCAGAAAGTGAATCTGAAATGACTGGACCTTACATTGGGAAATATATACATACATATCTTTATGACACTATAAATGTAGAAATCTCTCTATCTTTTGGCACTTTTTTTGGCAAAAAATGACAAATCCTTCCTCCAGTCTTAAACTGACAATGTTAATTTCCATCGTATTAATCTCTATGTTTTAAGATTTTATCATGGCTCCTGCATTTTAGCACCCAATTCCACATCCGAGGGCCAATTAATAACACATTTATAGAGTATTTGTCTTCAAGGATACCAAAGTGTTTTTACAAAATTATTTTATTTTTAATATAACCCACACAACATTGAAATGCAGCCACCTTTTATAAAGAAAGTAGTTGCTGTTTCATGGTACATAAGAGTTTAGAGCAGAAAGTGAAGAATTTTATCACTAGTTCAATTTATTTAACAGGAAATTCAATGGTATTAAGATAGGCACTGAACTACAAAATATTTAGTACTGTTTTATCGCAGAGATTAAAATGATGTTACTTCATCTAAATGTAAACAAAGACATATTTACTATTGGGCAAAAACACAGTATTATAATTGAATTTAACATGTTCAACTTTTAGGCCCAGATCCTGGGTCATAGTCAAGCAGAGTTTAGAGGAGTCCATTTGCAAAGGTGACTTTTAGCCATATTTATGCCCCCTTATCCTGATACTGTCTGGCCATTTGACTAGTCTTTGGTTTAAAGTAAAGCTTCTCTAATCTACACTAGCTGCCAATGGCCAGGGTTGATCCAGCAGCTAGGCACTGCTCTGGCCTACAGACACCATGGACATGTTCCCTGTGGTGGGGGCTGAAGGAGGACGGTGCTATTTCAATTGCAAATTCCCATCTGAGTGGGAATCCAATGTAGAGTTAACAGTTTATGGCTACTCTGTGTCTCTAGAATGGAGGAAAGCTCTGGAGGACACCTGAGTGTATCTGGCCATGGGTGTTCAAAAATAAACAGCTGAGAAACATGGGCAATGAAGGACAAATGTGTTGTTTTTCCCTCCCTCCCTCCTAATAACACCTATATCTTATTTTTGCACTCTCAGAATCCATGTTATTTTAAACTAAAATGATAAGTGATGAAATTTATGGTATTTTTCAGTTCTTGTAACAGCCCAAAAATAAACAAAACTTCTCACTAGAAAGACCATCAAAAACAAATCGCTGTACAAATTGCTCACATGTAACATATTTCCCTTTGTTTTCATTACATTTTGTTCCAAATTTAATACAAATGTAACTATCCTACTGAGAACAACCATCTGAGAATGCTGATATGCTAATAAATTGAGCAAACAGCTTGTATTTTTACAATTGGTAGGGGTAAAATGCATTCTTCTTCATGGTGTTTCACAAGGACTAAGGGTATGTCTACACTACAGACTTTTTTTTTTCTTCAGAAAAATGAGTATTTTCTGAAAAAACTTCAATTACATCCACACTGCAATCGTGTTCTTCCAAAAGAAAATTGAAGCATGAAGGAACAATTTTACAGTGGGGATGCTGGAAGCCATTTAATCAAACTGTAAACCAGGGCTACTCAACTATGGAAGCCCCAGGGGCCACAATGATTCTCACAGCACATGCTGAGGGCCTCAACTTAAGTGTGGTTGCATAAACATGCATATATATGTGCAAATATATGAAAACTGCTTCTTTCACACTGACAGGCATGAATATAAAGATTAAGACAAGCCTACACAACACACAGCCTTCACTTAAGTCAGTTCTGCTGATATTAATAAAATGCAATATTTACCTGATTTCCACCCATATGACAGCACTTTTAACGAGCAATGACAGTCCAGGAATTTAACTACTAAAACGCATATCAACAGAAGACCATTATATTGACTACTTTTTCATTTTGGCTCCCAACCATGGGCTGCATGTTAAGCCCGGTGTAAACCCAAACTGCAATGCAGGTCACAAACAAACAGGCTGCATGCCACGTGTTGAGTAACCCTGCTGTAAACCCTGCATATGACAGAAACCACTTCAAGCCACAGGATGTGGCATTACTAGTTTAACATCTACAATGGCAGGACTTGTGCTTGACATATCTGAAAAGTAGCTTGTTTTAACAGAGCAGAGAATAAGATCTCATTTGGTAAATATCAGTATTTTACACAATCTGTGCTCCCATCACCTCTTGTACATACTATCAGTCCATCTAATTACAGTGTGATATTTACTTAATGAGTGAATACAATGAAAGAGCAAATTCACACAAACCTGTTTTGTCATTCAGAGCTTTTCAGACTAGAGCCTTAGGGATCTAATTTGTTTACATGCAGTTATATTAACATTCATGGATTTGTCATTTTACAAAAACACCTGGGCTATGTCTACATTGGCAAGATTTTGCGCAAAAACTTGCTGCCTGTCTACACTGGCTGCGAATTCTTGCGCAAGAATACCGACGTTCTAATGTAAGAAATCAGTGCTTCTTGCGCAAGAACTATGACGCTACCGCTCAGGGATAAGCCTTCTTGTGCAACTCTTCTTGCGCAAAAGGCCAGTGTAGACAGGCAACATCAATTTCTTGCGCAACAAAGCCTGATGTTTAAAATGGCCATCAGAGCTTTCTTGCGCAAGAGAGTGTCTACACTGGCACAGATCCTCTTTTGCAAAAGCACATCTTTTGCGCAAAGGCACATGCCAGTGTAGACGCTCTCTTACTCAAATACTCCAACGCAAAAACTCTTGCGTTACAGAGTATTTGTGCTAAATCATGCCAGTGTAGACGTAGCCCTGTAGTGTTGATACTCACCTGTACAGTAATATTTGACTGTTCTATTATGCAATATTCAGATTGCATAGTGAGATCTATTCACTGAAGACAGGAATATACATAGATTAAATTTGTTGATTTGAGAAATAAATATATATGTGAACATGTATGAATTTGGATTTATAGCATAAAAAAAGGAATTTTCTGTTTGTATTTAAGTATTCTCAATGCGAGTATGGGTTTTTATTTTGATACTTGAAATGGTAATTTGGTTTCTATAAGGGTTCATTTATTTAATTCAGACAGTACTAATTTAAGTTTAACATATCATAAAAGTGTTAATAGCAATATAACAGTGAGTATTTTGAGACATCTGACTAGTCAATTATAGCTATGAATGCATACACAGTGTACCTGAAATGAACAAGATCACTAAAAACTTAATATCGTTTCCTAATATGTATTTTGTATGTTTACACAGATTTACACATGGTCATAGCTGTCATTTTACAACTAGATTTTTTAAATTCAGCCAAGTACATACTACACATTAAAAACCACCAAACAATTTTGTGCCATTTTTCTCTGGAAAATCCCCCTGCAACAATAATTGAAAATAGGAAATGTGACATTTTATTCTCTCTTCATTTAAATGGCTTTTACATAATACTGTAACTTCACTGACTTCAGTATTTTTTCATCCTCTAATAACTTAAATGGCTGAAAGGATTTATTCTCCAGAAGAAAGAACTTCAGAAATTACACTAGTATTCATGCTTGGTTTTTAGCTAGGCTGATATCTTGACAATTTCCTCATCTCAGAACCCATCACTCAGATACATCACTTGGTAACTCAGCAGCAAAAAGTGTGCTCCAAATTGTGCTGACTATAGCAGGTTCCAAAGGACATTTCTGTAACATGAAAAATTAGGCAGAACCTGATGTGTTCCAGCTCACTCCATATATCCAGTTATTACTTCTCTCTTCTTCTAAGTATAAAGGAAGTGCTTCTAGTATTTTAGATGTGTGTGTGTGCCAGCTCTCAGTAAATGTGGTCTGAGTAGGTAATACTGTGATGAGGCATTTTTATCATGGTGAGTTAAACGCTTCTTTTTTAAGAGCACTCACTGTATTAAAAATACAATTTGAGCAGTGATCCTCAAGATGCATTAGGAGTGGTCCAATAGATTAACAGGAATAAAAATCTCTAGGCACATCAATAAACATAGTAAAATAAATTTACTGTATGGTAAACAATATTTATACATTGCTTTGGTTTTGGTACAGATATAAAAAAGCTCAATAATTACAACTGCTAAGTTTCTATCAGGAACTCCTCGTATGGCAACATACTCACTTCTTACTAATGCATTGCTGCTTTGATCCACATACTGATGAAAAATATTTTGTAAATCTTTAAGCAAGATTTTCCATATTATGACTGTCATTCAGGCCATGGCTCAGAGGAAAACCTGTTAATGGCTGTATTTTTTGTTCTGAATCATGAAGACAGGGAATTCATGGGACTCTCCTAATGCCAAGTTTTATCTTTCAGGACATCTGCTTCCTGTCTACATTGATATTAAAAGATCTCTAGAAAAGGGCCCAAAATACATTATATTAAGTATTATCCAATGTTACCTAAACAGGCAAGTCTGCCAAGATCACTTCTAAGATACATTATGATTGCCAGTCAGAACTGGAAATCCTTGCTCAAACATCCAGTTGGTTGAATCACACACTAATGCTCGCAAGAATAAGATATTCTTGTTGACTATCATTATGCAGTCATCATGTATGAGAGTCAAACACTGATGAACAAGCACCCACAAGCAATTAATAGTAATTAATAGTAAAAAATTACGCATACTACTTGAGAGAACTCTTGTTTGAGGGAGAGATTAAAACACAGACAAGGAACTACGATGCTAATACATAGCTGTGTCAAAGCACACACTTAAAACTCTTAAAAAAATAAACTCAGATTTTGTATTTGATGATGTGTATAGACCTCACACAGATAAATAGGGCCCTACCAAATTCAAGGCCATGAAAAACACGTCTCAAAATAACTGGTAAACCTCATTCTATGAGAAATGAGGGTTATTTAGAGAGAAGTGTTTTCTCTCTAAATAACTGCATCGTAAGAGCGGCTGTTATTTCGAACTAGCACTATTTCGAAATAGCGCCATTACACAAATATGCAAATGAAGCACGGGATATTTAAATCCCGGCTTCATTTGCAATTTCGAATGTCTTCATTTGCATCCCTCTCTCAAAAGAGGGTGCATGTGTAGACATACCCTATGAGACCATCCCAATTCCTTTTTGAGTCAGGACTCCTACAAGTACAATACCATGAGCTTTCAGATTTAAAAAGCTGACAATGAAATTTACCATTTTTAAAATCTGACGAGCATGAAATTGACCAAAATGGACCATGGCTTTGGTAGGGCCCTACAGATAGGAAGGTAGCAAGAGGCCTTTAAAAGGGAGGAAACTGCAGTCAGTAGGGATGGGAAGGAAAGGATCAAGGGACTGCTGGTGTGATCTCAAGAGCCATAGAGAGAACTTCCATCCAGGAGAGCTTCATCCTAATCCTAAGGGGTGTGCGGTCAACTCCCAAGGAGAGACTTAAGGAGGCCCACAAGTGGTAGTGGGTTGCTTGTAAGAAATTAGGAACTAGGACCAGTGCTGGAGTCAACCCACACAAGAAAAAAACAACAAATGGTCTGGTAGCACTTTATAGACTAACAAAACATGTAGATGGTATCACAAACCTCAAGGGACTCCTTTAACTTGTACAATAAAATATAACAGGGACAGTGTGTTAGTAACAGTTACTCAGGGTTTTCAGAGAATAATCTAAACATGAGAGAAATTCAGAAAATAACAATGAGTGAAGAAAAAATAATTAAAAGATGAGATCTCAGGTCTTTTATCTGACATTTCCCTCCCTTTTCCTAATTCAGGTCTATGTATTAATCCATATGCAAGAATCTTGCATAAAATCTCAATGCATTATTACCTGGCACTCTAATAAAGTCACTATTCAAATAGTCTGCTATCAAATACAGTCATGCAGAAAGAAACCAACTAATGATCTGTTCTAAATATTAGCTGGAAATGTACTGTATCTCTGTGAATGCTTTTCACACAAAATAAATTCCAAAGATATCAAGCATTCTGTGCTGAAATCAATACTGTGAAAATAGTATATTCTTCTTTAGGAAAGCTGGCAAAAGCTTTTGTTGCTGGTTAATACAAAAAGGAGTCCTGTGTCACCAGAAAGACTAACCCCTTAATCCAGTCTTTACTCATGACATCTTATGCCCAAATAAATCTGTTAGTCTTTAAGGTGCTACAGGACTCCTCGTTGTTTTTCCATAAACAGTCTAACACAGCTATCCCTCTGATACCTATCACTGCTGGCTAACGTAAATCTTTCCCATAGTAGTGAATAACGCTTACTAGAATAATATACTTTATTTCAGCCATTTATTTCTATTTTACTTGGAAGTGTATTCGATATATCTGATTATGCTCTTGCTAACAAAATTCAACTTACAAATATAGACAGCAAGTCTTCACTTATTTGTATAATTTCAATGGCTTAAGTAGCATGCTGGAAATCAGAAAATTCATTTCCTAGTAATAGCACTTGATTAATGGTATATCTTGCAAACACGTGATTAATGGTATATCTCCCCAAATTAGGAATCTTTTGGCACAGGGAAATAAAATAAGCTTTAATTTGCTGCTTACATAAGAACATAAGAACGGCCGTACTGGGTCAGACCAAAGGTCCATCTAGCCCAGTATCCTGTCTACCGACAGTGGCCAGCACCAGGTGCCCCAGAGAGGGTGGACTGAAGACAACGATCAAGCGATTTGTCTCCTGCCATCCCTCTCCAGCCTCTGACAGACAGAGGCCAAGGACACCATTTTATCCTCTGGCTAATAGCCTTTTATGGACCTAACCTCCATGAAATTATCTAGCTTCTCTTTAAACTCTATTATAGTCCTAGTCTTCACAGCCTCCTCTGGCAAGGAGTTCCACAGGTTGACTACACGCTGTGTGAAGAAGAACTTTCTTTTATTAGTTTTAAACCTGCTACCCATTAATTTCATTTGGTGTCCTCTAGTTCTTCTATTTAGGGAACTAATAAATAATTTTTCTTTATCCGCCCTCTCCACACCACTCATGATTTTATATACCTCTATCATATCCCCCCTCAGTCTCCTCTTTTCTAAACTGAAAAGTCCCAGTCGCTTTAACCTCTCCTCATATGGGACCCGTTTAAAACCCCTAAACATTTTAGTTGCCCTTTTCTTAACCCTTTCCAAGGCCAAAATATCTTTTTTGAGGTGAGGAGACCACATCTGTACACAGTATTCAAGATGTGGGCATACCATAGTTTTATACAGGTGCAGTAAGATATTCTGGGTCTTATTTTCTATCCCTTTCTTAATAATTCCTAGCATCCTATTTGCCTTTTTGACCGCCGCTGCACACTGTGTGGAAGTTTTCAGAGAACTGTCCACAATAACTCCAAGATCTCTTTCCTGATTTGTCGTAGCCAAATTAGCCCCCATCATACTGTACGTATAGTTGGGGTTATTTTTCCCGATGTGCATTACTTTACACTTATCCACATTAAATTTAATTTGCCATTTTGTTGCCCAATCACTCAGTTTGGTGAGATCTTTTTGGAGTCCCTCACAGTCTGCTCTGCTTCTGTCTTGACTATCCTAAACAGTTTGGTATCATCCGCAAACTTTACTACCTCACTGCTTACCCCTTTCTCCAGATCATTTATGAATAAGTTGAAAAGGACTGGTCCCAGGACTGACCCTTTGGGTACACCACTAGTTACCCCTCTCCAATCTGAAAATTTACCATTTATTCCTACCCTTTGTTTCCTGTCTTTTAACCAGTTCTCAATCCAAGAAAGGACTTTCCCTCTTATCCCATGGCCATGTAATTTACACAAGAGCCTTTGGTGAGGGACCTTGTCAAAGGCTTTCTGAAAATCCAAGTATACTATATCTACTGGATCCCCCTTGTCTGCATGTTTGTTAACCCCTTCAAAGAACTCTAACAGATTAGCAAGACAGGATTTCCCTTTACAGAAACCATGTTGACTTTTGTCCAACAAATTATGTTCTTCTATATGCTTCACAATTTTATTCTTTAATATTGTTTCGACTAATTTGCCCGGTACTGAAGTTAGACTTATGTGTTCATTACTACAGATCTAGCAGCACATACTTACAAACCTCTGAAAGTATATCTATGGTATTTGCACTTGTGTATATTTTGTAAAATGCAAACATATACTGTAACACAGGAACACCACAAACAAATTATTTTTCCTGGTGAAGGTAACCTGTAATTGGTTAATCATCAAAAACCTCCCTCTTCCCTAAGACACAGTAATGGACCCGCCTCTTCTTCTCTGAGGCTCCAGCCCCTGCTCACTCCATCCCTCCTTCCCCAGTCTCTTGCTCGTCTCTATTCTTGCTCACTTGCTCATTTTCTCCAGGATGGAGTGCAGAAGAGGGTAAGGACTTCAGCTCAGGGTGTGGACTCTGACCTAGAATTGGTGATGAGCAATTAGGAGTGCAGGATGAAGCTCTAGGCTGGACCAGGAATTTAGGTGTGGGAGCAGGCATAGTCTCTGGGTTGGGAGGTATGGACTTTGGGGGTGGTGCAGAAATGAGTTTAGGGTGTGGGAGAGGAGCTCCGGGTTGGGGCAGGAGGTTGGGATATGGAGGGCTAAGGGCTCTGACTGGGGGTGCTGGCTCTTGGGTGGGGCTAGAGGATGAGGAATTTCGAATAAAGAGGGGGCTCTGGGCTGGGACTGAGGGGTTCAGAATGCAGGAAAGGGCTCAAGGCAGGGGGTTATGGCATGGAAGAGGTTTGGGATGCAGGCTTCAGGTGGCACTTACCTCAGGGAGCTTCCAGAAACAACCTGCATGTCTGGAGTTGCCAGGGTCCCTTTTTGACCAGCATTCCAGTTGAAAACTGGATGCCTGGCAACCCTAACAGCACGGAGAGCAATGGAGCAGCATAAATGCAGGTTCACAGTCCCTTCCCTGGCTCACCATTGGATCTCAACTCACCTCACCCCTGAAGGGGCTGCCTACACCAGGCCTGCACAGACTGGAGCTGAGACCAGTTTTTCAGCACCCAGGAGTGACACCAGTACACAACCAGTCAGACAGCTGGACACCATCCTCTGGGGCTGCGTCTACATTGCAGCGCTATTTCGGGATATCAGAGAGGAGTAAGGGACATTTTGGAACAATGATTTACTTTGAAATAAGTGCTGTGTAGACACTTCTTTCAAAGTAAATCATACTTTGAAATAACAATGCTGTTCGGATTTCTGCAATTAGAAAGTTGACAATCCTATGCTCTGTATAACCGACAAAGAGAGGTTATGGCAGTTATTCCATCCCACAGGCTGGAATGGCAGCTGGGGTGAGGTGTGCTGTACAGTAGCCCTCTGTCTTGAAACATACATGGGAATTTCAACTCTTCAATCTTCTCTTTCAAGATTTAGCGTAAGAAAGAAGGCAATAGGCAGGAGGCCTATCAGGAAAAACACAAGTAGTAAAAAGGGAACAAGGGAAATTTGGATTGTATAGCATTGTGTGTGTAGATAGCAGCATGGAGCCTCTGCCCATTTACACACAAAGGGCCAAATCCCAACATCTTTACTCGGTTTTTACTCAGTCTGAACTTCTTTAGACTCCTAACCAAGGAGTGGGCACGGAGACCCACATAACTTCTAGATGTTAAATCTTGGTAATTTTCTATGTAATTTTGTATGATAATTTTGTATCTACAATGTGAAACAAGTTAAAATATTTACCTTTATAAAAGTAGATGACAGTGGCCTCCCACTACCTCTGGAGCTGGACCGTGAGGCATTTTTTGCTGAGCTTATCTCTCTCTCACACCTGGCAATTTCCTTCTTCAGTCTCTCTCTCCGTTGCTGGTCTGCAACTTAGGAAAAACAGAACCAAGCAAAATTAGTGAGATTTTATAGGAATGTTCCTAGGGATGTAAAGGGTTAAGTGATCACCCAGTAAGCATCAGCCTTACTGGCATGCTTACCAGGATAACTGGTTAATTGGCCAAGCCCACTGTGCCATGGTATGAGCGGGGGGTGCTCCAGCCCAACGATGCAACAGGACCAGCTGGACTGGAGCAGTCAACTGCCCGAGGCAGCCAAGCTAGAGCAGCTCCCCATCTGCAGCACAGTAGGCCCAGCACAAACAGCCCACCGCACTATGCCAGGCTTGGCTTGGTCTGGATAGAGCAGCCCATGGCAAAGGAGGCTTGGCCAGGTAGGAACAGCCCCTTGCCTTCAGGATCATGGTTAAATCTAACATTTAACATAACATTCAACTGGATAACTTTTTAAATGTGATTTTACATCCCTAAATGTTACTGAGTCCTTCTCCCTAAATGCATTACCTTGTATGGCCTTTCATTCAGCCCTATAAGTAAAATATTGCTATAATTCTATACAGTAATCATGAAAAATAACTCCTCCTATTGTCAAATCAAAATTTTAAGAACTATGTTGAGACTTAAGAAAGAGGATTTAGCTTCCTTTAGGGCAGGGGTGGGCAATCATTTTTGATAGGGGTGCGGGGGAGAGGCACGCCAAGATTTTGGAAAGCGGTAGAGGGCCCACTCTTCCATGATATTAATGGAGATGCAGGGTCTGGAATGGAGGTTGGGTGCAGAAGGGAGCTTGGGGTAAGGGACTGGGGTGCAGGAGGGTGACTGGAGTCTGGGAGGGTATGTCTACACTACCCCGCTAGTTCGAACTAGGGGGGTAATGTAGGCATACCGCACTTGCAAATGAAGCCCGGGATTTGAATTTCCTGGGCTTCATTTGCACAAGCGGGGAGCCGCCATTTTTAAAACCCCGCTGGTTCGAACCCCGTGCAGCGCGGCTACACGGGGCTCAAACTAGGTAGTTCGGACTAGGATTCCTATTCCGAACTACTGGTACACCTCATTCCTCGTTCCACGAGGTGTACTGGTAGTTCGGAATAGGAATCCTACTCCGAACTACCTCGTTCGAGCCCCGTGTAGCCGCGCTGCACGGGGTTCGAACCAGCGGGGTTTTAAAAATGGCGGCTCCCCGCTTGTGCAAATGAAGCCCGGGAAATTCAAATCCTGGGCTTCATTTGCAAGTGCGGTATGCCTACATTACCCTCCTAGTTCGAACTAGGAGGGTAGTGTAGACATACCCGGAGAGAGTTGGGATGAAGCAGGTGGCTGTGACCTAGGGCAGGGAACTGAAGTGCAGGGGTTTGGGATGTGACCTAAGGTAGGAGTGGATTGTGATCTGGGGCAGGAGACTGGGGTGACAGATCTGGGAGGGGGTAGCGGTGTAAGAGGGGGAGAGAGGGTTTGAGTATATTGAGTAGGGGGGGCAGAGAATTGGGGTAGGAAAGGACTGGGGTTCCAGAAGCAGGCTGTGGCCAAGAGACTTGTCAGCTGCCAAAGTAGTCTGCCTGCCTGCAGAGCTTAAAATGTTTCCCAACACACCTGCCTGCTTTCCAGGCCATGTGCTTCATGATAACTGAGCCCAGGAGAGAGGGGCATGGTTCTTCTTGGCTGCCTGTTTTTCTAACAAGCACCTCGCATTGGCTGCTTTCTGCCAGAAACTGGCCAATGGGAATGTGCTGGGCGCGGGGCCACTCCTAACCCCCCCCTCCAGTTTCAAAACAGAAACTGAGTCTTGCAGTTGCTTTTCTGCATGGGGGTGGGGCATGCAGGAGAGCCTGCCTGGGTTCCCCGCTGCCTCCATGGGCCAGATTTGCGGGCTTTGTAGGCCAAATGTGGCCCGCAGGCTGTATTTTGCCCAGGCCTGCTTTAGGGTTAGACTTATTAAATTCTAAAACAACAAACTACATTGGAATTGGAGGGCAAAGTTTATGAACATGATATTCTGCTTAAAAATGCATAGGTCTATTCCCATATATATTGAACTAAGAACCCTTCCAATTTTAATTTTGCTGAACAACAGTATTGAAATATCTGGTGAAAACCATCACTTATAAATGTTAAATCTTTAAAGTTCTGCAAATGTAAGGATATTTAATTTATATCAATGGGTATTTGCATCCGCAGATGTGGATGTAGATATCTGCGGCTCATTTTTGTGAATACAGATGCAGAAACAAAATTTTGTACAGGCAGTCCCCGACTTATGCGGATCCGACTTATGTCGGATCTGCACTTACGAACGGGGCTTTCTCGCCCCGGAGCTCACAGGCAGCGGTCAGCCACCTCGAGCTCCGCGGCGAGAAAAGCTGCTCCCGGTGCCCCTGGTCTGCTGGGGACCGTCTCCAGCAGACCAGGGGCATCGGGAGCAAACCCGCAGCGGCGACGAGTTCCCGCGCTTCTGAGGCTTTGCCAGAGCAAAGCCTCAGAAGCGGGGGACCCCGCTGCTGCTGCGGGTTCAGCAGACCAGGGACACCGCGAGCGAACCCGCAGCAGCGGCGGGGTCCCGTGCCTCTGAGGCTTTGCTCTGGCAAAGCCTCAGAAGCGCGGGAACCCGCCGCTGCTGCGGGTTTGCTCGCGGTGTCCCTGGTCTGCTGGGGACCGTCTCCAGCAGACCAGGGACATCGCAAGCGAACCCGCAGCAGCGCAGGGACCCCCCCGCGGCTGCGGGTTTGCTCCCGGTGCCCCTAGTCTGCTGGGGACCGTCTCCAGCAAACCAGGGGCACCGGGAGCAAAGCGGTCCCCCCCCCAGCAGACCAGGGTTTTGTTGTGGACCCTGGGGCAGAGCAGCTGGGGCGCTGCCGGTTGGTCCTGCAGCGCCGCTCTGGGCTCTACTGGACCAACCCGGCAGCACCCCAACTGCTCTGCCCCAGGTGTCCTGATTCAGCCGCTGCTGGTCAGTTTCAGCAGCGGCTGAATCAGGACTCGTGGGGCAGAGCAGCTGGGGTACTGCCGGGTTGGTCCAGTAGAGCCCAGAGCAGCGCTGCAGGACCAACCGGCAGCGCCCCAGCTGCTCTGCCCCAGACGTCCCCAAGTCAGCCGTTGCTGAAACTGACCAGCGCTGACTACAGGAAGCCCGAGGCACAGTTGCTCTGCCCCGGGCTTCCTGGAATCAGCTGCTGATCAGTTTCAGTAGCAGCTGACTTGGGGTTCTTAAGTTGAATCTGTATGTAAGTCAGAACTGGCGGTCAGTTTCAGCAGCGGCTGAATCTGGACGCCAGTTCCGACTTACATACAGATTCAACTTAAGAACAACCCTACAGTCCTTATCTTGTACGTAACCCGGGGACTGCCTGTATCTAGATAAAGCTCTATAAATCTTGGTATATGCACAAAGGGAATTGGAGGACTCTAAAAAAATCATGGCCAAACCCTGGAAAAAGTAGAAAGGCCTCCAATATGGGCATACAAATAACATTGTAAAACCAGCAAATTACATGTCAGGAGCATGAATAGTGTAGGTAGGGTTTGTATGGAAGAGCCACTGATGGATCAGGAGGAAAGAATTATATAAACTAGAGAGAGGCCCAAATGCCTCTCTAGAGCAGAAGCTTAAAGTGTTTTTGCTATAAAGATTTTTTTTTGTAGGGAAAGGAGCCGTAGCTTGCAGCAATATGGCCCTGCTTTCTTAATGTTACAAAGTTTTTCATATGCATTCTAGCTGCATAGTGGGATGTCAAAAATTATGCATGCGCCAAAGGAGGCAGCCCGAACCAAAACACCAACATGCTCATTTCCAAATGAGAAAAAAGAGGTTCTACAGAAGATGCAGATATCTGTAAAATGCATGCAAAATGGATCCAATTGTACCCTCAGTCCTATGGGTACAACTCTCATTGATTTTATTTGAGCTCAGTGTAGTTCCCCACTGAGCAAACAGTCTGCCTAAAGCAATCCAGAAGACTGCCATGAATCCCATTTTTACTTATTTCTAGTCTGTACTGAATTTAGCCCATACGCAGCTGGGTTCCAATCCTATAGACACACCTAATGGTATACAGGAGAGTAATCTTGCAAGGTTCATGGGATCAGCACTTTGGTGACGTTCTCAGCTTTTGCAAAACCATGACAGAAATCTGGGGGTCAGAACTCAGGTTTTAGAAGGTTTTTAGTCATCTTGAACATGTATTCTTCTTCATGTATTAATCTTACAGATGGGTTGTTAATGATTTGGATTAACAAAAAGGTATTTGTTTTATTAGACATTTCAGTCCTCCCTGAAGCCAGCACTGGTGCTTGTCAGATCCAATGTTCTTGCCCTCATTCCTTATCCAAATTCCCATTTCTATTTCTTTTCATTTTTACAATTGACATGAAAGATACAAAGCAATGGCTTCTACAGTGCTAATGGCTGCAGCCTTTTCTGTGAGAGTGCTTTAGGTTATACGTTGACCTCTAAGACTAAAAATCCATCTACAAAGATGTAAAATGCTTGATGCCTAAACACTGTAAATCAGAATTAAAATTAAGATTTTAACAGAAATAAAATTACATATATTATATGATTAAATTAATTAAAATATATGTTCATCTTGCTACACTAAATTCTCATTGCTATTCTGATTTACTGTAGTTGTCGATGATATTGGTACTAAGTCAGAGTAAGAGGACCTCAAAATAATTTAAGAATCCAGTAGAGTAAAAGGAGATAGCCTTTGTGTACCTAATACAAAGAATGACTCAGGATAAGTCTACACTATAAACCTAAGTTGACCTACATTAGATCAACTTACAGCCACCGTAGCAATTACTGAGGCGGTGCATGTCCACATAACCCTCCTGCGATTAGTGGCATGTACCTTCACGTGGAGCACTTTCACTAACTTAACAGGGGCAGTGGGGGGAGTTGAAAGTGTGGTCTCAGCTTCTCCAAAGCTGCCTCCAAAGCTCCTGGCAAACTGCTCCTCCCATGTTCCCCAGAGGTGGGGAAAAGTGCCCAGAACTTCTTGCCCCCACAACAATGGCTAGACACTGTGTTGCCCTAAGAACACCAACATAAGCCCCTACATCTCTTGTGGAGGTGGAGTTATTATGTTTAGAAGGGCACTTTCATCAGTGGGAGGAAGGCTGTAATGTAGATGCTGACATAATTAGGCTGACATAAGCTGCCTTGTGTTGACCTAACTGTGTAGTGTGGACCAGCATTCAGACGATGCTAATATAGCTAGGATGGGGGAAAGGTGTTGGAACTGCAAAAATGCATTCTTTATCTGCTGCTCATAATACTGTTGAGATGAGCATTGTACAAGTGCCTAGTGAGAGGGAGACAGACAGGATACTACCAACAGCAAGCGCAGACTAAAGAAATCAGTTTTGCCTTTACAAGTTTAGATCTCTCTGCCTTTTATAAGTTAAATCAGATATGACTCAGAGGAAACTTACTTTCCCCTCTCCCACCAGGCCAATATTTAGGTCACAGAGAACATTTTAGATTGATTCTTCTTCTGTGTCTACATAATACTCATTGGACTTGATGATGCAAAGCTTGTGTGTGCTTATACAATTACTCACAGGCATTCAGAGGGAGAACAGGCATGTCTGAGAAGACAGGCTTAAGCAAAATGTTTTTCTATATTAATGAGATTCTTAGCTGTACACTCCTATTAATCCTCACTCCTGACACTAGGAAAAAGTGTCTGTGCATCAGTATCACCATTAATACAGGGTCAGAATCTTCTACTTTCCTTGTTCTATTCATCACGATTTATCTTTCATGTATATGTTGTGTAGGCTATACTACTTTGGCATCTCCCAAGGAGAGGATCTCAGCATCCAGGGCACAGTCCTCCGCCTATGCTATTCTTGGCATCTAACCCCCTTACAAGGGGGATGGGAGTGGTAAAGTAATCCAAACAAAAAGCCAGTATGCTTCCACAGCCCACAAAGGGCAGAGTCCTGGGCTGCGAGGAAGACAAAAATAAAAGAAAGGGCCCCTCTCTGTTCTGAGAGGGTTGAGGAAGCCAAAGCTCTCAAACCAATTCTCCAGTCAACAACTCCTGCTTCCAATCTTGCTCTTTCAGCATGTTATGCTGGACTAAGCAAGGTCCCTCCCTTTTAAGGACCTCCAGTCTTGACAAGCCTCACAGGAGTGTTGGATTGTGACTGACTGCACAGAGCAGCTCTTTAATCCTTTTCTGCCAGGGATGGTGGTCTTTCTCCCAATATGTTTGCAATATTTCACATCTGAGCAGTAAAGGATTAAGCTCACTAAGGACATCTCAGTTATTAAATTATATGGACAGATTCTGGGAAAGGGGACAAAGGGAGTGGCCAAAGTATCTCTGGCTATCCCTAGCTGCAAAAATGATCCCTTGGGGCTGTAGGCGGCTAGATACAAATTCCTGGGTACTGTAAAGCTGTTCCCCTGGTCCACCGATTGCCCAGCTCAACAAATCCAGAGAATCTGGTCCAAAAGCTGTAAAGACAGACATGGGCATCACATGGCATTATAAAAATATGCTTGCTAGAATGGTAAAAAACTTCAGCCACATGCAAATCCTGAATTGTTATTATGCTACAGCATCTTCAGACCAGCTTTGCCAGTTCAAAAGGACTGCAAAATCAGCCATCAAGGAATTGCCCCAGTGTAGAAGGATTCTAGAGGGCAGTAGGCCGTTGGATGCAAGTTAGGGTAGCAACCTCCAATGGCCCCAGAATAAAAAGTAACATAGAGCCACCTTCCTCCTACCTCTAGGGTCCTGCACCAAGTAAAGTGAGAATCAGGTCCTTTAAAGTGTGGGTTTACCCAGACAACAAAGGATGTCTGTATAATGGGCCTGCTCCTATAAGGCACTGAGCTCTCAGAACTCCCTCTGCAACCAACTGGAGCTGAAGACACTCACCACTACTACACAGCATCTGGCCCTAAGACATGAGCCAGTGGTGCAGCTATGACTATATTAATAACAGGCATTTGGAAGGGAAGGTAGTACTATGGGGGAGAAACTTTATCAGTTAATTTGATACTTATTCTTCACTTCCTTCTGTTCTAGAAATAGTACAGGCCAAATTAATTCCTGATGTAACTGCAACTAATTTCAATGGGGATAACTTTATCTCTATGCCCTTGTTATCATTCCATGGACTAAATGTCCATAACTGTCACTAGAATAATTCAATCCAATGAAGATGTGCCTTGTAACAGATTTAGTAGGAATATCTTAGAAATGTACTATAACTACCCTTAACTGTACAGAGAATCAACTAAAGATCAAAATTCATCAAAAAGATCAAAATGTAAAATGTCTATATCTGCTTATTTATGAGTTAAAGATATCATTTTCATCCACTCTTTAAAAAACAGTGGTTAATATCTGAGTATAAACGATTTCCAAATCTTAATGGAATCTAGATACCAATGATTCTCATCATTTCCTCTGTTCATAACCATTGTCAGATTTAGTAGTAATGAGATAATGCATTATATTACAAGCAAGGCACTGACAGTTAAATTCACAACCTGCAAGAGTAAGTTTGTTAGCTTCTTCGATTCAATCTGTGAACCTGTTCTGTTAATTCTACTGACAATAAAACTGTATTGTATAATACACCCATGGCCCACTGCCACTATTTTTTAAAAAGATACTGAGCTATTGGAATTGGAAACAGTTCATAAAAGAGCAACAAAAATGTTTAGGGGCATGAAAAGGCTGGCATATAAGAGATTAAAAAGACTGTGAGTTTTAGTTTGGAAAAGAGACGCTGTGAAGGTCAAGATTATAACAGTATTCAAAAAAGACTAGATAAATTCATGGAGGATGGGTCAATCAATGGCTATTAGCCTGGACAGGCCGGGATAATGGACC
Source organism: Pelodiscus sinensis (assembly GCF_052426305.1). NCBI lineage: Eukaryota > Metazoa > Chordata > Testudines > Trionychidae > Pelodiscus > Pelodiscus sinensis. The sequence continues at coordinate 34,268,544 of NC_143056.1, forward strand.
CAGCCTCCATTTGTTAGGGCTGGGAAAGGGCAACAGGAGATGAATCATTTGATGATGACCTCTTCTGTTCATTCCCTTTGGGGAACCTAGCATTGGCCACTGTTGGGAGACAGGATATTGAACTAGACTCAAGATTCTTTCTTTCGACTCAAGATTATCGTTCTTATGAAATTTCACTAGTCTAACTTACTACACTATTCACTTGGCAAATGACAACTATATGAGAGGCAACAGAGCGGCAGGGGAGGGGAGGGGAGGAAGAGAAGGAGGCTGCTGGCTCCCTGCACATGCTGGCTCCCGTGGAGCTGTTTGCCCTCCTCTCACTGTCTCCCACAGAGGCAACAGTGCTGGAAACTCCACAATGCTGCCTCTAACACAGAGGCAGCAGCACGGTGAGGGTAGGAGTAGTGGGGGTTGGTGGGAGCCGATGCCCATAGGGAGCAGCTTTTAAGCTGAGCACCAGCTCCCACTCCTCCACCTCCCCAACTCGTAAACATGTATGCCGAAATTTTCTGCTGTTACACGGTTATAAAAATATACACATTTTAACATCCCTACTCATAAGCTTCCTGATTTGCCACTTTTACAAAATAATAAATGTTAGCATTTTATCCTATTTTGAAAAAAAGATGCAGTGTTCTTTCCACCTTTTAATAAATACTATTTGGCAGTCCAATTATTGAGCCCTTAAGCTAAAAGGCTAATATAAGATGTCTTGGAGAATTTGTTAGATTTTCTTGTAAGAATGAAGCTGTAGGTCCTGAATCAATCATCCTGTGAGTCACAGAATGGACAATTGTTAACTAGAGTTACTGGAAATAGACTGTGAGTACTTTGCACCTCTGCATTTTCCAATCTGATTTCTTATGGATTATAGTCAGTAACATAAACTTGTTTTTTACTTTTTGGTGTTCCATATGATGTAAAGTGCATTGGTTATTGCAGAAAACAAAGAGCTAGATGGACCTTTCTTTGGACTCAATATGACCATTCTTACGAAATTCTCACTAATCTAATTTACTATACCTATTCACTTGGCAAATGTCAACTGTATGACTGAGTTTATGCCTACATAACACACTGATGTATAATTTTATATATAAATATATATAAAGCTTTTCTCTTTAAAACAATTTTCACGTGTATGACTTTCTATCTTATTTCCTCCAGCATCCATCAATAGAGTATCTATACAATATACTGCACACAAATAATTGAAAAATTGTGGGAGAAAATATAAGAGGCCAGGACTAAGCTGTAAATCAGATCCTCATCTGTAAAATGCTATTTTCTTCAATGCAGTTTCTGACAATCTTTATTGGGTATTATGTATAAAGTTTAAACGAGAAGAGCCATAAAAATTATTCATGGAGTAGAAAAAGTGTCTTACAGAAATAGATGTAAAGAACTTGATCTGTTTACCCTATTAAAAAGGAATTTAAGAAGTGACTTGTTTATGGTGTATATGTAGTTTTACAGGGAGAAAATAACAGGTTCTAAAGGGATTTTAATCTAATAGAGAAAGGCATAATAAGAGCCAATGGCCACAAGCTAATGACAGTCAAATTCAATTAAGAAATAAGGCACACATTTTTAAAAGTGAGGGTGATTAACCATTTGGACAAACTATCAAGGGATATGGTGGAATCCCTATCTACTGAGGTCTTCAAACAAAGACTGAATTATTTTCTAGAAGATGTGCTTAGTGTCAAAAACAAGTTATTGTTACTGAATAGAAGGATGATTGTGAGATTCTTGACTTTTGTAATGTAGGTCAGATTAGATGCTCCAATGGTCTCTTCTAGACTTACTTTATGAAAAATTTATTATGTTGCTTTAAATAAATTTCTTCCTCAAAGGTACTGCCTTTTACAGAGAACAAAATTTGTATTGACTGCAGAAACATTTCAAATTGCTATAATTCAAAATGCAAGAGCATGGACATATTTATCCATTTAGTTTTCATATTTATAAGCAAGAAATTCAGATGACAAATACATAAAACAATATTTTCAAAAAAATGGTCTGATTGCTGAGCTCAATTACTCATTGTGTGTGTAAACATGCACAGTATATATGCATAATTTAAGTGGCTTTTTAAGGAAAAGGTATGTATACTATAGCTGGAGGAAACAACAACCACCATGATAACTAAGACTGTCTGAATATTTCTGTTTAAAGCAGGCATGTCCAAAGTCCGGCCCGCGGGCCAAATGCGGCCCGCGGTCGGATTTAATACGGCCCCCCGCTTCTCCCGGCTCCCCGGTGCTTTTTCTAACTGGCGCGCGCCGCTTCGGGCCGCCGCCGCCGCCGCCGCTGCCACGGTCCCAAACCCTGCCCCTGCACTCCGCTTTGGGGCTGAGAGTGCAGGGACAGCCCCCGCTTCCTCCCCCTCTCCTGGCTCCCCGGCACTCCTCTGACTGACGCCGCTTCCGGCCGCTCTGCCGCCGTCCATGGCGGCCGCTGCGGTCCTAAAGTCCACCATGTAGGGCACGTCCACAGCCCTGCTCCCCCGCTTGGCTACGGGTTCGCCCTGCCCCCGGGCCGCCGTGAGGCCAGCGTGCCCTGCGCTCTCCACCCGCCTCTGACCCTGCAAGCCCTCTACCTTGGGGCTGAGAGTGCAGGGACGGACTCCGCAGCTGCTGAGATCAGGGACGGACTCCGCAGCTGCTGAGATCAGGGACGGACTCCGCAGCTGCTCAAGCTCAGTATCTGCGATTGGCCCTGCGCACTGTCAGCTTCCTGGCGGGCTCAGGCACGTGGAGCTCATCATTAGAGACTTCGCCACAAACAGCCACAAAGGCAAGAGAATTCTTGTTGGGCAGTGTATTAGTGCAGTGTATTACTTGGGCAGTGTATTAAACCTCTGGCACTGCGCTCACATGATCCCTTCCCCTTCTGGTCAATTTTAAAAAATGGCGACTGTAAATAAGAGAAGGAAAGTTGACAGTGAGGGCCGCCGCTTCCAGGACAGGTGGAAAGTGGAATATTTCTTCACTGAAATAGAGAATCACTGTGTTTGTCTGATATGCCAAGAGACTGTGGCTGTTTATAAGGAATTTAATGTCAAGAGACACTACCAGTCGAGACATAGCACATACGACAAGCTTACAGGGCACGACCGCAGTGAAAAGTTGAAGCAACTTGAAGCTGTTTTAATGTCACAACAGAAATTTTTCATAAGAGCCCGTGAGTCAAATGAAAATGCCACAAGGGCGAGCTATGAGGTGGCAACGTTAATTGCTAAAAATTGCAAATCTTTTGCTGAGGGTGACTTTATCAAAGAATGCGTTATGAAAATGGTTGAGAATATCTGTCCCGAGAAGAAGCAAGAGTTTGCCAACATTTGCCTGGCTCGTAACACTGTAGCACGGAGAATTGAAGAGATTTCATCAGATGTTAAGAGACAGTTGACATCCAAAGGAGTGGATTTTGACTTCTTTTCAATAGCCTGTGATGAAAGCACGGACCTATCTGACACAGCTCAGTTGCTGATTTTTATGAGAGGGGTGGACGATGAAATGAATGTGACTGAAGAGCTACTTGACCTCCAGAGCCTTACGGACCAAACAAGAGGAAAAGATTTATTTGTTTCTGTTAGTTCCGCCATAGATGACATGAAACTGCCTTGGAACAAAGTTACTGGGATTATTACTGATGGGGCACCTGCCATGGTTGGTGAACGAAGTGGATTATCAACCCTAATCTGTAACAAGGTGATCGAAGAAGGAGGCAAAGCTATTAAACTCCATTGTATCATTCATCAGCAAGTTCTCTGTGCTAAACATCTCAAATATGATCATGTTATGAAACCGGTGCTAAAGACTATTAATTTTATTCGCTCTAAAGCCCTGTGCCACCGCCAGTTTAAACAGTTTCTACTGGACATCCAGGCTGAATACGAAGATGTTTTATATCACAACGATGTAAGATGGCTCAGTCGGGGGTCTGCACTGCAGCGTTTCTACTCTCTCAGAAAGGAAATCGGAGAATTCTTGGAAACAAAGGGACAACCAATGCGAGAACTATCTGATCCTATTTGGCTGGCTGATTTGGGGTTTCTAGTTGACATAACAAAGCATCTGAATGTACTGAACACGAGTCTTCAGGGGAAAGATGCAGCGGTGAACCAGCTTTATTCACACCTCAAAGCCTTTGGGACAAAGCTGCAACTTTTCATAAGGCAGTTGTCACAAACACAGCCCAATACCATACATTTTTCAGCGTTGCAGGAAATAATGAACAGTTTTCCACAGGACAATATCAGTGCGCAAACGAGCAGGTATGCAGCAGACATTGCATCTCTGGCTGGGGAGTTTAAACGGCGCTTTCAGGACTTTGCAGCTATTGAAAAGGAGATCAGCCTTTTCTCCTCTCCATTCTCTGTTGACCCCGATGATGCTCCAGATCAGCTGCAGCTCGAGCTCATTGAGCTGCATTGTGACAGCGAGTTACGCAGTCGTCACCAACAGCTCTCTCTTGTGAACTTTTACCGCCAACTGGATAAGAGCCGGTTTCAAGAGATTCGAACATTGGCTAAGAAAATGCTGAGCTTGTTTGGCTCAACATATATGTGTGAGAAGACATTCTCTGCTATGAACTGTAACAAGAACCGCGTGAGGACAAGACTAAGTGACTCTCACCTGCGTGACATTTTGCGCATCAAAACCACTGCCTTTGAACCAGACCTAGCCTATGTACTGCAGTCCAGATCTCAGTTTCACCCTTCACATTAGTGTAGGCAAGTTTTTTTTTCAATTGAGATGAATACATTGTAAAATCTCAGTTAATGTCAGTTGGTCTAAATCAGTTATAAATATATTTGGACACAACATGTATAGTTGGTGTTATGTCGTTTGCCGTTTGCAATAAACTTTGCATAAAATAGTTAATTTGCATTTAATTTTAATGGTTCAAAGAATGTCAGGCAAAATGGTCGGCCCTCACGCATGTTTACTTCATCAAATCTGGCCCTCTTTGAAAAAAGTTTGGACACCCCTGGTTTAAAGGATGTATTTCAGTTACTTTTAACTTTCACCTTTTTGTCTGAAATTTTCAGAATCTGATCTAAGTGGAAGGCTTATTTTTAAGACAGTTTGAGAAAAATGGTTCTGTTGTTTCTGAGTACAGTAATATACCAAGAAAAATATACCCAGCTTGTAACAGTTCTAAAAAGCCACTAAGAAGTGACAGAACTTGGAAACATGATAGCTATAGTAAATGAGTTTATCCTCCTGTCTTCGCCATTCTCACTGTTTTGGTGGCACTATCTGTGTATATAAGAAAACCCAACGTCATTAACAAATGCAGGTGTAACTGGAATGAGGCAAGGTTTTCTTTGCATAGATACTTTGAAAGCGTGCATTAAATGAGGCAAGATTCATGTGTGGATGATGGAAGGATTGTGCAGGGAAGATCATGCAAACTTCCTGCACTGCAACAAAACACTGCTAAGTTTGATTTTCCTTAGTTTACACACAGACTTTATGTTTTTCACAATACAAAGATCATCAGTGATAGTGCATGAAAAGGTATGTTCTCCCATGTGGAGGTGATGCTGGAAAAAATCAGGCCTAAAAATATAAAAATCCCGAGGAAAAGTATTAGTTAGACTGCAATATTATTACAGGTCGGACCTCACTGGTCTGTCACACTCAGGACCTGACTGGTCCCCAACGAGAGGATTTGCTGGACTGAGGAAAGTCCCTCCCCTTGTGGCCGTGTTGTCACAGGTCTAGGGCTGCCCCCACTGCTGCCTCAGCCCCCCAGGGCTCTCCCTGGCCCCACTACTGCCGGAACTGAAGTGCCACGGCCAGAGCTGTGCAGCTGGGGCAGACCTCTGCAGCCGGGGCAGACCTCTGCAGCCATCTAGCTCTGCAGCTGAGGCATAGCTCCGCAGCCTCCTGGCTCTGCAGATGGGGCAGAGCTCCACAGTTGCCTGGCTTGCAGCTATGGCCAGAGCTTTGTGGTTGGGGCAGAGGGACTGGGAGGGAGCTCCATGGCCTGGGCCAGAGCTGGGGCTGGAGATCTCTGGCCTCTGGAGCCAGAACGTGGCCAGAACTCTATTGCTGGGGATAGGGCCAGAGCTCCCTGCCTACTGCTGGGTTCAGAGGAGCTTCACTGGGGCTAGAACTCCACACCATGCCGTCTGTCTTCCCCTCCTCTCCCCCTCCCCAACACACACACACACTTTGGGCTCCCAGCTAAGTCGCTGGTGCTCCTTACAGCGCTCCTGCCCCACTGCTAGACCTCCCTTCTCCTGGGCTCTGTGATCCAGGAACATCTGTGGTGTATGCCACAGATCAGGGAGTCTCGGTTAAGGGAGGTACAACCTGTAGTACTTTTTTTTTTTCCCTAAAAGAATGATTTGCAGATTCATACTTGATATTCATCCACTATGTGTGCTGGATTTCTGGTGGGCAGTTTCTCAGAATGCATATTTTTCCTAGCAGGAGATCTACACTCTCAATCACTAGGTTCAGGCTGTACTATCAGTGCATTCTGTGGAAAAACCTCCAAACATATGGATTGAAAAAGTTATTATTATTGGAATCCAGGCATGTGTAGCAGCACCTGTTTTATTTGGCCAGGCTTTTGTCAAGTTTTCTGGCACAAATGGTACAATCATGAGACTTCTAATAGCCACTGGCATCAATCTACATGCTTAGGGGAATTCTGCACATAGAAGTTTCACATTTCAAGAAGTTTCACATTTAACAACTATTTTAAGTCAATAAATCTGATCTACTACACAAGTGCATGCTTGCTGCTGTGTCAGTGGCATGGCACTTTGCCTGCTTTGCTTCCAGCTAATATAGTGGGAAAAGAACTGTGGAAACTAAATACACTTAAAGGGCAGACACATTCAGTTGTTTGGAGAAAGTGCCAGCTCCAGTATCATGTTCGTGCTTAAAAACCAATGACTTAAAAACCAATGGCTGTAGCCCCAGAGGGAGCCTGCTATTTTAGCAGGGCAAGCAGCACACTTTTAGGGGGAAATTTTCAGCATGATGTGCAGGGATTCTGCTTTGCAACTCTCATTAATAGGAGTCATGCTGATAAATCTCAGCACTTCATCTTTGCTCTCAATGTGTGCATTGCAAAGCAATGAAGGGAAGAGAGACCTTCAAAGAAGAAGGGTGAAAATTCAGCATCTGAAAAAGTAACTGCAAAGTGGCCATCAATCCCAGATTATGGCACCACAAGTACAATATTTTCACAGTTAAGAAGTAAGAAGCAAAAAGTAGTAAGATGTGGAATGTAAAAGGAAAAAATAGTAAATGAATATGTTCCAAAAGAGGCAATAAATGAATAACTCTGTAACCTCAGGCTCACATGTAAAGGACAATTGATATGAGATTATTTTAAAATGAACTTATTCATATTTTCTTTGATAGTATCGTTCTAGCAATCTCAGTGCTTGTGCTGTTGATTGCTATGATATTACCACCTATTTGCTTGGGAGTGGGAAGAAAAGTTCCACTCCAGTTTGCAAATAAGGTGAAAAAGCAAGTTAGTGAGGATTTAGTGTACTGTTTTTACCCAGCAGATGGGCAAACACAATAGCAGCAGCAAAGGTATAAAGTTTCCATAACACACTGGTAGGAAATTAATTCCAATTTTGTGACCATGACAAAGTTACATAGTCTGAGAGTGGTCTGAGTAAATTGAACTGAAAGGGAAATATACTGTACATAGGCAAGTTCTATTTCAAATGGACTTTTAGTAACTATAAAATATACCTATTAGTGCCATTACAATTATTTGTTAAGGTTAAGGCTCTGTCCCTGCTTTCAACATGAATTCATATGATCCAGAAAAATGCACTATGGCATAAACCATATCACACACAGGCTCATAACTCAGGAGTATGTTGTTTGTGAAGCTATCAGGCACAGAAATAAATGGTCAGAAAGTTCAGAAAGGCCAAAGCATTGAATAAGTATGAGAGAATCATCTTTATCCGGATGAGGAGGGCGATTCAAAGAAGGGCAGAATGAAGGCAGCAAGAGAAGTCACAGATGTGAACTTTTTTTGGGGTGGGGGTTGTTTGTCTGCCCTTCCCCCAAGCCAGGCTTGGTACAGAGGAGACATAGATACAGCTGGTGTGCCAGGAGGAATCCTATACCCCAAGCTGTGGATCTGCAGGATAGCACATCTGAAGCTGCTCTTGAAGCCTAGAGCGGTGGTTTTCAAACTTTTTTTCTCATGACCCAGTAGAATACAATTTTTGATGCCCACGACCCAACATAATTTGAACAGAGTGTCAAGTATCAGAGGGGTAGCCATGTTAGTCTGAATCTGCAAAAGCGATGAGGAGTCCTGGCACCTTATAGACTAACATATTTATTGGAGCATAAACTTTCGTGGGCAAAGACCCACTTTGTCAGATGCATGTTGTGGAAATTCCAGAGGCAGGTATAAATATACGGGCATAAGAAAAGAGTACCAATCAAGAGTAAGGCTAGAGATAACAAGACCAATTCAGTTAGGGAGGACGAGGCCCACTTCTAGCAGCTGATATGGAGGTGTGAACACCAAGAGAGGAGAAACTGCTTTTTTACTTAGCTAGCCATTCACAGTCTTTGTTTAATCCTAAACTGATGGTGTCAAATTTGCAGATGAACTGTAGCTCAGCAGTTTCTCTTTGAAGTCTGTTCTTGAAGATTTTTTGTTGCAGGACGGCTAACTTTAAATCTGCTACTGTGTGTCCAGGGAGATTGATGCGTTCTCCTACAGGATTTTGTATATAACCATTCCTGATATTGGATTTGTGCCCATTATTCTTTTACGTAGGAACTGTCCAGTTTGGCCGATATATGTAGCTGAGGGGCATTGCTGGCACACGATGGCATATATTACATTGGTAGATGTGCAGGTGAATGAGCCAGTGATGGTGTGGCTGATCTGGTTAGGTCCTGTGATGGTGTCGCTGGTGTAGATATGTGGGCAGAGTTGGCACCGAGAATTGTTGCAGGGATTGGTTCCTGAGTTAGAGTTACTGTGGTGCGGTGTATAGTTGCTGGTGAGAATTTGCTTCAGGTTGGCAGATTGTCTGTGGGCGAGGACTGGCCTGCCTCCCAAGGCTTGTGAAAGCGAGGGATCATTGTCCAAGATGGGTTGTAGATCACTAGTGATGCGTTGGAGAGGTTTTAGCCAAGGACTGTAGGTGATGGCCAGTGGTGTTCTGTTGATTTCTTTGTTAGGCTCGTCTCGTAGTAGGAGGCTTCTGGGTACACATCCGGCTCTGTTAATCTGTTTCCTCACTTTCTCAGGCATGCACTGTAGTTTCAAGAATGCTTGGTGAAGATCTTGTAGGTGTTTGCTTCTGTCTAAGGGGATGGAGCAAATGCCATTGTACTTTAGCGCTTGGCTGTAGACAATGGATCATGTGGTGTTTCCGGGATGGAAGCTGGAGGCATGAAGGTAGGCATAGCGGTCATTAGGTTTTTGGTATAGGGTGGTCTTTAGTGACTATCACTTATTTGCACTGTAGTGTCCAGGAAGTGGATCTCTTGTGCAGACTGGTCCAGGCTGAGGTTGATGGTGGGGTGGAAATTATTGAAATTGTGGTGGAATTCTTCCAGAGCCTCCTTCCCATGAGACCACGTGATGATGTCATCAATGTATCGTTAGTAAAGAAGGGGCTCTAGTGGATGAGAGCTGAGAAAGCATTGTTCCAAATCAGCCATAAAAATGATGGCATATTGTGGGGCCATAAGGGTACCCATAGTGGTGCCACTGGTTTGGAGGTATATATTGTCACCAAATCTGAAACAGTGTATGAGAGGATGAAGTCACTGAGCTCAGCCATGAGTTGTGCTGTGGCATCATCAGGGATACTGTTCCTGACAGCTTGTATTCCATCTATGTGTGGGGTGTTGGTGTAGAGAGCCTCTATATCCATAGTGGCTAAAATGGTGTTTTCTGGAAGATCACCAATGCATTGTAGTTATCTCAGGAAGTCAGTGGTGTCTCGGAGATAGCTGGGAGTGCTGGTGGTGTAGGGTCCGAGTAGAGAGTCCACATATCCAGAAAGCCCTGCAGTGAGAGTGCCAATGCCCGAGATGATGGGGCGTCCAGGATTTCCAGGTTTGTGGATCTTGGGTAGTAGATAGAATAACCCAGGTCGGGGCTCTAAGGGTGTGTTTGTGTACATTTGTTTCTGTGCTCGTGTAGGGAGTGTCCTGAGCAGATGATGCAGTTTCTTAGCGTATTCCTCAGTGGGATCTGAGGAAAGTGGCCTGTAGAATGTGCTATTGGAGAGTTGTTTGGCAGCCTCCTTTTGGTAGTCAGACCTGTTCATGATGACAACAGCACCTCCTTTATCAGCCTCTTTGATTATAATATCAGAGTTGTTTCTGAGGCTGTGGATGGCATTGCGTTCCACACGGCTAAAGTTATGGGGCCAGCGATGCTGTTTTTCCACAATTTCTGCCTGTGCGCATCATCGGAAGCTTTCTATATATAGGTCTAGACTGTCATTTTGACCCTCAGGAGGAGTCCATGCGAAGTTCTTCTGCTTGTGCTGTTGGTGGGAGGGTATCTGTGTGTCAGTGCGTTGTTCAGTGTTGTGTTGAAAGTATTCCTTGAGTCAGAGATGGCGAAAGTAGGCTTCCAGATCACCGCAGAATTGTATCATGTTTGTGTGGGCGCTGGGACAAAAAGAGAGTCCCCAAAATACAACAGATTCTTCTGCCGGGCTGAGTGTGAACAGAGTATAGGTTCTGGGGTAGGGCTGAGGATGAGAGCTTTGGGGCATAGGAGGCGGCTCCAACTTTGGGGGAGATCAGGGCTGGGGCAAGGGGGGCTTACCTTCAGCAACTCTCGGTTAGCAGTGTAGCGGGGTGCGGGAGGATTAAGACAAGCTTCCTGCCTCTCCTGGCACTGTAGACCATGCTGTGCCCCACAAACAGCCAGCAGCAGATTCCCATCGAATGGGAGTATGGAGCTAGTGCTCGGGGCAGGGGCAGAGTGCGTAGACCTGTGCGCTCTCCCCAGTCCCCCACCTCTACGAGCAGGGTTGGCCACTTCGGGGGTGCAGTGCAGTCTGCACTGCCAGGACAGGCAGGTAGCCTGCGTTGACACCCCCACTGATCACCTGATCACCCTGCAGCAACGAAACCCAGTGCCTGATATTCCAAGACCCAATACTGGGTCATGATCCTAAGTCTGAAAACCACTGGCCTAGAGGCTATAGTAATACTCTGTGATTCTGTTCCCGTTTGGGCTGCACCCTCTGAAGACAGCAGATGATGAATCCACAGATTGTTGTGGACCTTTTGGCCCTGCTTAGTTCTTTGCTTAATGTCCCTAAAAGGACACTGTAATAGCTCCAATGAAACTGAGCTCTGCTGCCCAAAGGGTATGTGAACCATTTCTTTTTCCTTCTCACAACACATTGATTTGGCTGTGTCTCGGACTAAGCACAGAGAATGAGGGTCTAAATTCTGCCTGCAGTAGAAAACACATTTCATGGTCTTCTTCCATAATAACTATTTTAATAAATCAATTATAATCCTCTTTTGCTACTAATTACAATACACGCATGGAAACAGTGACACAAATCATGAGTATGTATCTTGACAAGAATACAATGGAGCAACATATTCTATTGTGAGGAATTTAGATTGTGTGCCCTTCTGGAGGGGGACTGGGATTTTTCTTGTCTTTGTGAGGCCCCTACTTCATATTTGAATGTTGTATCATTAATAGCTAGGGTTCTGGGTCTGTCATGGAGATCGTGGAAGTCATGGATCCCTTGAGCAGCTCAAGTAATCCCTGCTGTGGTGCCCAGCGTGGGCAACTGGAGCAGCTGTGTTTCCAGGGTGACTGTCCAGAGCAGCTGCTGCTCAGGTAGCCCCTGACAGTGGTTCCTGAGCTGCCAGCTGGAGCAATTGCAGTCAGCAGCCCCTGGCAGATGGTGCTATTGGGTCCGGGCACCTCCCCTCCCTCTCCCCCCCCCCCCCCCCAACAGTGCTCTCTACCGCAAGATTTAGTAAAGGATATTTACAGTATATGTCATGGACAGGTCAAGGACGTGAATTTTTGTTAATTGCCCATGACCTTTCCATAACTTTTACTAAAAACACCCATAATTAAATCATAGCCTTATTAATAGCAAATAACACCCCAACTTTATAAAAACATTTTAAGAATTAAAATCTCAGAAGAAATACTTACATTTGATGCTGGTTAGCCTGCTTTTTGGTGCTGAACAGTCTACGGCTGCTGAAAATAAAAAAAAAAAGTAAAAGTGAGTTTTGCAAGATCGTATGCTTAATATCTGTTGCAATTGGAATAATATACTAGTAAATTATCACTAAATGGAGACTTATTTAAATCAAGGCTAAGAGATTATATTTTTCATTGTGGTATTTGCTTATTGTTATTCAGATCAATGGTTTGTTTTGATGGATTCAATTAAATGTCAAAGTTTTGATGCTGAATTTTATAGGAAATATACATGTAAATGAACATTCCCTATAAATACAGACCATATTATTCATTTGCATCTATGGAAAATGAAGTGTAATTAAACTATGATATTTCTTGTAACTATATCAAAAGATATTGTTCCCAGTGTAATAAACTCAATAAAAAACAGGTTTATTCTGACCTTGAAATTTAATAGATGGCAATGACTGAATATTCCCATATTTAAAGCATGCTCTAATAATGTGATGCATAGGTGAGGAGCAACACAGGAATTATGACACTTGAAATATGCTAATTATATATTCAGTAACCTGACTGAGAATAGCTAGAAGAAGATGGAAAAGTGTAATATATCTAGGGTTGGGATAATATATCACGAGAGAAGAATTTTAAAATTAAGTCTGAACATTAATATTTGCAGGATTGGGACCAGTTTATGCCATGAAGAATGGGAATAGGCTGTTTAATTTAAACAGTATACTGAAAGTCTTTTTTAGTACCATGTGCACAAAATACTTAATAAATTCCTAAAGATTTTAGAGTCACTGCCTGGATTCAGCACTTTATATTCTATTATTTGACCTTAAAACAAAGTTAGGAAGAGTTTTGTAACCTAATTTTTTTTCACTCGATTCCTTAAATAAAGGTTGTGTGTAAACACTGCATAAGGACAGCATCATAAGTTTCTAAACTTCAGTAATATTTATTTTTTGGGCACAGTTTTGCTATAATTAAGTAAAATATACTAAGTTTTCACTAAATGTATACAAAGAGTTAGCTGTTCTATGTAATTTAAATGCTTCAGGGGTTATATTGCCTAGTATGAAATCTGAATAGCATTATGCAAAACATTTCCATATACAATATAACATACATTCTGGGGAATTAACCTCTCCAGACTGGAACAACACATTGAAATGTTAAGGAAACTTGTGAAGTAGCCTGCATAAATGTCTGAGAACTACAACTCCTCAGATCGTATCTGAAGCAGACTGTGATATTGAAATTTAAAAAACATTTGGACAAAATATACATTTCAGTTAATATGTAAGGTAGAATGGTGCAACTAATGTTTCACACTATTGCCATATATTATTGTGAGAGCCAGAACTCTCAGTAGCAAATGAGAAGCAGATAGAAACTTGTCATGATATCACGTACTATGATCACATGGACACTGAGGATGAGTGCATATTCAAACAATGTGATTGATGGTGGTATATTTCTGTCAAATATGATTCAGGAGTGGAGAGCATACTTGGAAGCATGCTGCTGCTGCTGCTGCTACAAGAATGAATGTTTTGGCACAGATCCAAAGAAAAAGCAAAAACTATAGCTAAACAACATCAATTTGTAGACTGACATTGGCGTAGACAAGCCAAAGAGTCAGTAAATAAATCATATACTGCAGCCTTTGATTCACCTTTCTGTGCTTTCTATGTGCCTAATATAGTTCTTTACATTATTTTCTCATTCAGAGTATGAATGAGTTTTCATTTTAGTGATTACTAATAACTGAAAGCTAGCAGAATCAACTCCGGCAGGTGACTCTAAGCACTATGTGTCAAAGAGCAGGGAGCAAGAGACTTTGCGCTCCTCCCACCCCCAGTCCAATCAGGGCCTGGGGACAGGGCGGGGAGAAGCGCATGAAGTCTGCTCCTGGCCTACCCCTGCCCTGCAAGTTGTGCGAGGCAGGACGGAAGGAGACTTTGCGCACTCCCCTATCCCCAAGCCTTGATTAGCCTGGGGGTCCTGGCTCCGACCCATTGGCCTGAAGCCTTGTTCCTTCCACAGCAGCCCGGGACCACTTCAAAAATTTCAGAAGTGGCCCCGGTCAAATATTATTGCCCATCTCTAGTCTATGCATATTACTTAGCATTAGCAATAGAGTGAAACGAATCAAAATCAAAAACAGACTTATAACATTAAACATCATTAAATAAAAGTAGTAACTTTTATTATCATCTGAATGAATAATGAAATAAGATGCGAATATGAGAAAAAAACCGCACACAAAGTGTCTAGATCACTTTTCACATTTGTTATTAATTGGAAGCAGCTAAGGGTATGTCTACACAACAGGACAAAACTCGAATTAGGCTATGCAAATTCAGCTACGTCAATTGTGTAGCTTAAGTCAAAATAGCTTAATTCAGATTTTGGCACTGTCTACACAGCAGAAAGTAGAAGTAAGGACACTCTTCCTTCGACTTCCCTTACTCCTCATAAAATGAGAGTTACAGGAGTCACAGTAAGAATTCCTCCAGATCGCCATTATTTTGAAATAATAGCTTATAGTGAAGATGCGCTTTGTTATTTCAGAATAATTAATAATGCGGCTGTGTAGACATACCCTAACTGACATCATCAAGGAACTGAACCATTAAAAACAAAACTTTCTACAACCCAATTCTTGTTACAGGTATATTCTAATCCAAACTGAAGGACGAGTTACAATTGGGTGTAGAAGTTTCATGACACGTTTACCTTTGGCTGAAAGAATTTTGTTATAATGAACAGCCATGTGATCCCTGATCAGGTACTGGTTATTTAGTCTCCGGGAGGAGCCAATGCAAAAAGCTATAAAATTAAAGACATTTGAATGTTATAAAAAGTAGTGTAAAGATACATTGTTATTGATTAATTACAGTTCAAACTCAAACACATTGCCAAATAAGAGCTGTCAAGCTGATATGTGGTGTCACAAGAAATAGGGTATGGGTCTTTGTCCTCCCGACTAAATAGGTGACATACACTAGGGGACACTTGCTTTTCCTAACATTAGAATTGTGGTACATTTGGGAAAGGGTACCAAGGCTTTCATCTGCTCCATTTTAGAATGCCTTCTCTCCCCGTTATCTTTTCTCTTTTCCCTGCAGTGTAGGTTTGCACTACTGCCCCATATCCATTGTCTAAGCATTCTCATTTCATCTTCTACATCATACTGCATCTCTAAACAAACCAAACTGCAAGTTGGTAGCCATCAAAGTGTGCTAATGCTCTCTCCTCTCCCTCTTTATAACTGAATAGTGTACATCTGACAACTTCCAATCCAGGTATGCCCAACCGTGACCCTCATGCTCCGGGCTGATTTGGTAGCACTTTCATAGCCAAAATGCTGAGTTGAAAAAGTCCCAATTTTTCCATCACTTCCACTGAATCCATCAACCCTCATTGAGATTAAGTTGCTGGAATAACAAACCAGTCTCTTTGCTTGTAAAGGAGAACAGATTTTTTTTAAATCTTTATTTCAAACCAGTAAAATAATATATATTTAAATTTCAGCACAAGAAGTAAATACATTTTAAAACAATACCCATTTAGTTATTCTTCCTCTCCATTTAACTGCCAGCCCTAAAGATGGAAAATGTCTGCAGGAAAATGTAATCTACACTGTTAAATGTTTTAGTGGTATTACCAACTGTTACTTGGGAAACTGAGGTTACTAAACTCAGGATATTTTTGGTTAAGGGCCTGGTGCTGTGCAATGTTGCCATGCATGGGAGTTCAGCACACTCATCTTACATGATCAGCATCCTAAATCACTTACAATAATTTATTTTTATTTAAACATAATCTTTGCCATTCATGTTTAAGATATCTTATGAGCACAAAAATTTTAGATTGGACAGAGTTTAAGAAGTTCCTATAAACATAGGCACTATTTTAGCAAGACATTTAAGCATGTTTAATAGTCTAAAGGAGGAGTAGGGAACCTTTTTTGGGTCAGGGGCTGCTGACCCACAAAAAAAGTCAGTTGGGGGCTGCACACAGGTGAGAAGCACTGACGTGGCTCCCCATATTCCTCTTGCACACCAGAGGCTCGGTGTGGCAGGCTAGTAGATTTTGTGTGCTCCAGCCCCGCATTACGGCAGTGAGGGCTTCCCAACGCTGAGGGGGAGCCCTGAGCCTCAGGCGCCAGATTCAGGCAAGCCAGGGGCCGCATCCAGACTCGGGGACTGAGGTTCCCCACTCCTGGTCTAAAAAAAAGATTTCTTGAAATTATCATACATATGCTTAAGTGCTTTGTTCAGTGAGAGCCACAGATTCTTCATCTATTGAGCCATTTGCTCATAAGAAATAACACTTTTAGGTACAATTTTTACTTTTTTGTAATTTTATGTTTTCTAGCCAGCAAAAGCACCATGACACGTAAAACTCACTTGTGAAATTACCAAATGTCCTCTTCATAAAGCACATTTGTGCATTACTAGTATTAAAACCTCAGTAGCACTCAGTTTTAGTCAAAGGTTTTAATGCAATAAACATTTGAAAAAAATAAAAATGAACACATCCATTCAAATGAACCATGACAATCCTTTTATCAAATCATATATATTACTTACCATTACTCTGAGTACTTAAATGTCCTTTAAATGGGCTTGCAGGACCATATCTGGGAATGGCTGGGTATTCGCTCACTTAAACAAAAAATGTCAAGCAATTAGAAGGAAACACATTTTGAGAAATAGGATAAAGCATAATGTTTCTTTAAAGTGCATACATCTGTTTAGATCTGTTATTATGAGAAATTTGAATCTGTGGCAGTCAGATTACTGGAAGAGTGGACTTTATTTACTTTTATAATGTGAACATCATTACAGTTCTATGAGTTTTCCATATTACTTGAAAGCCAAAGTATAACTGTAGAGGGATGGTGTGGGTGAGGTAGTATCTTTTATTGGACTAATTTCTGTTGGTGAGAGACACAACTTTTGAGTCATACAGAGCTCTTCTTCAGCTCTGGGAAAGGTACTCATAGTGTCAGAGGTAAATACAAGGTGGCACAGATTGTTTATCAGAGGATCGAGTGTGGGAGACCTTTTTTGGTTGGGGGCCACTGACCCACAAGAAAAATCAGTCAGAGGCTGTGCACATTCCCCTCCCACACCAAAGGCTGGAGGGGAAGTAGGCTAGTAGATTTTGTGTGCTCCAGCCCTGATCCCTGAGCCCCGACATTTGATATCTCTAGATCTAAAAGTCATCACAGTGGAACTATGATATGTCAAATGTTGATGCAACTATTCATTCTAGTACCAATCATTTGGTGCAATAGGAGAATAAGCATTAAAAAAAAATCAACTTATTCAACTTAGAATATAAATGTCTTAACATAATATGCAGCAGCTGTTCATTACCAGGGTGAATAAAAATCAATGACTTTTACAAAAAAAAATTAAAAAACCATTTTTTTATTTAAACTGATTTTTATTTTTTTTAAATCAATTAAATACTAAATTTCTTGTTTAAAAATAAGTTGCAATTAAATCTCATCACAGACATGCTATATCTACACTTACAGTCTCATAAAAATGAATGAATGGCTCTAGTCTGTCCAACCTAACTACTAGTTCTTCCTTCTTAAAAGTTCTGAGCTTTCAATTTCTGTTTCTGAACAGACTAAAGGAACATGTACAAAGAAAGACATGGGATAGATAGGATTGTTTCTATTCTGTGCTTAGGTCATGGTGTATCTGGGCCAAGCACAACAGAGGAGTTAGTTAAGACATTGTCTTAAAGACAGAGACACAATATATAGGAAAGGACAGAGATATAAAGCTAGATGGATAACTTCTGAAGATGCTGTTGCTGCCATTGCATGGGTAGGCATTTCAAAATCACTCCTCAATTATGCCAGTCATGATAGATTTCAGGGCTGTTGCAAAACCGTATAATGAGTACATGTTTACTGATTATGTGAACAAAATCACTCCCCTGAGTTTTTGGGAATCACTAGCCAGGTACCGTGAAACAGAATTACCTCAGATGCTAAGCCAAATTTTCATAGCAATAGCTTCCTCTGCAGGCACAGAGAAACATTGTCATTGTTTGGTATTATTCACACAAATCTAAGAAATCAACCGTGAATGAAAAAGCAGAAAACATATATTTCTGTTTCAGTCTATGAATCAAAATGACAGTGGGGCTACGTCTACACTGGCCCCTTTTCCGGAAGGGGCATGTTAATTTCACGAGTCGCAATAGGGAAATGCGCGGAGGATTTAAATATCCCCCGCGGCATTTAAATAAAAATGTCCGCCGCTTTTTTCCGGCTTTTAGAAAAGTCGGAAAAGAGCGTCTACACTGGCCCCGATCCTCCGGAAAAAAAGCCCTTTTCCGGAGGATCTTATTCCTACTTCAAAGTACCTGGGATGTCTTAACATTAACTTTTTACTGCATTCCAAATGCAGTCATGTTACATTTTACAGAAATTAAGCATAAATTCTATAGAAATCTTCTCACTAGTTCCTATGAGCTCTGAATAGAGAAAGGAAGGAGGTTTCAAGTCCATAAGCCTAAAAGCATCTATCCATTTTGTGATGTACCGCAGTAGGAACAGCAACTACACTTGAAAAGGATAGAATAGATATGTTGTTAATTTACACATGCAACTAAATAACTGTAACATCGATAACTGGGTAACTATATATTTGCCTTCTGAATGTCTACTATACACACCGATTATTTGTTCCCCGCAAGAAAAAAAATATGCCACATTCAAGCTGTTGTCAGAACCTATCCATTCTTCATATACAATATTTTTAAAATATGTCCATTCTTCACTTAGATCACTACTTCTTGGCCCTATCTTAGTCAAGCCTCTCCTTGATTACTGTGCCTCCTTCTCTCTGGTTTTACTACCTCTGACTTTTGCAGCTCCTTTAGTATGTATCAAATATTACTAATAAAGTAAACTGTCTTAGTTAATGATCACATCCTCTCAACCCCTTAAATGAATTGGCTTCCTCTCACCTTCCATATCATGTTAAAATTTCTTAGCCTTACCAGTGAGGCTCTTTACATTTATACTCCTTTCATTTCTGTTCTTGTATCATTCTAAACATTGCTCCTCTGACTTTCCGAAGCCTCCTGACTAATTATCACATTTGGTTGTGTCTGCACTGATTTTCCATCAATTTTCCCACAACTGCACAATCACAGTGCAGATACATTGGGTCAGAACCATCATGGGCAGGGGTGGCCTGTGAGTATAGGCTGACTCAACCGTTGCCTAGGGTGCCGCCTTCAATGGGGCACCCGGGGCGCCCAATGATGATGTCATACCATTGACGGCTGTGCAGGCGGGGGCGCCAATTGCGTGTTCTGCCTGGGGCGCCAGCTGCCGCAGCCCGCCTAAGGCTACCCCGATCATGGGATCAATACTCTAGACAACTGACTACTGGATTTTTAACTATCATGCCACCTAGATCTATTCTAAGCAAGCATACACAATTCAATGGTTAAAATACTGGCAGATAGTCTAGAGTAGTACTCCTACCATTATCAGCAGTGGTAGAATGATGGAAGGAAATCTGAAAGAAAATGCTAATGTAAATATATTATTTGTAGCCTTCCTTGTTAGGATGTAGACATTCAGACCTGTCTGTGAAAGCCCAGAATTTAAATATGTAGGTATTTTTATCATTTAGCTAGTAATGGATGTATAAAAACAAAGAATCAAAATCACAGTCTATCTGTATATGGTATTTATCTTACTATGATAGTATGAGACCTTCTTAAGTTAAGGCCTTTGGCTAAGCAGCAGGGGCAATCAAAAGCTGGGAAATATACAGACACATCCTTGCCAGTCCCATTGAAATAAGTTAATAGTAAGATGTTAAGAGGGCAATCCAATCTAACATCTCCAGATAAAGAAAAGATCCTAGAAATTTTTAAACAGAAAACTTAGCTTGAGGACCCAGTTATCAATAGTTGCAGAGTTGTGAAAGCCTCATTTCTTTCTTGTTTTTTCATTATGGCTCCCACTTTCCTATTGTTTCTCTGCATAATCTCGGCCTGATTCTGTGATTATTTCTGTCTACCATATAATTAATTTTGCTGGTGTAAACCAAGTAAGATAGTAGGTTAGATAATCATGTTTCAATGTTAGAATTGATGAGTTAAATTTCAGTAAAATGATTGGTTAATGTATACCTAAGCAGAACCCAAGTTTTACTATATAGTTTGAGTTCAAACAGGAAGAGAGAAAATAGGAATAATACTTGCTAAGAAGTAGGAACAGGGACACAGACAAGGCTCTGTGGTGTCAAAGCTGGGAAGGGGGACATTGAGGAACAGACTCTGTCAATATATGAAGATAAGCCAGACTAGTATGAAAGGCCTTGGAATCATGCTTGCTGGAAATTAACCCCAATAAACATAGAATTGTCTGCACCTCTGAACTTCGGGTATTCCTGCTCTCTGTTTATGTGAGAAGGATCAGTGAATGGAAGGATAAAAGATAAGCCTGCTAACACTTTCTCTCATCTGCAACTCATCTTCCATGTTGACCTGATCACTGTTTCGTGTG
Organism: Pelodiscus sinensis; assembly: GCF_052426305.1. NCBI lineage: Eukaryota > Metazoa > Chordata > Testudines > Trionychidae > Pelodiscus > Pelodiscus sinensis. Next base: position 34,289,293 of record NC_143056.1, read on the forward strand.
CCACTCCATTTCAAAATCATGCTTAACACACTCCTTCTGCAATGTCCTCCAGTGACAATGTATAGTTATAGTTTTAGAATGATAAATGACATAATATTACATAATATAACCATAATTTTGATCCCGCTCAATAAATTGAACACCTTGAATCTGATTTTAGAGGTGTTCACAGCGGTGATGTTTCCACGATCTTCAACTGGAATTGTGTTTCCTCAGCAGCCCTGAAAATAAGGCACTTTATTTCTCAAAATTAATTTACATATCTATCTGTAAAAGCAGAAAATTATATCACCAGCAGATGGCACACTGTTCAACTATAATTGGTGTTACTGTATCAGCCTTTTACTATTATATTACTTGTAAAACACAAAACAACAATCTAGATGTCTACCACAGGAAAACCCAAAAGACAGAGCCAAGAGGGAAATATCTTGCAGTTTCCTCTGAATCTGTTTCCTAGGAAGCACGTTATGCCTTCAAGTTACACAGATCTCAGGAAGATACAAAGCTATCTAGTAACAGGCCAGATAGGTCCCTTTAGACCAGGGTTTCTCAACCTATGGGTTGGGACCCAAATATGGGTCGCCATTACATTTTAAAAGGGTCGCTAGGTGTCTCCCCATGTGGCTCTTAAGGAGCCATTCACACATTTTTTGAATTGCCCTGGGTCACCAAGTCTTCCTGAATGGTCTCCATCTGGAAAAGGTTGGGAACCGCTGCTTTAGACAACATGATGTCAGTTTACATTCAGTTCATACTTCAAAGTTATCTTCACAACCACAAAGACTTCAAAATTAAAATGTTAAGGCTTATATTTGGGAACACACATGTCATATTATTCAGGGAATTCTATGTCTACAGGATGTACATAAGCTTAACAATTGGACATGTTTTCTAGGGACCTGGAGTCAGGGGATGGGTAAAGATGACTTATTCTGGGAGGATGAGAAGGGGAATTAGGTACCTAATAAGATTTGTACCTATCACTTCAAATAATCTGCACTGTGTAATATTACAGCACTGGTAGGCAATAATTTTTGAAGGAATTTTGGAAGTGGTTGCAGGCTGCCCCTGAAGGGGTGGGGCCTCAGGTGGAAGGGGGCTGTTCCCTCTATGTGCAGCCCACCCTGGTGGGGGGAGAACACTTTGCATGCTCCCCGTTTCCAGACCCTGATTGGCCTGGGAGTAGGGAAGTGCATGAAGTCTTTGCCTCCCGCCCTGCCAGGGGCACGCGGTGCCTAGAGAGAAACTCCAGCTGTTTTGAACAGCTGGTGGCTCTCTTTAGGTGCTATGCACCCCTGGTGGTGGGAAAAAACTTCATGTGCTCTTCTCGCCTCCAGACCAATCAGGGCCTGGGGGCAGGGAAGAGCGCTAAGTCTCACCCCCCAACAAGGATGTGGGGCACTTAGAGGGAACAGTTTTGAACAGCTGGCAATTCCCTCTGGTGCTGCGTGTTCCCCCATCCCAGGTCTCGATTGGCCTGGGGGCAGGGGAGTAGCAGGGTGGCCTCAGGCCGGATCCAGTGGTTTAGCAGGCCAGATCCGGGCTGCAGACCCTCTCTTGCCCACCCCTGTGTTTTAGAGACACGGTGGGTGAGGTAATATCTTTTATTGGACCAATTTCTATGAGAGAAAGAGATGTACTTTAGAGCCATACAGAGCTCCCCTTCAGGTCTGGGAAAGGTACTTTGAGCTTCACAGTTAAGTGCCAGATGAAACAGATTGCTAAGTACTTAGCTTGTATTCTTAAGGATCACTGAAGACAGAGCAACCTCTGCAATCATAAGACAAAAAAGATGGGGTTAGATGGTTACAGATTGTCAGGGCTTGCCGAGCCGCGGCGAGCCCCGCTCTCCAGCTGCGCTGTCTGGCATTCTGTGCATGCGCAGATCGTCCGAACCTGGCTGTTCTACATTGGCAGGCTGCTTTTCCGGAAAAGCCCTTTTTCCAGAAAAGCGTATGTGGCCAATGTAGACGCGCTTTTCCGGAAAAGAGCCCCGATCGCCATTTTCGCGATCGGGGCTTTTTTCCGGAAAAGACTACTGGGCTGTCTACACTGGCCCTTTTCCGGAACAGTGTTCCAGAATAAGGACTTATGCCCGAGCAGGAGCAGAATAGTTTTTCCGGAATAGCAGCTGACTTTGTACAGTAGAGCATCGTTGCTTTTCCAGAAATTCAAGGGCCAGTGTAGACAGCTCGCAGCTTATTCCGGAAAAGTGGCTGATTTTCTGGAATAAGTGGCCCAGTGTAGAAACAGCCATGGAGAACTGAGCTGGGAACTGTGTAAACCAATTCTAGCTTTACTTAGGAAATTACTCAGATTTAAATGTGTCATTTCAGCAAATGAACTTTTCTCTGACAATAAATAAGTGTGTGTGTGTGTGTGTCCATATAGTGCTTTTTTTGTGATGGTACAGACCAGCATACCGTCACTTTTTTTGGGAGCACTCGTCACTTTCCCACGGCACAACCTCCAGCCGGCCGCGGGAGCACTTGCACCACGCCACACGGAAGACCGCTTGGGACACGCGGCAATTAAAGGGGCCATGACAGCATTTCAGCTCCAACCGCTGAGGTCTCCGCAGCACTTTTTTTTGTGGGTTTTTTTTTTTTTTGCTCAAGAAATTTTTATCAATTTTTTTTAAACCATTTGGCAACCCTAGTACCGGCACTTTTTTTTTTTTAAGCAAAAAAAGCACTTTATCTACATCTATATCTCTTTCTCTATATGTATATTTGATGCCTAATGCAGCTATCTGCAGTAGAAAGACACACATTTGTATAAATTCTAGAGACACTAGATTGTTCCTCATGGATAATTTACACAAGAGTTTTGTCATAAATGCAGCTTCTTAAAGTATACAATGTAAAGAAAATTACATAAGAAACAAACAATTAAATCCTTTAGTATATTGTTAATGCTTGTAATTGCTTCCTTTTGTGGGCTTTGCTTGCAAACGCAAAATGCAGTGCAATATAGAAGGGAAAATTGGAGAGAACCATTCCAATTTTTTCTCTGTCCAGTTGCGAGAGTGGATATCAAGCACGATTTTTTGTTTATTTAAAAATATTTTTTAAAACATTTTGTTTAAATTATTCCTCTATTAAAATGTTTTTTATTTACCTGTTCCCAGTTCTTGACTTTCTTTCTATTTTATAATTGTAAATTGGTAAGGTGGATATTCTGTGCTTTTCTCTTCAATTAGATTCCTAACTGTTAGTAGAATTTCAGAGTTTACATACAATTTTTAAGTATCATAGTTAGAACATTCATCTGTACTTAAGAATACAATTCTGTGTCTCATTAACATCTTTCTTGTGAGATCTACACAAACTCAAACATAAAACTGATAAGCAAGTAGATATGCTATTTCTACAACCAACATCACTTTTGGACATACTGAACTTCCGCATATCAAGGTAAAATGACTGGGCTACCCTCTTTTTTCAAAGTTTACAGTTTGAAACCAGGGACACTTTTATTTCTAAGTCATATAGATACCTTTGAAAACTAGGGATGTTAGCATATAGTCATTTAAAAGATTAAGGGATAAGCCTGGGTTTATTGGTTAATCCAAACGACTACGTGTGCACACACCCCTTGCTGCCTCTGTATGAGGCAGAGATGGAACGGGGGGGGGGGGGGGGAAGAACAGAGGTGGGAGCCTGTGCTGCCATTGAAGCAGCCTTTGACACACACACCCCTCTGTGGACAGGAGCTGCTGCCGTGTTGCACTGCTGCCTCTGTATCAGAAGCAACAGCATGGGGTGACAAACGGGAGCTGGTCTGCACAGAGAGCCAATTTTTAAACTGGCTCCCCTCGTGGACCGGGAAGCTAGGGAACTCCCCGAGAGTGGGACTGGGAGCCAGGAGCATACTGACTGCTGGACTGACCCCTGGGGAGAGCATTTTAGTAACTGCTAAAAATTGTTGTGACTACATGATTACTAAAATACACAATATCGAATATACGTACTGAAAACCACCTTTTTAAATGCTTAGATATTGGGTTTTGGATCTTAACTGTAGGTTTCTGTTTTGATAAAGATTTTATACTACAAGACTGTATTTATAATAAAAACACAATATTAGCCCCTGAGGCTGCACACACTTTTATGTACATGTCTACTTTAAGCAGAAGTTCTACTGAAGATAATGGGTCTATTAAGAGGAGTAAACCTACATATCTACTTAAATATTTTCAGTATCAAGGCCTTAATTATCAATATTTTATGTAATATTAAAATAAGTTACCCTACCATTAATGGCATTTTAAAAATAAAATTATAAATTAGTTCTTAATTTATTATTAACATTTATAATGATCAGAAGAGACAATTATGATAATCTAATTTAACATCTTGTGTAACACAGGACATAGAATTTCATCAAATGATTCCTATGTCAACTCCCCCCTTTTTTTGTTTGAGCATATCTTTTAGAAACAGATATCCAAATATCCAAATTTGATTAAAAAATATAGGTGCACAGACAAGCCACTACATTTCTAGGGAAGTTGTTTCCATGCAGGATTGCCAGGTATCCGCTTTACTATAGGAAAACCTAGTGAAAAGGGACCCTGCTGGCTCCAGTTTGCAAATTTTAGCAGCCTGGTCAACGGTGCTGAGTTCTAGATGCAAAATTTGTATTTGCATCTGCAAAAATTAGCTGCAAATATCTGCAGATGTAGATACCCATGGATATTAAATGTATATCCGTAGATTTGCAGGGCTCTAGACACAGAGGTTCTGTGAGCTGCCTGACCCTGAGCTCTGCAACTCCCTTTGGCCAAAAACCATGGCCAGTAGAAGCTGTGGGGACAGCATCTGCAGGTGGAGGTGACACTGTGGGAACCGGCAGCACGAAGAGCCACCTGGCTTCTCTGCCTAGGAGCTGGAGGGCAGACATGCCACCACTACTGGGAGCCACACAGAGCCAGAGCAGGCCAGGAGCTTGTCTTGGCTCTTCTGTGCTGCCAATCGGGAACTGCCTGAGGTAAGCACCATCCGGACAGAGTCCACACTCCAAACCATCTCCTGTACCCAAACCTTAAGTCAGAAGCCCCCCGCACACTAAATCCCATCCTCAGCCCGGACCCCCACATACATCCCAAATCTCTCATCCTTGGCTCCACCCCCTAACAGATCCTGCACCCCGTCTTATACTCCAAGCCTCTACCTCAGCAATGTACTGGCTCCCACACTCCAAACCCTTTATCTCCAGCCTGAGGCCCCCTCCCTCAAAAACTTTGTTTCCCAGCCCACTCTGCAGCTTGCATCCCGAGTCCTCACCCTCTCCTAAACCCCAATCCTCTGCTCTTGGCTGGGGCCCTCTTTTGCACCCGAACTCCTCATTTCTGGACCCACTTTGGAGCCTTCATCCCCAGTCAGAGCCCTCATGCCCTCCAGCACCCCAGCTTCATGCCCCAGCCTGGTGAAAGTGAGTGAAGATGAGGGACAGCAAGTGATGGATGAAAGGGGGATAAAGTGAACGGGGCCAGGTCTTGGAGAAGGAGTGTGAGGATGTGGACTCAGAGAAAAGACGGGGCAAGAGTGCTTGGTTTTTTGCCATTAAAAAGTTGACAACCCTATTTCCACATTAAAACTTCTGAAACAGTAAGTAGAGTTAAGGCCAAAAGGAACCATGGTAACTATCCTGTCTGACCTCCTGCATAACACAGCTTTGTTAAAACTGTACAATTTATTTCCAGCCTGAATTTATTTAGATTCAGCAACCAGCCATTGGATTGTGTAACGTCTTTGTTTGCTAAAGTAAAGAGCACTTTATTATCAGAATCTTTTCTCTGGTTACATACTTATATACATCATGATAGACCATCTCTTAACCTTGTCTTTCACAAACTAAATAGGTTGAGCAACTTTAGTCTCTCACTGTAAGGCAGATTCTTAAGGCCTCAAATCATTATCAAAGTTCTTTTCTACATTGTTTCCAAACAGTAGACACAAGAATGGGACAGAGTAAAGTAAATAATACATTCCTGCTTCTATTTAACACTCTCCCAGTTTATTTATCCAAAGTTTCATTTGCACTCAGAAATCATGTATAGATGATTATCCAAAATGATCCATAAATTCTTTCCTGAATCTCTGATTTCCAAAATACAGTACCATCACCTCATGTATGATACTCGTTCTTTGTTCCTAGAAGTACATATGACCTTTAACTTGTCTATATTAAAACACAAGTTTGTTCAACTAAGCCCAGTTTACTATGCAATCCATATCACTCTGCATAATTTAACTGCTCTCACAACTATTATTTACTATTCCACCAATTAGGATGTGACCTGAAAACTTTACCAGAAATTATTTTATATTTCCTTCCACAATATGAATAACAATATTGAATGGCACTGGTCAAGAACACATCTGAGTGGGATCTCTCCAGAGACACCCTCTACAGATGATTGTCAAATTATTTTTTACAAACACCAGCATGATTTAAGTAATTTTCCTAAACTTTAATGATTTAAATTTCTCCTTCTGCCACTAACCTTCTGAAATTTATTCTTTCCTATAATTGCACATTTAGATCTTTGTTCCTTGCATATGAGCGGATTTTTTTAAATTGGTTTCTGCAGTGCTCCAAAGTGGCTGTTGTAGCACACTGCTTTATGGGATAATTCTGATAAAGAATGGGAGCAGGCATATAGGCTTGGACACACCCTCCCCATAGACTGCAAGCCATCAATTTTCAAACTGGGGTCAAGCCCCTAAAGTGAGATCCCTGTTTTAATGGGGTTGCCAGTACAGACATTAGCTTCTTGGGACTTGGAGCCAAAGCTGAAGATGAAGCTGCACCACCTGGGCCTGAAGCCCAAGGTCTTCAACTCTATCCCCGCCCGGTTAGGATTGCCAGATGGTTTAACAAAAAAATACCGAACACCCACCCACCCACCCCCTCTTTAATAATAAAAAAAAAAAAAAAAAAAAAAAAAAAAAAAAAACACCACACATGGGGAAAAAATTCTATTGAGGAAAAAAAAAAGGGGGAGACCAAACTTAAGCAAAAAAAAAAAAAAAAGGGGGGGGGGAGGGAGGCCAAAGTTGTAAAGCAAAAGTTGCACCGCTCTCTCCAGTTTGGGGCCACACACTAACCCGCAATGCACCCACCCCTTCCCACTGAGCCAGGCCACCTCCCATCCCAGTGCACTCACTCCTCCCCCAGAGCCAGGCCTCCCTGGTGCCCCCTCATCCCAATGCACTCACCCCTGCCTCAGACGTAGGCCCCCAGCAGTTTCCCCCATCCCAGTGCACTCACCCCTCCCCCTGAGCCAAGCATCCCCAGCGCTGGGAGTGCCCCACCCCCCTGCACCTCCTCAGAGCCAGGCAGCAGGGGAACGGGACGGCCAGATAAGTTAATCTTACTTTTAAAGTCGCTGCTCCTGCCGCCCGACCTGGCTGCATCGGCTCATAATGTGTAGAGGGAGGCATCACGTGGCCAGCTCCTGGGTCTCTGCTGGTCTTGTGGGCCAAAGGAGCATGCACTACACTCCCAGCCCTGCCCTCCTGCCCCTCTTCTCTACAACTCTGCCGTGCTCCTCACTCCCCTGCCCCCGCCAGATGCAGCAGCGGAAAATTGTCCTCGCCAGGCTTCCATCCAAGGGAAATAGGAAATACTGGACATTTCATGTCTGGTATTTTCTGTTTTTTTTCTGCCAGACAGAGCCCGCAAATACCGGACTGTCCAGGTGAATACCGGACACCTGGCAACCCTACACTCGGTAAGCGAGACTCATGCTTTGGCTTTGCTTCCACCCTCCCCGGAGAAGGCTCAAGCTTCACATACACACCTTTGTGTGATGTCTGGGGTCAGACAGTAATGTCTGTTGCAAGGGGATTGCAGTGCAATGAAGTTTGAGAACCCCTACTGTAGGCTAATCCTAGGCATGTGTTAAATAAGTGGCTAATAAGACCCTGTACTTTATAGAAATAGGAAGGGAAGCATTTAATCTTTGTTAGGGTTCATCTTAACAACTACCAGCCACCTCCAATAACTTTCCTCAGCCTTCAAAATAAATATGGACCCCAGCTCTTCTCAATCCCCCTGATCCATCATCACCTACTAACTGCAGAAAAACTGTCCAAACCTTTCCTTCCACCTCCCGATATGAAAAAGAGATTACTGAATTCTAACAGACCAACCCAACAGCTTTTCAAGCAGCTTGCACAGGACCTCACAAACTTAGGATTGTCACAAACACAATCTAAAAAGCTCTGCTTTAGAACTCTAGTGCCTTCACATTCCCAATCCCAAGGTCTTCAATAGGACTACTTGTGCGAATAAAGTGGATAGAATTTGGCCCCGACTCTGTTTTTAAGAAGGAATGCTGAAGGGAAAGACTAACCTGCATCTGATAACTGCAATAATTAAGAGTCTATCAGCATTTCTAACTCAGACCTATTGTCCACAAAAATCTGTTAGGGCCTGAAACGTATGCCATGTCTACACTTAGGTACACAAGCGCTCTTACAGCGACACAGCTGTAGTGATACAGCTGTGCTGTTGTAAGAGCGCTTGTGTACCTGAGTTATGCTGGGGGAGAAAACTCTCCCATCAACATAATAAAACCAGCTCAATGAGTAGTGGTAGCTATGTAAGCAGGAGATGCTCTCCCACTGCCAGGATAGTGCATATGAGTACTTATGCTGGCAAAACGTACATTGTCCAGGGTGTGTGTTTTTTTCCACACATCTGACTGACGAAAGTTTTGCTCACATAAGTACTAATGTAGACATGGTCTTAATAAGCAAGATGTCAGCTCTTACCACTTACACTTAGACTAGCATGATGATAGCATGCTATCATTTACACAAACATGGAATACATTAATGGAAGAAGTCTGTAAGGATTTATGGTCTCTCGAGGGATTATTCAACTCCTACCTGTCATTTTAGCGTCATTCACTCTATGAGCCAGCCACCTTGAATGTAATAACAGTTTGTAAAAGTTCAATTTCATTTGAACATTAGGCTTGTTTATGGGTTCTATTAGAGATGCTCTGTACAAAGTGAAAAGTGCCTGGACCTACTTTTAAAGCTACAAAAAAGCTACTATTTTTAAAATTGTAAAGGTCAATTTGAGCACATAATGATCTTAATTATTAATTTTTCTGTTGATGTAAACTGAATAAAATCAAACTGGACCGAATTCTGGTCTCAATGAAGTAAAAGACAAAACTCCCCTTGACTTAGATGTGACAAAGACATGATCATTAATCTGACATAAATGTGGTTAACTTTATGACTTAATATGATATAAATGGCGCCTGCTGGATGAGAGTTCTTGTAATTTCCTTGACTCTTTGAAACACTTGTTGAATAAAACATATTCAATTCCAAAACATTTAAATAAGATGCATCTACCACAAAATTTCAATTTTGCTGTATTTGAGTTTTGCATGTAATCCACTACACTGAGTATATAAGATGAAGCTTCCCACAACAGATAAAAGTGTCTACCATCTGTACAATCGTAACACTATATATAATCCAATAACTAGATAGGTAATATTAATAGGCATGTTGAATTACATACAGCAAGCTCTTCTTTATATCTACTACTCATGTCCAACGGTGTGCTACTTCTCTCAGTAATTCACACAGATACGGAAAGATATTTGGTTTACATTTAAAAAAACAAAAAGTAAAATAACCTTTCCCCATAAAAAAATCCCGATTGATTGATTAGAAAATAATACGAGTGAAATAATCCTGTGTTAAACCAACTCAAACAAAAAGACTCCATAAAAGTCTTTTTGATATGAAATGAACAAATCTTGAAAAAAATCATTACATTTTTTCCCTAATTTTAAGCTTCAGTTGGTTGACTGGAAAAGCTATTGATGAAGCACTATTGCTCTTGCTTTGCAACAGCTGCAGAAACTGCTGGCTGTATCAATCAGTGGTTTATTTATTAATGGAAAGAAAACAGGAAAAAATAGCCTAAAATGTAACCATATGCCCCCAAAAGTGGTTCTGTTGATCTTAGGGACACAAACACCAGTGAACTGTAATAATTCTTTTAATTGTTCTACAATACTAGCATTACTATCTCTGAGCGCTTATAGCTCAGTTTACACTGGTACTTTACAGTGCTGTAGCTTGCTGCATTGGGGGTATTTTTTCATAGCCCTGACCTAGAAAGTTGCTGTGCAGTAAAGTGCCAGTGTAGATTTAGCCTATGTCTACATGTGACATTACCTTTCAAACATTACCTTTCTGCTTCTCCCCCATAGACATCATTAATACATTATTCTTCCACTTTCCTGACTAGTAAATGAACATTCTGGAGCAACTTTAATTTCTGAAAAACTCGGATTAGTCCTAGGATAGGACTGTCCTGCTCCAGTTTGAAACTTATTTGTTAGCAAAGTGTTATACAGAGAAATACACAAGCAACACAGATGGTCATATTTGCATGTAAATAATCAGAATGCCCTTTCATGGTTATATCAGAACAGTGTCAGTATCTATGCTGAAGGAAGAAACTTAAAGGCCTGGTGTTTCTTTCCTGAATGAATGAAGTATTTTTGTTTATGTTTGGTGCACTTGAAGCTCATTCAAATTACTGTACTGTAATATCATAGCAACATCCTTGTGGTAACTGAATGATGACTTCTGTGTTGCTGTAAAAGAGCAACATCACATTTGTGTGTCATTGATAAGCAATAAGTCTACAATGTTATTACTTTTCAAAAATGTGCCAAGCAAAGGCAAAGGAAGATAAACAGGAAAATTTAGACCACTAGCTTTAAATAATAAAGCTGGTTTTGATGGTTATATTCCTTATATGGCTATAAATAACATGCATCTATGACTAACCTAACTGGTTCTGGGAGCAGTATAGTAAATAACTGCTGGGTTTTTGGAATTTAGAAAAGTGAACCGTGTTCTTTTAAAATTAATCGAGGGGCGGGGAGACCAACTACTCTATATATCAATGGCAATACCAGTACTTCACATTTTTATAAGGCATTAAACTTTACCCTTGTTTGAATTGTGCCAAGACATTTCAACACACATGGTCCTGAAGAATTCCACACCACTAATATAACATAACCTAAAGCAATATCCTAAAGCTCGATCTCTTAGAATTCCCATTGACATGAACAAAAGGCCATATATGGAATAAGTGTAAAATTGTATTTAAAATAAAAGGGCCTGATTCTTCCATGCTGGTAACATATTGACATCCCACTGTACACTGATAGACGATGAGGCTATGTCTAGACTGCAGGCTTCTTGAACAAAAAGCTTTTGCGGAAGAAATCTTCCGCAAAAACTTCTTGCACAAGAGCGCGTCCATGCTGCAAAAGCTCTGATAGCCATTCTGTTAATGGCTACTATGCTTCCCATCCACACACACCTTTTTGCGCAAGTGCGCTTGTGCAAAAAGGAGTTATTCCTCATAGAAAGAGGAATACCTGTACTGCAAAAATCCCTCTGTTCTGCCAATTCACTGTAAATTTTCTTGCACAAAAATGCGCTTGAGGTGTGGATGCTCTGTGGGTTTTTGTACAAAAATGGCTGTAGTGTAGATGCAGCCTGAGATCTTACAGAATACTAGCCTCAGTTCAAACTCAATGGACAACTAGAACGTCACAGAATTCTTACAGGTCCGCAGAAAAAAATATTTTTAAGAAACAGCAGTTAGAGATGAAAGAGAATTTGGAAAGGAAGTAAGCTTGCAAGTGAATCTTCTTTATATTGAGGGAGTGATCCATTGTATTCCTTATAAAGAATAAAATATTAAAAATATTGGGCAAAGATAGAAAAATAAAATTTGGTAAAGAAAAATACTAAGTATTATTAAAACTCACATTAACACTGTGCTTTTAATAGCAAAACAATGTCTGCAGAGAAATCATCTTGTTAGTGTTACCACAGGTTTGCACTGACACCACTGTTATACTGTATGATAATGTAATGTCATCGCTGTTGACCTGAACTTAGTTATATACCACTATGACATTTCAACATAGTGCAACAGCCATGGATTAGTACTGCCCTCATTATACAACTGTCACAAAAGAGGACTAGAAAATTAATACATATATTAATACATACATATCTCTACATACGATTTACAGATTTATGCATCTGTCTGTCTGCGAGTCTATTTGTTCAAGAACTCCTCATATATAGTAAGAACTAGGACCATCAAATTTGGTATGTAGCTTCATCTTATGCTAACTTAAAGAAAGATCTGGGTTGAGTTGTGCCAGGAAAATGGGAAGTGTCGGGAATGGACTGTTTTCCATAACATGGAAAGGAAGGGGTATAATGAGGAGGGACACAATACTCAAAGTGGCCATTAGGGGCAGCAAGCCGGCAGGGGAGAGCTATACTGCAGAGACCACTGGGGCAGCTGCACCACCAAGAAAGTGTCCAGCAGAGCTGGAGCTCCACCATCTTGCCTGCCTCCAGACTGAGTAAGTAGCCTCTCTACTCCAAACCCCTCTCCCCTGGCCCTTGGCTACAGCATTGAAAGGCGGGGAGAAGGTCCATCCATGCTGGCCAGGGGGAATTAGGAGGAGACAGAAGGCCCTGGTGGCCATGGGAGACTTGGGGGAGACAGAAGGCTCCTGGTGGCCAGGGAGGGGGGGGGTGAAAGACTCAATGGATGGGACTTCCCACCCCTTACTTCAGCAGCCCCCCCATCCTCAGCTTCCTCCCCTGCCTTGACACCCCAATACTGCTAGCCTCCTGGCCTGAGGAATCTGGTTAAGTCTTCTAGTATTACTATATATTTTAGAAATGGGGATCTGTTTGTCTGTCTGTTGGTCTGTGAATCTGTTTGTTAAAGAACTCCTCTTAAATGGTTAAGAGCTAAGGTCACCAAATTGAGTATGCAGCTTCCTCTTAAGGTCACGGTTTGGTTGTGTGAGGACAATGGGATGTTCCTGGAAAATGGAAGAGGTGGGGTCTGGTAGAACCAAAGTTATACTGTAGAATGACTACAGAGAGGTACCAAGGGTCTGGAGATGGGGACATCCATAATCCCATTGGGCCAGCAGGAAGTAGGGGTGGAGAAAGGGACAGTTATCTACTGTATATTTCAGAGAGTTTGTCTGTCTGGGTGTGTCTAAACTACATGGCTCTGTCGATGGAGCCATGTAGATTAGGCTGATTGGCAGAGGGAAATGAAGCCGCGATTTAAATAATCGCGGCTTCATTTAAATTTAAATGGCTGCCGCACTCTGCCAACCAGCTGATGATCAGCTGTTTGTTGGCAGATCGGGGCAGTGTCAACAAGGAAGCCTTTGTCGACCGGCGCAGGTATGCCTCGTTTCAACGGAGCCATGTAGTTTAGACACACCCTCTGTGTGTCTGTCTGTCCCTCAGTTGGGGGATATGCACCCCTACCCTGGCTGTGTCCACTGCAGCTGCAGCAGCCATGGACAGGTGCGTCTCACCTGTCCCCAAGCTGCTGTGATGAGAGAGGGCTGGGGCTGTCATTTCTTCCTGGGGCAGCCTGAATACTGAACCCCTCATTCCCAGCCCCACCCTACAGCAATGATTTAAATGAAAGAAAAACAGAACTTATCTGAGATAAGGACCCAAGCAACACCAGGTAAATCTTCTAGCACTATATATGCTTTGCTGTTTTAGACCTACAAATATCTTGAGCACTTTAAAAACAGCTAGGGCCTGATCCTGCAAACATAGATGTGTTTAATTTTACTCTTTTCATTTGTCCCATATAAGCCAATGAGACTATTTTCAGAAATAAAGTTACACAAATGCATAAATGTTTGCAGGATCAGGCCACAAAGGATTAAATCCATTCAAAGATTAATTTTAAATGTCTAAAGCTTTTTTAAATTAGAATCTGTCCCAAAAACCTCAAAGCCACAACAACTGAATCAGAATTCAAGTTATATTTTTATTTCCACCATAAACTATTACAGCAATACCAATTTTAGATAAAAATAAAATGATATTGATTTCAAATACCCTGAGGGTGTGTCTAAACTACACCCCTCTGCCGACAGAGGCTTTCCTTGTCGACTGATCCCTGTCTAGACTGCTGCTTTTTGCCAGCACAGTGCTGTGGTAGCAAAAAGTGGTGGCCATTTTTATTCAAATGAAGTGCGGGATATTTAAATCCCCGCTTCATTTGCAATAGCGATGTGCCTAATCTACATCCCTCTGCCGACAGAGGGATGTAGTTTAGACACACCCTGAGAGACTGAACTCTGAAAACTGGTTATTAGCAAGAAACTCACCTGATACCATTAAAAACCATACATATTCATTCATTATTAATTATTATAAAACAGACCTTCTAAAGTCCTGATCCTGCAAAAGCATTTTGTGTAGGGCCCTACCAAATTCATTATTCATTTTGGTCAATGTCATGGTCCTAGGATTTTAAAAATTGTAAATTTCATTATTTCAGCTATTGATATTTGAAATTTCACAGTATTCTAGTTGTAAGAATCTTTACTCAGAAAAGAGCTGGGGCAAAGGCTGTGAAACTGCTACCGTTGCTGGTAGCAGTACTGCCTTCCAGCTAGCAGCTGCCCTCTCCAGCTGCTCAGCTCTGGAAGGCATAGCCCCTGCCAGCAGCACCACAGAAGTAAGAGTGTCATGGTATGGTATTGCCACCCTTACTTCTGGTCTTCTGCTGACAATCGGCTGCCTTCAGCAGCTGCCACTCCCTAACTACCGAGCTCTGAGGTCAGCACAGAAGGGTGGCAATACCTTGACACTCCTAAAATAACCCTATGATCCCCCTGGCAGCTGCCTTTAGGTTCACGACCCCCAATTTGAGAAACACTCATCTCCCCCCATTAAATCTATATAATATAGGGTAAAAGGACACATTTCACAGTCCATGATGCATTTTCCTGGTTGTGAATTTGGTAGGGTCCTACTAATGTGCATGGTTACCTTTATGTAGAGATAGTCTTTTTGCAGTTAGTGGAACTAATCACAGTGCATAAGTTAAACACACACGTAATGCTTCATTTTTTTAGCTGCTTATATGCAGAAAAGACATCTAGTGACTTTGATGCAATCTGATCCACAATTATTTACATCCCTACTTGTAACAACTTTTTAAATACTTGAAAGCTGTTATCATGTCCCCTCTCAGTCTTTTGTTTCCAGACTAAACAAACCCAGTTCCTCCAATCTTTTCTCATACATCATGTATTTCTAGACTTTTAATCATTTTTGTTGCTATTCCCTGGACCATCTCCAGTTTGTCCACATATTTCCAGATGTGTGGTGCCTAGAACTGGATACAATACTGTCCCTCTCCCTTAAATTTCATCTTTCTACTTCCCTCCTGACTCTGGTCTGTCCAGTCCATTTGACCTATCTGACAGAGCCTGCATGGAGAGCAGCTTCCATATGAAAAGGCGATTAGAGACTGGACAAGAGATGACTAAAGGAGATATGACAGAATTATGATGATAAAATCATGAATGGTGTGAATAATGGAATGTTATTGTACCCTTCACAAAACGTAATAAGAGGTCACCCAATGAAATTAACAGGAAGCAGATTTAAAACACACAGATGGAAGTACAGCTTCACACAACACACAGTCAACCTGTGGAGCTTTTGTTGCAGGGGATGTTGTGGAGTCTAAAAGAATGACAGAGTTCAAACAAGAATTAGATAAATTCAGGGTGCTTATATAAATTCACGGAGCCTATTAGCCAAGATGAACAGGAATGCCAGAAGTTGGTAGTGAAAGATGGGATGGATGGATGGATCACTTGATTACCTTGTTCTATTCATTCACTCTGAAGCATCTAGAATTGGCCATGGTCAGAACACAGGATCCTAGACTAGATGGACCATTGGTTTGACCTATTATGGGCCTTCTTATGGTGAAATTATGCATGCTGGGATCTGCCCCCAGGGCTCAGGTAGAGTAAGGCATCCTGGGAGCTACTTCCCCCCATGGCTCTGCCCCCGGGCTCAGGTAGAGCGGGGCATGCTGGGAGCTAGTTCCCCCCATGGCTCTGCCCCCGGGCTCAGGTAGAGCAGAGCATGCTGGGAGCTAGTTCCCCCCATGGCTCTGCCCCAGGGCTCAGGTAGAGCGGGGCATGCTGGGAGCTAGTTCCCCTCATGGCTCTGCCCCCGGGCTCAGGTAGAGCGGGGCATGCTGGGAGCTAGTTTCCCCCATGGCTCTGCCCCCGGGCTCAGGTAGAGCGGGGCATGCTGGGAGCTAGTTCCCCCCATGGCTCTGCCCCCGGGCTCAGGTAGAGCGGGGCATGCTGGGAGCTAGTTCCCCCCATGGCTCTGCCCCCGGGCTCAGGTAGAGCAGGGCATGCTGGGAGCTAGTTCCCCCCATGGCTCTGCCCCAGGGCTCAGGTAGAGCGGGGCATGCTGGGAGCTAGTTCCCCTCATGGCTCTGCCCCCGGGCTCAGGTAGAGCGGGGCATGCTGGGAGCTAGTTTCCCCCATGGCTCTGCCCCCGGGCTCAGGTAGAGCGGGGCATGCTGGGAGCTAGTTCCCCCCATGGCTCTGCCCCCGGGCTCAGGTAGAGCGGGGCATGCTGGGAGCTAGTTCCCCCCATGGCTCTGCCCCCGGGCTCAGGTAGAGCGGGGCATGCTGGGAGCTAGTTCCCCCCATGGCTCTGCCCCGGGCTCAGGTAGAGCGGGGCATGCTGGGAGCTAGTTCCCCCCATGGCTCTGCCCCCGGGCTCAGGTAGAGCGGGGCATGCTGGGAGCTAGTTCCCCCCATGGCTCTGCCCCCGGGCTCAGGTAGAGCGGGGCATGCTGGGAGCTAGTTCCCCCCATGGCTCTGCCCCCGGGCTCAGGTAGAGCGGGGCATGCTGGGAGCTAGTTCCCCCCATGGCTCTGCCCCGGGCTCAGGTAGAGCGGGGCATGCTGGGAGCTAGTTCCCCCCATGGCTCTGCCCCCGGGCTCAGGTAGAGCGGGGCATGCTGGGAGCTAGTTCCCCCCATGGCTCTGCCCCCGGGCTCAGGTAGAGCGGGGCATGCTGGGAGCTAGTTCCCCCCATGGCTCTGCCCCCGGGCTCAGGTAGAGCGGGGCATGCTGGGAGCTAGATCCCCCCATGGCTCTGCCCCCAGGGCTCAGGTAGAGCGGGGCATGCTGGGAGCTAGTTCCCCCCATGGCTCTGCCCCTGGGCTCAGGTAGAGGGGGCATGCTGGGAGCTACTTCCCCTCATGGCTCTGCCCCGGGCTCAGGTAGAGCAGGGCATGCTGGGAGCTAGTTCCCCCCATGGCTCTGCCCCTGGGCTCAGGTAGAGCAGGGCATGCTGGGAGCTAGTTCCCCTCATGGCTCTGCCCCCGGGCTCAGGTAGAGCGGGGCATGCTGGGAGCTAGTTCCCCTCATGGCTCTGCCCCCGGGCTCAGGTAGAGCGGGGCATGCTGGGAGCTAGTTCCCCCCATGGCTCTGCCCCCGGGCTCAGGTAGAGCGGGGCATGCTGGGAGCTAGTTCCCCTCATGGCTCTGCCCCCGGGCTCAGGTAGAGCGGGGCATGCTGGGAGCTAGTTCCCCCCATGGCTCTGCCCCCCGGCTCAGGTAGAGCGGGGCATGCTGGGAGCTAGATCCCCCCATGGCTCTGCCCCCCGGGCTCAG
Organism: Pelodiscus sinensis; assembly: GCF_052426305.1. Lineage (NCBI taxonomy): Eukaryota > Metazoa > Chordata > Testudines > Trionychidae > Pelodiscus > Pelodiscus sinensis. The sequence continues at coordinate 34,306,878 of NC_143056.1, forward strand.
GTAGAGCAGGGCATGCTCGGAGCTAGTTCCCCCCATGGCTCTGCCCCCAGGCTCAGGTAGAGGGGGCATGCTGGGAGCTACTTCCCCCCATGGCTCTGCCCCCGGGCTCAGGTAGAGCAGGGCATGCTGGGAGCTAGTTCCCCCCATGGCTCTGCCCCCGGGCTCAGGTAGAGCGGGGCATGCTGGGAGCTAGTTCCCCCCATGGCTCTGCCCCCGGGCTCAGGTAGAGCGGGGCATGCTGGGAGCTAGTTCCCCCCATGGCTCTGCCCCCGGGCTCAGGTAGAGCGGGGCATGCTGGGAGCTAGTTCCCCCCATGGCTCTGCCCCCGGGCTCAGGTAGAGCGGGGCATGCTGGGAGCTAGTTCCCCCCATGGCTCTGCCCCCCGGGCTCAGGTAGAGCAGGGCATGCTGGGAGCTAGTTCCCCTCATGGCTCTGCCCCCGGGCTCAGGTAGAGCGGGGCATGCTGGGAGCTAGTTCCCCCCATGGCTCTGCCCCCCGGGCTCAGGTAGAGCAGGGCATGCTGGGAGCTAGTTCCCCCCATGGCTCTGCCCCCGGGCTCAGGTAGAGCAGGGCACGCTGGGAGCTAGTTCCCCCCATGGCTCTGCCCCCGGGCTCAGGTAGAGCGGGGCACGCTGGGAGCTAGATCCCCCCATGGCTCTGCCCCCGGGCTCAGGTAGAGCGGGGCATGCTGGGAGCTAGATCCCCCCATGGCTCTGCCCCCGGGCTCAGGTAGAGCGGGGCATGCTGGGAGCTAGTTCCCCCCATGGCTCTGCCCCCCGGGCTCAGGTAGAGCGGGGCATGCTGGGAGCTAGTTCCCCCCATGGCTCTGCCCCCGGGCTCAGGTAGAGCGGGGCATGCTGGGAGCTAGTTCCCCCCATGGCTCTGCCCCCCGGGCTCAGGTAGAGCGGGGCATGCTGGGAGCTAGATCCCCCCATGGCTCTGCCCCCGGGCTCAGGTAGAGCGGGGCATGCTGGGAGCTAGTTCCCCTCATGGCTCTGCCCCCCGGGCTCAGGTAGAGCGGGGCATGCTGGGAGCTAGTTCCCCCCATGGCTCTGCCCCCCGGGCTCAGGTAGAGCGGGGCATGCTGGGAGCTAGATCCCCCCATGGCTCTGCCCCCGGGCTCAGGTAGAGCGGGGCATGCTGGGAGCTAGTTCCCCTCATGGCTCTGCCCCCCGGGCTCAGGTAGAGCGGGGCATGCTGGGAGCTAGATCCCCCCATGGCTCTGCCCCCGGGCTCAGGTAGAGCGGGGCATGCTGGGAGCTAGTTCCCCCCATGGCTCTGCCCCCGGGCTCAGGTAGAGCGGGGCATGCTGGGAGCTAGATCCCCCCATGGCTCTGCCCCCGGGCTCAGGTAGAGCGGGGCATGCTGGGAGCTAGTTCCCCTCATGGCTCTGCCCCCCGGGCTCAGGTAGAGCGGGGCATGCTGGGAGCTAGATCCCCCCATGGCTCTGCCCCCGGGCTCAGGTAGAGCGGGGCATGCTGGGAGCTAGTTCCCCTCATGGCTCTGCCCCCCGGGCTCAGGTAGAGCGGGGCATGCTGGGAGCTAGTTCCCCCCATGGCTCTGCCCCCGGGCTCAGGTAGAGCGGGGCATGCTGGGAGCTAGTTCCCCTCATGGCTCTGCCCCCCGGGCTCAGGTAGAGCGGGGCATGCTGGGAGCTAGATCCCCCCATGGCTCTGCCCCCGGGCTCAGGTAGAGCGGGGCATGCTGGGAGCTAGTTCCCCCCATGGCTCTGCCCCCGGGCTCAGGTAGAGCGGGGCATGCTGGGAGCTACTTCCCCTCATGGCTCTGCCCCCGGGCTCAGGTAGAGCGGGGCATGCTGGGAGCTAGTTCCCCTCATGGCTCTGCCCCCGGGCTCAGGTAGAGCGGGGCATGCTGGGAGCTACTTCCCCTCATGGCTCTGCCCCCGGGCTCAGGTAGAGCGGGGCATGCTGGGAGCTAGTTCCCCCCGACCCCCGCCAGCGAGCAGCAGCTTCGCGTTAAAGCTGCTGCCGCAGCCGAGGTTCCCCCACCCCTGGCGAGTTCCTTCAGCCCCGCCCCCTCCCACCGCCAGGGGCGCGCCGGCCCCGCGCTACCTGGGCTCCTTCTGCTGCCGCCGCCGCTCTCCATCCTCACTCCCATGCTCTGGCCTGGCCCGGGCGCCTCTCGCTCAGCCGCGGCCCGGCCCCTTTCCTTAAGCTCCGGAGTAGCTGCGGCGCCTCCCCCGCTCTGGGGCGGGGCGGCCCCGGCCGCATGCAGGGTTGCTATGACCACGGGCACGTCGCCGGGAGTGTTACGTCCCGAGGCCCGGCAGCCCCGGGAGGGCGGCCAGGGGGGAGGGGGGAGGAGCTGGAGGGGGAAGGGCGAGGAGAGGAGAGCGGGGGATGGGGAGCTGGCGAAGGCGCCGCCCGCCCAGGCGTGAGCAGGGAAGGGGCTGGTGAGCCCATGGCTGGTACAAGACCCTCTTGTCTTCAGCCCCTCTCCGGGCCGAAGCTGCAAGCCACCCTAGGCTGTGGCAATAGGCCATTTAGTAGCCTGTATGTCCCCATTCTCTTGGCCTTGGGCTGTGTCTTTCCTGGAGCAGTTACATTACATGAAGCCCACGCACCCCACCCATTCTAGCCGAAGTATTATTTATTAGTCTCTGCAGAGTAACCCAGTGGGGCCTCGTTGGACCAACACTGCTGGGGGAAGGTGCTGCTTTCATAGGCCTGGGGACTGGCATTGTGTTAAAAGTGGTTAATTAGGTAACTATGTTACTGCTGAAAATGTTAGTGGTTACGCAGTTTCACACTATGGGCTGTGCAGTACACTGTATAAAGTGCAGCTACCTGGGAGTGGGGCCAGCAGGCATTGTATGCCCCCAGGCTGCTGGCTTCACTCCTGGGAGTGGCTGCACTGCAGGCTTTGCAATACAGGCAGTCCCCTGGTTACATACGAGATAGGGACTGTAGGTTTGTTCTTAAGTTGAATCTGTATGTAAGTCGGAACTGGCGTCCAGATTCAGACACTGCTGAAACTGACCGCCAGTTCTGACTTACATACAGAATCAACTTAAGAACCCCAGGAGTCCCCAAGTCAGCTGCTGCTGAAACTGATCAGCAGCTGATTCCAGGAAGCCCGGGGCAGAGCAACTCTGCCTGGGGCTTCCTGTAGTCAGCGCTGGTCAGTTTCAGCAGACGCTGACTTAGGGATGCCTGGGGCAGAGCAGCTGGGGTGCTGCTGGGTTGCTCCAGTAGCGCCGCTCTTGGATGCTACTGGACCAACCTAGCAGCACCCCATCTGCTCTGCCCCAGGCCTCCTGATTCAGCTGCTGCTGAAACTGACCAGCAGCGGCTGAATCAGGACCTGGGGCAGAGCAGCTGGGGTGCTGCCGGGTTGGTCCAGTAGTGCCCAGAGCGGGCGCTGCAGGACCAATCGGCAGCGCCCCAGCTGCTCTGCCCCAGAGTCCAAAACAAAAGCCTGGTCTGCTGGGGGGGGGGGGGGAGCACACTAGCTGCGCCCCCCCCCTCCCCAGCAGACCAGGGACACGGGGAGCAGAGCCTCTGAGGCTTTGCTCTGGCAAAGCCTCAGAGGGAGGGACCCCGCCGCGGCTGCGGCTTCAGTCCGGGAGCCTGTGGTCTGCTGGGGACGGTCCCCAGCAGACCACAGGCTCCCGGACTGAAGCCGCAGCCGCGGGGGGGTCCCGCGCCTCTGAGGCTTTGCTCTGGCAAAGCCTCAGAAGCGCAGGAACCCACCCGGTGCCCCTGGTCTGCTGGAGACGGTCTCCAGCAGACCAGGGGCACCGGAGCAGCTTACGAACAGGGCTTTCTCGCCCCGATTTCCGGGGCGAGAAAGCCCCGTTCGTAAGTGCGGATCTGACGTAAGTCGGATCCGCGTAAGTCGGGGACTGCCTGTATAAGTTTATACAGCAAAGTCTGCAGGATGGGGCAGCAGCTGGCTTTTCAGGAACCAGTCCATACTGGGATGGGGCTTTTAAGCCAGCTCCCTGACTGCACTGACTCCCACCTGCTGCCCTGCTCCTAGGCATCCAGATTACACCATGGGATGCTGCCTCTGATATAGGAATAGGTAATGAATGAATAGGTAAACATATCTTTAGTCTTGGGAAGGCTCTGATTCTGCAGTGGCCAGATACCATCAAAGTTTGACTTCAATGAAAGATGAAGATTCACCATACATCTGTCAGCCGACGGTCAGGGCAGTGTGTGTGTGTATGTTTCCGAGAAAAGGTTTAACGTCCGTGCCTTTACTGCTAGGACCGGGGTCCCATCGCAGAGGGTGGCCAGCAGGCCAACAGACGCCCCGTTATATAGGAAGAGCTTATTACATCTTAGATTTCAGCTGCTAGAATTTCATAATTCCTTCGCAGCGGGCAGCCTTGGAGAAAGACTGAAAGATGCCCCAGTGGATCCTGTCACCTGGGAGTGACACAGATCCAAACGCCCAAGCTCTTCCTATAACTGTCCCTTTAGACCGGCTGAAGTTCTTTTAAATTGTGCTTGGTTCTGTTACAGCAACTGAAGGAGTCAGGTTAAAACTTAAACAGTTACAGGTTTATTGAGGAAGCTTATAAATCATATGGTTGCAATGGCTATTGTTCTATTTCTTAACTATTAGCAAAATATAGGTCTTAAAATGGTTACAAAGAAGATAAAGATAGAAAAATAGAAATAATGGTACCAAGCAACAGCTTACTCTTTCTATGTGTACACTTAAGACAGAGGACCACATCCAGGTACCATTTTTACCCCCTTCTGTGCCTCTCAACTCCAGCATGTCAGGCCACGGCCGGTCCCTCAATTCCTAGGAAAGACGAAAATACGAGGTGGGCGTCCCCATAGAACCTCGGGAGGTCAAACACCTAACCCGACCAGCAGGTAGAGGGTAGAATGACACTCCAAGTGAGTGTGTGCTGGGCCCATCTTATATACTCATGGGGTCACGTATTTCTCTTTCTTATCTGTAATGCCAATTGATGCTGGTCTGTCTGCTGTGAGACCAGTTCTTACAAGGAAGTTGTGAACTTAATTTACACTTGTAAGAGAGATTAAGATGATTAAATTTTGAAGTACTGGACATTGTTTTCTCAGTGGGAAATTCCTCTCAGGGACTGTGTGTGTGTTCGAATCAACATAGGTGCCAGCCGGTGGCAGTCTCACATATCCTGATCTCTCCTCATATCTATGTTTCAGCTTCTCAGGATCAGATGAGCCAGCATAGACTATGCTGATTTTATTGCTCCTTCTCTGTCCTGTATGCTTCAGAAAGGCAAATAAGATGGATGATATGGAGGCGGGCTGTCTGGCCACAACATCCTATGATCTAAAAGGAATATTTTAGTCCAGAGGTCCCCAAACTGTGGGGTTTGCTCTCAAAGGTTTGTGGTGGGGGTCAGGCCCACCTCCACAAGGGCAGAGAGGGAGCATTCCCCCGCTCTGCTCCAGTCGCACTTCAAGCTGCATCGCTGGCTTCCAGCCCTGTGCCTGACTTTGTTCCCATCCTTGGCATGGCTGTGCTGCCAGTTGGAGGGCCTGGCTGCCCAGCTACCAACATGAGCTGGTGGCAGCTCTGCTCCAGGCCCCTCATTAACAACTGGCCATAGCTGTGTTTCTAGCCTGGGATTGATGCCAGTGGTTCAGCCAGAAGTGAAGCCACACCTGTTCACAGACCCGGTTGCTGGTACCCACCATGGCTGCAGCTCTACTCCTGCCCCTAGCCACGGTCCCTTGCTGTGACTCCACTCCTGGCCTCAGACCTACCCTAGCTGCGGCCCCCAACTTAGGCTCCCTTACTTCTGTCTACATCTCTCACTCTGCCAACTCTGTGATTCCATTCCCAGCCTGGCTCCAGGGAGGCAGGATGGGTGCAGACAGTGGCAAGAGTGGGCATGACCCTCAAAAGTTTGGGGACCACTGCTCTAGTTTAAATAGGAATTATTTTGGGGGGAGTTATGTGGCCTGTGTTATGGAAGAGCTCAGACTTCTGGATGATTATAATGGTGCTTTTCATCTAGAATCTGATGAGCCCTCAGATTGTTTACTTCTGTGCTGAAGCTGTCAAAAATCTGTGATGGTGATTTTCGTAATGTGGAAAGTAGTCCTCTGGAGACTGGTCATGCGTACATAAAAGTCAATTTTGAAAGCTCTGATTTTTTATGAGAACTCTTTAACAGTAAACTGGAGAACACTGAATCACAGTTGCCCAGAAATCTTTTTAGTGAAGGTTTTCAAAAGCAGTACATTACAGAAGTGTAGGGCTACTTTTATTAGCAAAATATTAATTTGTAAGCTGTTATAATGCAACATGCAAATGAAGCCAAAGAACATGTGATGCCAACATGCAAATGAAGTCAAATTATGAGTTGCTTATATTTCAGAGGAGTGTGCTGGTGATAGGCTCTCCCAGTACTATCCTGGACTGTTCCCAGTGTGTTCTACTGGAGAAATCCAAGTCCTCGCTTACTCTGTGTTTCAAAATGAGTAGCTCTTTAAATATAAATAACAAAATTAGCCATGTGAAAAGTAGTACTTGTTGCACACACAAATTGTCAATAGTGAACATGTTTAGAGTAATTTGTTTTTTTAGCCTTTTAAACTGCTGTTTATACTGATCTGATACTTTTTGGCTGCATCTAGACTGGCAAGTTTTTCTGCAAAAGCAGGTGCTTTTGCGGAAAAACTTGCCAGCTGTCTAAACTGTCAGCTTGAATTTCTGCAAGAACACTAACGATCTCATGTAAGATTGTCAGTGTTCTTGCGGAAATACTATGCTGCTCCTGTTCAGGCAAAAGCCCTCTTGCGCAAATGCTTTTGCACAAAAGGGCCAGTGTAGACAACGTGGTATTGTTTTGCGCAAAAAAACCCTGATGGCGAAAATGGCGATTGGGGCTTTCTTGCGCAAAACCGTGTCTAGATTGGCACGGACGCTTTTCTGCAAAAAGTGCTTTTGTGGAAAAGCGTCTGTGCCAATCTAGTTGCTCTTTTCCGCAAATGCTTTTAATGGAAAAACTTTTCCGTTAAAAGCATTTTCGGAAAATCATGCAAGTCTAGACGTAGCCTTTGTGAGTACATGGTTTTCCTTTCTTGATACATGTCTGTAAGTGATTTTGCTAATTATTCTGCTGTATACATTCTGGGACTTCAGTGGGCCAGGATTTCATCCTCTGTGCCTTCTGAGAAGATGGTACTTTGAATGTAGAACACTTCATACTTTTCAAAAAATCACAACAATTATTCTCATTTTTCCATCCGGGTGAAGTTTAGAACAGAAACCCGGGAGTCAGAATTCAGCAGTTCCACATTATATTCTTTCTTCTGAGCCAGATACTGTGTGTGACCACAAGTCACTAAAACTTCCTATGCTTCCATTTTCTTGCCTGCAAAATAGATACAATAATATTTAACTATCTCTCATGGTATTGTGGAGTTTAATTAGCTAATGTTTCTGACATTCCCAGAGGAAAATTCTGTGGAATAGAAACATATCCTTTTTCTGAGAAAGGGAAAGAAGAGAAATGCTTCCTCTATTTCACCTGTACCTTTTCTTGCCGTGTCATTAAGACTTATTTATGTGCTAGTTTTTATCCTATGTTTGTAAACAGCTGCACATCTATGACACTATGTAAGTAATAATAAAAGCACTATTGTATTATTAATCTCAACAATGCAGTTGGAGGAGGGACTACTTTTTATCCTCTTTTTCCATTGCTGCCACTAATTAAAAATCTACCAGTTTGTGACTCTAGCCCTCTGTATGCTTAGATTGGGCCTGTTTTTACAGTGCTGTCCTAAAAAAAGATTTCTAATCATCTAATATATATAAAGTATTTTTAAAATATGTGATATTTTAAAAAGGGGGGGGGAGTTTATCACTTGTGGCACAGTAACTATAACAGCACCATTTTTCTATAAAGTGTTAAACTGGAAGTCAGCCAGTGACATTGCAGTCACAAAAAGGCAGTGTTCCCCCTGTCCAAAGCTCAAGAAAGGCTTTACAAAATATTCTCTCTGTGGGGTTAGAGCTTAAAACACTCTTCTCTTGCTGTGAAGTATTTGTATTGCTAGGCTGACCCTACCGTGAGGGAAAGTTTGGCTGGTTGATGTCTTGTCATGGACCTACTCGCCATTTTTGCCACCTTTCTCCTGGCTGTTCTTCCTTATTACCTTTGTGAAACTCCTGCTGAGCACCTGCTTTCCAGCCCCTCTCCCTTAGTTCCTTGTTTCTGTTGCCCTTTGGTCACTACCCAGCTCAGGAAAGGTTAGGATGTCCCCCCAGTATGGCTGAGTTGCAAGTGGAACAACAGAGTTTGGGAAGAAAAATTGTTCTAGCTGGCATCTGCATGTGCTATCTAACTTTCAAGACACTCAGTGAAGTGGCCAGATGAGCTAATTATGAATTTACAGATATGAGTGGTAAATCCCTGGTTTACTAGCTAGCACTATGGCAGGTGTTTACGTTTGTGACGAGGATCTAAAGATGGATTAAAATTCTATTCCCATAGGTAAGAAGTAATTGACGGCTTTATTCACTAACTGATCCTCCATTTTTAGAGAACCATGAAATTACTCTGAAGAAAATCAGGAATATTAATGATATAATAGCTGTGAATTTTCCTGCTTCCCTACATTAATGTGTTTCATTAAAGTCATTCACATCTGAACATCAGATGTCAAAGAGACATGGAAGATAAAGGAATATTAATTTCAGTGTAGTCAGTTTTCCTGCAAGTAATTCCTTCCCATCATCCAAAGATAACTTGATAATGGATAAAATATATGATTTGCTATCTTTCCTGGCATCTCTGGAGAAATGTCTGAATAAACCTGGAAAAGTTCAAACTTATACCAAAAACAATGAAATTGTATTTTGAGGGGCTCTGTTCTAACTCTGAACTCAGACAAATTTCCCATTCACTTATAGGGACATGGAAATTGTCATACTGGATTGGATCAACAGACTGTCTAGTCCAGTATTCTGCCTGACATTTGCCAGCAACAGATACTACAGAAGAAGGTACAAAACTGCAAAATAATTTGTGCTTATGTAAAGTTTCATCCTAAACTCTCTCAATGAGTGCTTGGCTTATGCCTTGAATATTAATATTTATCCCATTCAACATTTTGAGTTCCTCTGTTTTAACTCTGGATATTCTTGTTACCTATAGACACTTTTTGGAAACTTGATATCTTTTAGGAATTTATTCTCCATGCTAATTGTGCACTGTATATAAATTATTTCCTTTGATCAGTTTTATATTTGCTGGGAGAAGGCAGAAGAGAAGGGGTACACTTTAGGATCCCACAGGTGTTTTACATGTTATGTTTCTTCTAGCTGTGAAAGCAGCAATCCTCGTTTCCTCATTGCATACCCTAAACATACAGGAGCTCTTACACAATGGAAAAAGTGAAATGAATGCTCTATTACATGTTTATAGTAGGGATGTAAGCAACTATTTGAGTAGGCTTCTTTGGTAGTCGAATTGACTACTTGCATCCCCCTTGCTGTCTTTATATCAGAGGCAGCAAAGCGGTGAGGAAGCAGGAGCAAGTGCTAGATAGAGTCAGCAGCACAGGAGGAGGGGAGGGGACAGAGGAGGCTGCTGCATATAAGACCATTTTATGAAAGAAATAGGTTCAAAGGCTGAGCTGAGTAAGTTTAAAATATTTTGTTTCTCTTAATAAATGGTTTATAACATAGCAAGGGACTGATTTTTTTTTAAAGTCCAGCACCTATTTTTAAAACAGAAATAAACCCAACAAGGCATTCCATGGCACTTTATGGACCAGGGCTGGGCAAAATATAGCCTGCAGGCCAAATCTGGCTCTCCAAGCCACCAGATCTGGCTCACAGCTGCAATGTGGAGCCCCAGGCCAGCTCCCTGCTTACCACCTGCACACAGCTCAGAAAAGCAGCTGATGTAGCCATTTCTCTTTCACAATGGTGAGCCCGGATGAGAGGGAGGAAGGCTTCATGAACTGCCCTCACCCCCAGCATAATCCCATTGGTCAATTTCTGGCCAATTGAGGCTCTCTGTTTGAAAAGCGCTGTGCCCCCCCCCCCCCCCCAGCTCATAGTTGTTCACACATACACATGACCCCTGCGGATGTAGGGAGGTCGGCCATGGAGCAGAAGCAGCTGGGGGGTGTGGAGACTCAGACAGGAGCCAGGGGGCAGGATGCAGAGGGACAGGTGGTGCAGCAGAGAGCCCTGGCCCCTGTGGCCAGATGGTAATGGAAGTTCGGTAGTGGCAGCTTCAGAACTCTGGCCCAGGCTGTGGAGCTTGCAGACTGCAGCGGCAGCTGTGGACCTTGGGGATGGCAGCCACAGCTGTGGAGCTCTAGCAATGGCAGAGCTCCAGCCCCAGCTGTGGAGCTCTATATCTGGCCATGGAGCTCTGGCCCAGCAGCAGCCATGGCTGGGCAGGCAGCAACAGAGCTAGGCTGGAGCCTAGCCCGGGGGCAACAGGACAGCACAGGCCATACTCAGAGGGACCTCCCCTGGTCCAGCAACTCCCCTCATTTGGGACCAATCAGGTCCCAACAGTGCCAGATAAGGGAAGTCCAACCTGTACTAACAATCCCACTATGGGTTATGGTTATTATGCCTAATCTTTCTCTTAAATTTTGTTGTTGTTTTATTGCACCCATCCAAATGGTCCATGAGTGCTTATTTTTAAATGCAGAAAGAGAAAGATGTAGATCAGAGTTTCTCAAAGTGGGCCATGGGCCGACCTGGGTAAGCTGCTGGTGGGCCTCTACCCATTTGTTTATCTAAAGTGTCTGTCAACATGGAGCCTCACAGCTCCTATTGGCTGTGGTTTGCAGTTCACTGTCTCCTGCCCAGGGGAGCTGTGGGGAATGGTATGCCATGGGTTTCCACTTCCTGCAGCTCCCCTTGGCTGGAAACAGTGAACCACAGCCAATGGGAGCTGCAAAGCTGTGTGGCTATGGACACTTTAGATAAATTAAGTGGCACAGGCCTGCCAGCTGCTTGCCCAAGCCTGCATGTGTCCCACTTAGAGAAACGCTGATCTAGATGATTTAGCAATGCTGCAGTCTGATGCAATGTAAAATTTAGCAGATGATGTGGCCCAAGTTCTGCTTACCATTTATTCTTACACTGTACCACTTTCTGTTACCTCAGAAATTCAGACAAGAGATTTGACACGCAAAATTGCTTGTATACTTTATTAGTGCTGAGAGTGGTTCCATTCTCAAATTTAGTCCAACTTGCTTTGCAATTAGAATGGTTTCTTTCATTTTATTTTGGTCTGAAGAGGTACCACTTTACTTGAACTGATAGGTATTAAAGAAGTCGGGCAGCAATTAATTGTGTAATTGAAATTTTAAAGAATTTGTGTACCTGTGAATCTAATATCAGTCATTCAGATGTATGATATGTCTTTACTGTCTTTGTAAGGTGCTATGATTATCTGTTTTGCCATAGGGAAATGCTTATTAGTAATAATAATCAGGAATATTATTACACAGCCAGACTACTGTTTTATATATTGTGTGATGCTGTATGATTGACAATGACCATTTATATCTTTGTTGCCACCACTGCTAGACAGTTGCAAAGTGTATCATGTAAGGTACCAATGGAAAAGTTATAATCTGTCAAGTATGTTTATACTGGTTAAATCCCTTTATCGTCATTGTGTCTGAGCTAGGAATATCAGCTATGTATTTGTATCTCAAATGTGTTTGTTCTTGGGGTTACACCCACAAGATATTTGGCATTCTGTGTTCTCAGCCCTTTCTGAATGGGCAACTCAAGCTTGATAGACCATTAAGAAGAATCAACTCTCCAGATAGCTCTTCCTGAGGATGCCTCAAACAGCAAGGAGCCAGTGGCTACTCCAGTGATTCAGTAAAACATATAAGAGCAAGTGATAATGACATGTGACCTTGGATTCCATCTTTGTCAGTAAATTTCCAAAGACAGCAGTTGTGGGCTTTGTCTGATAATTTTATATGCACAGGGAAGAGGATATAAAAATCAGGATCATCTCCATTTTGTGTAATTCCTGCTCCAGTTTTCTAGAATATGGATTTACAGCTAAACGGAGTATTTTAAACAACAGGCCAAGGACTTTCTAATCTTTTGAAAGTTAAGACAAACATTATTCCGTCACTGCTACAAGCCTGATCAGAGAACTTTACAAACATTTATTTGTGTGTATATGTAATTTATAACTATTCTTTTATTAATAAATTGGCTAGTTTACCAAGGATTGGCTAAAAGCATGATATGAGGATAAGGTCTGAAATATATGTTTATCTCGGGGTAAGCATCTGATCCTTTGGGATTGGTAGGACCTCATGTCTGGTGAATTAGGTTGTCAGTAACCTCTCACTGTGTAAGATCAATTTGTCAGAATGGGAACCAAAAGCTAGAATCCCTAAAAGAGATTGTGTCTGGCTTCTTGTTAATCAGTGTGGTGCTATGGAAGCTCTTTTCTTACTGGCTTGGTGAATTTAATTACAGAATAAACCTCTAGGTTTTGGGATGTTTGCCTTGCTTCTTGTAGTTTGCCTTGAGGTGGCATTCTACTTGGTGAGCCATTCAAGGAATCAGTCACATCACATATTTAATTAAATAACAGAATTATACATCAGATTAGGCCTGAAGTAAATAATACACTACATTGAAATTACATCTGCTTACCCCACAGCTGAATTTGTCACCATATAAAAAAAATTACACATTTTTACTAATTGCATGGCTTTGTGCATGATCATAGTCTGTAGTCCTATAAAAAATACAGCATAATTTAGTCCAACTTGCTTTCCAATTAGAATGGTTTGTTTCATTTTATTTTGGTCTAAAGAGGAACTACAATAAGCAGCGGTACAATATTGATGGATGGTGAACAGACTGGGGAGTAATCTCTAGCAAACTTTGTTTTACAAGCAATAGCAGTTTCTGTCAGATGAAAGATTTGTAACGGTGGGTGTGAAAGAAAGCAATATGCAATACATTTTCAAGAATCAAAAAAGGGACAGTCTGAAATATAACAGCGAAATCTCTAAGGGCATGTCTACACTACCACCCTAGTTCGAACTAGGGTGGTAATGTAGACATACCCTACCCTACAGCGTTATTTCAAAATATCTTATTTCGAAATAGTTATTTCAAAATCACACGTCTATACCCAAAATGCATTTCGAAATAGCCTTTTACTATTTTGAAATAGCGCGTCCACATTGAGTGGATGCTGAATCTCATTTAAGGCCGGCCGGAACCAGGTCCAGCAAGGCATCAGGTCAGGAGTTACTTTGTGAGGCAGCCAAGCATGACAAAGTGTGACTTAAGGCTGCTTTCTGTTTGTTTTTATAAAAGAATAAGCCTCCTTGACTTGGACTGAATGAGGCACTTCATGCTTGAAGCTGGGGTACAATGGCAGCCATCAACTGACACAGAAAAGACACCATTCCACAGAGTATCATGGGGGACAATAGGGTGCCTAGATCCTGTGCACCAGGTTTTCTGCAAGCAAAATCTCTCTCAAGAAGGACTTCAAACACTATGAAAAGCAGACAACTGTGCAAACGCTCCACTCGCAGCTCCTTACTATATTTTGACATCTTGAGTAGTTTTTGAATTGCACAATAATCAGTCTTGTTATCTGAAAACAGCTAGAATGCTTTGGTTTGTTGATTGCTAATAATATTCCCCACTTGGAAAGTTCAACAAGCATATTATTGGTATCTCTATAGTCATTTGAGGATAAAGAATTAGTAGGGGGCTAATGATTTGCTGTATTATGGCTTGCTATACTGTTACTGATTTGACAACTTGATGCTGCCAAATGATTAAATGTATAGCAAAATGCATATATTTTCATCTGGGAAACAGAGAATCAGTTCCCATGGCAGCCTCTCCAGCTGTAACATTGCAATAGGCTGTCAGTGTTATGAATCCACTGTTTGCAACAGCTGGATTTCCTCCACCTCCTAAATGCAAAGAGGAGGAGGTTGGCTGCCTTCTATTACTAACCCTTGATTAATTAATAGTATAGCAAGCATAAAATAGGCCAAAAAAAGACCATACAATTAGTTACATGTTCTCTAAATCCTAAACTTGAGAAGTTATTCATTTTGAAAAGTTTCATGACAAAGAGCTGTACATATAAACAAGCTCCATGCACACAAATCCTGGTGTCTTCTAACCAATTTTTTCACACGCATACAACCCTAACCATTTAAAAATGCATCTGCCTATAAATAAAGTTCCTGACATTCTTAACCTACTTCCCATCCACCTCCACAAAAAATTCAGATGTGTAGGAGATTACCTGACCTTCGAGGACAGAGGGAATAGTATATTCTGAAGGGCTTAGAAAATTCATGTTAGTGAATTAACATCTGTGCAACTCCACTGGCTTCAATCTATGTCCAAGGGTAAATGAGTACAAAATCCAGTCTATCAGTAGGAATTTTGCACAATGACTGAAAACAAAATACATTTTTCTGTAGTTTGCCCTAGTGTGCAGCAGCAGTTATGAAAGGAAACAGAATACATTTGTACTTCAAGAAGGGTGAAAATGACGCAAAACACAGTGTCATTGCAGAAAATGGTAATGCTGCTTTAACTGAAGTGTCTTGTTCCATTTGGATCATCATTCCTCAAGAAAGATGTAACATTGAAAAAAGCAAAGAAAAGCATGGCAGCGAGTGGAGTGAGATTTACATAGAAAGATGGACAATATAGCTTATTGTGATTGGAAAGGAGGGAAAGATGGATCTTTTATGAATAATTTATTGAGAACAGATTGGATTTATCTGAATTCGTATTGTGCCATCAAATGTCTCCTAGGGCACAAACAAGAGTCCACAGCCCTATCATGCTGTTTGCAGTAACGGCTAACTTTATGTTTCTATGGCTTAACTTTTTATGGGGGTTGTCTGTTGGCTGATAGTTCTACCCCAGACCTGCTGGACTAGTGGACTACCTTTCATGTGGCCCTTGTCTTTAACCTTTCTGGCTTTGCTGGCCTGACTGGGAGCTAGTACTCCTGCAGACATAGCTTTCAGAGTCACTGAAGCACATAGGCCTTCACACCATGTTGAGGCATAGTGCTCAAGGAAGGAAAACCAATCAGTTCTGTTATTTTTAGCCTATCCCACAATAGAAGAATGTGACTATATTAGAATGTCATTAAAGGGTAATGTTATATTCACAATAATTAAAATGAAATAATTCTTTGTGCACTGTATAGTCAACATATTTAGTTCATTGACACTTGGGGTCATTGAGATGAAGGGTGGTTTTATAGTTAAATTATTAAACTTGAGAAGACCTGACTTTTATGCTTATCTCTGTCACAATCTATGATGTTGGCCTAGATACTTAGCCTTCCTATGCCCAAATTTCATTATCAATAAATGTTGTGAGGCTTAATTCACTAACATGAGTAAGTATGTTGAGTTGGAAGTTGGAAGATGCTAAAGAAAAAGAAGGTATTTTTTGTTAATGTTTTTCTCTGAGCTATCAGAAGTCCTTTACTGGTTGTTCAAGATCACTGCAGCCACTCTGGGACATTTAAGGATCCCATCCTCCAGTGCTGAAAAAAGGGACAAACAATGTGTAAATTCAAACTGTAAAGTGACTCAGGCTTATATAGGTAAACAGTGACCTAAATTTAGCAAGATGTGGTTTGGGGGAAATTTTATGCACTGCTTTTCTCCATGACTTTTCCAGCACATAGGAGCATAATGTGGCTTAATTGTACTCATTTTACACATGCTCTTCATTATGCATTTTTAAAAATCACAAGTAGTTCAGAAATTTACTACACCTAATATACATTGCAGTATTTCTTGGGGCAGATTACATTTCAGAAAATTTTGCATGCCACCAGCTGGTTTGTGGGCAATGGCATACCACCTGTCTCTAACAAGCCATAGTCTAACAACTGGTGTATGGTACACTTTTCACTTCACTGACAGTCATGCCATACGTGACAAAGTGCAGTGATCTATTTGCATGCTACGTATTCCATTTCAGTAAGTTCTTCCTCACAAAGTGCTTTGAAACAGTTAATAAAATGGAGAGCATGATCAACATTGTACTTGTCACAGATGTTTTGGAGTCTATATAATCTATTCATTGCTTTCTTTTCTCCAAGTCCACCAGGGAGTATATAAAATCCACAAGTTTGTAGTTAGAGCTCTGATTTACTCTACCTATAAGACATACATAAACTGTGGTGGTAATGCATCTTCTATTTATCTACATACCTTTTCAAGCGCAAGAATACACGTTATTCCTCACTTATAAAACTTTGCAGTGAATTTGTAAGGGATATCATTCCTTTGGTATCGGGAGCCTACAGCACACTGCTTGGCTGATTAACCCCACTCAGTGTACCTGAGAGGAGAGCTGGGCTTTAATTAGCTGATCCTTATAGAACAGAGCAGCAGCAGATGGAAAAAGACTACAACGCCCTCCAGAAAGCTGAGGTGCTGTGCTCCGAATGACCTGGTACTGGAATCAATACAGAAAGGAAGTGATACAAATCCCAAATAGATAGAAGGAAAAGTGTGAAAAATCTTTGATTATGAGTCTCTGATGTAAGAGTCAGGAATTTTGGGTTGCTGAAAGCATCAACGTGAGGAAAAAACTTGGGGAAGGGACTACCCATCATGCTTTGAGAGAAAAAAATCTGTGAAGTTTCATTTTTTAAAAAAGGTTAAAATTACAGCTGGAAACAGCATCCCTGAATTCTTTGGAGAGAATGCCAACAATTATCCAGGGAGTGAACTGACTCTCTAAGAGCAAAACCGCCCCAGTAAGAGGGGGGTGCTATGCAGTAGCTCCCAATGTTTCACAGGAGCTACTGAATCACTGTGTACACACTTTAACATCAGTGTGTATTGTTACCAATATTCTCAGCAGCAGTGCCTCTTGCAGGCTATCTGCCTTTTGCTGGGACTTCCATGGCATGGCCCTTCAGCCAAGGCAGTCCTCAAACTTCTTCTAAGGTATCATGAACAATTCAAAATGAATCTGAATACATCTTTTGCTTCCTTAAGTTACTGGAGTCTTCTGTTTCTAGTAACAAATGCTATCTCAGGGGTCCGTTCCACAGGAGCCTATTTTACTCGTGGGGTTCTCACCCCCAGAGGAATCTTGCTTCCTTTGCTGCCTGCCTGTAGATCTTGTCCCCTTTCCATCATCCTGCAAAGGACTCAGTTCTGTCCCTGTAGCCTTCCTCAATCTGCCTTCCCAGAGGGCAAAAACTCCATGGGTTTTCTTATAACGCCTACCTCTGCCACTTCTGGACAGGAGGCAACTAGTTAATTAGGTGCACAGCATGACTAATTAGGGTTTTTCCCTTTGCATAGCAGGTGATGGGAATTAAACCACACCACAGACCTTTCTGGGCATAGACTATTTTCCTGCTTGGTTTTAGAGTACCTGGCACACAGTGGGCTACATAAATCATTAATATTGTTTATTATTCCTAAATAACTTGTAATTTACACTCATTAGAATGCCTCCAGAGTTATCTATTTCAAACTGTCGAATAGAAAAGGTATAATTTATTTAATTTTGCTTCAAATATAAATATTTTCCAAAGTCACATCACCATGTGGAGATATGGCATTGCATGTGTAGATGTGCAGGTCTGGAGATGAATGAAGTTAGAATGCCAGCCTTTCAAAGAGTGGAACGAGGTGTTGCCCTCAGTCTGCATATGCTCCATGTGGAAAAAATATATGCTGTAACAGAGAATGTAATAAAGCTCCTCAGGGCAAGGACTTCATGTTTTATATGTTCTGTAAAATACTTTTGAATGCTGTAAAAAGAATTATGACGATTAATACAAAAGTGGCAGTCAGCTCTTTAAATTTTCACTATGATGCAAATGCTTCTCTCTGATATTCAGGAACAAAGTTCCAATGAAAGCCATAGTGTGGCTGTCTCAAGGACAATGATGATTATACAAGCTGCTCCCCACATTCTATACTTGCATTAACCTCCATCTACAAAAACCTGTATAGCCAATATTCCCTGTGGGAAAATAGAGAGATTGATGGGGCTAGAGGGAGTAGTTGCACTAAAAGGCATGCTCTGTCTCAACATCTGAGTGAAGCTTGCAGTAAAATGTGTGGCAGAGAATGCTACTTGAACCAGTATTAACCCACCTCTGCTGTGAACACTGCCCCTTACTAAGTCATGGAATGCAAGTGGGGCCCAGCCTCCAGTTTTGCTACTATGGTTAGGGGTACATGGTAGAAGAGAATCATGGTCTGAGATCCTGCATGTAGTTGGCTGAGATTTGTGACTATGTGGGCTTGGATATGCTTGGCCCTATGTTGCAGCTCTTGGCCCTGTCTCCTGCTAGTGCTACACTTCTGCGAGTCCTCTGGATCGGAGGGTAAACCTACAAACTCCATGATTCATACAGAGCCCTAGAGTTTTCATATTTGTTTGTTCCAATCTGTGTGTGTGTGTATGTCTAATTGGTTGATTGAGCTATTAGAGCCTATGAGTCTCTCACTGGGCCATCTGAAAAGTGTGTAAGTTTATTCATTGTAAGGGTTCTTTACACCTTACCCACTACACATATGATTGGCATGTGTTGCAAAATGTCTAGATGAGATCTACATATTTGGGAGGGAAAGGGGACTTGTGCCAAAAATTGCATTAACTGAGCCTTGAGTGCTACCAACCTAAATCACAAATCTAGAGACATTATCATAAGATACTACTGACACTGAAAACTTTAACATCTGTACTGACTTGAAAACTATGATGCCCTCACATCACCTATATTGCAAGAGACTGAAAAAACATTAATATAAAGAAATGTCAAGGTGGATGATGGCATCCAACTCTTGAGGATGCAGCATTAGCAAGATTTGATGGCTTTTCTCTATATCCAGCTCATGATGAAGCTCATATTCCCCATAGTTTTACCATTTGATTACTTTTACTAACACAGATGTAATTTCAGTGACTTCACGGAAATTACTCCTGATCCTCATCAGTTTGAGTTCAGAATCAAACCTAATATTTATACATTACAAGTATTTGTTATGAACCTGTCCAATTTGTTCAGATGGGATTATGATACTGACAGACCAGATCAGAGCAACAGCACAATTTAGGTTTGTGTGAATATATAAAAAAATGTTGTGTAGTAATTCACTCAATTGTTAATTCAGTTCAAAAGAAATGTGAATGATATTGTGTTCACTAATATATAACTTGTTGATTGCTTGGGATTACTTCATGTATACCTGTCATTAGATAACCCTAGACTAAAGTATCTGTTAGTGCTAAGACGAGATGTTTGATATGTAAAGAGCATGAAAACTAATGAAATGCTGCCTGTTTTGTTTTCACTTCTCTATCCCTATTATGATGTAATGTTAGGTAATTGCATTATGTATATCAGTGTAACAAGATTACTTGTGAATGCAAAGGTAGTAATGCTAACTTCAAGGTAAAGATTGTTGCATTCAGCAATGGAAATTCTAAGATTCATCTGATGAAGCGGGTTTTACCCATGAAAGCTCATGATCGTCTACTTTTGTTAGTCTCTAAGGGTACGTCTACACTACAACGTTAATTCGAACTAACTTAGTTCGAATTAGTTAATTCAAACTAAGCTAATTTAAACTAACGGATCCAGACTAAAAAACTAGTTTGAATTAGCATTTTGCTAATTCGAACTGGCATGTCCACATTAAGTGGACCCTGAACCAGGCTTAAGGATGGCCGGAAGCAGTGCCGGCAGGGCATCAGAGGAGGACTTAGAGCGTGGAGATGCTGTCTCAGGCTAGCCGAGGGCTGTGCTTAAAGGGTCCCGACCCCCACCCCGGACAGACAGTTTTTAGGGGTGCCCCGCTTGCAAAGCAGTCCTGGCTTGTATTGCCCGGAGCACCCACACTGGGCACATCACAGCACTCGGCCATCAGACCGGCTGCACTTGCCGCAGGCTGCCATCTGGGGAGAGGGGACAATTGGGGGGCTGCAGGAGAGCTTCCACCCCCAGACGCCCGCAGAGCCAGCCCAGTCCTCCCCATCGGGGGCACGTATCCCATTCCTCCCTCACCTGCTTCCACTTATCCTTCCCTAGCCCCTCTTCTTGATGTACAAAATAAAGGACAATTGTGTTCAAAAATGGAATCTGTCTTTATTGAACAAAACTGGGGAAGACTGGGAAAAGGAAGTGGGAGAGGGGAATAGAGAGGGTGGGAGAGGGGAGGGCAACTAAAATGATCAGGGGTTGGGAACAGGTCCCATATGAAGAGAGGCTAAAGAGACTGGGACTTTTCAGCTTAGAAAAGAGGAGACGGAGGGGGGACAGGATAGAGGTCTCTAAAAGCATGAGTTGGGTGGAGAGGGTGCATACAGAAAAATTCTTCATTAGTTTCCATAAAGAAGGTCTAGAGGACACCAAAGGAAAGGAATGGGTAGCAGGCTTCAAACTAGTAACAGAAAGTTGTTCTTCACAAAGCAAAGAGTCAACCTGTGGAACTCCTTGCTGCAGGAGGCTGTGAAAGAACTAGAACAGAGTTTAAAGGGAAGTGAGATCAAGTCATGGAGGCTTGGTCCATGGAGTGCAATTAGCCAGGGGGTAGGAGTGGTGTCCCTGCCCAAGGTTTCTAGAAGGCTGGAGAGGGATGGCACGAGACAAATGGCTTGGTCACTGTCTTCGGTCCATCCTCTCCAGGGTCCCTAGGGTTGGCCACTGTCGGCAGACAGGCTACTGGGCTAGATGGACCTTTGGTCTGACCCAGGACGGCCATTGTAAGCTCAGGGCTCAGGGTCGGGGGTCTCAGTGGACCCCCTTGATTTTCATGCACACCTGCTCCTGGGTGGCCAGGCTGGCAGCTCTCCTGCCCTAGCCGGCCACTTTCTTGTGCCTAGTGTGGAGGTCATGGACGAGGTCCACGATGTCCACACTACCCCAGGTGGGTGCCCGCCTCTTGCGGTCCCAGGCAAGCTCCCGGGAGCCGCCAGGCTGGTCCCGGGAAGAGGGGGAGGGCTGGGGGGCATCGGGTGCGTGGCTCGATCCATGCCAGGTGCAGGGTCTGCTGGCTGGGTGCTGGCAGGCTTGCACCTGGCATGAGCACCGTAGCCAGCCCATGCCCCTTTAAGGGGTCCGGGGCCGGGATGGGGGTAGACGAGTTTCCCTGGTGTTGGCCAGAGTGGCCACCAGGGAAAGCTGGGGAGGGCTAGCCTCCCACTAGTTCGAATTAAGGGGCTACACACACCTTAATTTGAACTAGCTAGTTCGAACTAGGCTTAATCCTCGTAAAATTAGGTTTTCCTAGTTCGAACTAAGCGCTCCTCTAGTTCGAATTAAGTTCAAACTAGCGGAGCGCTAGTGTAGCGCCTATGAAAGTTAGTTCGAACTTAGTTGGTTGGAACTAACTTTGTAGTGTAGACATACCCTAAGGTGCCATAGGACTACTTATTGTTTTAATAGTTACAGACTAACATTGCTACCCCTCTGAAGATTCAGCATGCATGCCTTACAGCCAACAAAGGAAGGCCCACATACGTACAGAAACAGTTGGTTTGCTCTCTGTAAGTGGCTATCAATATGGATTCAAAAATAGATCCAGCATTTCTGAATTATTTGGATGCTCACAGGAACATGGTTATCTCTTGCCCAGAGTTATTTTGGGTAACCCTGAGAGATTTATGGAAAACAAGCAGATTGCTAGTAGATTACATTAATAGGTGAGACTAAGTTTGTGTTTTATGTGGTTTAACCTCTCTTTCTTAACTAACAAATATTTATTTTGTATACTAGACAAACTGAATGCAAGCATTATTTTTAAAAATGGTCTGGTAGCACTTTATAGACTAACAAAACATGTAGATGGTATCATGAGCTTTCGTGGGCACAGCCCACTTCTATGAAAGCTCATGATACCATCTATATGTTTTGTTAGTCTATAAAGTGCTACCAGATCATTTGTAGCATTATTTTTGTTGTGAGATTGAGCTTATCCATTGACCTGGGGTAAATGACTGATCTTTTTGGGGTTGGAAGTAACCTATTATCATGTGATATTTGGCATACAGACTGGTATGACAAAGTCCCCTTTGTCTGGGTGGAGAGCTTAAGGAGACTGTGGCTATGTCTACACTGCAGAGCTTTTCCAGGATACCTCCAGTATCCCGGAAACGTTCTGCCACGTCCAATGAACGCATCTGCTTTTCAAAAAAAAAAAAATCAGAAAAGCAGACTTTTTCAACATCCCTGTAAACCTCGTTCTACAAAGAAGAAGGGATGTTCCAAAAGAAGGTGTTTTTTTCCAACATTTGGCCTCATGTAGATGGCCCAAATGTCAGACAAGCCTCTTTTGGAAGAAAAGCAGAAAAAAATACGCAAATTGCTGTTTGCAATTTGTGAATCTTTTTCTGACTTTTCTTTGTAATGTAGACATAGCCTGTGACTCCAGGAGTGAATATTTCATTTACTGGCTTGGTGAAATCTAACTACAGAATATACCACCAGTTTGGAGTGTCTTCCATTTTCTGACATTCTTGTACTTGAAAGGGAATCCTCTGAACTGGCATTCATGCTAAAATTTGACACTCTCCACAGGGGGCTGAACAAAGACCCCAACTACCTTACCCATTACAAAGATAGCTTCCCCAATTATCACCTCTAATACCATTAACTCACAGACATCTACCCTTCCCCACCTCTAATATCATTAACTCACAGGCATTCACCTTCCTCCTCCCCCCCCCCCCCGCATCTCCCTTCTGTTCTGAAATGTGATTTGTCCTTTTCATATGTGTTCATTTTTTTTTTAATTGTATCCTTTGGTATATATGGTTGTGACTATTTTCTTCCACTATTTGATCTGAGGAAGTGGGTCTGGCCCACGAAAGCTCATCATCTAATAAACCATCTTGTTAGTCTTTAAAGTGCTACATAGTCCTGTATTTTGTTTCAGATACACCAGACTAACACGGCTACATTTCTATCACTTGTCTGAGATGGACACTCAGCTGTTAACCTCTGCAGATAGCATGACAGAGCTATCGTGACAGAGGTTAAATGTTATTAACGTGCATTGGAATTGTCCTTCTGAACCATGTTGATGAACATGATCTGAAGTCTAGCTCAGGATCAGTGCGTAGTTCCAAATACCCCGATTACAAAAGATTGCATACTGTTCAGGAGAACATAAATATACTTGGGGCCCACATTCTCTAGTCTCTTATGCTCCCTTTGCCCTGGTCATCTGGGAAAGGTTAAGCAATAAGCTACTTCTTACATGGAGCTATGCCTAAAGGTACAATCTAACCCTGTGTAGTTCTCTAGAGCACAAACTTTACAGAGTTTAACCTTGGAAGAACATTTTCACTTTGTTGATTTTGAATATGTTTAACATATGTCTAGCACTTATTTTGCAGACATGGTGATAGATCTGGCAGATATTTTTTCTTCTATGATCCATATGGTATCAGGGCGTATTCATAATTATATAAATAAAGACAAAGAAAGCAGTACTGTAAGAGAATGTGGTGTGATTGTTCCTAAACCTGGCTAGAAAAATCAGTTTCCTTCTGCTAAATAGATTGATGATCATTCAAAAAGTGTATGGTTATTTTGTGATAGATTCAGTGAAGAATGAAATAGGCTAAAGATTAATTTTTAATCTTATGGCTGCTTGCATAATGAAACTATGTGCAAATCTCTGAGCATTACACTGGGAAATGAAGACTTGTTTCTTTAAACAATAATTAAAAAATAATGAAAAAATAAAGAGGAAGAAAGTTTACATGGCTTGTCGCTGAACACTTGTTTCATGGGAAACAATAATGGAAGTAAGTCTTACTTTTTAATGAAGATTCAAGTTCTTCCCATCAACAGCTTCCTTTCAAAAGTGAAAAATACTTGCTGAAAACTATGAACCTCCACTGAGATCAATAGTTCTGTGCATAGAGAGATGTCAGGATTAGTCTTCAGAAATATACCAAAAACATCTCTGACATCCAAAAAATTTCTTTAACTGATGATCAACATGTGGAATTTCATAAATGTATTTCTGGAAATTGGAATTGTCTAAAATAACTGATTATCTGCACATGCTGGGATCCTTATCACGTGTTAGAATGGCCTGGATGAGTGATATGGTTACTTTGGTGTGCATCAGAATGCTGCTTTAGTTCCCTATACCTGAGTGTCTTGTGATGGAGCTGATTAGCTAAACTAGGGAACATCACCCACAGAGAACTTCCTTATTCACTGAGGGTACGTCTACACTACAACGTTAATTCGAACTAACTTAGTTCGAATTAGTTAATTAGTTAATTCGAACTAAGCTAATTCAAACTAACGGATCTAGACTAAAAAACTAGTTCGAATTAGCGTTTTGCTAATTCGAACTAGCATGTCCACATTAAGTGGACCCTGAACCGGGCTTAAGGATGGCCAGAAGCAGTGCTGGCAGGGCATCAGAGGAGGACTTAGAGCGTGGAGGTGCTGTCTCAGGCTAGCCAAGGGCTGTGCTTAAAGGGTCCCGACCTCCACCCCGGACAGACAGTTCTCAGGGGTGTCCCGCTTGCAAAGCAGTCCTGGCTTGGAGTGCCCGGAGTACCTACACTGGGCAAATCACAGCACTCGGCCATCAGACCGGCTGCACTTGCCGCAGGCCACCATCCAGGGAGAGGGGACAATTGGGGGGCTGCAGGAGAGCTTCCACCCCCAGAAACCCGCAGAGCCAGCCCAGTCCTCCCCATGGGGGGCGCATACCCCATTCCTCCCTCACCTGCTTCCACTTACCCTTCCCTAGCCCCTTTTCTTGATGTACAAAATAAAGGACAATTGTGTTCAAAAATGGAATCTGTCTTTATTGAACAAAACTGGGGGAGACTGGGAAAAGGAGGTGGGAGAGGGGAAGAGAGAGGCTGGGAGAGGGGAGGGCAACTAAAATGATCAGGGGTTGGGAACAGGTCCCATATGAAGAGAGGCTAAAGAGACTGGGACTTTTCAGCTTAGAAAAGAGGAGACGGAGGGGGGACAGGATAGAGGTCTCTAAAAGCATGAGTTGGGTGAAGAGGGTGCATACAGAAAAGTTCTTCATTAGTTCCCATAAAGAAGGACTAGAGGACACCAAAGGAAAGGAATGGGTAGTAGGCTTCAAACTAGTAACAGAAAGTTGTTCTTCACAAAGCACAGAGTCAACCTGTGGAACTCCTTGCTGCAGGAGGCTGTGAAGGCTAGAACTAGAACAGAGTTTAAAGGGAAGTGAGATCAAGTCATGGAGGTTGGGTCCATGGAGTGCAATTAGCCAGGGGGTAGGAGTGGTGTCCCTGCCCAAGGTTACTGGAAGGCTGGAGAGGGATGGCACGAGACAAATGGCTTGGTCACTGTCTTCGGTCCATCCTCTCCAGGGTCCCTAGTGTTGGCCGCTGTCGGCAGACAGGCTACTGGGCTAGATGGACCTTTGGTCTGACCCAGGACGGCCATTGTAAGCTCAGGGCTCAGGGTCGGGGGTCTTAGTGGACCACCTTGATTTTCATGCACTCCTGCTCCTGGGTGGCCAGGCTGGCAGCTCTCCTGCCCTAGCCGGCCACTTTCCTGTGCCTAGTGCGGAGATCATGGACGAGGTCCACGATGTCTGCACTAGCCCAGGCGGGTGCCTGCCTCTTGCGGTCCCGCGCAAGCTCCCGGGAGCCGCCAGGCTGGTCCCGGGAAGAGGGGGAGGGCTGGGGGGCATCGGGTGGGTGGCTCGATCCGTGCCAGGTGCAGGGTCTGCTGGCTGGGTGCTGGCAGGCTTGCACCTGGCACGGGCACCATAGCCAGCCCGTGCCCCTTTAAGGGCTCCGGGGCCAGGAGGGGGGCAGACGAGTTTCCCTGGTGTTGGCCAGAGTGGCCACCAGGGAAAGCTGGGGAGGGCTAGCCTCCCACTAGTTCGAATTAAGGGCTGTGTACACAGCCCTTAATTCGAACTAGTAAATTCGAACTAGGCTTAATCCTCGTGGAATGAGGATTACCTAGTTCGAACTAAGCGCTCCGTTAGTTCGAATTAAATTCGAACTAACGGAGCGCTAGTGTAGCGCCTATGAAAGTTAGTTCGAATTAAATTCGAACTAACGGAGCGCTAGTGTAGCGCCTATGAAAGTTAGTTCGAACTAACGTCCGTTAGTTCGAACTAACTTTGTAGTGTAGACATACCCTGAGGGTGCATCTACATAGCACAGTTATTTCAAAATAACAATGTGAGCATCTACACAGAAATTCTGTTATTTTGAAATAATTTTGAAATAAAGTATGGCTTATTTCAAAATCTGTAAACCTCATTCCACAAGGAATAACGCTTATTCTGATATAGCTATTTCAGAATAGCAATAGTGTGGATGCTCCACTGCTACTCTTTTGAAATAGCTCCTCCCCATGGCCATTCAAAGTCATTACTCCCCAATGCCTCCTGGAGCTCTAAATTGAGGTAGCATGTTCACATTAGGGAAGCCTGCCCTGGACTAATTTTGAGCCTTCCCTGTAGTGTAGACATACTATTTCAAAAATTGTTTTCCAAAATAGCTTATTTCTAAATAAGCATGCTGTGTAGACGTACCCTGATGGATTACTCACCTGCTTGTTGCAACCGAAGATGTAGCTATACAATAAAATGATGACATTAAGTTATAAAAATGATTTTTAAAGTCTTAACTTTTTTTCACTATAAACTCACTGTATTTATTAAACAGACTTTTTCACTTTCCCCCAAAATAGGAAAAAAACAAAACAAAGACATTCTGTGACCTTTTAAACATGATCTGTCATTCCACTCCCCCCCCCCCCCCCATTTGCTTCTCTCATTGAAAAGCAGAAGAATTGAGGATTTTTTTCCCTCCAAGATCTGCATACACTAAAGGCTTACACATTTTTGTGGACTGGGCTCACCAACACACACCAGGGCCTCCTTGTGCTCTCCATTCCTCCACAGGCTCCCTGGGTGCCACCTTGCCATTCCCACCTCTTTCAGGGATTCCCTGCAATGTCCTTCCTTTCTCTCATGCCAGGGGCTCAGGTGCCCTGTGGTAATAATTGGGGCCTAGAAGGCCTACCTCACTTGTGTGCTGTTGTATTGATCTCAATGGCCAAAAGAGTTTAAGGTGTTTAAACTTTCACAGTCCAATATTAAATCAGTGATTTGAAGCTTTAGTGTCTTTTAGAGAGACCCTGGTTTACTAGGTTCCTTGGCAAACAGCCAGAAGCATTCATTCTTAAGTTGAAAGTTTATTGATCAAACACAAGAAATCAAAACAAGCACTTACACTGAAACTGAGTAATTATGCAAAGCTAATTTAATTAAACCTGCTAAAGTCTCTTGTCTTTGGGAGACAAAACATCAGTCTTTTATTTTCATGAACCATCTTCCTTTGATGAAAAGAAAAGGGTTAATTTTACTCTCAGTTTAGATATGTGAGGAGTATTCACTTCTTCTGTCTTTAACAGGCGCAAAGTGGAGGAGAGACAGAACAGATGAAGTTGGGGAATTATGGTTTTGGTGGTGATTTTGGAATGCCAGCTAATTGATCAGTTACAAACAGATGCTTGAGGTTGGCAAGTCAATGAGAGACTGTTGCTTGGAACCAAGCTCACATTTCAATTAGGGATATTGTTTGGTTGAGTCCTTTATGCTTATATAGGGTAGGGCTGAATAGTCTGTTTCATTTTTCTGTGATAGTGCATGCAGTGCAGTTGATTTTTTTTTTGGATCCATTGAAAGATTGAGGGAGTGAGAGATAGGATAGGAGGGAAAAATGGGGGCAGAAAGTTATGCATAAAGGAAGGGACACAGATCTAGATCTTATGTGACTCTTGCAGTGCTGCCAGTTAGGTACCCCACTGATGGGCTGTGTACTGGCTGTCATAATAAAATAACTTTTGAACTCACAAATGAAAGCAAAGTGACCAAGAACAAGGCCTGCCGGCCTTCCTCTTGGGTAGAAAATCTTCAGATATATGAATGGAGACTCCTGGTTGGTACCACCTTATCGATGGAGACTATAGCTGTGGATACGTGGATCCTGTTTTGTTTCTGTTTTCCATCTGATCTGCTCCTAGCATCAACTATATTACCACATGGTACTAGAATAGATATGTTCTTAATACAGTCCTTGAGTTTTATCAGCAAAGCCCTTTTGTTTGGAAGAATGCACCCCTGTGATAGTCTAAGTTGAACTTCAGTTACCTTTTTTTCCATCAACATTTGGTAGAGGTGACTAAATAATTTTATAAACTTTCATCACTTTTCCATGGTTGGGCTCACCTAACACCTGCGTTAGGCCTTTTAAGCCCCAATTATTACAATATTCCCCCTTCTCTAAGCCAGAGGCACTATGTGCCTACCCATTATCTCTTCTGCCATATGCCAGAGGTTCTTTATTTGCTATGCCCCTTTCCTCATATATCATGATCATCCATTATCCCTCTTACTCATGTCAAGGATTCTCTGTGTCACCCATTCCTCCTTTCCCATTTTCATGATCTTCCATTCTTGTGGCCATTTTCCCTTTCCTCCTATGCCAGGGACTTTGAGTTTCCCCATATCTGGAGGATCACATGGTCACATGGTTCACTGTGTCTGTAGCCTGAGTTCACTGCACACATAGTGGTTACTTGCATCCTCCCCACCCCTCCTATTCCTTCCCATTCCCCTTTATTTCAAGTATCTTTCTGGGAGATAAATTATTCAAGGTGTCAACATTTTAAATTCCATTGTGCAGAATTGTGATGGGGGTGTTATACCAGAAGGGTTAATAGCTGTCACCAATTGGTTTTTGATCTATAGACATACACAGTTCTCATTAAAAGCTGAGTCTGCTAACTAGATGCAAGGAGCTCTGTGTACCTGATTATTCTGTTTTTTTCCTGTGATTTACATAAATCAGTAATGTTCTGTCCATTTATTCATAGAACAGTCCCTCAAATTTTAGAATTGATCTGATATAGCATTACAGATTGACATTACATCCAGACAGACAAAAAGAGAAAGTCTCCCAAGTTGAGTGTAGGGTTCTGTTTAGATTGGTCAGTCATTCTAGATGTATAAAGCCTTGTGTGGATACAAAATTTTGTATACTGTATGCATCTGTATCCACAAAAAAAGCTGTGGGATGCAGCTATCCATGGATTTGCAGGGCTCTATAGATGTTCACATGACTAATATAGGAAATGTGAATGTGTTTTTTTAACTGTCCAGGGTCCTGAAAAGCATCAAACAGATTTTCTTTATTTTACACATATTCTTCCATGATTCTATTTGACTTTTCCTTTCACATCACCAAAACATTCCTTAGGCATCACTGGAATTTGAACCCAAAACTTCCTGTTTAATAAATGTCATCTGCTAAACTATAGCATTACATATTAAGCAGGTAAGAAATCTTTTGGAGGAAAGTGTCAGAAGAGAACAGAACAGTGCCATAAAGCCACCTTGTCTTTATTAATCTTGTTAGTGATTTTGTTTCAGATATTTGTCTTTTATCCAGGGAAAACTCTGCAGGGATAACATGTAAAACTAAAAGCCAGATTCTGATCCCACAGGACTGGGAATGAGATATAATTCCATTCAAATCCTGTTACACAAAGTCAGTCGGGGTCTTTTACCTTAGTAGGTTACATCTAGGGGCTCTAGCCTGCAAACACACGCTACAGGGGGATAGTATTTTTTTGCCCTGAGTAGTATCATTAATTTCAGTGAGCCTACTCACAGAAATAAGCATTGCATTCAGAAGTTAATGCTTGCTGGATTAATCCTTAAATATGTTGGATAATTCATTTAACACCTAGCTGCTAAGAAGATGGATGCTGCAGAGAGATGAAGAATAAAGATGTGAGGTTACTTCTGCTAGCACTGTACATAGTAGGTTTGAGATCCTGTTACTGTGAGATCCTGTTACACTGTTGTGGCACCACCAAAAGTTCTTCATGGAGTATAAATGGACCTCTTAGAATACTCTGCACAGAGAGGGCTACTTGACTAGTTTAGAACTGGTATAAGGGCTCTACTCCAGACCTTCTCCAAATCCTCAGCATAATGGGGTGGACCAATAGCATATCTCAAGTGTGACCAGAATGCACTTCACTGTGCTTATTCTGTTTCCCATGGCCAGAGTGTAAAGTCCTGTAGCTGCCTTAATTCACACTAATGCCCTGCATGGCTCCAGAAAAGCAGAGGTTCCTAAAAGTTGTCCTTCCCCCCATTCTGTACTGAGTAACTGAGAATCTGGCCTCTTGTGTTAGCTCCTTTATTCATTTTATTTTGGTTAAATTGTGTGTGTGATCTTTGAAGAGCCGGTCTAAAGACATAGCATTTGAGGAGGAATTTGAAGAATGGGCAATTTGAGGCCATACTTGTGATGTAAGGGTTAATCACTTCCATTTCAATTTTCACAGAATATGAAACATCTTAGTGGGACATCAGCAGGAGCTCTAGCTGGATTTCAGATTTTCCATGACACAAGAGAGCAGCACCATGGAGAGGAGCACATGACTCATGGAACAATCATCTCAATCAGAGGTGCCAGATTTCAGAAAACAATTTTATATTTAGTGATCATATCTGAAAAATGGATAGATCATCTCATAGCAGTAGTATGATGTCTCAAAAACTGTTATGTATTTTAAATCTAATAATGTCTAGTTTATCAATGCATCAAAGAAATGGCAGCATTTTATATAGAAATCATCTATTTCTTGCATCAATAAACCTTTAATTATTATTCTTCCCAAATTCACCCTTGAAGCATCTAAGTATGAATAAGCAATATTCAGTACTCAGCTGCACCACTGCAAGTTTTTGTATGATACATTGCAGGTGTCTAAATCATTAATTAATAGTATAGGGGTGCTTAGCATCTTTCCTCCTGTAAATAATATTCTGAAAGCAAACCGTGTTGTCCTTTTTCTTATTATGGTAATGCCAATCCTGCAAGACACTTGAGTGTTAACTTCCAATAGAATCAATGGGAATTAAGGGCACTCAGCACCTCTTCCTATTGGGCCTTAAAGGAAAATACAGTTTAAAGCCCAGCCACCCTGCTGAGCTACTGCTATAAACCCAATCCTGCATGCTCTTATTCAAGTAGTAAGACTGATCCTGAACTACGTGGAATTTTTTATAAAGACAATGTAGGCAGTGAGCAGTACCATGACTGCTGCATTTATAAGAGGTGCAACAGGTTGAGGCACTAGCTTGCTCTTTCCTGAGAAAGCCACATCACTGAAGGGTGAAAGGCCTCATTTGCATATGATGTGCGTTAAGTTCCTATGCAACAGCTTCATAGTTTGTGAGAGGAGATTTCATTGTGCTAAATTCATCCATGGTGTAACCCCCCATTAATATTAGTGAAGTTATATCCCAGCGATCAATTTGATCCACTAAGTAGAAACCACAGTCCTGCGGCACTGAAATAACTGAACAAAATTTGTCTGTTCATAACATGGTAACTAATTGCAAAGAAGTTATATGACATCATGTGGTTCAGTATCTGATTGTATTTTTAAATGATCCTTATTGATTTGCCACAAGCCTCTTAAACCATATGGCTGGTAGCAAGACAAATATTTATATAGTTTTCAGATGCATTTGGGAACTGCATTTACAACAGTCAGAGGCAGGAGACAGGAATGTGATATTACCACAACAGTAGAATTTTTAAGATTTATTGTAAGTCAAATATATAGGTACTTCGCTCAGGGGAGTTTTACTAAAACATTAATATGAACATATGAAAATCCCTCTTCATAAGCTAACACTGACAAGCAGCATCCTGCTGCCTCAGGAGTTTGGTAACTCCCTCCTAGGGTACAGATTTAAATCCAGCCCAGGCTGGCAGGAATTGAAGGCTGTTGGATTTCCAGTAGCCTCTGTAAAATGAGTTTGGTGATCTCAGGCCAGTTCTTAGGCAGATGTCCGTAGCAAAGAATTTCCCACAGCAAGTGCTGGTGTTCATAGAAGGAAGGTGAAACAGAGAAGGGGCTATGGAGACTAAGGTAGCTAAAGATGGTGTTTCTAGTTCACAGGTGTGCACATTGCAATTGTTCAGTGAGGGAAATAGAGCCCTTAGTCTACAGGGGTGGCAAGATGGCATCTTTCCTGAGTGCTAGGGAGAAAAAGAGAACAACACAAAAGTTCATTTAAAAGCTCTTGCATGGCATCAGCAGTCCTTCAGTGATGTGCGGACTCTGGGTTTGGAATTCTCCAACAACTTGCTTACGCTAAATCATCAAAGGTTTCCTGTTCATGATCAAAGTCAGTGAAACACGACGGTATAGCACAGATGTAAACCCTAATTTGAGATTTGTTTCCATTTAGTTTTGCTGCAGTAATGTCAACAGGAATCCCAAAGCCTCTTTAGAATGCAGCGGGATTTACTTTCCCAGGAAATACTCCTTGTTTCTGATGTCATCACTGCAATCATGTTAAATTCAAGTCTGACTGAACAGGCTCATTATCATTCCTTCCATGTCTTCCCTCACAGCAACCTCCTCTCCTTTTCAACAAACACCACTAGCTGCAGGGGAGTTGAGATTAGGGGAAAGGAAGGAAGTGAATAGCTTAACTCCTTGAAAACTTGCGACATTTCTTTAAACTAGTTTCTTAAAACTAAGTTTCATTTTAGGGTCTTCCCTCTAAATTGCAATTAAAGAGGTGCCCATGCTATTTTGATTTTCCTTTCTTGTTCTGTGTTGGACAAAGATTAGGGCACTTATGCGTGCTTCTGATATTGATTTTTAAAAAGCAAAATTGAGGCTCTGTTACTAGCCAGAACTGCAGTTTGGAGTAGGAGAAAGTTTGGCAGGCACACTCTTTATGAAGCTTTGTTTTTCTACAACAGGGATTTCATGTTACCACTTATCCAGGTCTAATCCTGAGAGCAGTAACCATGACAGCTTCTGAAGGACAGTGGAGATGATCATTCAACAGCAGAGATGGGGCAAAATGGACAATTTCCAGCTTGGCTCAGCACATTTGCATTATGAACCCCCCTCTCTTGGCAATGGAGAGCACAGATGAAGGAACTCGGAGTGCAGGGACTAAGGGGGCTGCCACACCTTCTGTCTTGAAGTGGTTTCCATCACACAGAGAGTTAATTGGTTGGTTCAATGGCTCTCTACATCCCCACTGTACAAGTTGTTTTAGCATTCCTGCTGGAGGAGTGTTGAGAGCAGGGGTTCTGACCCAGCCCCTGACAGAACCAGTCAATTTAACAATTGAGATCTACCAGGCGGATGTAGATTGCTGAGACACCTATCCCCTGAAAGTTTGAAGGCCGCAGGAAGCCAGCTGGCCTGTTCCCTATTCACTCTCATTTCTTGTCACTGTTCCATGCCAACACAGGTTGGTCTCCACTGTCTAAAAAAGGGGACAGGTCAAGCATCACCCTGAGCATGGAGGGACTTCCATCCCTTTCATCGTCTCTATGGGAGCGTCTAACACAAATGATGTGACTCTAGTTCAAGATGGAGTTGAGTGGGGCCCACCTATCTTTGGCTGGGCGTCAAAGCTTGTCACCTGAAACGGGGACAGAGGAGGAAGGTCGCAGAATTAGCGGGGACAGCAGGTGTCTAGTAACTGCGACACAAAAATAGAGCCCAAGGGCCCCCTTTCTCCCCACCCCGGGGTCCCCTCGGGGCGCTGAAGGGCAGAGGAAAACATAGCTCCATCGCGCTCTGTTCCCCTCCTCCCGCACAGGTCTACCCAAGAGCCAGCTGGACCTCTTCGCCGGCTTCAGACTTGGGTCTGTCCTGTGCCAGCGCTTTGTGGGTATGTTAAAGGAGGAGGGGGCCAGGCCCCTGGATGGAGTGCGTTGTCTTGGTGCCCCCGCTGTGTGGCTTCCGCCTAGCACCCAGGGCTGGAGGCTGCACAAGAAAGCCCACACCCGTTTGCTGCAAGGGTTCTCCACGCTGCTTGCTCCTGCCATGTGCTGCTGCTGCTAGTAGCTAGTCAAGCGTGTCTCCAGCTGCAAACTCCACCAAACAACACTGCAGCCTCCTCCTCCCACAGGGAAAGGAGCCAGTAAGTATTCGCCGAGCGCCCTCCCCGCTCCACCCCAGAGCGCCTCGGCTCGCCTCACAAAGGGAGTCGATTTCTCTTTGCCTCGCCGGGCGCCCGTTCAACTCACCCAGCAGCTGCCCCGGAATCCCAGCCACAGCCAGTGAGCGCGACTCGCCTCCCCCGGGCTGCCTCGTCTTGGCCGTGCGAGCCGCTGCTGCATTCAGATGGGATGGTCGCCCCCACCCACCCACGCGCCAGGCTGCTGCAGCTTCCAGCATCAGACGGATGAGTTCTCTGTTTGCTACTGGTGCCTGGTGCAGAGCTGAGCGGGGCTGGGTCTTGGCGGTGCCGAGATTGGGGTGGGGGGGAGGTGTGTGTGTGTGTGTGTGTGCGCGCTGTGCGCTTCCTTCTCACTAGACGCAGTTGCTGGGAGGGAAGCGGGCAGGCTGGCTGTTTTTCCGTGGCACCCTCAGGTCTGCATCTCGCTAGCCTGTGATCCATTCACGTGCGCACCAGTCAAATGTGTAATGCTGCAGTGGGCAGTCCACCGCCACTACCGGAACAGCTGCAAATGGACTGGGCGAGCCAACTGCTGAAGGACTCTGCACCGGAGCGAGCAACACCTCGGATCTGACACCCTAGCTCAGTGCAGTCCCCGTATTTCCTTTTTCAATCAGACCTTCTCTTACTTTACCCCCCATCTAGGTGCTCCCCTCCCCCACTTTATTCACCAACCCTAAATCTCCATTCCATCCTTCCACCTTCCCTCTGTACGTTTCTTTGCTTGGCAACCACCGGCTTCCCTCAGTCAAACGGCTCTGACTGCCCATAATTTGAAATTAATTTGACTGCAGCACCGAGACTGGAAGGTTGCGAAATTTATTTGATCCCTTTCCCTCCCTGTGCAAAAGGAAGCGATGAAATTTCCAATCGAGACTCCAAGGAAACAGGTGAACTGGGATCCTCAAGGTTGGTGTTCCTGACTTTATTATTCTTGCAGTTATTTATGATTCCTCCGGCGTGGTGACAGGGAGGAAAGTGACTCGGAATTGGAGTAGATGCTGCTTTATAGCCCGCTCCCCATGTGCACGGACTGCTCAGAATGTCTCATTCTTACCAGTGTGTCTTCTAGAAGCTCGGAAATGTTACTAGGATCTGGGGGAGGACAGACAAGGCTTTTTTTCCTATCTGATCTTCTCCTCTCCCTCCCCTCAGTATTTCGGTATTTCCATTGAAAACTTGCCTGGGATGGCTGGGTTCACTGCACTGGTGCATTGTTTGTTTTGTTTTCTCCCTGGCTCCTTTGTTGCTTCTGGCGATCATTGTCTTCAGTCCATGGGTGGTGTAGTGGTGGTCACAGAGGTGACTGTCTGGCTCTGGTGCCCCTCGGTGGTGACTGTCTCTTGCAGGCACCTGGGGGTAAAAGGCTGCGGCAATGTGTCCTATCGAGTGGGCAGTAGGGAGGACAGGTTCAATAATGGAGCCCAAAGGGACCTTTCTACGCTTTACTCCATCCTATTAACAATCGATCAGCAGAAGCTGGCAGATTGATTAACTCGATACTTAGGCTTCAGCTTGTTGGTGGGGTGGGGGAAGGGAATACGTCTATGCCAGTAAGGTGGTTAGCTGTAAAACGATCCAAGTTGTGTGTGTGTGTGTGTGTGTGCGTGTGCGTTTCTTTTTAAATACTTTCAGCGCCCGATGGGGTTAGTGTGCAATTTATTGGATAAGTGCCTGAGAAGATCCTGATCATTAGCATCTGGATGTGTGATCTCTCTTTAAACGATCAGTAGAGGATCTGAACAAGTTGAAGCCCGGGGTCTAGATTTGCGGTCAGTGGCTATTGAATAGCGCTCAGAGGAACCGTGAAAGGATGTCATAGGTTTGGAGTATTGGTCTTTCTTCTTCGGGGCTGGTTTTGATTCTCTGTTATCCCGCCCTGTCTAGAGACAAAATGGGACATTTAAAACATTTATCCTAGTTCAGACCAACCAAAATAAGAGCCATATCCTCAGGCGGAAGAGATGTGCGATGTAGTGTTTGAATAATACAGAACAATAAGCTTCAGTTTAGGTGCTACTACCTGCTTAATATGGTGAACGCTGAAATAGATGCCTAAAAACCCGTCCTGTGGTTCACAATGGGAATGTGAGCATCAGTATCTCTTAACTTCAATAGCAGTCAGTGAGTATAAGGCAGCAGGTGTTCAGAAAGGCATATTCTTTCAGAATTTGGCAGTGGAAGAACTTGTAGAACTAGTGTGAGAGCATCTTTGGTTGTTGTTTATTTTCTGCAGTCTCTTTTTTAGAATTTGATCTTACTGGAAATTGCACCAAAATTTGAAGAAAAGAAATTTCCATGGCAAATCACACATGGAATTGTGGAATGGTGATATCATGATGGTTCCCTATATACAGCTCCAATTATCTGTCAGTCAGCAATAAGAGTGTGGGACCACACCAAGTGGTTGGTCACCAAGCACTTTCAAACTCTCAATTTGCCACATTGGGTGAAAACCAGCCAGAACAGATAGTGGGTTTCTTCTCTCCTGAGTTGAATCCCTAGTAAGGACTGCAGGATTGCACCTATTTTTTCCCCAACTGTACTGACATCAGTCAGACATCAAAGATGCTAATGGATAACAAGGAAATAGGCATGTTAATTTATAGTTTTATAACAAACAAAGGAAATAAATGTTACATAAGAATGGCCATACTGGGTCAGACCAAAGGTACATCTAGCCCAGTGTCCTGTCTTCTGATAGTGGTCAATGCCAGATGCCCCAGAAGGAGTGAACAGAACAGGGAATCTTCAAGTAATCCCTCTCCTGTCACCCATTCCCAGCCTCTGAAAGAGGCTAGGGACACCATTCCTACCCATCCTGGTAAATAGCCATTGATGTATTTAACCTCCATGAATTTATCTAGTTCCTTCTTGAACCCTGTTAAGGCATGTCTACACAGAAGGGCTACATCTAGACTGGCATGATTTTCCGGAAATGCTTTTAACGGAAAAGTTTTCCCTTAAAAGCATTTTCAGAAAAGAGCGTCTAGATTGGCACGGACGCTTTTCCGCAAAAGCACTTTTTGTGGAAAAGCGTCCGTGGCCAATCTAGATGCGCTTTTGCGCAAAAAAGCCCCGATCGCCATTTTCGCGATTATGGCTTTTTTGCGCAAAACAAATCTCAGCTGTCTACACTGGCCCTTTTGTGCAAAAGTTTTGCACAAAAGGGACTTTTGCCCGAACGGGAGCAGCATAGTATTTCCGCAAAAAGCACTGATTTCTTACAGTAGGAAGTCAGTGCTTTTGCAGAAATTCAAGGGGCCAGTGTAGACAGCTGGCAAGTTTATCCGGAAAAGTGGCTGATTTTCCAGAAAAACTGGCCAGTCTAGACACAGCCAAGGGCTAAACTTGAAATAAGCTACACAACTTTAGCTACGCTTATTGTGTAGTTTATGTTGAAATAGCTTATTTCAACTTTTGGTGCTGTCTACACAGTAGTTATAGAGCACTGTCCCCTGAACTTCTCTTACTCCTCATACAATGAGGTTGACAGAAGTCAGAGTAAGAAGCCTGTTATTTTGAATTTATTTTGAAATAACAGGCTTGCTATGTACACATGCACTACATTGTTTCAAAATAACTAACATTATTATGAAATAATGCTGCTGTGTACATATAGCCTTAATGTCCTCGTCTTCATAACCTCCTCAGTCAAGGAGTTCCACAAGCTGATCGTGTGCTGTGTGAAGAAAAACTACCTTTTATTTGTTTGAAACCTGCTACCTATTAATTCCATTGGGTGACCCCTAGTACTTATGTTATGGGAACAAGTAAATAACTTTTCCTTATTCACTTTTTCAAACCAGTCATGATTTTACAAACCCCTATCATATCCCCTTTTAGTCTCCTCTTTTCTAAGATGAAAAGTCCCAGTCATCTTAATCTCTCTTCATATGGGACACATACCAAACCCCTAATCATTTTGTTGACCTTTTCTGAACCTTTACAGTGCCAATATATCTTTTTTGAGATGAGGTAACCACATCTTGAATACTGCGTACAGATGTGGGCATGCTATGGCTTTATATAGAGGCAATAAGATGTTCTCTGTCTTATTCTCTATCCCTTTTTAAACAATTCCTAACATTCTGTTTGCTTTTTTGACTGCCGCTGAACATTGAGTGAATATTTTCAGAGAACTATCCACAATGACTCCAAGATCTTTCTCTTGAGTAGTTATAGCTAAATTACTCTCCATCATATTTTGTGTATAGTTGGGATTATTTTTCCAATGTGAATTACTTTACATTTATCAACATTACATTTAATTTGCCATTTTGTTGCCCAATCACTTAGTTTTGTGAGATCATTTTGCAGCTCTTTACAATCTGCTTTGATCTTAACTATCTTGAGCAGTTTAGTATCATTTGCAAATTTTGTCACCTTACTGTTTACCCCTTTCTCCAGATCATTTATAAATAGGTTGAATAGGATTGGTCCCAGTTGAAGTAAGGATTGGTCCCAGTTGGACCCCTAGGGAACACCACTAGTTACCTTTCTCCATTCTGAAAATTTACAATTTATTCCTACCCATTGTTTCCTGTCTTTTAATCAGTTATGAATCCATGAGAGGAACTTCCCTCTTATCCCATGACAATTTACTTAAGAGCCTTTGGTGAGAGACCTTGTCAAAGGCTTTTTGGAAATCTAAATACACTATATCTACTAGATACCCCTACTCCACATGTTTGTTGATTCCCCTAAAAGAACTCTCAGATTAGTAAGGCATGATTTCCCTTTACAGAAACCATGTTGACTTTTCCCCAACAAATTATGTTCATCTATGTGTCTGACAATTTTATTCTTTGCTATTTTCAACTAGTTTGCCCAGTACTGACATTAGACTTACTGGTCTGTAATTGCCAGGGCCACCTTGAGAGCCCTTTTAAAATATTGGTGTCACATTATCTATCTTCTAGTCATTAGGTACAGAAGCTGATTTAAAGATAGGTTACAAACCACAGTTAATAGTTCTGCAGGTTCACAATTGAGTTCTTTCTGAACTCTTGGATAAATGCCATCTGGTCCCAGTGACTTGTTACTGTTAAGTTTATCAATTTGTTCCAAAATCTCCTCTAATGACACCTCAATCTGGGACAATTCCTCAGATTTGTCATCTAAAAAGAATGGCCCAAGTTTGGGAATCTCCCTAGCATCCTCAGCCATGAAGACCAAAGCAAAGAATTCGTTTAGTTTCTCCACAATGACCTTATCATCTTTGAGTGCTCCTTTGGCATCTCGATCGTCAAGGGGCCCCACTTATTGTTTGGCAGGCTTTCTTCTTTGTTGTACTTTAAAACATTGTGAGTTTTTGGCTAGCTGTTCTTCAAATTTCTTTTTGGCATTTCTTCTTCTATTTTTACTCTTAAATTGACAGAATTTATGTTCCTTTCTATTTTCCTCAGTAGGATTTAACTTTCACTTTTTAAACTATGCCTTTTTATCTTTCACTGCTTCTTTTACTTGGCTGGTAAGCCATGGTGGCACTTTTTTCTCTTACTGTGTTTTTTAATTTGGGGTATACTATTTAAGCTAAGCCTCTATTATGGTGTCTGAAAAGTTTCCATACGGTTTGCAGGCATTTTGCTTTTGTCGCTGTACTTTTTAATTTCTGTTTAACTAACCTCCTAATTTTTGTGTAGTTCACCATTCTGAAAATAAATGCCACGGTGTTGGGCTGCTGAGGTGTTTTTCCCACCACAGGCATGTTACATTTTATTACATTATGGTCACTATTTACAAGAGGTACAGTTATATTTACCCCTTGAACCAGATCCTGCTCTCCACTTAGGACTAAATCAAGAATTGCCTCTTCCCTTGTGGGTTCCAGAACCAGCTTTTCCAAGAAGCAGTCATTTAAGGTATCAAGAAATTTTATCTTTGCATCCTGTCCCGAGGTGACATGTACTCAGTCATTATGGGAATAGATGAAATCCCCTACTATTATTGAGTTTTTTATTTTGATAGCCTCTCTAATTTCCCTTAGTATTTCATAATCACTATCACTGTCCTGGTCAGGTGGTCGATAATATATCCCTACTCCTATAGGGTATGTCTATACTACAGTGTTATTTCAAAATATCTTATTTCAAAATAGCAATAGAAATGTAGCCCATGTTAGTCTGGTGTAGCTGAAACAAAAAACAGGACTATGTAGCACTTTAAAGACTAACAAGATGGTTTATTAGGTGATGAGCTTTTATGGGCCAGACCCACTTCCTCAGATCAAATAGTGGAAGAAAATTGTCACAACCATACCTTTGGTATATATGGTTGTGACAATTTTCTTCAACTATTAGATCTGAGGAAGTGGGTCTGGCCCACAAAAGCTCATCACCTAATAAACCATCTTGTTAGTCTTTAAAGTGCTACATAGTCCTGTTTTTTATTTCAAAATAGTTATTTCGAAATAACACGTCTACACACAAAATGCATTTCGAAATAGTGTTTTGCTATTTCAAAATAGCGCATGCACACTGAGTGGACGCTGAATCATATTTAAGGCTGGCCGGAACCAGGTCCAACAGGGCATCAGGTTAGGAGTTACTTTGTGTGGCTGCTGCCTGAGGCTATCTGAGGCCTGTGCTTAAAGGGACCACCCCCTGGACAGGAGGTTCTCAGGTTTCCCTGCTTGCTTGCCTACCTTGATGAGGAACAGCAAAGCATTTTGTCTCTGCATGATCTGGTTGCCCTCACTCGGGACACCATAGCACTCTGCAACATGGAGCCAGAGCTGCTCCTGGGCTCTCTGGTGCTTTTCTTGGATGCGTTGCTGTGAGCGTGGCTGCACTTCCTGCAGTCTGCCATCCAGGAGGTCCATCGGAGGGCTGTCAGTATTCAGGTGGCCCTGTGGGAGAGCTTCCACCCTGAGGAGCTCTAAGAGCCTCCTTGCTCTTCCCCACTGGGGGTGTGTGCCTCATTCCTCCCTCACATTCTTCCACTTACCCCTCCCTAATCCCCCTTCCTGATGTCAAATAAAATACATGTATTTTCATGAACACAAACTCTCTTTATTTAACAAAACTGGGGGGGAGGGAGGAGGGAATGAAACTCTGGTGAGACTGGGGAAAGGAGGTGGGAGAGGGGAGGGGAAAACCTGGGAGGAGGGAGCTGGAAGGGGGAAGCAAGGGGAAGAAGAGGGAGGGGAAGCTCAGGGCTCAGGTTTGGGGGTCTCGCCAGACCAACTTGATTGTCATGCAAACCTGCTCCTGGGTTTGCATGTGGCCTTTGGTGGCCATGCTGGCAGCTATCCTGCCATAGACAGCTGTGTTCCTCCGTCTAGTGCAAAGATCATGGATGTTGGGGGCATCCCCCTGAACCTGAATAAGGTCCATGATCTCCACCCTGGACCAGGAAGGCGCCTGCCTTCTCTAGGCCCTGGCAGGCTCCTGGGAACTGGCAGACTGCTCCTGGGGAGTGGTGGAGGGCTGGCTGCCAGTGGCTTGCTGGCTTATGTTTTGGGGCCACTGGGTCAGGGGCAGTGACTGCTGGCTCTGGGCTGGCAGGCTTGCAGCTGGCACAGGCACTGTGGCCAGAGTCAACCCCTGTAAGGGCTCTGGGGAGGGGGGAGGGAGAGGAGTGTTCTTGGTTGAGGATGGTGTGGCCACCAGGGCACCCTGGGAAGGCTGGAGGCCACCTATTTCGATATAAGTGACTACACAGCACTTTTTTTGAAATAGCTATTTCACATTTGGCATTATTCCTCGTGAAATTAGGTTTACCAAATTTGAAATAAGCACTCTGCTATTTTGAATTAATTTTGAAATAGCGGTTTGGCTGTGTAGACACTAGTAAAGTTATTTCGAAATAACAGCTGTTATTTCGAAATAACTTTGCAGTGTAGACATACCCATATTCTTATTATTAGAGCATGGAATTACTACCGATAGAGAGTCTATGGAACATTTTGGTTCATTTAAGATTTTTACTTCATTTGATGCTACATTATCTTTCACATATAGTGCCACTCCCCCACCAGCATGACCTGTTCTGTCCTTCCTATATATTTTGTACTCTGTTATGACTGTGTTCCATTGATTGTCCTCATTCCACCATGTTTCTGTGATGCCTAATATCAATATCCTCCTTTATTAGGAGGCACTCTAGTTCACCCATCTTATTATTTAAGACTTCTAGCATTTGTGTAGAAGCACTTTAAACATTTGTCATTATTTATCTGTCTGCCATTTCCTGATGTGTTAGACTTTTTTTTATTTGATGTTGGCTTAGTGAAAGACAAAATTTGTAGGGAAAACATCTGGTGGCCAATTCTGTAACCTTTACATGAGTACTCTCATAACATGTACTCTGTTGAATAGTCTCATTGAAGAACTAATCATGTGAATTAGGGATGCGGGTTGGAATCCACAGGGTTCAATTTTGAAAAGAAAGTAAAATAAAAACAGTCCATTCAAAAGCTCTAGGTACCCTAATAATTAATTGGACTTATAGTCACAGATGCTGTATGCACTGTTATTGTAGCCATGTTAGTCCCAGGATATTAGAGAGAGAAGTTGGGTGAGGAAATATCTTTTATTGAACCAACTTCTTTTGGTGAGAGAGACAAGCTTTTGAGTTACATCAAGCTCTTCTTTAGGTCTGGGAAAAGTACTTAGAGTGTCACAGCTGAATAGAAGGTCAAACATATAGTTGTCTCACAGTTTGGTCTCCAATGGATGGGATGGTCCACCATATTGATACTAGCCCATGGGTGTGTGTGTGTGCATGTGTGCAGAGTGGTCTGGAGAATTACCAGGGTGGCTTGGTGTGGTGCCGCAGTGCGGGGTCTGGTCCCCCTACACTCATTGCAGCAGCAGGAGCCCAGTAGCCTGCTCCACTCTGCTGCCATCTTCCAGCCACATCACTCTGATTCACTCTGGTTGTGGGAAGCAGAATGACCCACTCCCCAGCCCTCTTCACTCTCTTTAGCGACAAGGGCTTGGAGGAGCAGAGCGGGCTGGATAGCTCTGCTTCCCACTGCTGTGTTGAAGTGGAGCGAATTGCCTGGGTGACAGGTGATGGAGCAGAGCAGGCTGCTGGGTCAATCCACTTCTTGTAGCTCCTACTACCATGTTGAGTGTGGGAACACCCAACCCCTGCTGATACCCTGCACCAGGCTCCCCATAATCTCCTAGGTTACATAGACTCATAGACTCATAGACTTTAAGGTCAGAAGGGACCATTATGATCATCTAGTCTGACCCCCTGCACAGTGCAGGCCACAAAATCTCACCCACCCCTCCTAGAATAATCCTCTCACCTATATCTCAGATATTGAAGCCTTCAAATACTTTGAAGACCCCAAGATGCAGAGAATCCTCTAGCTGTGATCTGTACCCCATCTTTCAGAGGAGAGGGCTTTGGGGAAGGGGTGTAATGGGAGTATGAGGGAGCAGAGCTGGGGAGGAGCACAGGTGGAGTAGAGGCAGGCAGAGGGAGGGTAATCAGCAAGACCTGAGTAGAGAAAGGGTTGTCACGGGCCCTACATCCCTCACCTCCCTAGGGACAGCCCTGGGTATAGATGTGAGGGGGAATAGAACTCAACAGGAGAGTCTGGATGTGGGGGACTTTTAGGAGGGTCCAGATGCTGGGGGAGTGGGGCTCAGTGATTAGAGATCCAAGTGCAGCTGGTTGAGGCTCGATGGAGTTGTGATCTGGGTGTGGGTGGCTCATTGGCATGGTACAGATGCAACAGGAGTGGAGGTTCATTGGGAAGGGTAATGAGTGTGGGGGGTGAGGCTCAGTGGGAGGATCTGGGTACAAGGGGGTCTAGATGCACGGGGATTGGGTGCACGGGGGTTCAGCTCCCTATACAGGGATACCTCCCTCTGCAGTTGAGGAATGATGCATGCAGGAAGTGGGGGTGGAAGAGTTTGCAGAGCTTCCTGCAGTGAGGGGGAGAAATCTGGGGGGTGCTGTGCAAGGGTAGAGAAAGTCTCATCCTCCCCAGCCCATCCAGGACTAGCAGCTGAGCCTGGTGAAGCTTAGGACCCACCTATTGGGTCTTCCTCAGTTCCACCTCCTGGCCTGCAGGGATTTTCCTCTCTGCTGGATGCCCTGCACACTGAAAACATACCGCTGGGATGGATCACATGATCACTCTTTTGGCTTCCTTTTGCTTTCCCACCAGAATGTCATTTTTTTTGGAAGAAAGCAAAGAAATCGACAGGGGACATAACTTCTGTGTATGCACAGTGGCACAGCATTCCCCAGGAGTAACAGAAGCTGTCTG
This sequence comes from Pelodiscus sinensis, assembly GCF_052426305.1. Lineage (NCBI taxonomy): Eukaryota > Metazoa > Chordata > Testudines > Trionychidae > Pelodiscus > Pelodiscus sinensis. The sequence continues at coordinate 34,351,155 of NC_143056.1, forward strand.
TTCAGTGATTTGCATGCATATATATGCAAAAAAATGGTAAAAATGCTTCTCAGCTTGGGTAGACAGACATGCCTCAGTTTTACTTGAGTGAGGACATTAAAAATAGCCATGTTGCCATGGCAGCATGGGCAGCAATTCTGGCTAGTTATGGGAGCACAAGCCTGCCTGACGGCATGGGTATATACACAGGAGGCTAGCTTGAGATACTCCCGCAGCCACAATGCTATTTTTAGCACATTAGATCCAGCAGAGCTATCACGTCTGTCTACTCACACTAGGAAACGTGTTTCCAGCTGTAGTGTAGACATACTATAAAGATCCACATGGAGAAAAGCTATTAGTAAGAAGTCTGTGAAAGGGATTAATAGATCTTAACTATTAAAATATGTAATTGGTTTTCAATTAGTAAATAGCTTTAAATATCTGGCTTCATTTAAATGTGTATCAGTTCAGTATGCCTTGTTCTGGTCATCAGACACGTAGCCAGAACCGTTTTGTTTAGCATGAATTTAACCAGAATACTGTACTCACTTGGAGCTAGATCCACAAAGTGATTCAGGTGTTTTAGGTGCCTGCTGCCCAATGAAATCTTTATCCCTGAGCTAGGTGCCCATATGCTGCACAAGGAGTGTTATATGCTGAGAATGGGAGAAGCCAGGAATCTAAGTTAGCCAGATGGTGAGGAGCATAGAGTTTAGGAACCTATGTTTACTCAGCATTCACAGCTTTGAACCCTGTCCTGGAGTTAGATGCCTAACCCAGGTCTGTCTTGAGACAGAGAGACAGAGTGAGAGAGTGTCCATTACAGCCAACAGCCCAGTGGCTAGGGAGCTCAGCTGGGATATGAGAGCTCTGCTTTCATATTCCTGCTCAGCTTCATATGGAGCAGGAGCTTGACCTTAGGTCTCCCACATTCCAGGTGAGTGGTCTTTTGCTAGGCCAATAAATATTTTATTTGTTATATGAAGTGGAATCATTTCAATAGAAGAGACCAAGAGACCCACCTCAGAACACTCAGCTTTCAGAGCAATTATGCTAGGGATGGGATATTGGGTTCAAGACTCTGCCCCAGTCAGGTTGGGGAGGAAGGGACTTGAAAGAGATCTCCCACATCCCAAGGGAGTAGTATGATCTCTAGGCTATTATTCTCAATTCATGTACCCATGGTTATCTTTTGTGTGAGGTCTGAACCTGAAGGCATGTTAAGAGAAAACCTACTGGATGGGGGCCCCACAGATGAGATCAGGGAGGGAATGCCTATTTCCCACCCAAGTTTAGTTGTGAGAATGGGAGCCAAGCAGCTCAGTAGGATTTAAGTAGTTTCATGCATGCCCATCTACAGAAACTGAGGCACCCAGGGAGCTTAGACTCCCACAGCGTTAGGTGGCAGCTAAGCAGGGATTCTGAGGATCTCAGTGGATGTTGGATTTATATGCCTAAAGTAGCAGTGAAACACGTATGTACTTTTATGGATCTACAATATCTGAAGTACTCCCATTTATGTTTCTTTGCTTGCAAGTCAGTAATTGGAAGATGTAACATGCTGTAATGTGAGAGATGAGCACTATATTTAGAAACGACAGTTATTCCCAAGATAATTTTATAACAAATTATTTCCAGTGATGTTTTCCAGAAATGACATATATCTTCCAAAGGCCAAAGATCATGGAAAGGAAGATTGCAATGAATCAAGGGATTGATGAGGATGCTGGTTTGAATCCAGGTCAAGATATTAATCACTTAAATTAATTAGTGTTTGGATACCACAGTGCTGGTTGCACTGTAAATGATTAGACAGGTAAATAAATTACCATTTAATGGCTCTTTTTTGGGATTCATCTAAAATTGGTGTTCTCAATCCATACAACAAACATTCCTGCTCTAATATTATCATGAAAAGACTTTCCGAAAGGACATACAGGGTATACGGCTGGAAACTGACAGAAGAGACAGCCTGTGGTTTGTTAGCAGACAGCAAATGTGACACTGTTTAGGTTCTCAGCCATAAGGCAAAGGAAAGAATAGATCATGGAAACTGAACCTTACCCTCACACCTCCCATGGCTCCCCTTGGCTGGAAACAGTGAGCCAGAGCTAATGAGAACTGTGAGGCTCAGTGGCTATGGATCCTTTAGTTAAACAAAGCAGCGCAGACTCGCTAGCGGCTTTCCCAAAGTGGGAAATACAATACTAATTGCCATAATACAGTACCACTATATAAATCCACTCTATGTCCACCCTTTGATTACCTGCAGGCAGTTCTTGCTCCCATCTCAAAAAGGGTAGATTAGAATTGGAAAAAGTACAACGCAAAACAACGAAAGTGAGTAGGGCTATGGAACAGCTTCTGTATGAGGTGAGATTAAAAACACTGGAACTGTTCAAGCAGGAAAAAAGAGGATTAAAAAGGGATATGACAGAGGACCATAAGATCATGAATGGTGTGGAGAAAGCATATAAGAAGAGTTATTTATTCCTTCTCATAACACCAGAATCAGGGGCACCCATTGAAATTAATAGGCATCATGTTTAAAGCAAACAAAAAGGAGGTTCTTATTCACACAACACACAGTCAGCCTCTGGGACTTGTTGCCAGGGGATGTTGTGCAAGCTAAAAACAAGACAGAGGTCAACAAAGAATTAGATTAATTCATGGAGTATAGGTTCCTCAATGGTGATTAATCAAGATAGTAAGGGACACATGCCCTGGATTCCTTGAATCTTGGACTACCACTTGTTGGGACTGGGCAACAGGAGATAGATCACTTGATAATTTCTCTGTTCCATTTATTCCCTTTGAAGCACTGTCAGAAGACAGGATGCTGGGCTACATGGACTGTCAGTCTGACCCTGTATGCCCATTCTTACTATAAAATAAGGAAATATAAATAATGGAAAATATGAATAAAACTAGGTAAGTGCTTCAGACTGGAACTTAATGTCAGTGAGAATTTGGCCCATTGACTTCATCAGGAACGTGGCCTTTCTTGCTATTTGGCTTCACACATTTTTTTTAAATCCCTTTTCTTGAATTTTTAAAACATGTAAGTTACCTGTTACTGATAGTTTCTTGTTTGTTTATTACATGCTAATCTCATTTGGGGCAATCAAGAACCTGATCCAATGTTCACTGAAATCAGTGGCAAGTCAAGTTGTTAGTCTCATACATGTAAATATCTCAGACCATCAAAATGTACCTCTAGTTACTTATGCAGACACTTATCCTTATAACTTCTAATTTCATCCTCCCTCTCCCATTCCTCTGTTTGGAATGCACTTGGTGTACTTGTTTTAAATTAGATTGTAAACACAACTTAAAAATAGGGATTGCAATTTCATGTACATTTTGATAAAGAGCAGCAAGACAGGCCTCTGATCCCATCGGGTGCTACCTCAATACAAAACTATTATTAATAATTAGCAGATACTTCAAGGCATTAGTTGTCTGCTTAAATAAAACAATCTTTTCCATTGGAAAAACTGAAACAATATTTCCATAAGAACATTTGTACTGATTTTAGGTAAGAAATCTTTTACTCTGGTAAAAGATAGTTTAGTTAACCAAACCTAAAACTGGCACCAAATTTGACTTGACAGTGCCCTGTTTAGGTATTGTTTTTAAAGCTCCAAGATAATTGTCTTCTGAGCATAGGGAATGCCTCCTTTTCCTTTCTTTGCTTCCTCACCTTCTAAGGGGAGTGACCTTTGGACTGAAGACTGTTGGATGTGACTCCTTCCAAAATACATTAAATACACCCTGGAATTGCTGATGCTTAACAGAGTAATTCAAGGTGTGCTGTCCCCTTCAGGGGAAGAATATGTTTTCTTTGTGAAGCCTCCAGTAGATGGAAGGCCAAGTTTAATCTCGACTTGGAGCTGAGAGACTTTGCATAAATGAAATATAGTAAAACTAATATTCAAATGACAGTGATTGGAAAAGTCCTTTAAAACTCATGTTATATGTGCAATTCCAATGCAATTTTTTTACACTCTGGATCCACTGAAGCTATAAAGTAGGTGAAGATAGACAGTTCTCCACTTAAATAGTGTGTGAGATCTAATCAGACAGGTGTATTTGGGAGCTGCCTGCTGGATGAGGTCTCATTCAAAATCTTTCTGGAGGAAGAAGTGGAGGAAAGGCTTCTGGAGGAAGCCTTTTTTCGGAAAAAGCTACTCAAATTGCACTCTGAAATTTGCACAGCGTTTTCCGATTGTCTTTCCAGAAGAGGCTTTTCCCCATTTGGCCCCATCTCCTCTTTCAGAGGAGCCCTTATTTCTCATAGAATGAAGTATATAGGGCTCCCCGAAAGAGCGTGTTTCTTCTAGGCTCTTAAAATTTAGGCACCACAACATTCAGTTTTGCAACATCTAAATCACTTTGATGATCCAGGCCTTAACCTCTCAAAGCCTCTGTTTTTTTCCTCCTTATCTGTATAATAGTACTTCTAAATCTTATCCATTTGAAAGGGGTGTGGTGAAATATAATTAACCTATCTAAAGCAATTTGAGGTCCACAGCTGAAAGGAACTGCGTAAGTGAAATGCTACAACAATTAAGAAAGAGCTAAATAGCACAATTCCTTGCACACTGGAGACTCCAAATCACAGCATTTCAGAAGTTTTTTACAATTACAGTAAACCACAAGCTCTTTGGGAAACACAGTTTTTTGTTGCTTTTGTTAATGCAGGTTGGAGGACTAGATTTTTCTTTGCTGGATGATGTTTGGAAGAAACCTGTATAGGAAAATTAATGCTGACACTAGTGTAAGGTACAAAGTGTTGTGACTGGTACTTTGTTTTGATCATTAATTTTAAAGAGGATGTCATGATGTCTCACAAACTGTGAGTGTCAACTTCAGGACAGACTGTCATTAAAACAAGGAAGAAAACCCAAACTAGTGGTATGTTCTATACTTAGATTTTACCAACTCAGTGACAAATGTGAACTCCTGAAGCACTATATGGCTATGCCTACACAACAGCGTTATTTTGGAATAACTGACATGATTCTGAAATAACATAGTCTGTGTGTCTAAACTACAAGCAGTTATTTTGACATAATGTCAAAATAATGTTGAGCTGGAAAACTTCTTACTCCAACTCCCATAACCCTTATTTTACGAGGAGTAAGGGAAGTCGAAGGAAGAGTGCTCTTTCTTGGACTTCTTGCTGTGTAGACAGCGCCAAAAGCCGAAATAAGATATTTCAATTTAAGCTACACAATTGATGTGCCTTATCAATCTTGCTATGGAGTTACAGAGAGTTCCCTGGGGCACATTAATGTATCTTGCCAGCCAGGAAAGCTGGATTTAGTGATAAATGGTCACTTACACTAAAGATCTCAAAATACTCATGTTATTCTGAGTACCAAGAGACCAGTCAATCAATTTATGAAATCAAAATTATCCCCGATTAATTTGTGCCTTAGATCTAACACAAATGACAACTCCAATAGCTAATCCTATAGTATATTAACCAGGGCTTTGCCTATACTACAAAATTTTGTCATCAAAACTTATTTTTTGGCGACAAACAGTGAGAGTGTCTACACTGTAATGGGACTTTTATCAGGAAAAACACTCAGTTTTGGCAAGAAAAAACTTCCACCCCTATGAAAGATTTTTCTTGTAAAAAAAAATCTGCTGTGGTGCAAATCCCATCACTCACTCCAAAGAAAAACAAACAAACAAACAAACAAACAAACAAACAAACAAACAAACAAACAAAGTGAGCTCAACCCTTGACAAATACTGCTCTTCCTAGGAGACAGTTCCATAAGCTAGGTAAGTGGTGGTGAAGAGTTCAAATTAGGGATGTGAAAGTGTAAGTGTGTAAATGGGTAACTTATGAGCCTGGGCTCATTGATTAACATTCATGGTTACATGCAGGCTCCTGGTACATGCAGGGAGATAGTGGTTCAAGTGAGTCCATGAAGAGTGTGAAAAACAAGATAGTCACAGAATTGCTGCCAGTTACTAAAACCTTCCTTTTTAAATTAAACTGTACTCGATACTCAGGATCTCAGGGTACAAGCTTATAAGAAAAAAGCATCTCAGCTAATTCATATTTGCAAAAGCTGCAGTATCTGTACAGTAGCTACTAGTTCCTCAGATTCATATATTATTGAATTCATATATTATTACCAACAAAACTGAGAGCAGAGGCCTAAAGGATAAAGAATGGGATGTAAATGTATCCCCATAATCAATTGCATTTTGTTAGGCAGGCTGTAGTTTAAAAATAATTGTAAATATTTTTATGGGACTATTACAAATGGTCTGAATTTAATGAAGCAAAATATCTTTTTAGGCAATGATCATATTCCTCCTTAGAATAGACATATGTGGATATTCTCTTCTGTTTAGACCTTATATTTCCATGAAAGGTATGTAGGCTGAATGAGCTTTCAAATCCTTTATGGTTATGTCTGTCTGGGAGCTACTAAGCTGTTGGTGACCAAATGTAAATTGTTTTGAGTTTGCTGAAGGCAATGTAACCAACCAAAAAGTAACAAGAATTATCCTTCTCAAAGCCATCCTATTGAGAAAGTAATTTGGCTTATATAGCAACAGTAGATCAGCAGGTCAACTTAGTGTTTTTAAGCATCATGTTCTGAATAGCTAAACTTGCTGGTTCCACATGTTCATATCCCAGCAGGACTGATTCAGTCCTTCATCTTTTTGAGAAAGATAAATTAACTACCATGCAGTTAGCTGCATGGGGTTCTTTGGAACAAGACCTTAAAACAGGTATCCTGTCTGCTCTGTGAAGTCTCTAAAAAGCCACAGCATCTATCATGAAACTTGTGTGTGTTGGAGGAGGTGGGGGCGTTTACTTCATGTCCTCGGGCAGTATTTTCAGTCTTTCTGCCTAGTGCAGGCATGTCAAACAGGCATCTGGTGGGCTGCATGCGGCCCGTTCGAAATTTTTTGCAGCCTGCCACTACATTTTTATAAAAGAATAAAGTGCAGCCGGCTGGCCACTCAGAGTACGTGGCCGAGTGCAGATCACAGCCAGCCAACCAACCGCTCTGCGCATGGCACCTTAGCGACTTCTCACGTCCGGCCGGGCTGCTCTGCGCTGGGCGCTCCAGCACATACTCACGGCCAGCTGGGCTGCTCAGCGCTCCAGCAACTTCTCACGGCCAGCTGGGCCACTCTGTGCAGGCATCAAGCTGGCCGTTGTGCTCACACTGTCCCAGCGCCTGAGAAAGAAATGTGTGGCGTCAGGGGCTCTGGGACTCAGGCATTAGGTTGCGGGGGTTGGGAATGCCTGGCTCTGGGAGGCATTGAGTTAGAGGGGGGTGTGCCTGGCTGTGGGGGAGGGATGAGGCATTGGGTTAGAGTGAGGGGGGCTCTGGAGGAGTGGAGGGGATTGGGTTAGAATGGGGGTATGGCAGTGCCTGTCTCTGGGGGAGAGAAGGGGGATATTTTGTTAATATTTTGTTTTTTATTTATTTATTCCCAAATAAAATCACAAAATGTATATTAATTTTATATCAATAAATCTGTCAATTTTTTGCAATTGCCTGAATATTATATTTATGCAAAATCTCAAACTTACAAAGTATCTGAAATGTTCACAGAAACCTGTTCTATTTGATTAATCACGGTCTATACTTGTTTTTATTTCAACAAAACAACTTATGTATCATAAAAAATTACCTTAAATTTATATTTAAAATTAAAAATTATTTTTATGGGCAAATAATAATTTTACACATCAAATTATTGTAGTACAATAAAACAAGACCTGAAAAACTTTAAAATATATCTAAAATGTAATCTATAATAAATAATTATGACTTTCTGATAGAAGTACATTTTCTTTGGTGGCCCTGAAAGCTATCAGTTTTCGTTTGTGTGGCCCTCAGTAGGCTTTGAGTTTGATATGTTTGGCCTAGGGTGATCAGATCTCCTGTTTTTAAAGGGACAATCCCATGTTTAAGCCCTCCTGCAGGTGTCCTGATTGTTTCCTAAAAAAGAGCAAATCGTCCTGTATTTTCTGTCTCCCTCCTCCCATCAGTACTGGTAGGTCCTACTGCTGGCTGGATTTAGTCTCTGCCCACCTGCCCACCAGTGGTGAATGGCAGGGACCAATGACTGATGATGGGGGTGGGTGTGCAAGGCTAGTGGTGGGAGAAAATGCAGTATCGGGGGCTGATTGCCCCCTCCTGCTAGTTCATCAGTGCAGCCCCTTCTGTGTGCTGGCTCTTGGCCCTGTCCACCCCCATCCTGTTTCCAGCCAGCATAAGCTGTGAGCTGTGATGGCTGGTGAGCTAGGCAAGCACTGGGTGGCAGCCTGTTACATGTCCCTTCTGCTGCCCACTTATCAGTCCTTTATGTGATCCCTCTCTTGCTGTCCTCCTCTCCCACCTGTGCCTCTTCACTTCCATTCCTAGCTCCACTGTTTCTCCATATCCTGCTGGTGGGGCATCCCACTCCCAATGCTGTGTGGAGAATCAACCTCTAGTCACAGCACTCAGTTAACCAACAACCTGGCCAGCAGACTCTGTTCTTCCCGCATTGCCTCTGGCTAGGCTGGTGCCCAGAAATTCCCAAGACACTCTGTCCAGGGGTGCTGGCCAGGAGGAGCTGAGTGTTGCATGTACCAAAGCCCTGTGTAGAACTAGTATGGGGCATATCTCTACCCCTCAGCTAAACTCTGGAGTGGTATGGAGGGGGAAAGAAGGGGAAGCAATTTCCAGCCTGTTGATGCCTGAACCTGCAGGATCCACAGCAGCCCCCAAAGTGGGGGCTTAGCACCCTTTTCTCCCATGCCTCTCTCCCCCCAGGTCCTGCCCTTAGGGAGCATGGGGCTTCTTCATTGCCTAGGCACTCTCCACTGCTGAGCCACCTCTCTGGGGGTATGTCAAAACTACAGCACTAATTAGAACTAACTTAATTTGAATTAGTTAATTCGAACTAAGCTAATTCGAATTAGTGCATCTAGACCTAAAAACTAGTTCGAATTAGCACTTTGCTAATTCGAACTAGCATTTCCACATTGAGTGGACCCTGAACCAAGGTTAAGGATGGCCGGAAGCAGTGCAGGCAGGGCATCAGATTAGGGCTTAGAGCGTGGAGCTGCTGTCTCAGGCTAGCCGAGGGCTGTGCTTAAAGGGACGCGACCCCCACCCCGGACAGACAGTTTTCAGGGGTTCCCCACTTGCAAAGCAGTCCTGGCTTGGAGTGCCCTGAGTGCCCACACTCGGCACATCACAGCACTCGGCCATCAGCCTGGCTGCACTTGCCACAGGCTGCCATCCGGGGGGGGGGTGTCAGTCGGGGGGCTGCAGGAGAGCTTCCACACCGAGGACCCCGCATAGCCACCCCAGTCCTCTCCATCGGGGGCTCGTACCCCATTCCTCCCTCACCTCCTTCCACTTACCCCTCCCTAGCCCCCCTTCCTGATGTACAAAATAAAGGACATGTGTGTTCAAAAATAGAAACTCTCTTTATTGAACAAAACTCGGGGAGACTGGGAAAAGGAGGTGGGAGAGGGGAAGAGAGAGGCTGGGAGGGCAACTAAAATGATCAGGGGTTGGGAACAGGTCCCATATGAAGAGAGGCTAAAGAGACTGGGACTTTTCAGCTTAGAAAAGAGGAGACTGAGGGGGGATATGATAGAGGTCTATAAAAGCATGAGTGGTGTGGAGAGGGTGCATAAAGAAAAGTTCTTCATTAGTTCCCATAATAGAAGGACTAGAGGACACCAAATGAAATGAATGGGTAGCAGGCTTCAAACTAATAACAGAAAGTTCTTCTTCACAAAGCAAATAATCAACCTGTGGAACTCCTTGCTGCAAGAGGCTGTGAAGGCTAGAACTAGAACAGAGTTTAAAGAGAAGTTAGATAAAGTCATGGAGGTTGGGTCCATGGAGTGGTATTAGCCAGGGGGTAGAAATGGTGTCCCTGGCCTCTGTTTGTGGAAGGCTGGAGATGGATGGCACGAGACAAATGGCTTGGTCATTGTTTCGGTCCATCCCCTCCAGGGTCCCTAGTGTTGGCCACTGTCGGCAGACAGGCTACTGGGCTAGATGGACCTTTGGTCTGACCCAGTACGGCCATTCTAAGCTCAGGGGTCAGGATCGGGGGTCTCACTGGACCACCCTGATTTTCACGCAAACCTGCTCCTGGGTGGCCAGGCTGGCAGCTATCCTGCCCTAGACGGCCACGTTCCTGTGCCTAGTGCGGAGATCGTGGACGAGGTCCACAATGTCCGCAGTAGCCCAGGCGGGTGCCCGCCTCTTGCGGTCCCGGGCAAGCTCTCGGGAGCCGCCATCCTGGTCCCAGGAAGAGGGGGAGGGCTGGGGGGCATCGGGTGGCTGGCTCGATCCGTGCCAGGTGCAGGGTCTGCTGGCTGGGTGCTGGCAGGCTTGCACCTGGCACGGGCACCGTAGCCAGCCCGTGCCCCTTTAAGGGCTCCGGGGCCAGGAGGGGGGCAGACGAGTTTCCCTGGTGGTGCCCAGAGTGGCCCCCAGGGAAAGCTGGGGAGGGCTAGCCTCCCACTAGTTCGAATTAAGTGGCCACACAGCCCTTAATTCAAACTGCTTAATTTGAACTAGACGTTATTCCTCGTAGAATGAGGTTTACCTAGTTCGAATTAAGCGCTTCGCTAGTTCGAATTAAGTTTGAACTAGCAGTTTGTATGTGTAGCGCCTATCAAAGTTAATTTGAACTAACGTCTGTTAGTTCGAATTAACTTTGTAGTGTAGACATACCCTGACTGTGTTTGCTGAAGCCCCTGCAGTCAGGTTTCCTGGTCTTTTGTACACAACACATTCTTAGGGCTTACCCCACTTCCTGTCTCCCAGCTACAGTGCCTGCAGGAAGGGGGTAGGTTGGTGGTCAGCAGCAGCCTGGAGGTGTTAGCTGCCTCTCAGTGCTGTGCTGGCAGGAAGGGACAAGCTGTTTCAGCCACATAGTGGGAAGGCGTACGGGGTGGGGCGGGGGGATGTAGAGGGCAGAGAAGAGAAGAGCTCTTAAAAGAGAGAGAGAGAGTCCCTATGTGCCCCTGCACAAGTTACCTCAGGAAGATGCAGTGCCAGGCACTAGGAGAGGTAGGTCCATCCTGGGAGCTCAGACAGGCATTGAGGGCAGAGAGTGCTAGGCAGGGAAGGTTGTATTGGTCAGTCACCTCCTCCCCCCGATAGAGGTGTTTAGGGGTGTGAGTTTGTGACCTCTTCCCATGTGTGTGAGGAATGGGGAGGACTTTACCCTTCACTGTATGAACCCTAAAGTTTTGGAGATAAATAAAAAGAATCCAACTAAACAATATTTCTTTTTAACAGGGGATTGTTCAACTTGATGTTAATTTTAATATTTGTACAATTGATTACTGTTGAACTCATTTGAATACAAGTAGTTTTACCAGGTGTCCTGTATTCAATATAGGGAAATATGGTCACTATATCTCTACATGGTTCACTCATACAGGCAGGGCTTGGAAACAGCTAGTGCACATCTATATGCTTTACTGACACTTCTATGAAGCCACTCTCTTGTTCTGAAGGGTTTCAGTATTCATTTGAGGTGAGGGTGGGGGGGGGGGGAGAGAGGAATAAGGTTTTTTCATAGCCATAAAAAAACCAAACAATGTAAGTTAAATGTAAACAAATGAGAGATGAGTCTGCAGAAATCCTGGGACAATAACTTGGGGAGGTACAAACTGCCATATTCTTTTCAGTGATGGTCATTTAAACGTCAGCGCTGTAGTTGCTTCATTCCTCTTGTAAGAAAGAAGATGGAGAGTTACAGATCTGCACAATTTAGTGTGAGTACACTTTTGTGCCAAAAGAGAATGGAATTTGGTAGCTACCACCACTTGTTCTCGCTTCCCCCAAGTCAGGAAGTAGCCAAGCCCCAAAAGCCTAGTAAACGCAGTGGCATATTTGAACCCCACTAAGAGGGAGCCAAGCAGCAAAGGATCATGTTTTGAACATCTGAAAATACTGTGAGTGGACTCTCATGATGGCTCTTCATATGGATGGTGCTTATTTGCTGGTCAGAGCATAGAAGGGGTTCATTCTTTTCCCTATCCTAAGCACTGGTGCTGATGGCTGCATTTTAGTGGTACTGTCTAGTGACCCAGTTGTGAAATGCTTTTGAATGAAAGGTGTCATACAGACTTTATTATAGTTTTTATTTAAGATGGTATTTCCATGCCATGGGCCAAATGAGGAGCACGTTTAAGTACATCTAGAGTTGATCTTGGATTGTGTCACCTACACTTTTTCCAGTGCCCTCCACCTTGTAATGGTGCTGGCAGACCCTGAACAACCCCTTACAGTATGGCAATATGTTTTAGGTTAATAGTTTAGAAAAAGGAGATGACAGCATATGCTGAGTAAATGCCATGTCTCTTTAATACACTTCAGGCCAGGAAGCATTACCACGATTATGTCATAGTCCAGGAGTCATTACTACAATTGTTTAATTAGGTTCCAGGTTCAGGACTTCCAAACTCACATTCTGCACCTAAGTCTCTTAATCAGGCTTGTCAACAAATGCTCCAGGGAATAAATGCCTGTGCTAGGTATACAACTTACCAGTCTTCTATTTATCTCTCTCTCTGATTCTGCTTCCTCTTCCCATTTACAGTTCAGTCCCAAGGGTAGGGTGGGTCCTTACTGACTAACAGGCTGTAGGAGTATGGGGGGGGGTGAGAGGTGGGATGAAAAGAGATACAATGATGGAATGCTGGGGTGCTGGAGGGATCTAGGGGGTGGAAGTTGGGATGGGGAGGGGTGTAGTGAGGGGTATGAGTATGCAGTCCATTTGCCAACTCTCAGAGAATGGGATACATATATTTTTAAATCTTGAATGCCACTGAAGGGGTGACAGACAGACTGTACTTGCCGCAGCATGAGCCCCACTATATCAGGAGCATGAGGGCTGCCACTGGGCAGCATCTGTAAAGACGTGCAACACTGCAACCTCAACAGCCTCCTACTGTATTCTTGAGTGGTGTTCCTCCCCTGCCCTGACCCAGCCAACGGGAGCTGTGCGTATAGGCAGGTGGCAGGACAGCACAAGGACACTCCCATCCTTGGTATCCCGAAGGCTAGGAGCTCGACATGCAGGCTGGGCTTCTTTCCTGTGGTCTGTGAAGCCACTCTTAGGGAGCCTGCCAGCCCTGCCCAGGGCTTCTGGGCCCAGAGCTGCTCATTAACCCTTAATTCACCACCAATGTGTGGCTTGTGCATTCTGGCATCTGATGAGGAGCGACATGGAGCAACCATTGATATGGTGCAGTCTCTCATGGTGAGCCCCGATAAAAAAGCAGGATCTGGATTTCCAGATCAAGAGCCCTGAGAAATGTTCAGCTGAGGAACTGAGCTGGAGAAATGTAAGAGAGGTGAACAGTCAGGCCTAAAGAAGGCAGACATTGGCTTAAGTTTTCTACTTTTGTTTTAGAATTCTGTTGGTGGATTCAGAGCACAGCCCTGTGAGTTATGGATCTGGAAGAACCATAAACATAAGGAGACTCTGATATGAAGGCCTGGAAAAAGCTACAGTAGGAGGAAGTCTAGGGAAACATCAGCAAAGAATCTGATAGAACAGCCCTTGGCTCTAGGATCCCAGGGTAGACGGTGGACATGGGCTTGTCTAACAACCCCGGGGAAGGTGGAGTGAAGTTGTTGACATGACGCAAGAAAGACTATTCAAAGCCTTTAGAAAGAGATGTAAGGACTATGGGGCCAGAAGAGGAAGCCTACAATCAGATGTAAAGACTAGAATTTGCAAATATTAGTAAACCTTGGGTTTATAATGAAATTTGAGCGCACGTGACTTTCATTTGATTTGAACTTCGTTCATCTAAGTATTATGTAGCTTTTGAATATATAAAAAAGTCGTTAAGACAGGAAGTGTTACAAGTAGAGTCTGGTGGGAACTTTTTCAACTAACTTAAGAAAAATTGAAATATGCTTTTTTGTCAAAACTAAAATGCTTCACAAAGAGAGATGTGATATGGAAAAATCTTTGCCATCAAAATTATTTTGTAGAAACAAAAGATGAACAATTATGAATTTTAAGAAATAATTGATTTTCAAAAGACCAAAACTAGAGCTTGTGCCTCAGTTTCTGTATGCCTTAAAAAGCACAATACCAGGAACCTGAAGACCAGCTTTCTGTTCCCTCCTCTGTCTTCCATTTGCTGTGTGAGCTTGGATACATAACTTTGCCTTGGTCTCCCCACCTGTAAAATTGAGCTATAATGTGCTTTGATATTATATAGCTGAAAGGCACTCTGTACATGTTAATTATCTGTATTGTAGTAGAGTATTCAGGTTTGGAGTCCTTCCCCCTTGTACTAGGCTCTGTACAAACAGTGAAGAGTGGATCCATATTCTGAAGAGTTTACAGTCTCTGAGGTTATTAATTACCTATCAATTAACCTGAAGTGCTTAATTAAAATAATTGCCTAGTTATTCATCAAGATGTCAATAAACTGAGCTGGGATTTGGTTTGTTAACTTGAATAAGTGTTTTTGCATGATTAATGGAAGTGGGATTATTGGCCCTATAAGCTTTTTAAGCAGTTATTGTAGGACTTTTCTTGTTTGGAAAGACCCCAGTCAACTGGTTGCTTGAATTGCTCCTGAAATATTTTTTGTAAATAGCAGCATCATTGGAAGGCATAGTTAGTATTGAAATGTTATTCAGAGTCTCCTTTCTCTCAAATTACATTGCTATGAGTAAAATTAAATCAGACTGCATCAATTTATTTTAAATCTCTGCAGGGAAACGAGCCATAGGATTCTTAAATTGAAATAACAGAATTCCACAGAAAAGTCTCTTTAATACCCTGACAAACATCTGTCAAAAGAAATAAGAGAACTGGATGGCTCAGTGAATTGGTAATAACTTTAAAGGGAGCACTTTTAATATCTGTCACTTGTTAAAACCGTCATTCCCAGGTTAACAGTTAATAGAACTGAGCAAATAACTTGCCCAACACATTTATCTTCTCTTTTCCAATTGCATTATACTTGCAAGCAGATTATGATTTTTTTTGACATTTGCTGAGTTGTATCAGTTGTAATTGGTTTGATAAGTCACATGGTATGGTCTTCTTTCTTTGGATGGTGACAGTATACACACTCCCAGTATGAGATATAATGGAACTTTGACATTTGATTTGTGTGAAAATGTGTGCCATTAAAGTTAACTCCTTGAATGTGTACAGAAAATGAACAAAATAAGTATGTGTGTGGTGTCTGTGTGGAGGGGGTACGGAATATGAGAGAAGGAAATTCCTTCAAAAAGTTGAGTGCTTTTTGTTCAGTATTCACCCAACTCTAGCAGAGAGCAACAGAAAGTCATTAGCATGTGAAGGTTGTCTGCTGTCTACATTCATGTTCATCATTTTACTTTGAGTGCTGATCTATGTACTGATCATCTTAAATCATTATTTAGTCAGTGGACAGGTGTGTACATCACAAAAAAGCATCATGTTCAGAGAGTCTCAGAAGAGAAGCCAGGTATTGAGTTACCCCTATTGAACTCTATTCTTATCTGTACTGTCTCCCCTCCCAGTCTGGTATAGGACAGATGTCAGTTACAACACTTAATGAGCTACGATGATGAGAGAGATATCAGAATCTATACAGTATAGGAATAGAACCTGGAAGTCTTAAATATTTGGTGGTAATCAGAGACCAATTCAGTCTGTGACAGTATTAAGGGATGTTTCCACAGTGCACTTCACTAGTTGGGAAATCTTTGTAGATGATTCCCAGTGAGCACAATTATTCCATGGGAAGGTCTACTCAAAGATGGGGAGGGCAGTGCCATTTTAGTAGCACACAAAATTAATCTTAAGTGCCTGCTGTGTAGCGTCTAAACTGCTTCACTGTTCCTATAAGGCTTTCATAGCACAGGATAGGAAGCTTAAAATCTGCTTAGCTCTTTCTGCCTGTGACTTACCTCACCAGCAGCTTTGCAGGACTCCCGTCTGGTAGTTGGGAAGCCAACTCAAATGGGATGGCAAGCTTTGTGTCAGACCACTTTGCTTAGTTGGCTTCGTAGTTGGGAAGCCAACTCAAATGGGATGGCAAGCTTTGTGTCAGACCACTTTGCTTAGTTGGCTTCTACTGTGTAGTCCCATTTTGGGCTTGCTTTGTTATCTTTTAGTGTCTTAACCACTACATTCTAATAAAGAAGGGAGAACACAGCATAACAAACAGTGGTATTTTTCCTTTTCTCTTTATAAGTGTATTCCAAATCAATTAAGCATTGTATTATTCCAAGAGCTACTAATTACAAGTTGTCAATTATAACCAATTAAGGAAATCATGTAGATTGGCTTGAAATCAGTGTTCCCTGCAAGCTTTGTGCTTGTGGGGCCACTCAGGAGAGATTCAAATGCCACCCGGCTAATTAGCAGAGCACCCACAGCTAGCTTTTTTGTTTCTACTGGAGGTGCACATCTGTACATGCTTTGGTGCATATAAAACATTTATTCTACACATGAATGGGAAAACTCTGCATATGGATAGAAAAGATTAGAGGGAACATTGCCGGAAATTACTGAGAATTATATTGTCAGCAGCTGATATAGCCCCAAAATTGCAGAATTATTAGTATATTACACTTTTCCCCAAAGCTGCTGGCAGGGATGAAAAATTAGACTTAATTCCCTGGTGGAATACACTGCTGATATTTCTTTCTCCAAAAGCAAAGCCCTGTAAATGTAACCACTACCAGGCAGATTTGAATCTGGGACCTCTAAAGCAGAGTATAGGAGCCTCTACCCTCTGAGCTAAAAGCTAGCTGACACCTAGCCTATGCTGTAGGGGTGTCTTGGTCTTAACTGTTGCTGTGGTCTAGGTACCACTTGAATTGCTCAGTAACCACACTTGGGCTATGTCTACACTCACAGCTTCTTGCGCAAGTATGGCCATTCTTGTGCAAGAATCCTCAGAGCGTCCACACTGCCTGTCCGCTCTTGCACAAGGAAATTTACAGTAAGAGAGGGCTTCTTGCGCAAGAGCTACGCTCTTTTTTAACAGGTATAAGCCCTCTTGCGCAGGAGCTCTTGCGCAAGAGGGCAATGTGGACGCTCGGAAGGGGTTTCTTGCACAAGAAAGCCCTATGGCTAAAATGACCATCAGAGCTTTCTTGCGCAAGAGAGCGTCCATACTGCCATGGATGCTCTTGCGCAAAAGCACAGCTCACACATGGCAGTGTGGACGTTTTCTTGCGCAAGGCTTCTTGCACAAGAATCCTTGCACAAGATATTCTTGCGCAAGAAGCCGTCAGTGTAGACATAGCGTAGGTGTGTGGGTTACATAAACACCTACAAAAACCCAATTTTGGGCAGAAGCCTTTGGGGTGGGGCAAGCTACATACTACTTTGTTTTTAACCTTACACTAGGCCTCTGTGTTTTAGGGTTAGGTCACCATTTATACCTCTTCTATTCATCTCCTTATTTCGGTCCTTAGTTGGATTTGTTGTCAGTGAGGAATGCCTTTGTGGCAGATGTTGAGATGTTGCCGGTGGCAGATATTGAGATGTTGCTGATGGCAGCAACACTAATACTGCATTAGAGAGTCCTGGTTAGGTAAAATGGTGTTAGACTTCACCCGTGGAATGTTGTTGCAGTGCAAAGACATTTGCTCGGAGGCACTATGTGCATTCTCTGAGCAAGTGATGTGTTCAGCTTTGTTTTCATTGAAAGCAAATATAATAGTAACACTTTGCTTTTCTATAGCACTTTACAGCAAAGTTCTTTACAAATACTAGAGTGTGAAATTCACCCTGCTGTGGAAGGCTAGCACCACCAGATCCTCTGCCATGCTTAAGCCTTGCAGTTGGATGCTACTAGAGGTATAGCCCCGGGGAATATAAGGTGTCCGTGCCAGTGCTGCATAAGCCAACACAGAGAGCAGGCATTTATATGGATCCAGTGCTTCACAGAGGGGCTGTGGTTGCTATTCAAATTCAAGCTGAAACAAGTCATGCTGGGCTATAGCACTGTACATTGCCACAGCCAGAAGGGAGGATTTTGTCTTCTGTATCTTCATCACAACCTGAACTTCACCCATTAATTATTTTGTACTTGTGATAGTGCCCACAATGTGCTACGGTGTTGTTCAAAGACAATAGAAGGCACAATCCTTGTCTCCGGAAATTCACCCCCCTGACAGCCAGATTTTCAGAAAATCTCAGGTTCAGATTTTCTAGTGCTCAGTGCCCACAATTACGGCCAGATTTTCAGTAGAACTCCAAACTCAACATGTGAAAATCTGGTCACTTATTTTGCTGCTAAATTGATGCTTAGAACTTCACATAACCACTTCTTGCCCTAAAGGACACAGCAGATAGAGATGGAGAGCAGTGGAAAGTGGCACAATCAGGTAAGTGGGTGGATGGTGATTAGTCATGCAATAATAATGCAAAGTTCTAATGGTACAAAAGGTTTTTTTTTTGGAGGGGGCTATATGTATAGACACTCCCAAATCACTTACATCACACCTATGCCTATTACAACCTCCCCCTTTTCGCATAACGTGTGCTTCCTCCTTCCGTTAAACCATCACACCCCTTTCCACTTCACATAAATGAATGGGTAACATATGTGGCTAATACTGATTACTTCATTGTTTCCTCTTGCATATTCCTTCCCCACATGCACAGCTCCATTACCTTCCCCTAAGCAGTCAGTGTAGTTGAAATCACTTCAGAGTTTGTTGTGTGTGCCTTTTTTTGAGATGTAGAAGCAAATGATACAAACTCATTTCCCTCAGGAACTTCTATTTGGAGACTAGCCCAGGCTTTAGTGGTGGAAGATCAATGTATTTTCCACTGTTGGGATGCTCACCTTTCAGTCCTTTCACACTTTTAAATAGGAAAGTCTTTGGATATTAGTTTTTCAATGAGGTGAGTGGGCCATTGAAAAGAAAAACCACTTCTGAAGAAGCAAACCTGTTTGTTATGTCTTCTGCACTGAGGCTACATCTAGACTACATGCCTCTTCCCACAGAGGAATGTTAATGAAGGACTTTGAAATTGCAAGTGAAGTGCTGATTTGCAAATTTTGCACTTCATTTGCATAATGGATTCCGATCGCTTTTTCGAAAAAGGATTTTTCAAAAAAAAAAAAAAAAAAAACCACCAAAACCCCGTGGTCTAGATTCGGCTCTTTTGAAAAAAAACCAACCCTTTTTTGAAAGAACCTGTAACCCTTTTTTCAGGCATTAGGGTTCTTTCGAAAAAGGTGTTTTTTTTTTTCAAAAGAGCTACATCTAGACTGCTTTTTTTTAAATCCTTTTTTGAAAAAGTGATCAGAATCCATTACGCAAATGAAGTTTGAAATGTGCAAATCAGCGCTTAATTTGCAATGTCGAAGTCCTTCATTTACATTCCTCTGTCAAAAGAGGAATGTAGTCTAGAAGTAACCTGTGATTAGTTTGATCAGTCAAAACTGAATGTGGACCTCTCCTCAGGGCACCCTGATTCTCAATGGTGCTCTTTATTCCTTCTGCTTCCTGGGCTGGATAACCCTTAGAACCAGGACCCTAGTGCATTGTCTACACTGGCGCGATCTTACACCAAAGCGGCCATTCTTGTGCAAAAACTTGCTGCCTGTCTACGCTGGCTGTGTGTTCTTGCACAAGTACACTGACGTTCTACTGTATAAAATCAGGGCTTCTTGCGCAAGAACTCTGATGCTTCCTCTCAGGAATAAGCCCTCTTGTGCAACTGTTCTTGCGCAAGAGGCCAGTGTAGACAGGCAACATAAATTTCTTGCGCATGAGAGCCCTATGGTTAAAATGGCCATCAGAGCTTTCTTGCGCAAGAGAGCTTCTACACTGGTATGGATGCTCTTGCGCAAAAGCACATCTCTTGTGCAAAAGCACATGCCAGTGTAGACGCTCTCTTCTGGAAGAGTTTTTGCACAAGAACTCTTCCTCAAAAGAGTTCTTGCGTAAGAAGCTGCCAGTGTAGACGTAGCTTCGGTTCTTAGTACTGGGGCAGGGAGAACCTAGCTGTTGCTGAGGGTTCAGTTGGCTCAGAGTCCAGGTAAGTACACCAGAATCTTAGGGCTCAGTCGCTATTGTAGATCTAGGATTCTAGCTCCATCTCAGGAGTGACAATGGTCACTGACTCCTTCTGCTATCTGGAGCACATCTAAAGCTGCTTCTCCCCTGTTCCCGACAGCATGATTCCTTGCAATCAGCTCAGGATTTCTTCTTGTATCTCAACTGTTTGTAGGCTTTCAGGCTGCCATGCAGGCATGCCAGTGAGGGCCTAGGTCTGTGGTGTTTTGAAGAATGTGTTGGAATTGCAAGCTATCACTTGAAGCAATTGCATGTGTGCAGGGGAGCGGGTGTGGGAGGGGGAGGAGGAGGAGGTGTGTGGTTGAGGTGAGGGGAGGGTGGTGAGTCCTGGTTAGAAAGCTCTGTAGAAAGGTGTCCAATCAGTCAGTAAGAAACCAGCAGAAAGCAAAGTGGGATGAGTTGTGCCTTAGGGAACAGCATGTTTTTCTCTGTCTCTGTGTGTTTTGAGTTCTTTTGTGTCATCCTTCTGAATTCTCAGAAGTAAGGTGTTACATTGCAACCTTCCAGCAAGAGTGTTTATTTTATGGTGTGAACATAATCAGATCCACCTCCTCCCAGCCTGTCTGTATCCCTCCAGGCCAGGCAGGCAGTCTCAGTTCATATTCCAGTCTCATTTTCAGGGCTGTTTTGTGGGAGCTGCCCCTTGGAGCTTCCCTAACTGGCAAGGGGTGATGCAAACTTTGCAAAAGATTGTGTTTTTTAATTGCTTCAGAAGGGACATACCAAGTGTATAGATCAGTGCCGCAGAAGAGCTGTCTGAGTAGGTTTGGTGGAATTTGAATTTTTCCTAATTTTGGTTATTTTTCTTTTTTTAATTTTTTAAAGAGTATTTATTTATTTGCTAGAAGTTAAGGGAGGGGCTACAATTGGGTAAGGGCAGGACTGACAGCAGAGCTGCAGGAGGTTATCTGCATAGCTGAAGGGCCCAAGACCCTGGGGTGGAAGGTGCAGCGGGTGGCTGTGGTCCTGGCAGCAGAGCAGAGCTATCCCATTGGGAGGGAGTGGAGAGACAGGCCATCCTGTTGCCAAATGGCTTCATTTCCCAGGCAGGAGCCATTCTGCAGTGGGGTGATCAAGCCTGAGGTTGGGGTCTTGTTGTTCTCCTTGTGGCTCTGGCTAGAGGTTCTACTCTGCTCCCTCAGTTCCCAGAACCACAATGTTCCTTGCAGCAACAGGGATCAGATATCAGTGCTGTGGCCATGCAGACAGTTCTTTGCAGCTTTGCTGGCAACTGAGTAAGGGCCCATGTGGGGATGGAAAGGGGACTCTGTACTGCTGCATGGCACAAGGCAGCAGGTTAAACTCCCTAAAATTACGTTTACACTGCACCGCTCTTGCGCAAAAGCCTATGCAAATGAAGTGCAGATTAGCATATTGCCACGCTTCATTTGCATAATTAATTAGAGCCATTTTTGCACAAGAGGCTTTTGCGCAAAACCCCCCTCTTCTGCACGAGCCATTCTTCCTGAAAAAACTGAGAAAAGTCTACAGAGCTCCATTTTGCGCAAAAGCCTCTTGTGCAAAAATGTCCCCTAATTAATTATGCAAATGAAGCATGGCAATATGCTAATCCACACTGAGAGTAGGCAACAATGAGAAAAATCTTGGAGAAGAGCTAGATGACCTAACAAGGGCCCAGTGCATTTTGTTCCCTACTGTACATTCCTACAGGTTATTTATTCCCAAAACCTGCTTTAGACCCCTATCCAGACAACACCAGAACTGACTTTAGTGGAAGTAGGATCAGACTTTTAGCAGGCAAAGCTGTCTTACCCATGATCAGTCAGGGAAGGTTTCATGTTCTTACTTGGCACATAGAACAAAATCTCCAGATCCATGCATTCAAGTAATCAACTACTTAATTCTTAGCCACAAATACATGATTAAAGCAATGTATCCAGAATATATACATAAAAAAGTTCTTAAATCAATGTGGTCCACACAGTGTGCATCCAGATAGTATCAATATCTTACATTTCATTCTTTTGCCCTGCCCTAACCTGCTTGCCCATGAGTAGTTGGGGTTTTGTAAGGTTAACTCTTACTCTGTTGTTAAATGTCTCCTGTGTAAGCCCCGCTGTACTAATGCAAAGCTTGGCTAGTCTGTTCAGGAAAGTGCAGAAGATTTTCCAAGCCTTGGCTGTGGCAGCTTGGCTCTTAGAGAGGTTAAAGGCAGTGCAGAAGCTGACATTTAATGCAGCTGTTAACATTAGTGTCTTCTCCTTGTTTCACTATGAGGCTCATCCAAACAAACAGGATCTTGCTTTCCCCACAGGCATCCTCTCACTGGGAAAAGGCCTGTGTCAAAACACACTCATCCCTTTGAGGGCTGCATATTTGCCAATAAAGTGTGTGCCTGTGTGAATGGAGATTCATCATTGCTTTTAATGAGGCAGATTAATTCACCTTCAATGTGGTTTAATGAACAAACATTGCCCTGGGAAAAGCCCATTCTGATAGTGGCTTATTTTGAAACACAATAAGGGATTAATAGAAATGGGATTTTGTTTTGCATTTGCTAATACACCCTTCCCTGTTCTTGTGCACTATGTTTGTCTTATAATAATGCAACTTGTAATGCCTGTGAAATGAATTCATTTATTCCCATGCAGCCAATCAAAACTATTATATGTAGAGCTGGTAGTAATGCTTATGTTGAGGTTCCTTGGCATTACAAGACTATATTTTCAGTTGCTTATAACTTTGTCAGCCTTAAATTATTGAGGCTGAAATTTTCTGTATGGGGTAGCTGCCTCATGCAGAACTTTTTTTTTGGGGGGGGGGAGGGGGGCGAACGTCCCCTAAAATGTCAGAGCCCTATCTGAGAAAGGTGGGGGCGAACGTCCCCTAAAATGTCAGAGCCCTATCTGAGAAAGGTGAGGGAAAAATACATGTTTTCTTTTCTATATTTTTAAAAAGAACACCTCTCCCCTCATTCTTACAGTGGTTTCACTAAGAGGCTCTCATCTCTCCCCGCTTTGGAGCAGGGATTTGAAATTTGTCAGGATGAGTTGCCCTGGTGTTAGTTGCCTTGTGCTGTTTCTGTGAAAATTCACCCAAATTTGATCAAGTTATAAGCCTCTGAAAATTGCAGTTCACACATGATTGGCAGAGCCTTGGTAGGTTCTGGCAGCTGGATTTTTAAATTCCATCTGTTTAAGGTATCACCCATCCCTTCATAAGTCCTGTTTGCTGACTGTACTACACCATCCTCACGATCACTGAGCATGCTCCAGTGCAGGGCTGCAGGGGCTGAGTAGGACATTCTTTGTAATACAGGCAGTCCCCGGGTTACGTACAAGATAGGGACTGTAGGTTTGTTCTTAAGTTGAATCTGTATGTAAGTCAGAACTGGCGTCCAGATTCAGCCGCTGCTGAAACTGATCAGTTTCAACAGCGGCTGAATCTGGACGCCAGTTCTGACTTACATACAGATTCAACTTAAGAACCCCAGGCATCCCCAAGTCAGCTGCTACTGAAACTGATCACTGGCTGATTGCAGGAAGCCCGGGGCAGGGGCTTCCTGTAGTCAGCCACTGGTCAGTTTCAGCAGCGGCTGACTTGGGGACGCCTGGGGCAGAGCAGCTGGGGTGCTGCTGGGTTGGTCCAGTAGCGCCGCCGCTCCTCGGCGCTACTGGACCAACCCAGCAGCACCCAAGCTGCTCTGCCCCAGGTGTCCTGATTCAGCCACTGCTGAAACTGACCAGCAGTGGCTGAATCAGGACACCTGGGGCAGAGCAGCTGGGGTGCTGCCGGGTTGGTCCAGTAGCGCCCAGAGCGGCGCTACGGGACCAACCGGCAGCGCCCCAGCTGCTGTGCCACAGGCGTCCAGAGCAAAGCCGCGGAGCACGGGGGCAGCGGGACAGCCCAGACGCGCTGTGGCTGTCCTGCTGCCCTCGGGCTCCGTGGCTTTGCTCTGCTTTGCTCCCCGTCTCCCTGGTGTGCAGTTACGAACGGGGCACTCTCCCTGCCCGCTGCCCGTATGTTCCGCCGCTTTGCTCCCCGTCTACAGACCAGGGGGACGGGGAGCAAAGCAGAGCAAAGCTGCGGAGCACGTCAGACGCGTCAGGGCTGTCCGCTGCCCGCGTGTTCTGCCACTTTGCTTCCTCTCCCTGGTCTGCTGGAGACCAAGGAGAGGGCCCCGTTCATAACTGTGGATCCGACATAAGTCGGATCCGCGTAACTCGGGGACTGCCTGTACCTCCTTGTGACTGCAAGGGACTGTGATGCCAGGCACAGAATTGGGAGCTGGGATAATGGATTCTGCCACACGGAGCTCTTCTTCAGGTCCTCTGAGCTCTGTAATGGCTTGAAAGCTTGTCTCTCACCAATAGAAGTAAGTCCCATAAAACATTGCCTCATTCACCTGGTCTCTCTTACCTGATGGGACTGATACAGTTACAACTGCACTGCACTAGGGATAGTGGCTATGTCTACACTGCAGAGCTTTTCCGGCATTCCAAGGAACACGTCTGCTTTTCTGAAAAAAATGTCAGTACAGTGGACGTGTTTTGTTGGCATCCCTGTAAACTTTTTCATGAGGAACAAGGGATGGCCCTGTGTAGATGGGCCAAAAGCCTCTTTCAGAAGAAAAGTGGAAAAAGATACGCAAATTGCAATTCGCAATTTGCGTATCTTTTTCCTACTTTCCTTTGTAGTGTAGACAGAGCCAGTGTCTCTCTTGTGCACTTAATGCCTCCCCTGCTGGCACCCAGATGACCAAGATCAGTGAGACCCATGCTCTGAGTATATAAAATGGTACAAAATGCTGCGTACTCTCAAAAAAATCAGGTCCTTGGCCTCTCATATGGGAAACTTGAAATGAGTTGACATTTTTGGCCTTACTTCTGTGCTTCAGTTCCTCATGTGTAAATGGGAATAAAGCCACAGCACCACATTTGGGCATTGTGTAGATAAATTATAAATATATAGGACTCTGATACTATGTCTAGAGCACCACAGGAAAAAAAAATAAAGCAATTAATAATTCTGTATTCTGTGCAGGGTTTGATGTGCTGAAAGTAGTACATGGGACCGAACACTGAATGATGACAATGAAGAGAACTATTGAATGGCTGCCCATTCAATGAGAACCAACTGTCCTCTACACTGAGGCTGAATCTAGACTGGCATAATTTTGCGCAAATACTTTTAACGGAAAAGTTTTTCCGTTAAAAGTATTTGCGCAAGAGAGCATCTATACTGGCATGTGCCTTTACGCAAAAGATTTGCTTTTGCGCAAAAGCATCCGTGCCAGTGTAGACGCTCTGTTGTGCAAGAAAGGTCTGATGGCCATTTTAGCCATCAGGCTTTCTTGCGCAAGAAATTAACGTTGCTGTCTACACTGGCCCTCTTGCACAAGAATACTTTTTGCACAAGATTTTGGGCAAAAGCAGGTGCTTTTGCGCAAAATCATGCCAGTCTAGATGCAGCCTGAAAGAGTCCCTATAGTAATAACTGTATATGGTCATGTAATCAAAGACTGTATCATAATTAAGGATGTGAATGGGTAACCGGTTAACTAATTAAATGGGATTTTACATCCTTAATCATAATACATATGCACAAAGAGACTAAATTAAGGTGGCACAGGCAACCTGAAGTCAGGTATTTAGATCAAAGGTCTCCAAAGTGTGGGGCATACCCTTTATAGGGACATGGAGGAATGTACAGGGCATCACAGCAAGGCCTTGGCCAGCCCACTGAGGGGTAGGCAGGGGGGAGAACTACCCAGCTTTGCTCCACAACTAGCTGCAGCCCAGGCCACACGCCCATTTCACCTGGCTCTGCTCCCAGCCCACACCCAACCTCTGATCTTGCCAGGGGCTGTGCTCCTTGATCCATCCCCAGCCTTGGGCCCTGGCTGGTACTCCATTTCCAGCCCTCATCCCTGCCCCTTTCACAGCCTTTGACATCAGACACAGCCACAGCCTCAGCCGTGGCCGCAGCCCCAGTGCTGCCCTAGCTGCACCCTCAACCTTGGCTCTCTCACCTCTATCGACAGCCCTGCCCCCAGCCCACGTGGAAGGGGCAGGAGTGAGAGGGGGCATGATCCAGAAAATTTTGGAGACCACTGGTTTAGATCATCAGTCAATGAGACATCAAATAACTCAGCTAAAATGATTCTTATATGGTTCTAACTAAAGTCAGCTTATCACAAATACAGAATATAGGAAGTCAAGATTGCTCTAATTTACTCTTCCAGGGATGCAAGTCACAGCGGTCCTGTTCCAAATTGGTCATAATTTCATGTTTTAGTTTTACCTTTTTTCTATAATATTCAGTTAGCTACACACGTAGCATCATCCAATCACCATCAAAGGTCATCCTTGCAGTCAACAGTCTAGACAGCATTGATTCCATTATGTCCTAATAGATGCAAGTTTTCAACTTACAAAACATTGTAACAGCTGTGGCCTATTCAACACCCGTCTATCTTGTGTGGCTAGCTGCATAACACTTCTTTATCAATCATTTCATTTTGTTCTTTGCAGTTGGAACACCCTGTGCATCTGCAAGACTTTTTTCTTTCTTGTGGTTTTGAAAGAAAATCTTATACCTGTACTGTTCAAATAGTTGAGCCAATCACAAGCACAAAAACAACCATAAACTGCTGTAAAAATCAGTTATGCCATAGATCCCCCTTCTGTTTCTTTGAGGGCAGGGCACCTGCTGCTTAAATTTAATATGCTCAAAGCCAAATATATTGTTTGTTTCCTTTGACACAACCATTAGGGATGCTGGGAGCTCTCTGCATGGCAACATTCCTTTCAAATGAAATGTAAAAACCTCATGATCAGTTGTTGTTACTAAAGATCCCATGTCTCCTTTTTAGATAAATGAGAGTGTAAATCTGAAATTCTAGTTTGGGAAATCACATTGTGTAGTAATTGTAAATCCATCTTTGCAGTGACAAGTGGGCATGGAAATCTTCAGTTTCCTAAACTGTTTTGTAGTGCTGCAGTGTATTTTTAAACTCTCTCTCCATTTCATTCCAGAGGTGATTGCATTTCAGTAAAACTCATCATTTTTATAGCCCTTTATATACTTGAAGCGCTGTGCAGATACTAATTCTTGCAATATCTTTGCAAGGTAGGAGAGAGAGAGCGAGAGAGAGCATTATTATTCCCATTTTACAGATGGGGAAATTGAGACTAAAAGGTGAAACGACTTTTCTCAAAAAACAGAGAGGTTGCAGCAGAGCTGGGATTAGAATTCAGGACTAGGGTTGCCAGGTGTCTGGTTTTGAACCGGACAGTCTGGTTTTTGAGCTTTCTGTCCAGGAAACAAATTTAGAAAATACCAGACATATAAATGTCCGGTATTTTCTAATTAAATAAGTTTTATTATTATCATGAGTATCAGTACGTAGTTGCATAGGGTATGTCTACACTACAGAGTTAGTTCGAACTAACAGACGTTAGTTCGAACTAACTTTAATAGGCGCTACACTAGCGCTCCGCTAGTTCGAATTTAATTCGAACTAGCGGAGCGCTTAGTTCGAACTAGGTAAACCTCATTTTACGAGGATTAAGCCTAGTTCGAACTAGCTAGTTCGAATTAAGGGCTGTGTAGACCCTTAATTCGAACCAGTGGGAGGCTAAGGCTTCCCAGGTTTCCCTGGTGGCCACTCTGGCCAACACCAGGGAAACTTGTCTGCCCCCCTCCCGGCCCTGGACCCCTTAAAGGGGCACGGGCCGGCTACGGTGCCCGTGCCAGGTGCAAGCCTGCCAGCACCCAGCCAGCAGACCCTGCACCTGGCACGGATCGAGCCAGCCACCCGATGCCCCCCAGCCCTCCCCCTCTTCCCGGGACCAGGATGGCGGCTCCCGAGAGCTTGCCCGGGACCGCAAGAGGCGGGCACCCGCCTAGGCTACTGCGGACATTGTGGACCTCGTCCACGATCTCCGCACTAGGGACAGGAACGTGGCCGTCTAGGGCAGGAGAGCTGCCAGCCTGGCCACCCAGGAGCAGGAGTGCATGAAAATCAAGGTGGTCCACTGAGACCCCCGACCCTGAGCCCTGAGCTTACAATGGCCGTCCTGGGTCAGATCAAAGGTCCATCTAGCCCAGTAGCCTGTCTGCCGACAGCGGCCAACCCTAGGGACCCTGGAGGGGATGGACCGAAGACAGTGACCAAGCCATTTGTCTTGTGCCATCCCTCTCCAGCCTTCCACAAACTTTGGGCAGGGACACCACTCCTACCCCCTGGCTAATACCACTCCATGGACCCAACCTCCATCACTTGATCTCACTTCCCTTTAAACTCTGTTCTAGTTCTAGCCTTCACAGCCTCCTGCAGCAAGAAGTTCCACAGGTTGACTCTTTGCTTTGTGAAGAAGAACTTTCTGTTACTAGTTTGAAGCCTGCTACCCATTCCTTTCCTTTGGTGTCCTCTAGTCCTTCTTTATGGAAACTAATGAAGAACTTTTCTGTATGCACCCTCTACACCCAACTCTTACTTTTAGAGACCTCTATCCTGTCCCCCCTCCGTCTCCTCTTTTCTAAGCTGAGAAGTCCCAGTCTCTTTAGCATCTCTTCATATGGGATCTGTTCCCAACCCCTGATCATTTTAGTTGCCCTCCCCTCTCCAAGCTCTCTCTTCCCCTCTCCCACCTCCTTTTCCCAGTCTCCCCCAGTTTTGTTCAATATAGACAGATTCCATTTTTGAACACAATTGTCCTTTATTTTGTACATCAAGAAAAGAGGCTAGGGAAGGGTAAGTGGAAGGAGGTGAGGGAGGAATGGGGCACGAGCCCCCGATGGGGAGGACTGGGCTGGCTCTGCGGGCTTCTCGGTGTGGAAGCTCTCCTGCAGCCCCCCAATTGCCCTCTCTCCCCAAATGGCAGCCTGCGGCAAGTGCAGCCGGGCCGATGGCCGAGTGGTGTGATGTGCCCAGTGTGGGCACTCCGGGCACTCCAAGCCAGGACTGGTTTTCAAGCGGGCCACCCCTGAGAACTGTCTGTCCGGGGTGTGGGTCGGGACCCTTTAAGCGCAGCCCTCGGCTGGCCTGAGACAGCATCTCCACGCTCTAAGTCCTCCTCTGATGCCCTGCCAGCACTGCTTCCGGCCATCCTTAAGCCCTGTTCAGGGTCCACTCAATGTGGACATGCTAGTTCGAATTAGCAAAATGCTAATTCGAACTAGTTTTTAGTTCTAGACGCGTTAGTTCGAATTAGCTTAGTTCGAATTAGCTAAGTTAGTTCGAATTAGCACTGTAGTGTAGACATACCCATACTGCCTGGCTGGTAGACACGTTCACATTGCATGAGCGTGTCTACCAGCCAGAAAGTATGCAACTACGCAGTAGAGGAGCGTGGGGGTGGTAGGGCTGGGGAGGGATGGAATCCCTGGGACTGGACTTGCCCATGCGCCCTGCTGGGACCATGAGTGGGACAGGCAGTGCCCTGGGATCTGCGTGTGCCCGGGCCAGCCCCGTTTCCCGCTGGCCAGTTCCCCCCTGGTCTTCCCTCCCGGCTAACCCTGCTCCACGCTGACTGGTCCCCCCCCCCATGTCCCCCGGCCAGCCCCGCTCCCCCCAACCCTCTCCCTGCTCCCCACTGGCTGGTTCCCCCGATCTTCCCCAACCAGCCCCGCTCTCCCCATGTCCGGTTCTCCTCCCCCACTCCCATCTGAGATCAAGTGTGTCCAGTATTTTTGTCAAAACCATCTGGCAACCCTATTCAGGACTCTGAATCCCCTCATTATATTCATACCAACAAATCTGTGAGGTGTGGGGGAAAGCAGAGAGGGGAATAGTGACAGAAAAGCTGCTTTCTTTTTGATTCCTAGGTGGAAGCTGTTTTTGTATGTTAGCTCAGCATTAAACTTACATGTGGAAAGAACTACAGTCAGTAGAATTCTATTGTATGTTGGTTACTGTACAGATGGAAGATCCATCCTCAATGTAATGCTTAAGAAAGTACCCCGTTTTAGTAAAATTAGATAGTAGACAGCAGTTTATGTAAATTATTCTGTACCCAACAAATTGTTCTTCTAGTGGGAGAGAATTATAGCCCATTGTCTAGTTAATGGTGCAGTCACACTGGTGTGTTCAAATTGAATGTCAGTGACCACTTCAGAGTAAAACATCTAAGTGCAGTTCTCAACTTGAAGAAGTTATATTTTTACTTTGAGAGTAAAGGCAGTCTTGGGTTAGCACCAAAGGTTATATTTTTGTCATATGGCTTGATTTCATTTGTGACTTAAACCAGTGGTTCTCAACTAGAGGTATGTGTACTACAGGGGATATGCAGAGGTCTTCCAGGGGATACATCAACTCATCTAGATATTTGCCTAGTTTTAAAGCAGGCTAAATTATAAGCATTCATAAAGTTAACAATTTAAAATTTCATACAGACAGTGACTTGTTTATATTGCTCTGTATACAATGCACTGAAATATAAGTACAATATTTACATTTTATTTGCTTTATTTTATTATATGGTAAAATGAGAAACTAAACAATTTTTAGTAGAAGTGTGCTGTGACACTTTTTTGTAATTTTATGTCTGATTTTGTAAGCAAGTATTTTTTAATTGAAATTAAATTTGGGTTATGCAAAATAAATCAAACTCCTGAAAGGGGTACACTGATCTGAAAAGACTGAGAAACACTGGAAAACCAAAGAGGTCTCAAAGTGATTGTAGACTAATGATAGCAACCTCCATAGTAAAGGTTGCAACAGAGCTTTTGTTGGAGAGAGAAAGAGAATCAATTTGAAAGGTAGCATGTCCTGTTCTGAGGGCTTAAGCAGGACTTTAGCGATACCTTGTGTCGATTCTCTGCATGATGGTGAATTTCACCCTTCATAAACAGTAAGGCTGCATCTAGACTGGCATGATTTTGCGCAGATACTTTTAACGGAAAAAGTATACTCTATACTGGCATGTACCTTTGCGCAAAAGATTTGCTTTTGTGCAAAAGCATCCATGCCAGTGTAGACGCTCTCTTGCACAAGAAAGCTCCGATGGCCATTTTAGCCATCGGGCTTTCTTGCGCAAGAAATTAATGTGGCTGCCTACACTGGCCCTCTTGCGCAAGAATACTTCCGCAAGAGGACGTATCCCTGAGTGGGAGCGTCAGTATTTGTGCAAGCACCACTGATTTTGTACATTACAAAGTCAGTGTTCTTGCGCAAATACTTGCGGCCAGTGTAGATAGGCAGCAAGATGTCGCGCAAAAGCAGTTGCTTTTGCGCAAAATCATGCCAGTCTAGACACAGCCTAAATGTCTGGCACAGATCATGTTTCATGCTAAAATCTTTAAAACTCCCAGGATTCACTAACATTTTCACAAAAACCTGATGGCTTTCTGAGTACTTATGAACCATATGGTACCACAAAATCATAGTAAACAGTCTTCTGATATTCAAAAAGAATTTTTTCACCAGCTCTATCTTAACCACCTCATCTGGTCACTAATGACCCCATAATAATACTAAAACCAATTCATAATTCTTAATTAAAAATTGCCTATTAATTCCAGTGTTCTGACAAAACTCCATTTTGTGTGCTAAAAATTTTGCTGACTTAAATTCCACTTGGTGGTCTAATTGGATAAATATTTCTCCATTTCTTTCCTAAATGGTTACATCAGCTGATGTGTTTTGTGCATGTCTACACAACAGGGTAAAAGTTGAATTAAGCTACATAACTTCAGCTATATCAATTGTATAGTTGAAGTTGAAATAGCTTAATTTGGCTTTTTGGTGTTGTCTACACAGCGGGAAGTCGAAGGAAGAACACTCTTAATCCTTGTGAAATGAGGCGTACAGGAGTCAGAGTAAGAAGTCCTGCAGCTTGCCATTATTTCAAAATAATGGCTTGCTGTGTAGACATGCTCTTTGATATTTTGGAATAACATTAGTTATTCCAAAATAATGCTGCTGTGTAGACATACTCTACAGAAGTAATGGATGAAATGATCTCTGTGAAGAATTTGTATATATTAATACGTAAAATGCTGATGAATCCTTCATGAGGGAAGATAAACTATTAGTTTGAGATTATCAATATATTGTAATAAGTTTCTTCTGTATGTCTTGGATATAATACAAAATTGTTTGTGCAGATATATAAAGAACCAGACCATGATTTCAGTCAGAGATTTTATTTTTTAACAAGAGTTGGAAGGATTAGATTTTTATTGGTAAATGTCCATTTCACCATACATACACAAACTGTTTTTCCAATGATGAAAATTGAAAGGCAATCTTAAAAAAATAGTTTGAGAATTTTTTAATATTTAAGGATATGTACTCTGAATATTTTGCCATGTGATATTGATGACTTGTATGTTAAAGGACTTTTCGAATGTCGGTGTCTATTGTTATTAAGTAATTATTTCCTGCAACAATAAAAATATTTTTGGATGTTTTTCTTCCTTTTAAATCACATTGATTTCAATTACAACACAGAATTCAAAGTGTACAGTGCTCACTTTATATTTTATTACAAATATTTGCACAGTAAAAAAGATAAAACAAAGAAACACTATTTTTCAGTTCACCTCATGTAAGTCCATTCAGTCCTACTTCTTGTTCAGCCAATCACTAAGACAAACAAGTTTGTTTATATTTACAAGAGATATTGCTGTCTACTACTTATTTATAATGTCTCCTGAAAGTGAGAGCAGATGCTCACATGGCACAGTTGCAGCCACACTGCAAGGTATTTATGTGCCAAATATACTAAATGTTTAAGTGCCCCTTTATCCTTTAACGTGAAGGTGCTAAAGTTTTATGTTAATGGCACTCAAAAGAAATGTAATCTACATTTGTAAGATGCATTTTCATGATAAAGAGATAGTATTACAATATTTATATGAGGTGAATGAAAAATATTTTCTTTTGTTTCCGGAGGGGTAAGTCTTTATCTTCAAAAACAATGAGGAGTACTGTGCCACCTTGAAGACTAACTGATTTAATTGGACATAAGCTTTTTGTGGGTTAAAACCACTTAGTTTAATACACTCTACCCCATTAAAGTTTATGCCCAAATAAATTGGTTGGTCTTTAAGGTACCATAGGATGCCTCGTTGTTTCTTTTGTTGTTTCTTTTGTTTATCTTTTGTACAGTGCAAATATTCTCAATGAATACCAAGTGACCACTGTACATTTTGTGTTCTGTGTTGTAACTGAAGTCAATATATTTGAAAATGTAGAGAAACATTCAAAATATGTATAATTCTATTGTTTAATTTAGTACAATTAAAATTGGCTAATAGCAACTATATTTAATCTAGCAATTAATTACAATTTTTTAGTTCTTTGACAGCCCTAATATTTATTAAAAATCAAATTTTTCCAAACCTATTTTTAACATCCTTTGTTTTGCATTTCAGTGGCTGTTCCCTCAGCCATGCCAGCTTGTGAGCCCAAGACTAATGGGCACAATCCAGCTCCACGTCTCTCTGTTTCTTCCCGGACCACTGTGGTCGCCACCATGGAAACCACCTCCCAGGGCTTGCAGACAGTCATGAAGTGGAAAACAGTGGTAGCCATCTTCGTTGTGGTTGTAGCTTATCTGGTAACTGGAGGCCTTGTCTTCCGTGCACTGGAGCAGCCTTTTGAAAGCAGCCAGAAAAATACAATAGCCTCAGAGAAGGCGGATTTCCTTCGGGAACATGTTTGTGTGACCCCAATGGAGTTGGAGACTCTGATTCAGGTGAGACAAATGAGGACAATAACTCACAATGAAGGCGGAAACTTTTTTTGAGCTTCTTCCTGGAAGTTCTGAGAAATGATTTTGGTATTTCATTGCTAAACCCCAAACCATAGGGTGACTGGATGGGTCAGGGGGATTGGCAGTGAAGTGGGGAGCTTTCCAGTTTGAAGTTTCTGGTTTCAATTCAACACAAATGGGTAGTAACAAAAGTTATCATTTCACCGCTGTTCAGTGACCTATGTGAAATGAATTGGTCTCGTTCTAGGTTCCACTCAAGAAGTGTCTGAATTTCCAGCATTCACCATCCTGGCTGCCAGCCTCAGTAGAGGGGGCAAAGAGCAAATGTGTACAGGGACTTGATAACCTTTTTTCTGTTCTTTTAGTGGTGCCTACTAATCAAGATATTGCGAAAAGGTCTGCTGCCTGCGCTGTACGTGTTCCTATCTGCAGTGCATCTAATCTGGCAGCTTTCACCAATGCTGAATTCACATTAAAGTATCTAGGGGAGGCTTCTTTGGTTTTTAGTTCTATGTACACAAATGTGAGAACATTTCCTGCTGGTTTTGACTAACAAAGGTGGGGTTCATGAATAAGGTGGCTGTTCATTTCGTAAAGTCTGACTGATACACAAAAAATTCTGAGGTCTGGTACTGAAAATCTATTTTGATGAGGAAGATCAGAATTTCACTTCAGAAGAGAGTGGCAACACTTTAGGGGGCCATATCAGTGCTGGTGTAACTCATCTGAAGTCAGTGAATATACACTTGGGGTATGTCTACACTACCACCCTAGTTTGAACTAGGGTGGTTAATGTAGGCATTCGAAGTTGCAAATGAAGCCCGGGATTTAAATATCCCGGGCTTCATTTGCATCTCGCAGGGCACCGCCATTTTTAAATCCCCATTAGTGCGGACTCTGTGCCCATGGATATACGCGGCACAGAGTAGGTAGTTCGAATTAGGCTTTCGAGGTGTAACAGTAGTTCGAATTAGAAAGCCGCGGGCACGGAGTCCGCACTAACGGGGATTTAAAAATGGCGGTGCCCTGCAAGATGCAAATGAAGCCTGGGATATTTAAATCCCGGGCTTCATTTGCAACTTCGAATGCCTACATTAACCACCCTAATTCGAACTAGGGTGGTAGTATAGACATACCCTTGGTTTGAATGTGCTGAACTTAGCAGCCTGCTAGGCAAGGCTAAGAGCTTCTTAATAAGGCCTTGACCCCTAAGCCTTTTAGCACCCATCAACCCTTAACGATGGGGCAGGGCTACTCAGGAAGACCAGGACTTTATAACGTTCACTCCTAAGCAACCAGGGGAGGTAGCGGACAACAGGATGGACACGGATGGTGTCCCTAATCTCTTTGCCAGAAGTTGGGAATGAATGACATGAAATTATCTTGCTCTGACACAATATGCCTGAGGATTGTCTGTTGTGTTCACTCCTTCTGGAGCACCTGGCACTGGCCATGTTGGAAGACAAGTTACTGGATGGACCTTTGGTCTGGCCCAGTATGACTGTTCTTATTTTCATATGTTCTTATGAATTTGGCCCAATGTGATTCAGTCTGAGAATTTGTATCTGCATTTACTGTGAAAAGCTCAGTTTACATCAATGAACTTCAACAAGGAGGTACATGAGCGAGCTTTATTGATGAGGTGTGCAGTGCACAAGTATTCAGTCACTAAAACATAGCTCCCAACATCTGAAATGGCTGAAGTCGGATGTAGCACCATTTGCATTTGGCCTCTCCCTGCAAAGATAAATAATTGTGTATGGGCTAAATTTGATCAGCATTGGAATCTAACAAACTATGCTGCAGTACCAATCAAATGTGGCCCCTAAGCATCTCCATCTATGTCCATGGAGAGGCAGATGGGCCGGTCCTGAGTGGTGCTGCAATCCTATGTTCCAGGTCACAATGCCACTTGATTTGTGCATCCTGTCAAACAGGGAGCCTGAACACTCCAATCTCCCACTCCAACTGACCCTGAATGCAGAAATATTCACTTCAACTATGCCAGGAGGCTTGGGGAATCAAATTGGGATAGTCCTGCAAATCTTGGGACTTTTCGGAGGCCTACTCAAGTCCTGCCCTATCATTTGCTGGGCTCAGTGCAAAATCTGTGATGGATGTTGTGGAGGACAGCCTATATTTTGTTATGAAGTTTTGACCTGGAGTCTGCAGAGAATGTTTCCAAAACGTTGTAGATGGGAGTTCAGATCTATTTAAAACTATTTCATACACACTGGGATTAGAGTTTTATGACAAGTCCAGAGCTCAAGGATGTTAAATTTAGTTCAATCAACAAGTTGATGGATTT
The DNA here is from genome assembly GCF_052426305.1 of Pelodiscus sinensis. NCBI lineage: Eukaryota > Metazoa > Chordata > Testudines > Trionychidae > Pelodiscus > Pelodiscus sinensis. Next base: position 34,387,214 of record NC_143056.1, read on the forward strand.
TCCATTGACTCTAGTTGATTAGTTGATAAGTAGGATAGCAGCAGCGGGGTTAGCTCCTGGCCTGGGAGCTAACCTCATTGAGTCTCTGCCTTTAAAATGTATTACAACCTTGTTGGCTCTTAATACATTTAAAAGCCTAACGTGCAGCAGGAGGGACCCAGCTTGAGCCAGGATAGCTGATTCCCAGCTCCTGCTCTGTTCCCCCCCACACTGTGATTTAGTCTTTTAAATGTGTTAAGAGCTGGCAGACTTAATACATTGAAAAGGCTGGTGCGCAGCAGGACGGGGACCCAGCATGAGCTGGGAATCAGCTAATGCCTGGCTTGCACTGAGTCCCCCCTACTGCTCATTCTGATTTTAAAATGTATTAAGAGCTGACAGGCTCTTAATACATTTAAAAAGCAGAGGTGCAGTGTCTGAGACTGGGCACGAGCCGGGAATCAGCTGATTCCCAGCTTGCACCCAGTCCCTGCTACCCCCTGCCTCCTCTGTCCCCCGCAAAGATGATTCTGGTGGGGAACTGGCTTTTAAGCTGGCTCCCTCCAGCACCAGCTCTGGCTTCCCCTTTGTTGCCTCTAATACAGGCAGCAAGGGGGATGAGGAACTGACTAGTTGAGGGACTGGCTGACTATCTGATAAGCTTTATCAGATAGTCAACTAATCTCTTACATGCCTATCAAAGCTCAGGCAAGAAGCTTGCTTAGGCTTTGTCTGGACTACAAACTGTATCAGAAAAAGGTACGCAAATTGCGCTCCACAATTTGCATACCTTTTTCTGATACTTTTGTTGGAAGAGGATTTCCCATCTTCACTGGTCCAGATTTTGGAAAAAAACCTTTTTTTGAAAGATTCCTTCCTCCAGCAAAAAAAAAAAAAAAAAAAAGTTGGAAGAGCAGACACATTCTCTTCATACCCTAACATTCACAAAACATTTTCATGAACTTGGATCTAGATCCTCCTGCTTAGTTAAACTGATGAGAATCTCACTGATGAGAATCTCACAACTCCATAGTTCACAAGCGGAGACAACATATTTTAAAAGTGTATACATTTTGACAATTTGCAGTTCCTCTTCCTGTTTGTTGCAAGGTATGTGTCTTATACCATGAGATTAATTCAAGGCCTATATACATATTACTGATGGGCCTGACCAAAATATTGCAAATCTTAATTTTTATCTGTACCACCCCAAAGCACAGTGTGTTCAGCTGCGGTGTTTTTCTTTATCCCACTAAGTAAAGGGGTTTAGCTATGAGCGTGCAATCTGGACTTGAATCTAAACTTTTTCAAGTTGAAAGCTTCTGTTCTGGGATTTTTGCTCTGATCTGTTTCTAATATATATCTTAAGGGGGCTGCTAAGGTTAACATTTCCTGCTATTCTTGAGGTACAATACATAATGGAGGAGTGCTAGTTATGAATATTAAAGAAAGACATTTGCGTGTTATGTGCGTGAAGGTCATTTCTGATGAAAGATATGCAAAGTCCTTGTTTTTCTAACAAACAGAATTTCTAATAGGCACAAAAAAGTATCTCAACATGAAGCTAAAGACTGCTGTCTATAGGGTATAACACCAGGACATTCCTTAATATCATGTAGTCTGAACCAGATCTCAGGTCTCAAGTATACACAACATTTTGTCCTTTCTTTTACCTCAGAGGTAGTGGCATTAACCTAGTATACAGGCATATTGTGTCACAGTAAGTCAGATAATCTAAACAAACCGTATCTCTCCTGAATTCAGTTTGCTTTCAGGCATTTCAGTGGCTAACGGGGAATCATTTCTAAAAAGTAAATTAAACAAGTTTAGTGCTTAACATACGGAATGGCTTACGGCCAGTTAGTAGAAAACACAAAAATGTGTTTTGTCAGTAAAGAAGAATTTCTATTTGATTCTTCTGAGTGCTTGGGAATAGGTGAGCTTGGCTCACAGCTGCGTGAAATATGATGACAATTATCAAGCTGCACTTGTAACTGGGCTGAGTGTAAGAAGTCAAGAACACAAAACAATGTTTCAGATTATTGAGAGATTAACTTTTTTTGTTTTCTACCCTTATGTTGATGATTTTAAAAAGATACATCTTCCTCAGCTGGCCCAATGGATCACTACATTGCAATGAATTCTGGCCTGCCTGTAAGACCAGGAGTTCAGAATAAAGGAACTGAATTGGGAACCTCCATGGGTTTTGGTGGTGTGACACATTTTCATTGCAAAGCTATACCTCAGGGCAGTATTTCTTATGAATTCCATCAGACTGATGTTGTATAGACAAATGCACAGTTCCTACTCCTCAAGAGTTTCAGTGATGACTCAGCTCTGAGCTACTGGAGGACATTCCCATGGAACAGATCCAATAGCGGAATGAAAAGAGACTTTAATCATAGGGCACCTCTGTGTTCTATTGAGCTGGAATAGCCTGGATGCCTAAACCGGTGGGGCTGAGGGAAAAGGAGAGGTTGTAAAGAGAGGAAGGATGCAGCCTGTGATGAGTTTGCAATGTTGGACCTGAGCCACAGGTCCTATACCTTGAAAGAGTCTTGCCTTGGGAGACAACACCTATAAAGAAGATACATGGCAGCTATGAGTCTGGGAGAATTTTGGTGTGATTGAAAGATCTCCTTTATACTGATTCTTTCCTCTTCCTTCCAAAAACATTTGTATTATTGGCACAGCACTACATACTTGTTTTATTGGGAGTGACCAGAGATGATCCCAGACTGCGAATTTCAGATTTGCAGCTACTCAGATATGACAGTGACAAGTTCAGTATAAATGCCTAGATAAACAGTAGGTAACCCATGGCCCATGAGGGTAATCTAAGTGTAGGCTGCAATATATTTTGCTGACATTGGTTGTCTACAGGCACCGCCTCCTGTACTGCCCAGTGGCTGCAATTTGCCATTCCTAACCAATGGGAGCTGTGGGAATCAGCAACCAGCATGACCCTGTGTCCCCTTCACCTGCAGGCACCACCCCCACAGCACCCATTGTCTGGGAATGGTAAATTGCAGCCACTAGGATCTACAGGGGGTGGTGCCTATGGATGGTCAATGCCAGCAAAATGTTTTGTGGCTCACAATCAGACTACCCTGATAGGCCACAGGTTGCTCACCACTGGTCTAGCTAGAGAAGAATTCAGTTCCAAATAGCCTCAAAGTTTATTCATGGTCAGATAAAGGGGTGTTTTTTCCCCACTTGTTATAGAGGTAGGGTTGTCCATGAAAAGAGTAAAACTTCTCAAAGTTTGTGTTTGCCAGTGGAGTTCAGGCCAGGCCCATCTCAAACAATGATGCTTGCTGTGATAAAGCATACAGAACAGTTTCGCCAGGCAATAACTTCATTGTCTCACAGCACATCTGGTGTTATCCCAGTTCGCCTGAAGTGGAAGTTTGTAATTTTGTCAGCTCACATCTGCTTTTGAAGATGAATATACTGTAGTGAAATTAACTCATGAATTAGTGCTTCATGCATTTTACAACCTGGCTTCAATGGTATTAATGAACTAATGTACAAATAGAGGAGTGAGGGATGAAAAAACCCAGCTATGCACTACTTTCTAATTGCAGCCCTTTTTGGGATGTGGAGACTTTCATTAGATTGATCTAAAACTGAAGTTTGAAAGGGAAAAAAATCCATTGTAGTCAAAGGACAACAGACCTGATTGCCTCTATTGTGTTTAGCTCTCTAATTCCCGTTTGGCCAAAGCATTGAGAGATTCAACAGAAGATTAGACGATTATTTTAATAAAAATAACATCTGCCATTACAATTGCTAAGGTACAATTACCAGGTTTACTAAACCTTATGGTTCATGGCATAAGATGATCAGCACACTCTCTTCAGAGTGTTGCACAATTTGCGTGCATTATGAGGAGGTTAAACCTCTTTCCTAAGTATTAGGGATTTTGTCGTGACAACAGCAGGGGTGTTATACCTCATCCTTTCAGAGAGATGGGCACCTGTCTCTGCTTGGTGATCCATGATTGGGAACCCATCTTCTGGAGTCTGGTGGCTTAGATGCCTAACCAGTTTCTTGAAGGATTGAGTTTTACACCTTCCTCACTTCGTGCAAAAACAGACAGTGAACGAGGAGGTGGTGGTGATTGGACCAGTGAATTGACTCTGGGTCACTCATCTCTTAGTGGATGTCTGTCTGAACACTGAACTTTAGACACATTCTCTCTCTTTCATTATTCAGATACAGTGATGTAGCTTCATTCCGCATCAGCATATTCCACAGCTTTGCATGTGGTTCAGAGGCAAGACAGTCTAGTTCAAATTCTTTCTAAGAGTACATCTAGACTGGTGTGTTTTTCTGGGATACCAGAGGTCTCCTGGAAAAACTCCACCGCGTCCAGAGAACGTGTTTGCTCTTCCGCTTTTTTTTTAGGAAGAGCAAACACGCTCTTTTGGGGAGCTCTGTATACCTCATTCTCCAGAAAAGCTATCAGAAAGTGTGCTTTGCAATTTGTGTAGCTTTTTCTGACAAAGGACCATAGTCTAGACCTAGCCTAACAGAGAGGCAGGAATTGAACCAGGGTCCTCTACATTGCAAGTGTAGTTGCTAACAACTGGATTGTACGTGCAGCAGTTGCCATATTTTGAATGGTCCCTGATTTAATAGGCAGCCTTTGAATTTACCTACTGGATCAGCTACCACATGCAGGTTAGGTGACTGGATGCTGATCTTCCCTGGCTTGTGAACTGCTCTGCGGTTTAGATAGGAAATAGGCACGGAGCCCATGTCTTCATTATGGGGAAGATTGATGCTGCTGTGATTGATCTTTTGGAGTTCAATTTAGTGGGTCTAATAAAGACCCGATAAATTGAATTCAGAGGGCACCTCCATCAGCGCTGGTATTCCTGCTCCTTGTGAAGAGTAAGGGAAGCCAATGGAAGTGTTTGCTCCTGTTGACCTCCTGCTGTGGAGGTCACACAGAAACTCCAGGTATGCAATTAATGTGTATCTTAATTTGATCTTCCAATTATGTATAGACAAGGCCTGAAACATCTACAGGCAGGCAGCAGTGGGCATGCCAGGAGACTGAAAATGAAGCACTGAAGGAACTTTTATCCTGAAAACGTAGGCACCAAGAGGGTTCAGCAGGAGTTTTGTAGATTGCAGCAGAGTCAAAACTGGGACTTAGGTGTCTAAACCCTAGGCTAAATCTGGGTTTTAGTAGATACTGAAATACCTTTGTGGAGCTTGGTTTACCTGAGTACTTTTGTTATAAGCCAACTGACTTGTGCTGGCCATTTGACAGTAGAACAACGATAAATTGGATGACTTGAATGAGATGGAAGAAAAAAGCCATAAATAGAGCAGAAGGAGGGTCTTTTGAAAAAAATACAGAGTTTTTTGTTGCTGAAGGAGGAGTGGAAAGACTGTCTTTATAGTATAGAAAAGCAATTGTAAACTTTTAAGAGTTGACTGTTTTGAGTATTCTGCTTATGGAAGCTATTTTCTCTACATGTCCCCATTTCCTTTCTGTTCCTATTCTTCATGTCTTAGATTAAGCCATTGGAGTTCTCCAAGTGACATGTGATCCATTTCTTATAAGAGTAGCTTTATAATATTAGATGGGTAGATTTTAAAGTAGTGCTTGGGTTGTGAATTCTTGCAGAGAGTCTGAGGTCTGATGGTTAAAATACAGGATCAGAAGGCAGGAGATTTAAATTTAATTCCTACTTCTATCACTGATGTACAATGATAGTTAAACATTTTGTCCTGCAGTCTCCCCATCTATAAAATGCATATAACAACAAAGAGGTGTTGTGAAGTTCAGTTAAATAAAAAAGTTGTGAACAAAAAGCACCTTGAAATTCTCAAATAGAAGATGCTGTAGAAATGCAGTGTACTAGCAGCCAGAGTCAGCTTCTATTAGGAAGTCCTGGAGAAGTTATCAGAAACCTCTGCTTTCATTCTAAAAGAAAGCAACTTTCTAAAACTTTTTTTCTTTGTAAGGAGACTTGAAAATGTAATTAGAGCAAACAGGTGATGGAGTCAGAAAATTTGAACTGATTGTTCCTGAAAATCATATTCCTAGTGTTTGAAGTTTGGGCTGGCCTTTAAGGGTATGTCTACACTACAGCACTAACTCGAACTAACTTAGTTCGAATTAGTTAATTCGAACTAAGCTAATTCGAATTAGCGCATCTAGACTTAAAAACTAGTTCGAATTAGCGTTTTGCTAATTCAAACTAGCATGTCCACACTGAGTGGACTCTGAACCAAGGTTAAGGATGGCCGGAAGCAGTGGTGGCAGAGCAGGTTAGGACTTAGAGCGTGGAGCTGCTGTCTCAGGCTAGCCGAGGGCTGTGCTTAAAGGGACCCGACCCCCACCCCGGACAGACAGTTCTCAGGGGTTCCCCACTTGCAAAGCAGTCCTAGCTTGGAGTGCCCTGAGTGCCCACACTCGGCACATCACAGCACTAGGCCATCAGCCTGGCTGCACTTGCCTCAGGCTGCCATCCTGGGGGGGGGGTCAATCGGGGAGCTGCAGGAGAGCTTCCACCCCGAGGAGCCTGCAGAGCAACCCCAGTCCTCCCCATTGGGGGCTGGTACCCCATTCCTCCCTCACCCCCTTCCACTTACCCCTCCCTAGCCTCCTTCCTGATGTACAAAATAAAGGACATGTGTGTTCAAAAATAGAAACTCTCTTTATGGAACAAAACTTGGGGAGACTGGGAAAAGGAGGTGGGAGAGGGGAAGAGAGAGGGTGGGAGAGGGGAGGGCAACTAAAATGATCAGGGGTTTGGAACAGGTCCCATATGAGGAGAGGCTAAAGAGACTGGGACTTTTCAGCTTAGAAAAGAGGAGACTGAGGGGGGATATGATAGAGGTCTATAAAAGCAAGAGTGGTGTGGAGAGGGTGCATAAAGAAAAGTTCTTCATTAGTTTCCATAATAGAAGGACTAGAGGACACCAAATGAAATGAATGTTCAGAAAGTTCTTCTTCACAAAGCAAATAGTCAACCTGTGGAACTCCTTGCTGCAGGAGGATGTGAAGGCTAGAACTAGAACAGAGTTTAAAGAGAAGTTAGATAAAGTCATGGAGGTTGAGTCCATGGAGTGCTATTAGCCAGGGGGTAGAAATGGTGTCCCTGGCCTCTGTGGAAGGCTGGAGATTGATGGCACGAGACAAATGGCTTGGTCATTGTTTCGGTCCATCCCCTCCAGGGTCCCTAGTGTTGGCCACTGTCGGCAGACAGGCTACTGGGCTAGACGGACCTTTGGTCTGACCCAGTACGGCCATTTTAAGCTCAGGGCTCAGGGTTGGGGGTCTCAGTGGACCACCCTGATCTTCATGCACACCTGCTCCTGGGTGGCCAGGCTGGCAGCTATCCTGCCCTAGACAGCCACTTTCCTGTGCTAGTGTGGAGGTCGTGGATGAGGTCCACGATGTCCGCACTAGACCACGTGGGCGCCTACCTCTTGCGGACCTTGGCAGGCTCCTGGGAGCCACCAGCCTGGTTCCGGGAAGAGGCGGAGGGCTGGGTGACAGCGGGTGGCTGGCTCAAGCCGTGCCAGGTACAGGGTCTGCTGGCTGGGCACTGGCAGGCTTGCACCTGGCACGGGCACCGTAGCCAGCCCGTGCCCCTTTAAGGGGTCCGGGGCCGGGAGGGGGGCAGAAGAGATTTCCTGGTGGTGCCCAGAGTGGCCACCAGGGAAAGCTGGGGAGGGCTAGCCTCCCACTAGTTCGAATTAAGTGGCTACACAGCCTTTAATTCAAACTAGTTAATTTGAACTAGGCGTTAGTCCTCGTAGAATGAGGTATACCTAGTTCGAATTAAGCGCACCGCTAGTTTGAATTAAGTTCGAACTAGCGGTTTGCATGTGTAGTGCCTATCAAAGTTAATTCGAACTAACGTCTATTAGTTCAAATTAACTTTGTAGTGTAAACATACCCTAAGTGTGCTGTGCTTCTGGTAATCAAGCCTCCTGTAGTATCTGACGGTGCGTCTAGACAGCAGCGCTATTTTGGGATACTTCTGGTATCCTAAAATAGCTATTCCTCATCTTTTAAGCAAGCCTGTTATTTCGAAATATAACATGCTTGTTGTTCTGACGTCCGTGTTTCCCAAGGATTAAGTGACGTTTCAGAATAGTGGTTTATTTTGAAATTTGGTGCTGTGTAGACAGCGCCAAATTTCAAAATAAGTTATTTCAAAATTAACTCAAAATAATCTACGTAATTTGCTCAGCTCAAATTGTGTAGCTTATTTCGAGCTAAGGGTGCAGTGTAGATGCACCGTGAGTGCCTAAAATATGGTTTTGGAACCCAACTTTAGGCATACATTTTTGAATATCTTGGCACTTGGCCGGAACATCTCTGTGCCTTAGTTTCCACATATTTAAAATGTGGATAATAATTGTCTATTTCTTGGGAGGATTATAGTAAACGTTGTAAAAGCCTATACAAGTCCTAAACTCACTCAGCTGTCTACAGAATGTTTCAGTGGTTGGCGACTATACAGGTCCCAGAACAGCTGCTTATTTAGGCAGTTGTTCATTGCAAAGCTTTTCTAAAGGCTGGCAGCACCTGGGTTCTATTCCAGAAGGAGGATAGGAGAAAGGAACCTGAAAATTGGATGCTTACTTACTTTTTTGAAACAGGTCAGCTACAATTAGGATGCCTACTGAAGGATTCTCATATTCACTTTCTGAGCTGGATTGATGACTCAGTCAGTGAAAGATGAACAGTTCACATTACATATGCATTAGAAGCATTACAGTGGCACAGCTGCAGTGATGCAGCTGCAGTGCATCTAGTGAAGACACTCCATGCCGATAGAAGTGAACTTTCCCATCAGTATAATAAAGCCACCTCAGTGAGAGGCGATAGCTATGTTGTGGGAGAAGCTCTCTTGCAGACATAACACTGTTCACTCATGTCTCTTAAGGGGGTTGCTTATTCACATCTCTGAGTGATGTCAGTTACACTGACATAAGTGGTAGCATGTATAAACCCTAGGACTCTGCATGTGTGGGAGGGTTGGCATGAGGGGGATGCTTACTCAGAGATTTTGTGGAGGGAGCAGGTTGGTAACACTACTGTGTGAAAGTCTATGGTTTGGTTCATGAGATGAATATGTGCTTACGCAGCCTGCTGTCAGTTTCACCAGCTCAGAAGGCTGGCAGTCCCTTCTGGATCCTTCTGAGTTTTAGAAAAGACTGAGTAAACAAGTTCTAAAAGCTACAACTTTTGTGTTTTCAGAGATACGATTTCCACTGACCATTTACAAAATGTGAAGTCATGATGTTCATTCACGTTAGGGTCCAGGGGGATGTGACCATAGAAGGGATAAAAGTCAGGGTTTTTCTACAATTTAGGAGGCATGGGACACAAGTTAGTACTATACTTTTTATTGTTTGTTTGCAAGAAAGAATATTGAAGGCAAAGGGTTTAATCTGAAGTTCACTGAAGCTGGAGCAAATCTCTCATTGAGGCCTGATTCAAAGCCCATTGAAGCCAATGGGAATCTCTGGACCAGCTTTAGTGAACTTTGGGTTAGGCTGCATATGTTTTGCAGACCTGACAAAAATGCTAAGCTCTGGCCTGTTGTTATTGTGTAAAATTAGATATGGAAAAGATTCATCTCCTTGACATCAGAGGCGTGTTTAATACAGGCAGAAGCCTTAGTACAGTGTTTCTGAAAGTGGTCCATTTTGTTTACTTACTGGCTCTGCAGCTTATGGCTTTCATTGACTTCCTGCAGTTTGCCGTGGCTTCAAACAGTGAATCAGAGCCAATGGGAGCTGCAAGGGTCCGTGGCTGTAGACAGGGCCAGTCCTAACCAATTGGCAGCCCCAGGTGACTGCCTGGTATGCCCGTAAGGTTTCCAGATGGTTTAAAAAAATACCGGACAAAAATTTGTCAAGAAAAAAGGGGGGGGGGGGTCAGGGAGGATTCAGGAGGTCAGGCCAAAACATGGTTACGGCACACCCCTAGGACCGGCTCTGTCAGTGGCCCCTTGAAAAAGGTGGTTCCGGGCGACTGCCTGGCTCTCCTGCCCCTAAACAAACCGAGTGGCCCATTAGCAGCTCTCTCAGAGTGGGTCAGTGGACCACTTTGAGAAACACTGCTTTAGACTCACAGACTGCTAGGTCAGAAGAGACCATCATGATCATCTAGTCTGACCTCCTGTACATTGCAGGCCACAGACTCTCACCCACCCACTCCTGTAATAGACCCATAACTTGTGACTAAGTACTCTCATCTTCAAGTCATGATTTAAAGATTTCAAGTTACAGAAAATCCACCATTTACACTAGTTTAAACCTGCAAATGATCCCTGCCCCATGCTGCAGAGGAAGGCAAAAAACAAAAACAAAAAAACCCAAAAAACAAAAACAAAAGCAGGGTATCTGCCAATCTCATTCAGGGAAAAATTCCTTCCTGACCCCAAATACGGCGATCAGCTTGATCCTGAGGACCCGTGCAAGACCCACCAGCTAGACCCTAGCCTTATTTAGTTCTTAGACAGGGCTGAGCAAAAATCTGAGGAAGGACTTCAAGATGTGTCCCACCAGTACTTGTTGCATAGAAACAATTTCTCCAGGAGGAGAAGCCACACAAATTAGCAGTGATATCACATTTACATGCATTTTAAGAATGTATAATTAGTTTTTAAATAATTCATTTTTTCATTTTCTTAGAGAAAGTATTGTAACAGCAATATTCCAACATGAGGTGCAGTAGAGTTAAACTTTTTCATTGTAATGTATTGTATCACAATGAAGACAAAGCAGCTATGGGAAGAATATATTATGTGAGAAACAATCATTAGGATCAGGAGTTTTGAATGACCATATCTCAAAAAGAGACAGGCTACTTCGTAATACATATTAGGAAAGAATGATAGCTACTTTAAAAAAACATTGTTAGATCTCATTTTCCTTGAGATGCTCATGAAATGGCAGCCATACAATATGGATATCACCTTGTGGCACTATTTCTTGAATCCTATTAACTTTTCCATTAGTACCTCTTCCTAAATCCTCTCTCTCTCTCTCTCTCTCTCTCTCTCTCTCCCTCTCTCTTTTTTTTTTTTGGGTGGTGTGGGAGGAGGAGGGGTTCCATGTGGCTATAATGTCACAGAGTTGAAAACCTAACAGTTTAGAGATCATCTGACATTCTGTTCATTATACTTCCCATTAACTGGAAGGCTCAGAAAATTAAACTATGAATCACAGTGAAGCTTATTCCCAGTTACATCTTCTATCTGTCTAAGGATCCCTTGCTGCTATAAATTGGGCTATGGGGAACTCCAGACGATGTGTGGGAAACTGATAGCACCATGTGTGACAGGATACGGTTACAGACGATCTCTCGGGGGTGTCTCTAGGAATGCTGACAAAGCCACTGCCACTTGCCTTCCTGCTCTCTGGGATTCCTCACTGCCCTGTCCTGTTGGGCCAGCTCCCTGGTCTCCCCCAGCCAAGACACTGAGCTGAGATCAATGCCCCCTTTAGAAGCAGTACAGACACTGAATCTCTTCAGGTCCAAGGAAAGTGCAGTTTAGGGACCAGCTTCCTGGGATACCACTCCCCAAATGGGATCAAAACCCCCAAAGAATTGTTTGGATAAGTACCCTTTAACAACCAAAGGGGGAATGTATACACGGATTGCTCCCCCAGGTAATAATTATTTACACTGGGCTTCATAGAAAATAAGAGTGATTTTGTTAAGTACAAGCAGTAGGATTTAAGTGGTTATAAGTGAGAACAGGCAGAGCAAAGTAGATTACAAACTCAAAATAACAGAAAATGCTTAGCTAACTATAACACTGAAACCTCAGTACACAAGGCTGCGTCTAGACTGGCATGATTTTGCGCAAATACTTTTGACAGAAAAGTTTTTCCATTAAAAGTATTTGTGCAAGAGAGTGTCTATACTGGCATATGTCTTTGCACCAAAGATTTGCTTTTGCGCAAAAGCATCCGTGCCCAGTGTAGACGCTTTCTTGCACAAGAAAGCTCTGATGGCCATTTTAGCCATCGGGCTTTCTTGCGCAAGAAATTAACTTGTCTGTCTACACTGGCCCTCTTGCGCAAGAATACTTGCGCAAGAGGACTTATCCCTGAGCGGGAGCGTCGGAGTATTTGCGCAAGAACCACTGATTTTGCACAGTGCAAAGTCAGTGTTCTTGCGCAAATACTCGCAGCCAGTGTAGATAGGCGGCAAGACAAAATCTTGCCAGTCTAGATGCACCCAAACGCATTACAAACTCATCGTGAAACTGTTCCTTTTCCAGCAAAGCCTTGCAAACCAGGGCTGTTCCTCACCCTGAGGTCTTTGGTTCCTTCCCTCGGGTGTGTCAGCCAAAGACAAAAGACTCCAACTTTCCTATTGTTTTAAAGATTCCCTTTTTGCATGGGAAGTCACCTGGCCAGTTGGTGTGTACATGTGACTTACCCAGACCAACCACTGCTAAAGCTTGAAGGACAAAAGAGATTGCTTAACACTTAGCCATCAAGACATTGAAGGTAACCCCTGTGGTAGCTTTCATTCACACATTTAAAAACCATAAAGCATTCCACTCTCCATATATCTAATTTTACCCACAAGAATGATACATACACCAAAATAAGATAAACAGACATAGCGGATTATGACATGAAGATTGATAGGTTACGTGAAGCAATTTGTCCAAAGCACTTTTGACTTATGTGCATTCGTGTCCATAAGTCCATTTCCTAAAGCATGGGAGTGGGGTCCATCACACCATGTAGGGCCTGAGTGCTTTCACTTACCCTGGAGTAAGACCTGAAGAAGTCCAATAGTCTGTATAAAAACAATGTAAGAGAAGAACCAGGCTCATGGTCTCTACTAGCTATCCCAGGCGTTCTAGTACAGCTACTCGAGAAATGCAGGCTGAGATAATGTCTTCTTGTATTTAAATGTAAAGAACTGATCCCTGAGGTACTTAACTGAAAATGATACTCCCGTCTGTAAGAAATGTGCTTGATTAAAGCTATTTTTTGGCTTTCATCTCTCACGCTAACTTCAATGGGAGCTTGGCCCAAGTAAAAAATGAATAAAAACACTCATGAATAAAAACAAAATGAGTATCCTGTGTTTGTCCTGAAATAGTCTCTTTAATCAGTGTTTTGTTTGATAATGTTTCTTTTTTAATATTTAACAATTCAATTAGCTCAGTTGTCTTTTTTTCTCCCTGTGCAATCCTCAGAAGTGTAGTTAGGAATGGTGAGGCACATTTATCTGAAATGGAATTCCACTACTGATAAGGGCATGTGTATGGTTCAGTAATTAAGACAGAGAGACATGGTGGTTCCAATCAGGATCATCCAGCTGGTAAAGAAATATATTTGAAATTATATGCCATTTTCTGAGACCTAAATCTGAGTGGCAGTACATCACCTAGCAAAATGGATCCATATCCATGACTAGGGCTCCTGGGTCATGTCTACCCTAGGGAGAAGACTGACCCTCCAGAGATCCATCTTCTAGCATTCGATATAGTGGGTCTAATGTAGACCCATAAATCAAATGCTGAGGGCAGCCCCTGCCATTGTCTGGTACTCCTCGGTCCTTGGGGAATAAGGGAAGCCAATGGGAGTGTTTGCTCTCGTTGGCCTCCTGCTAGGTGGACACTGCCATGGCTCAGCTTAAGGTAAGCTGTCTCCAGCTACACATTTTGTGTACCTAGAGTTGCCTACCTTAAATCAAGCTGCCTTGTCTAGTGTAGTACAGCAGACCAGGCCCTAGGCACTACAATAATACTACTGCTACTAAGTCAACCTCACTAGGTCTAGGAAACATTCTTGTAGTTGATGAATAGCTCAAGCCTGCATTCTTGACACAGACAATGGCACATTTATATTAGAACGTAGGATCAGGCTGTTACAAAGATGATATTCTAAAAAGCAATATTATTAAAATCACGGTTCTTTAAACATCCTTTTGATCCAATCCATGTTTACACAGATTTTTTTTTACCCTGTGGTCATTTAAATTATTTATCCAACCTCCTCTATCCCCCAGGTGTGCATAGTATTTTACTGACAAAGAAAGAACTATGCCATGGGGCTTACACAAATGCCAAATCCTGCTCATGATACTCACATGAGTAGGCCCTGCTGAAACTTATGGGGGCCTTCCTTCAAGAAAGGGGTGAGAAACTGATGATCAATTAGAAATAATGCAGGCAGGACTGTCCATACATACAGGCTACGTCTAGACTGGCCACAAATTCTGGAAAAGGGATGCAAATCAGGTAAGTCAGCATAGGGAAATCTGCGGGGGATTTAAATATCCCCTGCGGATTTAAATAAACATTTCCGCCGCTTTTTTTCCGGCTTGGGGAAAAGCCGGAAAAAAAGCGTCTAGACTGGCGCGATCCTCCGGAATAAAGCCCTTTTCCGGAGGATCTCTTATTCCTACTTATTCCTACTTTTAAGTAGGAATAAGAGATCCTCCGGAAAAGGGCTTTATTCCAGAGGATCGCGCAGTCTAGACGCTTCTTTTCCGGCTTTTCCCCAAGCCGGAAAAAAAGCGGCTGACATGTTTATTTAAATCCGCGGGGGATATTTAAATCCCCCGCGGATTTCCCTATGCTGACTTACCTGATTTGCATCCCTTTTCCAGAATTTGTGGCCAGTCTAGACGTAGCCACAGGGGGTGTGTCTAGACTACATGCCTCCTTCGACGGAGGCATGTAGATTAGCCAGATCGGAAGAGGGAAATGAAGCCGCGATTAAAATAATCGCGGCTTCATTTAAATTTAAATGGCTGCCCCGATCTGCCGATCAGCTGTTTGTCGGCAGATCGGGAGAGTCTGGACGCGATGCCCCGACAAAGAAGCCTTTCTTCATCGACACAGGTAAACCTGGTTTCACGAGGCTTACCTGTGTCGATGAAGAAAGGCTTCTTTGTCGGGGCATCGCGTCCAGACTCTCCCGATCTGCCGACAAACAGCTGATCGGCAGATCGGGGCAGCCATTTAAATTTAAATGAAGCCGCGATTATTTTAATCGCGGCTTCATTTCCCTCTTCCGATCTGGCTAATCTACATGCCTCCGTCGAAGGAGGCATGTAGTCTAGACACACCCAGGGTGTGGAAAGGGTGAGTGTTCAAGGATGAAGGTAAAAATAAAGCTAATAAAATGCACTTAATGCTACACTGATTGTGCTGATTCCATGTTGTTTTTAAATACATTCTTATAGTGAAATGTTTCTGGAATGAAGGTCACAGTGGAGGTCAGGGAAGGAAGGTCTATGTGTAGTACTTGCCCTACGATACTTGGGTGAAACTGTGAAGTCTATAACAACTGTGATGTCAATGTAGCTAGGATGACACCCTTGGGTTTTTCCTCTGCCTAAGCATTGCAGTTTCTTAGATGGGCATAATTTCCAGAGAATGCCATGCAGCATGCCGACTCAGTAACCTTCAAGGAAAAGTCTGATTGTGATTTTGTTTCAGATTTACTTGGTTGCTCCCTAGGGATTGCATGATAGGAATTCATGAGGCAGATTTATGAATCTTATACCTAGTAGAGAAAATGGAAAAGCTGACCTAAGCAGAAAAAAATGATCAGCAAAAATAAAGAACGTATATGGAAAATATGAGCTAATTAATTTCCAGTCACATTAGATAATCAGGAAATGACAACAACATTAATATTTGCAATTGTGTGGCACCTTTCAACTAAGGATAACAAAGCACTGGACATGCACTAGACTAAATAATTGAGCAGTATGACTGTTCTGCCTGCGTTAAGACCCACTCATTGCTATTTGTCGGTCTAATTCTTTCTTGGATTCTGATCCCTTATACTTTTTCAGTGTAAAGGATTCTTACAGTGGGTGTACATTTTATTTATGCTCACTTGAAGTCCCCTTTACGTGGCTAGAACAATCTAAATGGTCCTTTATGTAAATGAGAATCAAGTCTTGTGCATTACAGTTTTTAAAATTATTTGCCCTAAATTGCTGTTTTGTACATAGTTAAACCGCTGCTAATTGCCAGAAGGGTGGCAGTACTTCACTGATGGCTCACATCATTCACAGCATGATGACTTGGGCATTATCTTAATTTCCAGCACTGCTCCATTTCTTTTGATCTCCCTCATTGCTATGATGCAAGGTTATGTTCCTAATTTGTAACAGTGACATAGCTCTTATATTGTACCTTTCATCCACAGTTCTCAGCATGAATAAAGCAATTATCATTAGCTCCATTGTATAGATGGGGAAACTAAGGCACAGAAAAGGGAAAATTATTTGCGTAAGGTTACTGGCAGAGCCAGTTATAGAACCCACTTCTTCTGAGACTTGGTCCAATAGTCAATAGATCACATTACCCAGGATAGTAGATAGTAGTCTTGCAAGAAAGGGATTATTTTTCTTATTTGGTAAGCAAAAAATCCAAGCAACAACAAATGTATGTATGTGTTTGTACGTATGTCTTTGTATGTGTTTCTGTATTTCATTGAGCGAATTATAAGCATGATTGTATCTAAAGCAGATAGACTTTTTTTTCTAACATCAGTTCTTATATAGAGACATTTTAAAGAAATAGCCACTCTAGTTAGTATATAAACCTAACACACTATTCATTTTAAATTGGCAATCAACAAGTTTAGGCTTGAAATGAGCAGATTTCTAATCAGAAAAGTGAAGTTCTGGAACATCATTCCACGGGAAGCAGTGGGGGCAAAAAACCTACCTGGCTTCAAATTCTGAGCTTGATAAGTTTATGGAGAGGGTGATATGATGGGAGTGATTAAAATGACACATGGCCCATTGGCTATTGTGAGTACAGGTTGAACCTCTGTTCTGGGACTATCTGGTCTGGCAACATCTGTGATCTGGTAGGACCACGGTTGTTGCTGGAGTAGAGAGCTCCAACTGCAGAGGTTGAGAGTGGCTGGAGGTGGAGCCCGTCTGGTGGGCTGGCAGCCTGCAGGCCAGTAGCCTGGGGGAAGGCAGCCTGGCCAGCAGCTCATGGGACCAGCAGCCAGGAATGGAGCCTGGCTGGCAGGCCATGCGGGGCTGGGTGGCTGGGAGCAGAGCCCCAGGAGTGGAAGGCGCCCTGTGTGGGGATGGGCCCCCAGAAGCAAAGCCATGCAGCTGGGAGCAGAGCTCTTTGAGTGAGGCTGGCAGTCTGTGGGCCTGGTGGCTGGGAGCAGAGGCCTGCAAGTGGTCCAGGTACAGTGGAGCCAGGCAGTTGTGCCAGTGCAGCCTGCTGGCCAGGGCAGTGGCTAGGGCAGTGGCCAGCAGGGGAGCCCCAAGAGAACCGGAGGCCTGACTGGCAAATGCTAGGATTCTTGTTCTACTGAAGTGTATTTTTGTATTGGCCTAAAGCTTCACAAGACAAAAGAAAGATAGATCTGTGTTATCTTTTATTTATTTAATGAAATAATTATGCAAAATTCCATTACTTTGTTCAGAGACTCTGATCATGAAATCACTTTGGGATACATGACATGGCTTACAATTTAGCAAGATGCTTCTGCTGCTAATATCTGAGGCTTAATCCCAGTGAATATTTGGTTCTTATTATGATTCTCTTGCTCCCTAATAATACAGTCAGTGTCAGATCCTAGCAGAAGCTATGAGGTGTGAGGTTACCTCTGCTGTACAAGACAAAGCATACAGTTATCATTTGGCATAGACAGCACTATTATTATTATTTGGATGCATTGTTGAGTTTGCCTATGAAAAGCAATCATTGAACTGAAGAAGATATAAAATGTTTTTCAGACAAAAATTAGAGAGCATAATAATTGATGTGGCCACAGCTCCAGAAGCTGAACTGAGTATTATGGCTGTGGTTGTCGAAAGAAAGAATTTATATTGGAAGGTAAAAGATGCAAGAGGAGAGCATTGTAGACAGAGTTGGAAATAGCGTAGTAATCTTTCACATACCATTTGTTTATGTGGTGTCCAGAATGTGTTGGATGCTTTATGGACAATGACCAGGCCCTCATCGCTTATGAGCTTAAACAGAAACACAATAGGAAAAGCGAATACAAAAATAAAGGAAGCAGGTATGTAAGTTAAAGACAAGAGTTACAATGAGTTAGTTTTGATGATTCTACAAATGTTTGGTGTCTTGTTATTTTGTTGAATTGGTTACGGTTGAGCTGACAAAGAAACTAAAAAGTTGTCTAAAAAAATCTTGGCAACATAATGAGTCCTCAGAACATTATTGTAGGACTGGGAATAAAGATGAATCTATAGCAAACATCCTCACTAAAGGGTCAAAAAAACAAGGAGAAGAAGAGTCTAGAAAAGAATTATCTTCTTACTAATGAAAAGTCATTGTAATAGAGAAACAAGTGCAGCAGGAATATCCTTTTGTATGCTCGATGACAAGAAATGTACGGGAGAATGATGGTGAGGGAGACAGTGATTTAATATAATTGAAAAGGAAGGACAAAAGTGGTAGAGCTTTGTTTTTCTTTCACTTTCACTTTTTGGGCCACATTTCTGCACTTGGGAACATCTGTACTGCTTCCACTGAATAACCCTCCAAATACTCAAGAGGGTTTGTCCTCTGATGGTAAGAAAAACAGTTTTTCTTAGCTTGGATTCTTGAAGAAAGGAGCTGGAATACCAGATAAGCCAAATTATAGCACTTCCCTCCAAGCAATCCAGAATCAGTTCTCTCAGTACCTCATGCTCCGTCACATCAGCAGTTCAGCTCTCCTGTGTGCTATGGGCTTCTATTCATAAGACTTTTTAAAATCTCAAATTAATTGTCAATTAAATGAAGGTATGTCACATATTTATAAGGCCTAGTATTCACAAACATATAGGTTGTGTCTAGACTGGCCAGTTTTTCCAGAAAATCAGCCGCTTTTCCGGAAAAACTTGCCAGCTGTCTACACTGGCCGCTTGAATTTCCACAAAAGCACTGACTTCCTACTGTAAGAAATCAGTGCTTCTTGTGGAAATACTATTCTGCTCCCGTTCAGGCAAAAGTCCCTTTTGCACAAAGCTTTTGCGCAAAAGGGCCAGTGTAGACAGCTCAGATTTGTCTTCCGCAAAAAAGCCCCGATCGCGAAAATGGCGATCAGGGCTTTTTTGCGGGAAAGCACGTCTAGATTGACACAGACGCTTTTCTGCAAAAAGTGCTTTTGCGGAAAAGCATCCGTGCCAATCTAGACGCTCTTTTCCGCAAATGCTTTTAACGGAAAAGTTTTCCGTTAAAAGCATTTCCGGAAAATCATGCCAATCTAGACGCAGCCATACAAATGTGTGTCACCTGGATCAAATGTAGGCAGTGTCCACACTAGCCTTGACAAATATAAGTTCCTTGATTGAATTGGCAATTGAGGGGACAAACAGCCGAGTGTAGACACATACTACCTGAAGATGGCTGTCTGGATTAATTAGCTAATGCCAAGCAGCAAGTGATGTTAGTGAAAAAAGGAAACACACCATAGGGCTGTCCAAAACTGTATCCTTTTAGTTGAGGGAGCTGACCCTCTGATTATCAAGACAGTTCATAATTTCAGGATTTGCCCCTGAAGGAGTTGGGGATAGTTGTGGTCTTATCAGATGGAACAAATGTTCTTGAAAGAGAGTGGCGAAGATTGCCAAGGGAAGTGCCAGTGGGGTACAGGTAGGGGTCAGAGACAGGTGCAGAAGGGGCAGCGAGGGAAGGAATGATGCAGCTGGGATGGTGTCCGTGGATCTGTTAAAAACCAGAGGTACTGAAGTTATACTTTAAATCTATCAGTCCAGGTATTTCCCTGCTATGTGGGCAAACTCCACACCTCAGTAACCCTCAGATGCTAAATGCGCTCTAGGCTATATGAAGTCACATGATTGTACTGATACATAAATATGCAGAGAATAAATACAGGAATCTGCAGGGATTTTTCAGTATTAACCTCCTTTGAATTTGTAATCCAATCCCAGTCCTACAGCCAAGCCTCTTTTACACTTTTTCTTGGCATGGCATGGAGAACGATCCATTGCCCATGCATGAAAAGCTCCATACCACTAGTCTATAGGCAACACTGCCATCCTCAGAATGGGATCAGACCTGCTCAGATGTGTCATGACTATTGATGAAGGCTGAGTTTTGTATCAGATGGCAGGCATCTGTGCTATCAGGAGAGGCAGATCTATCACCTCTAGTGCTATGAAATCCCAAGGATCCATGGTGTGCACCATAGTGGCAATTGGGAAGTCCTAGATATTAAGCAGACCTTTTTTTTCCCTTTCATATTAGGTATCCTGTACTTTATTTAGCATCTGATATTAATAACTTTATGTAATGTATTTAATTACCTGATAATTAAAACCCTTGACTGACTAGATTCTCAGTGCATATTATTTCTATTTACAACCCTCTCTGTTACCTTTAACATCCACCTCATCCCAGTCCACCATTACAGAGCCTCTTTACTCTTCTGCTTCTGCCTCTGGAACAGCATTTCTGCAGTTCTCTGCTGCATCAATTTTCCATTTGATTTCAAGCCTCATTGTATCTTTCGTCACTTGGCTCTAAATTTTTCTACCCCTTTGATATTTATTATTTAATTCTGTAGAATACTTGGGGATACAATTTGTATGGAGGATGATACTGGACTTGGAACATCAGTTACAGAATTCAGATCCACTGATATGTGGAACTGAGGTTCCTGTTTCTAACTGTACCATGTTTAAGAAGGCACTTTGCAGACCAACTTGTTATCTCTTTCCTTGCAGCATGCCATTGATGCAGATAATGCAGGAGTCAGTCCCATAGGAAACTCGTCTAACAACAGCAGTCACTGGGACCTTGGAAGTGCCTTTTTCTTTGCTGGAACAGTCATCACAACCATAGGTATCTTTATATTTTAAGGTAGATGGTGACATTGAACAGTGTAGAGTGAAATAAGATTCACCATGTTTCAGAGAGACAGGCAAAGCAACAGAACTGCACCATTTGGGTTGCTCTGACTGTATCATTATGTGGTGTATCTGACACTGAGCCCTGGGGTGCACATCAGGAATTCCTTATATAATGATAGTTCAAGAAAGCAAGGCTGGCAGAAAGCAGAAATTTTCATAGTTCTGTAGCCTTGTTATTCCTCGTACAGGTGGCTGCCTACTTGGCATGGCTATGCAAACCATCTCAGTCTCTGAAGGTCAAGCACAAATGCCAGATGCTTCAGATGTGGGTGTAGAAAACCTGGTACTGGTCATTAATGGAATAACTTTCCTCCAAAGGTAATTTCTTCCTAATCACATCAGTCAGTAATTGGCTTATGCTCTGAAGCATGAGATTTTATAGCCCTCATAATTGTTTCTAGATTCTAGTTATTTTAACTAGTGGTATATTCATTGTCCCTATAAAGGTTTAATCATTTTAAAAATCTTACAAAACTTTTGCCTAAATGATAACTGGTAGCAATGAGTTCAACAAGTTAATTATGCATTGTGGAAAAAAAACCCACAACCCTTTTCTTTTACCAGATTTAAAACTGTTTTCTTTAAATGTCACTGAATGTCTCCTTGTTCCTGAACTACGTGAAAGACTAAATAGGAATGCTCAATTTACCTATTTTATTCCACTAATATTTGTATTAATCTGTCAGGTTCCCTCTTGTATTCTCCTAAATAGCCCCAATCTTTTCAGTCTCTCCCAATTTATGAATGAATTCTTTACCCAACTAATGACTTTTGTCACTGTCTTTGATTTAATTCTTCTGAGGACACTCAATTGATGATCTTTGTGTTTACCAGCAGCTCATATTTCTGTGGAAAGTCAATAATTGAGGTGTTATTCATACTGATTTATTTTTACATAAAAATGTTTGGAATCTTCATAGATGGCATATTATAGTTCACAGCTTGATTCAGAAAAGCATTGAATCATATGTTTAGACTTTGTTGATTGCAGTAGGATTTAAGTATATGCGTAAAGTCAAGCATGTACTTAACTGACTTTCCTGAATATGGATACTGTCCTGAATCAGACCCTGTGATTAGGGTCTTGTTTACAAAAATCAACACTAGGATTTATCAGTTACAATTTTGAATTTAATCTGATTTTTCCTTTATATTTTTAAATAATTCATTTGTGGGTGTGTGGTAATTTTTGGAGTAGATAAGCAACAAACCACTATAATGAATGGTTTTAATGAAGACCCTAAAATAATCATAACTCTAATATTGAGGGTGATACAGTGAAGAATACTGTTTCCTCTCTTTAATGGTAATCATGTTTCCCAAATGACCATTGAAGTAATAAATCACTGTCCAGAGACACATGGAGAGTGGAGAGAAAGGAGGAACATGTACATACTGCAGTGGCTGAAGGTGTTTCACTTGTTTGTGCAGAGGCATTATTACTCTTCCTTCCCTAGTGCTGGGAAAATGCACTCATTATTGGCCTGGCTAAATTTTTTAAAATGTCACAGCGTGTTCTCCTTTTCTACACACACAAGTCTTCTGGCACTTTCCAGGTATGTCTATGAAGCAAAGTTATTTCGGAATAATGGCCGTTATTCCCAAATAACTATGCAAGCGTCTACACAGCATTTCCGTTGTTTCGAAATAATTTTAAAATAATGGGCGGCTTATTCTGAAATCGGTAAACCTCATTCTACAAAGAATAACGCCTATTCTGAAATAGCTATTTCGAAAAAGGTGTGTAGAAGCTCCTTTGCTACAATTTTGAAATAGCGCCTCACAAGGGCCATTCTAACTTATTCGTCCCCAGTGCCTCTTGGGGCTCTGAATAAAGGTAACATGTCTACATTAGGGAAGCCTGCCTCAAACTAATTTTTAAGTTTCCTTGTAGTGTAGACATGCTATTTCGAAACAAGCTATTTCAGAATAACTATTCTGAGATAGCACATGGAGGCTAGGTCTACACTATACATCAACTTTGAAATAAACTAAGAGGGTGATACTTTCCCTATGGTTTCCGGGCAAATTACTCTCTAAAGGTATGTCTACACCATGGCAATATTTCGGGAATACTTCCAGTATCCTGAAATAGCTCTTCCACGTCTTTTGAACAAACCCGTTATTTTGAAATATAACAGGCTCATTATTCTGATGTCCCTGCAAACCTCGTTCCACGAGGATTAAGGGACATTTCAGAAGAGCAGTTTATTTCAAAATTTGGCACTGTGTAGACAGCACCAAATTACAAAATAAGCTATTTCAAAATTAACTTGAATTGCATAGTTTATTTCGAACTATGGGTGCAGTGTAGACGCACCCTAAAGGGTATGTTATTTTGAGTTATAGTGCAGCTTATTTCGAGTGTATTTCAAAATAGAGCGCTATTCTGAAAAGTCCCTTAATCATCATAGAACGAGGTTTACAGGGATGTCAGAATAGTGAGCCTGTTATTTCAAAAGCTATTTCAAAATAATGGGCTTGTTTAAAAGACACAGAAGAGATATTTCAGGATACTGGAAGTATCCCGAAATAGTACTGCAGTGTAGATGTATCCTTAGGGTGCATCCACACTGCACCTTAGCTAGAAATAAGCTACACAATTTGAGATATGCAGATTGCATAGCTTATTTCAAGTTAATTTTGAAATAGCTTATTTCATCACTTGGAGCTGTCTACATAGCACCACATTTTGAAATAAACCACTATTTCAAAATGTCCCTTAATCCTCACGGAACATGGTTTACAGGGACATCGGAATAGCATGCCTGTTATTTTGAAAGATATTTTTAAATAACGGGCATGCTGTCAAGACGCGGAATAACTATTTCGGTATACTGGAAGTATCCTGAAATAGCACCGAATGTAGATATACCCTCAAAATCCAATCCTATTGCCAGTATTAGCCTCCCACAGCCCCCTGGTGCTGTGGCTGTAGTAAGATTGTGGGGCCCTTTGGGCAAAAGGCTTCTTGCTGGTAGTTGGTATGAGAGTTATTCTTTGTACTCGAAGGCCTTCTACACTGATAATGAGTTCTGAAGTTTGAAACCAGAGCTGGAGTCCAAACCAAACGTGACCTAAGGTGTTCAGTCTGAACAGAGAGCTTCAATTTAGCACAAACACACAGCTAATTATGTGTTAATTAGTGTTTGCTTTCTCTTGAGGCAGCCCTGTGAGTTACCTAACAATGAAGAACATGAAGACATATAGGAGTCTTTATTACCACATTAACAATGCTATTTAAATGTAAATAATCTCCAGAGAGAATTCTCAAAGAGCAGCTTGTGAAAGCCCATTAAAAATAATGAAAAATAAAACTTAGGCTTTTTTATTATTAAATTAAAAAGAAGAGTGAATAAAAGAAGTCTTTGAAGCCTTATGCTAGCACAGCAGCAAGAACTGGAAATGGCAATTTGTATAGTCTATGGTAAGGAGCCTATGTAATTCAGAACTGAAAACTGCAAATGAGAATATTCAGGTGAGTCATCCTCCCATCAGGAAGCAATTGACAGAGTTCAAATGTGGCAGCAGCATGGAAGAGATAGGCCAGGGCTCTAATCTAAAGGTTTCCTGTAGCGTACTGTGCAGCTGCCACGCTGAATAAATGTAGCGCAGTTACTCAAACAACAACTTTAGTTGGGAAGATGAATCCAGAGGAAAATAGTAGTAACTGAGGGTCGCATGTGAATAACTAATACTGGTTTCCAATGGGCACCACTAAAAAAGCCAGACTGTTTGATCTCTGTTTGATGGACATAATGCGGGAGAAAGCATGTAAGGAAACTTGCTTTTTTTTCCCCAGAAATTATTTACAGTCAGGATTTGACATAAAGGTACCTGAAGAAGAGGTCATGTCAGAATTGTAAAGTTATGCTGATAATTTTTCTCTCCAGGGTATGGGAACATTGCCCCAAGCACTGAAGGAGGCAAAATTTTCTGCATTTTGTATGCCATATTTGGGATTCCACTGTTCGGCTTCCTGCTGGCTGGAATTGGAGACCAACTTGGAACCATCTTTGGGAAAAGTATCACAAGAGTGGAGAAAGTTTTCCGAGTAAGCTCATGGTTAGAAATCTTTGCTGGTGTGGTCTAATTTGTTTAACCTCAAATACTGCTAGCACTACATAGAATCTTACAAGGTTTTGCATGCTGGACACATATATCCTTAACTGCATAATTTGTTTGTATGATTGTCTTCATTTTCAATGCAGGAAATGTCAAAGTGATACAGATTCTGTGGGACCAGGTATACATAGTAACCCTCAGATGCATCAGTTGGGAAAACAAAAATAAGTTTTGTGAAGCCTGATTTCTAGGGTGAACTATGTAGAACTCAAAATAAGTGGTAGCTGAAAGGTCTCAAAATAGAGAAAAACAGACAGATGGAGCCAGATCCATAGTTGGTGTAAATTAGCATAGCTCCACTAACTGTGTTGAAGCCAGCTGAAAGTCTGGTCCATAGTTCCTCCCTTTCTCCACAGCTTTTATCACACTTGGTACTACTTACATATTTTATACCAGTTCCTAATGATACAAAGCAATCTGGAGTTGAATGGTCTAAGTGCAATGACCCCAGAACATGGTCCATTCTGTTGAATTACATCCCACAGAAGTACTGCTTCTTCATCAAACACTTCACCTGGAAGTGGTATCATAGCACTGGCTAATGCTGCCTTACTGACATCGTGGTTTCACTACAAGGAGTCATGCTTTAGATGCAGGACTTCCCGGAGTTATGTGACCATATCATAGTTCTCTGGTATGTGGCATAACGGGAGGCAAGTCTTGTTGGGATAGTGTAGATGAGAGATTGTCCATCCTGACTATTTTAATTAGCCCCCGTATCTGAAACAATCCCACAAATACAAAATACTTTCAGTTGATTTTGGAACTAAAATAATTGATCATTAGACTAGAGTATGAGTAATTGCTCCGTTTAGCCACCCATGAAGTATCCAGTCCATACCTTAGGAATATCTTTTGGCCTCCATTTTCAAAAAATGACTAGTGATTTTGGATAACTCAGTTTTTACATGCCTCACTAGAGACTGCTTGAAAAATCTTGATTTTCAGAAACTGCTGAGCATCTACTTTCTGAAAATCTGATCCCTTGAAGATGTCTCAAGTTGGGCACCCACAATTCAAGGGATACAAAATTTCTAGTCACTTTAGAAAATTTAGGCCCCCAGGCTCATATTTTCTACTAAAGCCAATTTACTTCCAATCATTCATGGAAGCCTTCCATTGGGATTATTTCAAGGAGAAAGCATGGGCCAGTGGGTAAGATATGGGTTTGGGAATCTGGAAACATTGGCTTTGTTCCCAGCTCTGCCTCTCCCTCCCATATTTACAGAGAGGAAGAAGCTAAGGTCCTGAGCTTTTAAAGAGCTTGTTTTCCAAAGACAGGATCCTTAAATTCTTAGTATCTCATTTTTTTCTCAGTAAATATGGTAATTGTATGCCCACATCATAGAATTACTTTGAAACCTTAAAGCTGAATGGAATTGCCACTATTTTCTTGGAATATTATTCTCATTCCTCACCATTGTCCATTTTCCTTTTCTTGATTTGATGCCTTTGCTCCTTGTTTCTCTCTTTTCAAACCATTCCCCATCTTGGTATTTGTATCCTTCCAAAACCTGTGGTGGCAGGTTATGTTGCTCCTTTACTTTGCAGAGCTACGCAGATTTAATCCTTTTATTATTCCCTCTCATATTCATCATTTCAACTAATTAATAATTTTTGTTATCGTGGTTCTGCAGTACTTCAGATTTGTCTACACCTGTGTAGCACTGAGATGGAACAGCTGAATGCAGCATTTTAGGGGAAGTTCTAGAGTCCCCACACATTCCAACAGCATCTAAACAGACTATTCTGAAGAGCTGCTTGACATCAAAATTGACATCTCATGTTGGCATTTTGAAGCTGTAGCCAAAAGGGCGGGCAGAAAAGAGTCAAAGGTGAATTTAGCTCAGCCTAGAAACTCTAAGGGTACGTCTAGATTACATGCCTCTGTCGCCATGTAGATTAGGCTACCAGACATAGGAAAATGAAGTGGCGATTTAAATAATCGCCGCTTCATTTAAATTTACATGGCTGCCGCGCTGAGCCGACAAACAGCTGATCGGCTGTTTGTCGGCTCAGCACGATAGTCTGGACGCGCGGGTGTCGACATCAAAGGCATTTGTTGACCACCCAGGTATACCTCATCCCAGGAGGTATACCTGGGTGGTCGACAAATGCCTTTGATGTCGACACCCGCGCGTCCAGACTATCGCGCAGAGCCAACAAACAGCCGATCAGCTGTTTGTCAGCTCAGCGTGGCAGCCATGTAAATTTAAATGAAGCGGCGATTATTTAAATCGCCGCTTCATTTTCCTATGTCTGGTAGCCTAATCTACATGCCTCTGGCGACAGAGGCATGTAGTCTAGACGTACCCTAAGATATTTCCCCCAAAGAGGAGCAGCCAGCCTGCCAGACCTGGGGGCCAAGCAGGGAGGGCAAGCAGGATGCACCTTCTGAGAGGAACGTGGGCAGGGTTACCCTGGGGCATCTGGGGAGGCACTGCTCATGCTCTGTGGTGTGTGAGTGTGCATGGGTTTTCTGAATCCTGTTTCCACTCCCTGTGCAGTGGAACTGCACTGGTTCACATGGATGTAGGTTGTTGTGGCTGCATAGAATGCTGTGTGTGTGTGTGTGTGTGTGTGTCAGGTTTTAGCCTTCAGCGCAGATCTCTAACCATCCAATTCGTTCTCTTAACAACTCCATTGTTCAGTGCAGCAGTCTTGCTGTGAGCAGCCATCCCACACTTTGTGACAGACAGCTCATCTCTGGCACCCCAAAGCATATCTGGTAAGGTAAAACAGAGGCTTCTTTCCCAGAGAATAACACTATAGCACAGGCCAGTTGTCTAGCAAGACCTGGGCATTCTCACAAAGTCTCATTTATTTAACAGCATAGATTAGAACCTGAGACGTCACATTCCCCTCACACACTAAGCAGCCCATGTGTGCTGCACTCAGAGTCATTTCAAGAGCAGGTTGCACTCTGGGCTGGGGGAGGGGAGCTGCTCTTATGGAATGTGCACGGCACCCACGCTATTGACAAAGAGTGCTTCGGCAGAGGCGTTGGATGCGTGCCGCTGCTTAGCTGGCATTCCAAAAGCAATTTTGGCACTGCATCTGAACATATAAATAGCCGCCAAAACAGCCATTCATTTGCTTGCAACGTATAGACTATTTGAGTCCTCTTCCAGGGCCTTAATTATCTTTTAACAGCACACTCAGCTTGGGTGTGACAGGGCAGTCACTGAGGTTTAAATAAATACCAAGGGCTAAATTCTCCACTGCTGTGTGGGTGCACAGCACTAGTGAGCAGGGAACATGGGGAGGAGCCTCTTTTTCCTGCTGCAGGCAGCAAAGCAGGATCTCTCCTTAGTGCTGGAAAGCAGTAGGTGGTGGACCCTGACTAATGAGGCCCTTTGCTGCAGCTTCAGGAGGTGTAGTCTGCTGGAAGAGGGCTGTGTCCAGGCCTACCACCCAGCTGGTACTGTGCTCACCGGCATTCTTATGCTGGGTCACTTGCTGCTGATTCAAAGCAGTATTAAAATGCACCCCTAAGCCCATCTGAGGGAATCCTGTATAAATACGTTTTCTAGTAATGAAGATAATAACAATAATCACTTTTATTTGACAGCGGTTTCCAGGCACTGCAGAAGCGAACTCTGAATCAAGGTGGCATAAAGCCATAAGCTAAACAACAACACTCCTACATTTTTAAAGCTTTCTATGTACAGCCCACGGTTGCTTCTGCAACAAACACCAGTGATTTAGGAATCCTTAGCATTAAAAGCAAACTATTTTCTTTCAGTCTTTTCCTAGACACGCCTAGAGGTTATAAGCTTCTAAAAGTAGAAGGAAAAATCTTCCATAGTCTGCCTACTACAGAATGCACCTGCTGCCATTATTATAAGGTTAATTTTAGGGCAAACTAAATAGCTATCTGATTCAGATCTTTAAAATCTGTTTAGAATCAAGTTGAAAGAAGATCAGATGAGTATATTGGAGTGAACCTACTCTCGGTCTTAAAGTTTGTTAAAAGAACATTAATATCCAAGAGCTGTGTTATGTCTCTAAGACAGTAGTTTCTCAACCTTTTTGCATCTTCAGACCTCTAAAAAACTTTGAATAGAAATGCGGGCCCCTTTGGAAATCTATTATCTGTGTAGTTGAATTCCATTCATTCAGTTTTCAGTCTTTCATGGACCATTAAGACATACTCTGGCAGGCCCCCAGGCATCCACAGACCACAAGTTTACAACTACGGGTTTAGGTCATAGCACTACATTGGGAGCGGCACAGAGCTGCACTGCCCAGTGGGAACTCTGGGAGGTATTCTGTAGAGGTAAACTGTCGTTATTGAAAGGGAGGGACTTTACAGATATAAAAGCGACGCGGAGTCCTGTGGCACCTTATAGACTAACTGAAGTGTAGGAGCATAAGCTTTCGTGGGCAAAGACCCACTTCGTCAGATGCATGCATTACTCGACGAAGTGGGTCTTTGCCCACGAAAGCTTATGCTCCTACACTTCAGTTAGTCTATAAGGTGCCACAGGACTCCGCGTCGCTTTTGCAGATTCAGACTAACACGGCTACCCCCTGATACTTTACAGATATACTAGATCTATTATCTCTCCTTTAGGGTTTCAATTTTGATATGTCCTTTTGATCTTCCCTTATGAAGCCTGGCATAGCTACATGAGGTCTGGCCAAAAAGTTCTTTGAAAGTAGCATTCACTATTATTTGCTAAATAGTTGTAGGTTTTACACAGAGTTGTTCAACCATCTTGTCTGCACCACTGAACTTGAGAATAGCCCAATAAAAAGTAGTTCCTAGCAGACAAATAGGAAAAAAGATACTAAAAAGCTGATGAACTCCATTCTAAGCAGATAGCATTTACTTCACTTTCTGTAAATTTGATTCTTGTTTGTCTTCCTGGGTGCATCAGATCTGTCCGCCTTGCTCCACTCTCCCACCACCACTATCTTAGCTACCCTGGGAATAGAGCTCTGTGGCCAATCTGAATTAATTTTCTATAGTATAAACTAAACCAGGAATGCTTTAGCACTCCCAAGGGTAGAAAATGTGATAAAAGTGATTTCTGGAGCACAAACTAGTGCAGAAGGGCAGAAATTAAGCCGTTTAAAACTACTATTGTTTTCCATCTTTGAGTATCTCCCCTCTTTCCTCCACATTTACCTTTTTACCTGTCCACTTGTCTTTTTTCATTCTCATTTGTTTTTTTCTCTTCTTGTTTTCTCTCTAACATCCACATTAAACTTGTAATGTTGTGTGAGAATCAGATCCCAATGGAGTTCTTAAACAAAGGTTAATTTCAAATGAGACCACATCTTTCTCGGCACTGTTGAGTATGAAAGCCAGGCTGGGGGGAGGTAGCGGTTACTTTTGATGTATCCTGGTTGTCTCTTCTCTAGTAATGTGATGCCAGAATCAAGAGGCTCTGCTTGTTTCCCAGCAAGCAGGAGTTATTCAGTGCTTACACCTCTGTCTGATCCAAATTTGCATCCATTTCCTTTCTCTGTGAGGAGCTAAACTAGACAGACAGATGGGAACATTTTCAAACACAGAAGGTCACATCAAGGTCAGAATTGAGCCATGACAATGGCATCACTGTGGATTTACACCAATGAGATCAGAAAGTGACTCATAGTTAACCAAAGTGGGGAAGTCTTCATTTTAACCTAAACTGATGCATTCACTAGAAATCATCTAAATGCATCCCTAAATGCCTGAAGCTGGATGCCATTTTCTCCATGTTTTTTATTTTTCAAAATTGTTGAAGCTGTGACCTGTCTGACACAATCCAGAATAGACTGAATTAGTGTTTAAATAAGTGAGAAGCTTTGCATTTCTGTTTCCCAAGTAAATCCTGAAATATACTAAATCAACTTTACTTGTGTCTATAATGAAATTCTGCCACATTTATGTTTTGGGCCAGTATCAATGTATGAAACCAGATACTCAAAAATCTTCAAAGAATCAAACATTTTCTGCAATCTTTTTTTTAAAGCAATGGTGCTCACTGAACTTTCCTATGAGTAGAAGTCATATCATATTTGTGAATTCAAGAACTGCAGTAGCGAGGTGAAACAGAATAATGGCCTATCTCTCTAATCCTGTATCTTGTCATTGATGTTGGCTTATATCCAGATATGACATAATGCCCTTAATGTGCAATATTAATCCAAGAGAGTATAAAATGAATAAATTGAGACTTTAGTCTCCTGAGCTGTTAGTCTGGCTCTTCCATCAACATTTATTTCAGCAAAAGAAAAGTTGGATCAGCCACTATTGAAAAGAACAGGTTAAATCATAACATTTAATCTCAACATTTTCATTTCTGAAAACTTGTTGTATTGGTAGGATCAGAAAGAGATATAATTTATTTAATCCAGCAAAGTAGCAAGAGCTATGATAGTTTTAATTTGATTTCCCTCGTGCTAGTGAAAATGACATTTCTTTTTCTTGATAAACTTGCTAAGTCAATTGTAGAAGTTCAGATAGAAATGATGTAAACCACAATCTCTGGGAAGCAAATACTTCTGACAGACACAAGGTTACCTTGCTGTTAAAAACAAAAAAGATGATGTAACCCTTGAAGAGAATCATTACACAAAGCCTTGAGGTGAACTGACATGAAACATGTTTAACTTATATTGTGATTCTGCCTCTTCATAACAGCAGTTGGGGATTTGCTTCTTTGAAAGTGTTGTTTTGTTTTTTGCTTCTCATATAGCAGAGTATCCTGCTTAGAAAGAGTAAACTATGAGGAGAGAGCTTGCATGGACAGAAGGAAGTTTATTAGTGATCAGATTTATAAGACCATTGTTGTGTAACCCACACACCTATTGGATGTGATACACTGTCCTATGTAATGGCACCTAGACCACCTACAGAGAGAGAAAGAATGAGTTTGCTACACAGCCTTAGCTGAGAGCCAGGTGGCTTTTAGCTCAAACAGTGAAAACTCATGAACTAATCTCCAGAGCTCCCAGGTTTGGTTCAGCCTATTGGTATTACACTAGCACCAATTGCAAGTGGTTTTGAATAGTTTCATGTGTTAACTGTCTACCAGTTTACATATCCAGCCTAGAACATCTACACTACAATTCCATGAGGAGGTCATATATCCTAAACAGAAACAAATGGGCCTAAAAGGTTATGTGAAATTGATTCAAACAAAAGATGGTCATGAACCCAACTCTCAGATCTGAGTAGCTGTGAACCCCCTGAAAATGAAATCTAGAACCAGATCCAAGTTTTGTGAATGGTTTTTTATCTTGAAAATTGGCTGAAACAAAACTCTGGATCCAAACTTCCCCAAAAATCTAATTCAAAATGTAGATGGGATCCAAAACTCAAAGATGTTCAGATCTGAGGTTCGTTGTCTAGTTCATTTCTGATTTTTTTTATATGATTGCCATGATACATGAAATCCTTCATCTGTTTTAAATGTTTCTTATTCCTTTCCCAGACATGAATTCAGAGGGTCGCTACTGAATTATTAGGCATTAGCACTACTTCAATAATAGACAAATTGTGTGAAATTTCTGAAAGTAATGTTTTGTGACTGGGCTAGATTGGTTACTGATTCTGTCACCTAATCCATCCTTCCCTTACTCATCATCTTAGAAGATAAGCTTCTGATAGCCAAAGTTTTGCAGATGAATCCAGCAGGACTGAAGTGAAGTTCCAATAGTTTCTTGAAAGGTAAATTTCACTGCAGAAGCAGAATATGACACATCACGTTTGCCCCTGAGATTTTCTGCTTTTCCATAAAGAAGGCTCTGTGTCTTTTTGATTTCATAGTTCCCACTAGATCACTTCATTTCTTGAAAGTACTTATCTTATTCTAACTTCTTGGTTGGCATGTACACAGGACAAATGTTTCTTCTTTGACCCACAGTGTAGATCTTATTTTTCCTTTGATCCCAAGACAAAACTTCCATTGACTCCAACTCAGGTTTCACATAAGGGTACATGTAGAGAACAGAGAGATCTGTAATGCAGTAGGAGATCTGTAATGGGGTTGTAAAACAGCTCTTTTGGGTTCTGTACCATCTCTAGTCTGAATCAATTAAATACCAACAAAAATGTTCCATTGCTAATATGTTAAACTGCATTTTTCTGCAAAGGTGAGTCCTAATAATGTACTTTGACACATAAAATAATAATAATAATACAAGGCTCTTATCTAGGTCTTTTAGCATCAGATCCCAAAGTTCTTTACCAGTGAGATCAGCACCATTGTACAGATAGAGAAACTGAGGCACAAAGGGGACGTGACTTGCCCAAAGTCATTCAGCTGGGGAGGGGCCAACCCAGAACAGAATTTGAGAGTTCTAAGTCCCAATTTACTGCTCAGCCTATTAGGCAATGCTGACTCTCAGAAAGAAACAGCTTGAGCTTTATCAATCTTTAGAACAGTTCCCAATCTGTATCGTGGCTCATATTCTGATCTTAGTTATTCTATTGTAAATCTGGAGTAACAGTTTTGAAAGTCAGCCACCAATTTACATGCTTCAAAAGGAATTTAGGAGTAAAATTTTCAAAATGCTTAAATGACTTAGGAGACTAAATCTCATTAATTTTCAGTGGGACTTAGGTTAACATTTTCAAAAGTGCCTATTGACCAGATTTTTAAAGGTGTTTAGGTACTTAAAATGCAGATAGGCACCCATAGGGAGTTAGGTACCAGTGTACTTTCAAAAATCCCAGGAACCTATCTGTATCTTTGGATACCAAACTAAGTTTAAAAAATCTGGCTGTAGGAGCCTAAGTTTATTACCCAACTACCCTCAATCCTTTTCAAAATCTCTCACAATTAGGTCCTTCCGCGTTTTTCCTGGTCCCGTTATCAACTCCATGTGCATTCTGCTTCAGTTCATCAATAATTTATCCACTATATAGGAAATAATTAATCACCATGGAGTTTATACATCCTTCATTCCTCTTTATCTCATCCCTTACCTAGCTCCCCGGAGCGCCCTTATTAACAAGACTTTCACAACAATCTCATTACAGCTTTTCTAATTGCTCTTTGGGTGGCAAGCTCAATACAAAACCATGGCCGTTTGCACACATCAGCTTTACCCTGTGTCCAGCGATGGCAGGCGTGGGACAGCTGACTTTTCTAATAGAGAAAGTTGTCAATTGAAATATATCTCAAGGATTACTATTGACACCAGTGGTTAAATACACATCATACCATCTCCTAAAGAGTCTTTGAGGCTGTTGACTTTATCAACAGTATCTAGTGGGTCTCCGGGGCATAAGAAAGGGGCAGTTCTAATCTGTGGCAACTTTAAAGAGAGACCTTGAAGAGGGTCCATCTCTATCTCTATTGAGAGCCCAGAAGGTGATGAACTTGTTGGTGGTTGGTTGATAAGTCAGTCCCAGAGAGGGGCTCAGAGGGGAGAGACCATGTGTTCTGCAGAGATTTTGTCAGTATCAAGCAGAGAGGAGCACCACAATTATTGTTTTACTTTTGGAAGCTCATTACTCCTTTTCTTTAAGGGGGAAAAGACAGTGTGAAAAGAAAAGGAACATTCTTGTTGCACAAGAGATTATAGTTTCTCACTGCGCTAGAGGGAATTCAGAGTCCGATCTCTCTTTGTCTTATGCTTCTCCATTCCACATGGAATATAGGATGTTCAGCACTATCTCCTGTCTTTGCTGATTTCCGTTGCAGTCTAAGCTTCTTCCCATGTCATTTTGGTAGCTTTCGGTTCTGCTTCTATTGAATGTTTCCATGTTACCCTGGAAACATGGTCACGTCTTGCCTTTGGGGATTCTATTCAACAGCTGTCTTGTATGTCATTGGGGTATTTCCTCTATGTATGTCCTAGCCATCTCCATTTTTTAATTTCCTGTTCTACTGGTTTCTGTTTATCCTCCTCCAAAGTTCTTTATTCTGGGCATTTTTTTCTGGCTATTTGGTACTGAGGATTTGTCTAAAGTAGTGGTTTACTAAGACCTTATCACCTAAGCTCCAAGTCTCAGGACCATATCATGACTTTACAATGGTGTTAAATATTTGACCCCAACCAATCCTCGACTTCACTGAATTCTATTTGCCTACCTAATCTTCTATAGTGTTTCTATACCACCTATCCCCATAAATTATAAGCATTAAACTAGGTGATTAAGAACTGCAAAACATTATCTACAATGGATGTCAGAGTGAATTATGTTCTTTGTTTCTCCAGCCTCCACATCTTCAGTTTGTTGAATTTCTTCTTCATTATATTAAATGACTAATAATGCATGTCTCCAATAATTGTCCTCACCAGAGTCCTCCTCACTTTGCTTTCATTTAACTTTCATTTATGTTCCTGGTATTAATTCTTAAAAATAGAATACCCCACAAATATGAATGGGAAATCCATGGCTGATACAAAAAGGTTTTGTTTATTACAGGTTCTATTCTCTCCCTGGATTACAGAAAACTATAGCCATTATTTTTCTCATTTGAGAAGCAGTATGCTTTGCATTGCCTCCTGCTTGTGAATATACTATAGCAGTCCTAGCCTAAAAATCTTTGTAGCAAATATTCCCCATGCTCCTGTTACTCTTAGATCTTTCTCTAATTTATTCTAACCTTTCATAGAATGCCTGACATTATAGTATCCAAGTGCCTTTTGAGTGTGCACTCAGAAATAAGTAAATAAATCGAGAACAGTTTACTAGGTGCTAGCTGGTTACAAGATACCAGCTAGATCAAGAATCTTATAAACTAGAAATTGGACTCAAGTGTAAAATAGTTCTCTGTGTTTAACAAGTTATATGATGGAACATTTTACGAACAGGTGTAGTTGATTTTATGCCTCTTCACAGCACGGGCAGAGTTTAGGCAGGGGAGAGGAGGCAGTAGCTGTGCATACCAGGTTGTGGCTTGCTTTTCTTCGCATTCCCGGACCAACAGGGAGCGAAGGGAAAGTACTTGCATTCTGTGATTTACTCCTCTGCCTCCTCCCTTCACCAGTCAGGAATGGAGGCATGCACGGAATGCAAGTACTTTCCCCTTGCTCCTTGATAGTCCAGGAATAAGAAGAGAAGCAAGCTGTGTCCTGGCGTGCATGGCTGCTGCCCCCACTGCCCCCCCAAATCTCCACCCTTGCTCCACACCCCAAACCCAGTGCTCAAAAATGAAGTTGAAGATTGGAGAAACAATAGAGGCTAGAAAATGAAGTTCTCAGGCAGGGGATTTCTTCCACTGATGCTTTTATCAGCTCAGGCACACCAACCTCTAACCATTGGTATTTGACTCTGCTCTCTCCCAGTTCCTGCCTCTTTCCATGAATGTAGGCCCTAGCCTAAATTCTGAGGCCCAGTGCTGTCCACCTCCAGTTTTAACCCTGAGTGATTCAAGGATTTGGAGCATGTCATGTGTGTACAAGGGTGGAGTACACAGCAACTTACGTGACCCCATGGATTTGCCCATGCACAAATTAATGGGAATCAGCAGTGGCGAATCACAGCTCCAGACAGAGACTGAACATAAAGCTCCCACTACCAAGGGGATCAAAATGGTCACTGACTCCATAAGAAAATGTACAAGAAGATTATTGGACTCAGAGGGTCTAGGATGAAGAGGCTGCTGTCTTATGCAGGTCTTAACTCTGGCAAATGAATACAGAAGCCTGAAATCATTGAGATTCCTTGTTTTGGGGAGGCAAGTAATTGTTCAGTCTAACACATGGGCCTTTACCTGTATGACTCCCTGATAAAATTAACTGTTAATCACAAAGTTTAAAATCTCAGCAGACTCCACTGAAAATGAACTCACAGTAATTATCCCTGCTGTGGAAGTAGGAGACAAACAGGATTTGGAAGCACGATTAACCATTTACAGAATTGCTGGGGTTTCTATGCTATTCTTTCTGAAGTTTGAAAAAGTTGATGCTGGAAGGGAAACTTCAGGACAACGTGAAAGAACTCTTGTGTACTCTCCAAACATCATAGGTGCCAGAAAGTTTAACTGTCTCCAGGGTAGTATTAGTGATCATTCTTCCTTTTTTATTGCCCTCAATTTGGTCATATTACCATGGCAACATGTTTCAATTTCAAATGGTATGGTTTGGAAATGCCATAGCTAAGTTCCAGGCTGTATATGCAGAATCACTGTTATAGCTGAAAACAACATTTCTATCCTGGGGAATATTTTGTTCTGAGTCATGATAATTTAGGCTGCCAGTTTGGGGCCCATGATCAGAAACCACCCACAAAAGAGATAAAATAAGAGGATGCAACTGTAACAGAAAGAAGAAAAGTAATCAGTGAAAATACAATGATCTGCTGCCCCTCTAAATTAAGGCATAGAATGGCTTAGCTAGGTGTCAGACTGTAAAAACACCCAGTACACACTCCTGACTGGCAGCTGTCACAGAAATGCCATAAACTGAATGATCATAGGTAGCAAACATGATATGATGCAGCCTCTGTTGTATCTGTTCAATGAATCTCAATGGCTGTCAACTCAAAATCTTTAACCTAAGCTAAATAATTTGTGTGTATATTCTCCATGTACTCCACCCCAGGCCTGCTGACAAAGGAGGTCTAAGGGGGAGCAATTGCCCTGGAGCCTGGAGATTCAGAGGGGCCCAGGACTCCTGGCTGTTGCTGTTGTGGCAGAGGTGGTGGCCAGAGTCCCGGTCCCTTTAAATTGCTGCTGAAGTGCCATGCCATGTGCTCAGGGCTGTGCTAAGGGTTGGAGACGGTGGGTGTGCCATGCTCTGGGCAGTGCTGAGGGCTGCCTGAGGGCTGGTACTGTGTGCTCTGGGTGGCACTCCAGGCTGGCTGTTCTGCCCTGTCCCTTCTGCCCAATGCCCTGCCCCTTCCAGGAGTGAGAACCGGCCTCCTCTCACCTTGCCCACACTGTTGGAACACCTGTTTTATCCATACGTCAAATAAAATCGCTTCAAGAGTAGGACCTGAGAGAGCAGCCTTTTGACAATGTATCAATAACAACCTGTGCTTTGCCCAAACCATAAATCTGAGAATCAAGGACTTTGAAAAGTTTGGAACTGGTTTCAGATTTGATGTTGTGGTGTGGCTCCATCTCTAGTAAGAATTCAATAATGGGCCATTTTTAGTATTTAAAGCTAAGAGAAATCCATAGCAAATATCGATATAAATGCCAAAGATTTCAGCATCAAATTCCTAGAGGGTATTGGAGAACACTGAACAGTGATTCCTAAGCAACCAAAGAATCAAAGACTTCAAGCCAAAGGAATATGAAGATGAAAATATACAGCAGCTAGCTAGTTTCAGCACAATCTACATCAAGAAGTCTAGACTGGAGCACAACTTCCTTTTGATGTCTGAAGTTCTCTGTGTAACCTTTGGAAATCAAGTCCAACCAAGTCTTAGCTTTGCTGTCAGAGCTTAGTTCCTCTGTGGTTTTGATGCTTTGTTGGCTGTCACTAGGGAATTGTGCAGTAAAAGAAAAGCTCCTGAAAACACAATCTGAAGAAACCTGAATGACTTATTTCAGCTGATAGTAAAAGCCTTTTTACAGCTAACAAAGGAAAGGTAGAAATGTTCAAGCCCTTACACAGGAGAAATTTCTAGGGCCACATTTGATATTATATTTTTTGCTAAGATTTTGGAAATGTTCATGTTCATAAACTGGAAAAAAAGGACCTTTCATTGATGTGGCACTGCTGTCTGGATGTGTCCGAGTCGGCTCAGGTAGTTGCAGTGCATTTCTAAATTAGAACCAGCACAACCACCCTTAGGGTGTGTCTAGACTAAACAGTTTTTTTGAAAAAAGTGGCCTTTTTTCGAAAAAACTTCACCCAGGTCTAGACTGCCGCTGCTTTCTTTCGAAAGTAAATTGAAAGAACACAGCGGTTTTGTCGACAGCAGTAAACCTCATTTTCAAGGAAGAATGCCTTTTTCGATAGAGATCTGCAAAGAGCGTGTATGGACGCATTTTTTTTTAAACAGGCCTCCAGGGAAAAGCTCTGGTGGACACTCCATCTGCAGGAAAAACCTCTATTGTTCCTGTCTGTAGCCATGTCTTAAAGGCACAGGCACCCTGGACAGCCATTGTGGCAGGAACCCAGCCACAGAGCAAGCCACTGACCACACGACTCTCCCTGCATTTCTACAAAGTGGTCATGGCACAAGCCCAAGACCGCAGAAATCCCCTAGGTCCTTCCAAGGAGCCATCCCAAGGCTCATCCAGGAGCACGAAGAGACGAGCTCCAGCCTGGTCAGGGCCTGAGGTCCTGACACTATTGGAACTTTGGGGAGAGGAGGAATCTCTGCAGGCTCTGCATTCCTGACGCAGGAATGCAGATATCTATGGCCGCATGGCCGAGGGGCTGGCAAAGAAAGGCCATCACCCTCGGACCTTGGACCAAATGCGGGCCAACGTGAAAGAACTGAGGCAGAGCTATGCCAGCGCCCGTGAGCTCAGCTCCACCTCTGGGAAGTGCCTCAGTATTGCGCGTACTTCCAGGAGATGGACAAAATCCTGGGGGTGGGGAACCCCTCTCTGCCTGGGTTCTTGTCAAGTCCGGGTTGCAGACACCAACCCAGCACTGCCAAGAGGTGGCTGAGGACAATCCAGAGGAGCAGCAGCTGCAGGATGAGGAGGAGGAGGACCCCAACAGGAGTGTTGTCAGCCTCACCCTGGATCTGTTCCCCCAGACACAGGAGGCCTCGCAGGCATCTTCTGACCCTGGTGAGGGAACATTAGGTGAGTGCGGTGAGGTTGCCACACACACAGAATGGCGGAGGTGGGAGCACAGGGGATGCAGCCCAATCTTCATGTGTCATGCTGTGCCTGGACAGCTTGCACCTCTCTGTGCATATGCAAGCACGTTCAGTCCCAGGGCACAGATGGGCAGCTGCTCACAGCTTGGGGAGGGCCCCACACATGTCTGACCCCAGGAAGGGCTGTCGTCCCCCACCAGGCACTGCGGGAAGCAGGCTGGCCACAAGGGCACACGCACGACACCACACAAGTGTCACACATAGCACTCGGCCACGTATGCATGTGCGACACAATCGCTTCCACAGACAGTCCTGCACGGCCAGGTGGTGGGTGAGTGGGGATCCTGGGAGACTCAAGCTGCTCCAGGTCCCTGTCCTACACCCAGGGACCCACTGTGGCTGGACACTTCCCTGGGTGGCCATGGGGGAGGTGTTGCGGGGACTGGGGAGAGTGGATGTTGCCCTAGCCACCTTGGGGCCCCTGTGAGGCTGGGGCTGCTGGCCAGGCCACACGTGGGCTTGCAGTGAGAATACTGGCATCCCTTGTTCCAAGGACAGTTACTCACTGATCACAAGCAGGGAGAGTGTGTGCACGCATGACTGACCACTTCTCCCTCTTATCCTCCACAGCCAGACCTGCCGGAGCAGACCAACATGCAACACCTGTCCCGCCATCCAGCCAGACCCTTGGAAGCTGCAGGCACTGGTGGATCTATACCGACCTCATGCGCAGGCACATTGAGGTCCTCGAAAGGATGGAGGAGACCATGGCGGAGAGGATGCGAGCAGAGGCTCGGTGACACAGGCGCTTGCTGGATGAGCTCGTCCAACACCGGTCAGCAATCTGTGCCACTATCCGGGAGGCCACGGGTGTCTCAGGTCCTGCCCCCGTTGCCAGTCCTCCCGCTCAACCTGCTCCAGTTTCCCTTTTCCCCCTCACCCACTGTCCCCCTCAACTCCTGCCCCCCCCAATCCTTGCCATCACAGACCCAGCTGCAGTCCTCCCTCCTCCCCAGGCCCCTACTGTCTTAGGCCCCACTTGACCCCTAGCACGCTAAGGCCATAGATCCGAGGTGGCAGGCTATCGCGGCCCAGATGACACCCTCAGCGCTAAGCCTCCCACCCTCCTCCAGGTTTACAGACCCCATCCTCCCCAGTTAAAGAGACTTTGTTATATTTACAAGAAAGTTCATTTTTGAAAAAAATTTGAAAATACTTTCGTTTTGTTAGTGAATGTTATTCATTGCACACTGTCTGATTGTTTTTTAATACACAGAATGTTTTTCTCAGAAAACCTGGTGTGTGTGTGTTAACTGTCTGGAGACTGGTGCAGGGATGGGTTGTGGGAGGAAAGGTCTTGTGGGGGGGCCAGGCCACAGGCCCCATTGGGGAGGTTCTCAGGAGAGTCATTGGGCTCCCGCTGAGAATCTTTCATGCAGGGCCTCCCGGATGCGGACCCCCAATTGATGTGCTTGGTGGACAGCTGCTCGAACTGCCTCCCCTCGACATCAGCCTGTGTCCCCAACCCTGGGAGTAAGTCCTCCCTTTTGCTCTCCACCAAGTTGTGGAGCATGCAATATGCAGCCACCACCTCAGGGATATTGCATTCCCCCATGTCGAAGTGAGTGAGCAGGCACCTAAACCTCCCCTTCAGCTGCCCAAAGGTGCATTCCACCTGCAAGCGAGCCTGGTTCAGGTGCACATTAAATTGTTCCTTGCTTGCATCCAGATGGCCAGTATAGGGTTTCATGAGCAGGGTATAAGGGGGTACGCCACATCGACCACAATGCACATTGGCATCTCTACATCCCCAACAGCATAGTTTCGCTGCGGGAAGAATGTTCCAGCCTGCAGTCTGTGGTACAGGTAGGAATTTCTGAAGATGCGGGCATCATGTGCCTGGCCTGACCACCCAACATAAATGTCTGTAAACTTTCCCTGGTGGTTGACCAGGGCCTGCAGCACCATGGAGAATTAGCTCTTTCTGTTTATGTACTGGGCTGCTTGATGGGGTGGTAAGCGGATCAGGATGTGAGTCCCATCAAGCGCTTCTTTGCAGTTCGGGAATCCCAGCCCAAAAAAGCTGGCCACGATGGTGTCCAAGTCTCCAAATCGGACAATCCTGTTCAGCAGCTCTGAGTTGATGGCCCTCACCACCTGCAGAAATAGACACTTAGAAACACACAGAATAGGAAGTTAGAGGGGGTGCCCGAGTCCTTGGGAGGTGCCCTCTCATACCTTCCCCCCACGACCTCAGGAGCCCCTCCCTCAGGCAGCCCCTCCCAGCTGTAAGTCAGAGTGAAGCCAGGAGCCCTCCCACACTCCCACACCATCCCCCACTCCCTCTGCCCTGACAGTCCCTCATGGGCTATCCCGCATGCCAAACTGGTGTCCCACCGAGCAGTAGCTGTCGGGGATAGCCAGCTTCCAGAGGGCAATAGCCACCCTCTTCTCCAGGGGGGATGGTGGGCCACAGGTGCATGTCCTGTTGTTGCAGGGAAGGGGCAAGCCAGGTACACAGCTCCTGGAATGTGGCCTTACGCATTCAGAAGCTGGTCGTCCCACCGCTCCATGACGAGCTGGTCCCACCAGTCTGTACTTGTGACCAGCCTCCAAAATTGCCTGTCTAGGAATAAGTTGGGTGGCAAGGGCAGTGGTGCTGCAGCCCGAGCAAAGGGCTCAAGGCTGGGTTCTGAATCAAGATCTCACATGAGCATCATGATGGTCTCATGTAGTTGCAGCAGAATTTGAAGTATGACAGTGTGTGGCCATCGCCTGCCGGGGCAGCCCTGACTCCATGGCAAAAATAAGATTCTAAAGCACAAAACCCAACCAAAAACCAAACTGCTGTGGTGTCCCAGAAAGCAGGGCACCCAAAGCAAGCACTGCAGAAGCTTTGCTGTCCCTCTAGGAGGTAGGCAAGCCAGCTGCAGCAGCAGAGGAACGGCTGTTCAGGGGGGTCCCTTTAAACACGTGTCTCTGCAAAGAGTGTGCTGCAGGACCCGGAAGTAAAGGCTGCCCCCATGATCTGCCAGATGTGGTTCCGGTTGCTCTTTTTTTGACTGGACATCCAGGCAGTCTGCTCTTTTTTGAAAAAGCAGATCACTTTTTCAATCCGCTTAGTGCCATCTAGACACTCTTTTTCAAAAGAGGCTTTTTCTAAAGTATCTTTCAAAAAAGCCTCTTTCGAAAGAGGTTTGTAGTCTAGATGTACCCTTTGCTATAAAAGTTGTTCTTTAAGCCCTCATTTCAAAATGACAAGTGGAGCATCCACACTACCAAGTCCGTTATTTTGAAATAAGGGGCTGGTTATT
This sequence comes from Pelodiscus sinensis, assembly GCF_052426305.1. Lineage (NCBI taxonomy): Eukaryota > Metazoa > Chordata > Testudines > Trionychidae > Pelodiscus > Pelodiscus sinensis. The sequence continues at coordinate 34,430,208 of NC_143056.1, forward strand.
TTGAAATAATAACTCCTGCTTTCCATGAGGAATAATACTTATTTCGAAATAGTTGTTTCAAAATAGCAGTCGTGTAGACACTCCACTGCTGCTATTTCAAAATAACTACTTCCCAGTCATTCAAAATAATTATTCCTCAGTGCTTCCTGGGGCTCTAAGTTCAGATAATACATCCACATTAAGGGAGCCTGCCTAGGACTAATTTCGAGGCTTTCCTGGATTGTGGACACACTATTTTAAATATTTATTTCAGAAGTTAATTCAAACTAAGTTATTTTGAAATAATTTCCTAGTGTAGACATGCCCGAACCATGCTATTCATTTTCTTTACACCAGCAGAAGGTACCTTCTCTAAATTTCATCTGTGATCTAGATGAAGGCTTAGAATCAACACCATCCAAAACTGGTGATACCAAAAAGCAGGAGAAAAATACTATGGTCTCTGTTCTGACATCTGTGTGCTTTCTTTGCTAGCATTTCAAGGCTGAAAAGCCAGTGGATCATCCTTCTGAGGAACATCTGGTGTAAAGGAGATTTTGGCACAGTGTAGAACTGGCAGAGCAGCCCCAGAACCTCTGGATTATGGGATGTACAGGGGACTAGTTGGCAGAAGGAGGAGTATTTCAGAAGGAGAAGGCATAAGGAATGCATTCCCACTATTGTGTCAGTCTTGAAGTTGCTTAAGTTTGTGCCAGGAGCCAGCTGCTTGCCTGCCTCAGCTTTTGGAAAATACAAAGGTGAAATAAAGACATCCCCATTCCCCCCTCATTCCTATGGCACATTCAGCTCAGCTAGAACAGAGATTTGGAGCCATTAGTATTCCTCAGATAATATACTAGGCCTACATAGCAGTTTACCAGCATTGTGTCAGAGAAGGTCCATGCCTTGAAGAGCTGTTTTGGACATGATGTACTCAAACAATTGAAGGCTTAAAGTGCAGTTTTACTGGAAAAAGTAGCCAGGAACAAATAGCAAGTAGTGTGTTCAGGAGAATATCTGCTGATGGTAGGTAACAAATACAGGTTGGACCTCACTGGTTCGGCACGCTCAGAACCTGACTGTTCAATGACAAGGGGATTTGCTGGACCAGGGGAGGTCCCTTTCCTTCAGGCCCATACTAAATCGCTTCCCCCCCCCCCCCGCTTTCTGCCCCACTGCTACCTGGCCAGATGTTGCTCCCTGAGCTGGAGCTGACAGACAGGGCTGGAGCTTCCTGACTGCAGCGAGGGCCAGATCTGTGCAGCTGCTGCTGGTCCCCTGCTACTGCCCAGTTGTTGGGGCCAGATCTCCCCCCTGTGCTCCCATCCCCACAGGACTCCTGGGTGAGTCCCTTCCCCCACCACCATCCTTGCAGCCAAATCTCCCTATACCTAGACTCTGTGGTCCAGGAACAGCTATGGTCCTGCTGGACCATGGATATTGCCAGACCAGAGGGTCCTAGTTAAGGGAGGTACAACCAGTACAACTTTCTAAGGTGTTTTATTCTTGTGCTCCCTGAAGCACTAACATAGCTAAGAAAGTGCATGCTGGATGCTACTCTTGCTTGTGCACCACTAGCAGAATTGTTTTCTAAGGTCCCGTCATTCTCAATCTTTTCTTTTCTGAGGCCCTCCCAGCATGCTATAAAATTTCCACAGACCACCTGGGCCAAAACAAATGTTTTTCTGCATAACTAGTAGGTTAAAAGCCAGGGCTGGGATTAGGGAGTAGCAAGCAGGGTAGTTGCCTGGGCTCCATGCCATAGGGAGCCATGTGACGCTAAAGTTGAAAATGTTCCATTTTGTGAGAAATATTTAATTTTCTTTTGGAGCAGGGAGAGGGAAGCTATCCTCCCCCCCCCCAACAAAACAAACACACAAAAACAAGTGGCAGCCTGAAAAGGACATGAAATCAAGAGTGAATCAATTGGACAAAGGGAGCAGTCTAGAACGATGACATTCATTCACAAAGGCTATGTCTATACTACACATCTTTGCGGCTGAAATATGCTAATGAGGAACTCATTAACATAAGTCACAACAGGGTTTTTGCCCAAAATGGAAGTGGCTACAAAACATGTAGTGCAGACAAAGCCAAAGAGATTTATTCTAATTTCAAAGCACTCTGGAGACAGCAGGAGGATGAGCTGTCTGCAGTAGGATGCTATTCAGTCTGAATCAATGTAAATTCACACACCTCAGGAAAGAAGATAAACAGCATGGTTAAAATCTGCAGAACATATTCCTGCTCACTGGAAAACAACAACAGCAGATCTAAGAGTGAGTTACACTGTATGAACTCAGAGCGGCAATGGAGAAAAAAGTATCAATAATGTAAATTGAAGGGGATTCTATGTAAAACTTAAGATGGAGCTACAACGTCTTGGAATAGTGTGTACTATTCTCAATACTGTAAAGGGTAATTTTCTCTTAAAAGTAAAGGTAAAAATGCCAACATTTGATCCCCTAGTGATTATCTCTTGGTGATTTCTGGATCATATCTACTCAGTGTGCAAAGGAAGTTGTGTTTTTTCTAAGTGCTAGCCCTGAGTCCTCAACTTAGACTGAAAACTCAGTTGGGTCCTGTCAACATCAACAATGTTGTAGTAATAATTGCACTATAGGAGCTAACAGGAAAAAATAGTAAAAAGGTTTTTCAGTCCCAATAAATACTTAGGATGGGGAAGAGGACAGGTAAGTTGAGTGGACACGCCATTCTTATGGAATACATTTCCACTGAACTTTAAGGTAACTGAAAATCAAGAGAAAAATACAAAGAAAGGCAGTGCTGCAAAGATTACTGGAGAGGGCAAATGTGGAATGAAGTCTCCTGCTAGACCTGAACTGCAGTAATATCACATGGGGAGAAAGGTGATCACTAACATAGCCAGTACTCATCTCGCTTAAAGTAAAAATCAATACTTTTATTTGCACATGGAAATGATGCAGAAGCCAGTGCAGGTCACACAGTGTAGATGTAATGTTATCCCAGCAAGAGTACACTTTAAGAACTTGCATCCTAGAAATAGCTCCCATTCTCTCTTGCCATTTTCTTCCTCAGTCTCTCTCAAATTGGCTCATTTTGAATTCAAGTTGCAATTTTTCTCATAAGCAGGTACTAATTTATTATTTGATGTGTGCCTCAGAAACACTTTACCTGCTTCCTCAAATGTTTGGGGGATTTATTGGGAAAACAACAAAGAAAACATTCCTCTCAAAAGTGTTTTCAGTTTATTTAAAATGGAAAGTAAAGAGCTCTCCTTTTGCAAGCGATCTCCTCCAGTAGGTTCACTACTACACCATGATGCCATTTGTATGGCATTACTTCTTTATGATTGATTATGCCACATTGGTGTCTCTCTATGCCAGTGATTAGAATAGCCACTCTTTTTATAGTGGTTCCCATGATGGGAAGCTATTCCATGAGACAGAACAGGGCAGAGTAAAAAAAATATTCTCTTTTCTGGTTTTATTTAAAAAGTATAATGTTTAGCACAAGCTTTCTCCCCGAGGTTGGTTGCTTTTGGGGTTTCTCCAGTCCTTCAGGACTGTTCAGTCCCTGCCCTAGAACTGTTCTCTAGAGAGCAACTCCACTCATTTTATAATACTTACTTCATATAGCACTTTTCTTCAATAGATGTCCAAGCACTTTTCAGGGCATAGTATCATTATCCCCATTTTTACAGATGGGGAGGCTGATGCACAGGGAAGTGAAGAGGTATGGCCATGGTCACTCAGCAGGCCAGTGACAGAGAGCCAGGAATAGAAACCAGGCCTCCTGAATCAAAGGCCCAATTCTTGCTCCTCTATGCCTCACTATAGTAATGAGCCATCTGCTTTAGTGAGTCAATAGGACTTGCTTAACTTTTACCCAGCAGGTCAACACCTGCTAATAGAAAAGGAGGTTTCAGGAAAACATTGTGCATCTGTTGCATCATTCTGATAAACTAAGAATCTAGCTGAGCCTTCACTCAAAAGTTGCACCAAACTAAATCTGAAATTAGATGTCACTGTTTTTCACTTTCACACACCTCTTGGTGCTGGTTGTGACTGGATGCTGCTGTGCCAAAAGACCATGAAGACAATTATTCCCAGGTAACTTCTGTGCTGTGTAGCACAGAATAAACATTATTATTTGTCCCCTCCCCCCAAAGAAGAAGTTTTGAATCCACAAATTCTTCATGGATTTGCCAAATAGTTTCAGCCAAATTTTTGGGTGTAGGGGCTAGATTTAAAAGAGGATTTAGGTACCATTCACAAAACTGAGGACAGGGTGGTGTCCCCCTTACATAAAAGTCCAATAATCAAGTTCAGCTACCTATGCTGGGTAGGAATGAGAATGTCTGTCTCCCCTATTGTTGGTGAGGGTCCTAATGATTGGGTTAGAGGGTCTTCTTGAGTGAGTCAATCTCTTTTGCCCAATGAATACTTAAATGTATGAAGTGTAATAACTTCAACTGGATAGATGGAGAACCTGTCTCCTTTGAATATTCTCTAGCCCAAAGGACAGGGCATGCAACTACATTCAGAAACATGAAAGTTCAAATCCATACTCCAAATATGACAGAGTGGGAGCTGAAACTCAGATCTCATACATTCCAGGTGAGTGCCTTTCATTAGAGGATTGGAGGGGAGGGGGGCAGAGCATCAACCTCACCTCAGTTTTTTTATAAAACCTTTCCAAATTTGCTTTACTTTTAATAAAAAAAGTGGTTGGGAATACCCAAAATTAAAACAAAATGTTTTGTTTGACCTGAAATGAATGTTTTATTTCAATCTGATCTGTAACTTTTTTTGTTTAGCCAGCAAACAGAAAAATCAGGCTTTTTGCACATCTGTACCCCTAAATGTAAGCAGGAGTTTCTGGGGAACCTCACAGGCCCTTTCATGAGATTTCCCACCCAATTTTGCAGATTCTGTAAGTTCAGAAAAAGATCTGAACTTTTGGGTATTTATACAACCCTAACCCAAAGTCTGAACTTTTTGAAGCTTTTAAATCACTAATGTGTATGTGTCTTGTGTTTTCAGCAATAATCCAGCATGATTTACAATGTTGCAGTGGTTTAGTTTGTGACTCACCTAAATGTAGCTTGATGTAAAAGCTGTGGTACATTAGCCCCAAGAATCAGAGCAGCATAGACTGCAGTGGAGTTCCTTGTAGGAAAATGACAGTGCCAAGAAGCTTACTCGTGAGAAGAATGCAAACTATCAATCATTTTTTATGTAGAGGTACTGCAGTTTTGTAGCATTCCAAATGCACAATGGAAATGATACCATTATTTTTCACTGACATATATTGCTTATACTAAGTTTCTTTAGAGGGTTAAAGTTACAAGTTTCTTTAGCGGGTCAAAACAATGGCCATACTAAGCAAGGAGCAAAATAAATCATGTACATAATTATTGGTAAAGATGGGTTTAAGATGAAAAATGTCAATCTAGATCCACATTTTGCAATCCTTCCCCCAAATTTGGAAGCATCAGACGATCATTGGTTCTTTATAAAGATAGAAGCCATCTGCAAAATACAAATCTATATTCTGATTGCTAAATACTCACAAAGTTCAAAGGAGTTTGGTTTAGCCTCATATTTAATTCCTATGTAAACATAATGCTCGTGCTTCTCTTAAGGGCAGTGTAATAATTGTCATTCATCCCTGGAGTGCCTCTTATTGCCTTGATATGGAATCTCAGCCATGTCTCTGCCTCAGTTTCACTGAGTGGGGTCTCAGTAAGTTCAATGAGTGAACTATGCCCCTTTAGAGGTCTAATCTATTTAAATAAGCTTCTTACACTGAGTCCCAGCCTTCTCCACTGCCGGGAGCTCAGGGTAATGCCCAGGTTCCCATGCCTGCGCAGCTTTGTACTTTGATCTTCTCTGGAGCTTTTTCTTTCTGTGGTCAGGAGGCTTTCCTATGCTGCTGGAGTAATTTCCTATCCAGTTCTCCTGAGCTGCTTGCACTCCAGGGTTGTGTCTACACTGGGCCACTTATTCCAGAAAATCAGCCACTTTTCCAGAATAAGCTGCGAGCTGTCTACACTGGCCCTTGAATTTCCGGAAAAGCAACGACGCTCTACTGTACAAAATCAGCCGCTATTCTGGAAAAACTATTCTGCTCCCGCTCGGGCATAAGTCCTTATTCTGGAACACTGTTCCGGAAAAGGGGCAGTGTAGACAGCCCAGTAGTCTTTTCCGGAAAAAAGCCCCGATCGCGAAAATGGCGATCGGGGCTCTTTTCCGGAAAAGTGCGTCTACATTGGCCACAGACGCTTTTCCGGGAAAAGGGCTTTTCCGGAAAAGCAGCCTGCCAATGTAGACACTCCTTTTCCAGAAAAACTGAAAACGGAATAGTATTCCGTTTTAAGCAGTTCCGGAAATTCATGCCAGTGTAGACACAGCCCAGGAGCTTCCTCTTTCTTTTCTGGGCTCCTGCCTGCACACTCATAACTCTCTATTAGGCCCAGACGTTACTTAACTAATAACCACTGCACGCTCTTTAGCCAGTGGTGGATCTGGGCTGGCTCACTCCCCTCAGCAGAGACTGTCACAGGGATGTGAGATGCCTGACCCCTCAGAGGGCCAGACGCTAAGACATCCTCACTTGAAATGACCTGTACTAACCCGCAGGCTCAAGGAAAGCTCACACTTGGTTATGTCCTGCAGCCAAGGAGGTATTTCCTGACAGTCTTTGTATTTTGTCACTGAGGAGCCCAAGAGTGGTGTTCCCCATAGTCCTGTGTAGCTAAAGTGGAGAACCAAGTCCCCCATAGTCTTTGGCATGTCACAGTTTGGAACAACCTGCTCCCTTGGAAGTCAAGCCCTTTGGCAGTAGTCAGAAGTTATCAATAGCACTGAGCTTTCACAGCTGATAAGCCAGCAGTAAAGCCGCCTCGTGGTCTCTTCAAGAGCAGCTGCCCATGATACACTAACACTTATACCCTTTGGCATCTTGGGTCTCCTTCATCCAGACTAGTGCCTCGCTAGTGTTTCTCTTGACAATTGAATGCATCTTTCTGCCTGCAGTTCTTCAGTGAAGGAGCAATGAGGGCCCATTTCTGATCCTCTTGCAGCCACACAACCTTGTGTGTGATGTAATCAGCTGGGGAAGCACATTTACGTCCCTTCCTTCTCAGGGTCGTCTTTTCTTTAGGCTGGATTTCTGTTTAGCCTGACTCTCACAATGGGTTTGCTGTTCCCAGGCCTCTGGTGGGGTATGACTCTGTATCTTTCCTCTTTATTTCAGTTTCCTCATGGTTGTATGGTTTTACAGCACTGACATGATGGCTTTTCCCTTCAGTGACCCAAAGCCTCACCTCAAGGACCCAATCCTATGCAATGGCTAATTATCAGTAAGTTGCCATATCACCATTAGCCCAGCCAGCCAGATGGTGACAGACAGACTGAAGGATTTAGTTGTGGTCTATTTTGCTGGCTTTCAATATCTGGTCTGCAGAGCATTTGCTGGTGGCCCAGAGAGATCTGGGTGCACACATGGAGAATGGTCCAGATGGTCCCTCAAACTGATTGTTACTCTAATAATTTGATTCACCAGGCCAGCAAAAAAACGGTGTTTACCTGAAGACAAAAACATAGCTCTCATAAATCAAGCTAGTCTTGGGCTCCCACCCAGACAGCCAAGTCAAATATGATGAAGGTTGCTGAAAATGTCCATCATACATAAAGCTCTACCAGTCCGAAGGGATCAGATAAATTGTCCGCCAGGTCCAGAAATATTTCAAATCTTATCCAAATACATGCTTACAGCCAATTCTTATTAACTGAACTAATATTTACTGAAAAGAAATGAGAGTATTATACATACAAATATGAACAAAGTCCTTAGGTCATTTTCATAGTAGAGGTGGTGAGCTGCTGAATTGTAAAAAGTTCTTTCCAGAATCAGTTCTTCAGATAACAGTCCAAATAGGCAATCCATATACAGAGTTTGTTCAAAAACTTCCATGAGAATTAACAGGGAAATCCAGACTATATCTGGAAACCTCAGTTTTGTGACTTAAGCGTCCCCTCACTAACTTTAGCAGATCTGAGATAACAGGATCAAAGCCCTGCAGTTCTTTTATAGATCTCTGGCAGGTTATCGATAGCCTCTTGACATCATGTATTCCTTGGGTGAAGCATTGTGACTTTGAAGTAAAACCTCCTATTTCCTATGTATACATAGGTACTCAGTTGCATTCATCAGCATAAGGTAATTTATCCATTAAACATTTCATGGACAGTTACTACAAACTTCAAATAGAAATATATACAGTGATATTACACCTAAGTTTCAGCTAAATGTTAATACTCCCTTTTGATCTCTGAATCAATAGACTGTAGTAATAGACAGGACCTTCTGTTTACATTGTTAACCTCTAACAAGATTTAGGTAAAAGCAGACAAATGCAATCACTATATTCTTCTAATTCTCTAACAGTATAAGTCTACATTTCAAAGCTCTAATCTAGCTAACATGGCTTCGTTAGCTATTTGTAAGAAATGGTCCTAATTACCATTTATACACTTTTATAATATGCCTTTAAAGGATGAGTTTAGTTCATTTAGCTTGCTAGTTTTGCAACCCATTTGGGCCCCATGTCACACCATGAGACAAGCTTTCTGCTAGCGTGTTAGTCCACACTGTGAAAAAATAATTGAGCCTGCTGATCTGCTGCTATACTGTATTCCACATATTATCGTTCAGCAAGTAATGTATTTGGGGAGAGTATTCTTGCTTTTGTGCTATTGTCACTAGCTCTAAAAATGATGGGTTCATCACCTTGAGTAATCATTTCTGCTAGTACATAGCAGGGTTCCCTGTAGTCTGTGCACTTGTACAGATGCTGCCCAGCTGATCAGCAGAGCACCCACAGCTAAGTTTTGTTTCTACTGGCGGTGCATATTCACACATGCCTTGGTACACATGAAAATTGATTCCACACATGAATGGAAAAGTTTAGAGGGAATATTGACACACTGCAAGGCTATGTCCAGACTCAGGGTTTTTTTCGAAAAAAGTAGGCTTTTTTCGAAAAAACTTCACCTGCGACTAGACTGCAGCCGCGTTCTTTCGAAATTAAATCGAAAGAACGCGGCTTTTCTTTCAACGGCGGTAAACCTAATTGCACGAGGAAGAACGCCTTTTTTCGAAAGTGCTCTTTCGAAAAAAGGCATTCTTGAATGCCAACTGGGCTTTTTAGAAAGAGAGCATCCAGACTCACTCGCTGCTTTCTGTCGAAAAAGCGGCTTGCTTTTTCGAAAGTACTGCTTGCAGTCTAGATGCTCTTTTTCGAAAGAGGCTTGCAGGCTAGACATAGCCCAAGTGAATACACATTCTGGTCTGGTGGTGTTTTATCCTTGTTTTGCCTTGGTGTACATGGAGGTGCAGAGTAGTATGAATGAGGGCATGTTTTGTTAGTCTATAAAGCGCTACCAGACCATTTGTTGGTTTTTTTGTATAGACTAACTCAGCTACTCCCTAAGCTTCTAGTCAAATTTTAATTTCTCTTAAAAACTTTTGGTTGTTTTGATTTGTCCATGAAATAGAAAGACTTATAATGATGATTTGAATAAGCAGATGTCCCAAGTGTTTGCTGTACTGATCTGTACCACCTTGCATCAGCTAGTTATGGTCCTATCCTGTTCAAGATTGCATTGTCACTCACACTGAAATGCATACTGATATGGATATATGCAGACTAGAAGCACCATATTTATGTTTACTTTACTAATATTATATATCTGATCCAAAGCACTTATTTTGCCAAGGATCTCCAAGTTCTTTACAAACATTGTTCAAGCCTCAGTATGAGGTGGCGAAGCATGGTGTTCCCTTTTTATAGCTGGGAAAACTAAGGCACAGAGCATTTAAGTGACATGTCCAACTTGCAGCCACCAAATTGGGAAATAAAGCTCAAAACCTGTGCGTGGGGCAAGTCTGAATTCAGGTCTTCCAGTGTGAAAGGCTAATGCCCAATACCATTGCACCAGTTAACTTTTAGAGGAACTTACTTCTTGCTCTAGCCATGTCAGCTACATATCATACAAAACAATAGAAAGTGGAATCCTGCAATTCTGAGTTTATCTGACTGAGGAACTACTTCAAAGTAGGAATAAGAGATCCTCCGGAATAGGGCTTTATTCCAGAGGATCGGGACAGTGTAGACGCTTTTTTCCGGCTTTTCCCCAAGCCGAAAAAAAAGCGGCGGCCATGTTTATTTAAATCCCGCGGGGGATATTTAAATCCCCCGTGGATTTCCCTATTCCCACTTTCAAAATTAGCATGCCCCTTCTGAAGAAGGGGCCAGTGTAGACGTAGCCCTTGAGTTCAACCTTCCCTCTCCAGGATAAACATATAGGCTACGTCTACACTGGCCCCTTTTCCGGAAGGGGCATGTAAATTTCACTAGTCGTCGTAGGGAAATCCGCGGGGGATTTAAATATCCCCCGCGGCATTTAAATAAAAATGTCCGCCGCTTTTTTCCGGCTTTTAAAAAAGCCGGAAAAGAGCATCTAGACTGGCCCCGATCCTCCGGAAAAAGTGCCCTTTTCCGGAGGCTCTTATTCTTACTTCAAAGTAAGAATAAGAGCCTCCGGAAAAGGGCACTTTTTCCGGAGGATCGGGGCCAGTCTAGACGCTCTTTTCCGGCTTTTTTAAAAGCCGGAAAAAAGCGGCGGACATTTTTATTTAAATGCCGCGGGGGATATTTAAATCCCCCGCGGATTTCCCTACGACGACTAGTGAAATTTACATGCCCCTTCCGGAAAAGGGGCCAGTGTAGACGTAGCCATACAATTTAAATTAGAGTTTGAATTAATCTACAATACACCAGTGGTTCTCAGAGTTCTTCAAATATTTTACCAAATTCTGTGTTCATTTACAGCACGATAAATTTGGAGTAATTGCATTGAAGTTAACAGTTAATTTAGATTTGTACCAAAATCAGAATCTTGCCTCAATGACTGTGGCCAACCAGCGTTGAAATTTTTTTTTCAACATAGCGTTGAAAAAATTAATTTTACATTGCTGTCATAGATGTTCAACTTACAGCAGCTAGAATGGTCTTTCTCTCCTTGCTTCAAGGCTCATCAGCATAATCTTACATAGGCGCCCATTGCAGTGTTGCCGGGTCTCACAGGCTGTGTCTAGACTGGCAAGTTTTTCCGGAAAATCAGCAGCTTTTCTGGAAAAACTTGCCAGCTGTCTACACTGGCCACTTGAATTTCTGGAAAAGCACTGACGATCTCATGTAAAATCATCAGTGCTTTTCCAGAAATACTATGCTGCTCCTGTTCGGGCAAAAGACTTTTTCCGAAAGACTTTTGCGCAAAAGGGCCAGTGTAGACAGCATAGTACTGTTTTCCGCAAAAAAGCCCCCATCGCGAAAATGGCGATCGGGGCCTTTTAGCGGAGAACCGTGTCTAGATTGGCCATGGACGCTTTTCCACAAAAAGTGCTTTTGCGGAAAAGCATCCTGCCAATCTAGACACGCTTTTCCGAAAATGCTTTTAACGGAAAAGTTTTCCATTAAAAACATTTTCGTAAAATCATGCCAGTGTAGACGTAGCCACAATGTTATCTCCAATCTTATGATATTTAGTGTTTTCCTTGGAGCCACATCTCTAGCAGTCATTCATTTTAAAAAAATAGTGAATTTCTAGCACTTCTGGTTGCTGTGAAAAGCTGGAAACTATGACCTGAGTGCATCCTAAAGGCTTAAAAATCAAATGAGAGACTCCCAAAGTGTTGTTAGTTAATAATGTCATGATTTTAAGCTAATTTTATGATTTTTTTTATATCAGATTCATAATTTTTGACTGCTTGTGTTTGACAACACTGGTTGTGTGAGTGTGTGTATGGTGTGTATACATGTACGTATTTATGCACTCCCCATTAATTTTTCTGAACCTGCAATGGATCCTTAGCTACTCCAAGTCACAATCTCATTTGCTCTGGGATGTGGAACACCCCAAAATTCTTGTAAATTAGCACACATGCCACTCACTGGAAAACAGGGAGCAGCATTGCAATAGAGCTCACCATAGAGGGGAGATGTCGAGAGATTCAGCCTGATATAGATTTTTAAAAAAAGCAGAAGTACCTGCACCAGCAGAAGCAGCCATGGTTGTGCCTTGTCTGAAACAAGAGTAATTTTTAAGGGCTTACTTACACAATCAGGCCTGTAATTTTTGTTAAATTCAGCAACTGGGGATAAAGTGCCAGTAATCTATCAAAAATGTTTTCTCTCTTGCTGTTTCCCTTCTCTAGAAAAAACAAGTGAGTCAGACAAAAATCCGGGTGATCTCCACTATCCTCTTCATCCTGGCAGGGTGCATCGTCTTTGTGACCATCCCTGCAGTCATTTTCAAGCAGATTGAAGGATGGACAACCTTGGAGTCTATTTACTTTGTGGTCATCACTCTAACTACAGTTGGCTTTGGCGATTTTGTAGCAGGTGAGCAATCTGAGCCCTGAAATGCTGCCCTCATTCTAGTGATGCCAGGGATAGGTGTCTTGGCTCCTATATACTTTTCAAAGGTGCAGAGCAGGGTTTTAAACACATGTTGAACTCCACTGAAAATGATTTTAAATATCTTCATCTGTGTCAATGTGCAACGGACAAATTGCACATAGCAGGACAAGCTAATTTAAACTCCAGGTGCCTAGCCATCTGATGAGCTCAGGTGCTGAGCAGTCTTCCTCTTGGAACCTCTCCTTTTCCTTTATCATGCAGTGAATTATGCATGAGTGAAATTAATTTCCTAGTGAATTCATGACATCTGAATTGTAGTAGTGCCTTTTGCATCACATGACTAACGGCCTTAATCGGGGAAGCAAATAGATAAGGTGATGAGGTTTTCCTGATGAGGTTTTCCCATTGGATGGCCATGTTGGTGTATCTCTGAGCCTTTACGTCCAATACATGTGGTAGCTGCTATAACAGGCGCACAGCTTCCTTTGCATGAGCGGCAGCTTTCTCAGAGACAGCTTGCAGGATTTTACTCTCTAACCATGATACAAATTTTGAAACTGCAGCCATCCTATTAAGGAACACTAATATTAGAAGTGAAAAGGGACTAAGGCCTTGTCTATACTTACCGGGAGATCAGTGCTGTGGGAATTGATCTCCCAAGGATCAATTTAGCAGGTCTAGTAAAGACCTGCTAAATTAACCATTGATTGCACTCCTGTCAACTCCGGTACTCCACCGGAGCGAGAAGAGTAAGGGGAGTCAATGAGAGAGTTTCTCCTGTCGACCTCCTGTGGTGGTGATGCTATGGTAACTCAAACGAAGGTATGTCAACTAGTTGTGTATCTGAGTTCTACATTGCCCCCTCAGTGCAGATCTGACCTAAGGAGATGTGTATTTGAGTATTAGGAGGATACTGTGTACTTTCTGGGATGAGTATAGTCCTAAACAGGTACCATAAATATTAATCCCCATCAATTACCAGCAAAAGGACTGTCCTGCTATTGATGGTCATGGAAGCTTTGCTGAGGAAAAGGTGGTTAGAAACCAAGAGCATCTATCTTCCCATTGATATGTGCGCTTCATTCCCATTAATTTTAGTGGCTATAACAAATGTGTAGAGACAAGGACGAATCCCTGTGTTGCAAAGAGATCACTATGCAGTTGTCCTATTATTTCCCATTACACCAATGAAATGTGAGTGAGTTAAAACAATTCAGATTGAACCAGTTGGTGACCAGTTTGCTTGCTAAAAGTTGTTCTTTTATAAACAGCCCCCTCACCCTCCCTTTCTTATTTTGGTAGGGAAGACATGAGTTATCTGTGCAGATGGGCCTGAATCAAACCCCAGATCTGAATACACCTGAACTATGGGAAAATTCAGATCCAGATCTGAATTTTTTGACTTTGGTCCATCTTTAACTATTTGAATGTGAAGAATAATGGATAGAAGAATCCACTGATGGTTGGGTTTTTGTGGTATCGTAAGAAGGTAACCAAAGAAATTTGGGTGTTTCACAATATTTTTCCTGGGTCTGTAGAACTTTCCCTTCCCCTCTGTTTTTTTTAAGAAATTTAATTCTAAAACATTAGTTCTTTAAATCTTAAAAAAAAAATCTGATTGCTAAGAGTGTTCAGAAGAATAAAATTCAAAATCATTCAGCATCCCACAACTGGTGTTTTATTAGAGTCAAATGGAATGTAATGCAAAAGCCTCAAGGATGATCTCATGATAGCAGAGTTAGAGTGGGAAGCAGAAGATTTGGGGATCTGTTCTGGTTCTGCCACAGATTTCCTGTGTGACTGTTAGGAAGACTCTTTAATTGCTGCCTTCCACAGTTACCTCATCTGTAAAATGGGAATAAAGATACACTATTAAGGCAAGTAATGACAAGGGAACTGCACTGATTTATGTCATCTGAGAATTTGGCCCAGTGTCTTTGTAAACTAGAAAAAGTGATTGCTGTTGCTGAACAAAGTGGGAAATCTGGTAGCCTGAGAAAGGTAGGGTGGCTCTTCATCCATAGCCTGGCTTTTTAATATGACAGACCACGGTAATCCACTTTACAGAAAATTTCTGCTGGGGCATATATGACCAGAATGGCTTGTATTATAGCAATGACAACCTCCACCTCCCTCTGATTCACATGGAGGAAGACTGGAAAGACAAAGTGATGCATAGTGTGTATGAAGTGAGATTAGAATAAAAAACAATATTTGACTCTCTGCCAGCATCTGAATGCTAGGCTTTCAAGGGAGTGTTCAATCATTGTAAGAACACTCATGCTCAAGCTCAGTAAAACTCATTTTAAGGGCTCATTAGAATGTATCAGATTGCAAATTGCCTGTAAAAGCTCCAGGGAAAACATTCATTTGTAATTATGATTGTTATTGGTAGTGAAAAATCCTGTGTTCTCCTGTGGCTATAAACATATAAACATATAACACTCATGTGCATCGTCCTTAGATAAATTGAAATATGCTATTTATTACCCAAATTGTAAAACAGGAAAATTAGATTCTGTATTTAGAATGAAACTGTTTAAGATAAAACAGAAAATATAACAAGTGAAGAGCCCCAATCCAAACTCTGGCTCTAAATGGTTCTGAATAGTCAGAAGGGTCTGGTATTGACTCACTCTTCCTGCATGTTCCCTTCTTTAGACTGGACCAGGTCAAATCCCCAGATCCAGACATGCCCCAAAGCTCTTTGGAAGTTTGGATCCTAATTATAACATGAGGTTTCAGGTTTGGCTCATGTGTAGAATTTAGTGAAATGTGCTTCAGATAATATTATTTTCCATAATGTATTTTCTATAAGGCCCTTTTACTGGCTCATCATTCCTTTAAATATAGTATCTGGTTTATCAGAAAATTATACTCTGTACCTGTATTAGGATTAGTCTTTGGAAAGTTGTTTGTGCCCTTAACCAAGCATTAAAATTGGGGCCCCAATATCTTCCTTCAAAGTATTATTTAATGTAAAGAAAAAACTTACAGAATATTCTGACCAGCCATATAGCAGCAGAACATTAGACCCTTTTAGGACAGGTCTCAGTTTAGGAAGGGACATGGGGAATTCCAGCTGTTCCTCAGACAACACAACCTTGTATCTGCACATGAACAGAAGCATGTATGCTTATTTCAGGGGGAAATACTGATATCCATTATCGGGAGTGGTATAAGCCCTTGGTCTGGTTTTGGATCCTTGTTGGCCTTGCCTACTTTGCTGCTGTCCTGAGTATGATTGGAGACTGGCTAAGAGTTCTATCCAAGAAGACAAAAGAAGAGGTATGACTGCTAATTGATCAGTAAATTATCACTTTTTAAGATAACTTTAAATGCCAAATCACTGCTGACCAGGGAGTGATGGTCCCTTATTTATACCTGTGCTAAATAATCTCTTTTATTTATCCTTTTGGCTGCTTCTTTTCAAACTTCTTCCTATTTTGGATCCTTTCATGACTAAACTGCTCCAATCTCTTGATTTCTTAATGAGAGAAGGGGAGGGGGAGGGAACTGACCACAGGGTTTGATTTAGCTCATTATAAAGCAAGTGTCACACTTTAATTTTGGATGGATTTTAAACCACTTTTCCCTTACCCGCAAACTCAGGGATAGTGATTCAGAGTTAAGATTTGGGTTCAGGTCCAGCTCTTCTAAAAATGAAGTAGAAATGCCAGTAGAAAGATACTTAAAAAAAAAAATAAAAAAAAAATAAACCAAATCAGAAGAAACTTTTGCAACATTGGGCAAGAGCAGTTACTGTCCTAGTACTTGCCCTTGGTTAATTTCAGCCAAACACTGTCCTCCACAGTTCATGGGGAAGGGAAGACAATATTCTAGTGACTTACTGATAATCAGGGTGGAAAACGAGGTTAGCTGCTTTGCCTGAAGCATTATGCTATTAAGCATTGGCTCAAGAACTATATATTAATTTCACACACCCCCTCTTACATCCGCAATGAAATTTACTTTGGCAGATTAGTTAGGGAATGCATAACTGAGTTTGCCAAATTAGTACTGCTGCTCATTATCAAGAGAGTTATTGGTGAAGTTAGCTGAGTCACCTGAGGTCTCTGGTGCATCTCCAAAGATACTATGTGAGATACATCATGGAAGAATTTGGTTTGTGTTAGTGTGCTGATCACAAGCTATATTAGCTTAAAACTATTCTTCTCTTTTCAAATGAACCTTGGGAAAGGCTGCAACATCAGTTAATTCATTTCTTTCACTCTTATTTTTTTCTGTATTAGAAGACATATTCATACAACACCAAAGCTATGTGAACTTCCTATTCTATGTTATGTTATGTTTGTTTTTCACGCCAGGCACATGAAGTCATCATTCTGCATTCATGTACCTGGAGCTAAAAATAAAACAATAAATCACATAGGGATATTAAAATGTCTCTTTGAAGCACTCACAGTGAATTTCCCAATTTTTTTTCAATCTTGGGGAAAAAACCCTGATCAGCAGCTGGCATAAAGAAGAAATTCCAACATTTTAGTATATAGTAGTTCCCAGTAAATTATGGACATTTTTACACTTCCTATTTAAAGCATTTGGTAATTTTCTGAGACGGGATACCAGACTAATTGGATCATATGTTTCTTCCTCTATGTAAAATAATAAGAATATTGATTTTACCTAAATCAATCATTGCATGGTTCAATAAAGAACCTTCTGTGGGATTGCACAGGTGTAAGTGTGATCAGAGTTTGAGAAGCAGGTTTTATCTAATACAGTAATATTTATGACTTCTCAGTTATTAGAGACCTCAGAAATGCTTGGTTGCTGGTGGTTCTTTGAGCTGCCTGTTTACATGAGGAGTGCACAGAGGTTATCAATCACTAGTTTTATTGTTTCCGTAATGAAGGAAGGGCTAGTAAGAGTGTGAGAGTACCCTAACATGCGAGAAGGAAATAAAACATCCACTGATAGCAGCCAAACAACTCACATGTGTGGGATACAAGTTGTTAGAGCCTGATGCTAGCACTGCCAAATTGTGGGGATGTTTGGGGCTGGCTCAAGGCTCCAGATCTAGACATTTCATCTATGACCAATCTCTGATTCTGTGACATACAATACAAATGTGGTGTTATTCTACAGTGAAAATTTCATTCTTTCCTCAGCGTGTTTTTGTTTGTTTGTTTTCTGGAAAGGTTGGTGAAATAAAAGCCCATGCGGCTGAATGGAAGGCCAATGTGACTGCTGAATTCAGGGAAACCCGGAGGCGGCTCAGTGTGGAGATCCATGACAAGCTTCAAAGGGCAGCCACCATTCGGAGCATGGAGCGTAGGCGCCTAGGGTTGGACCAGAGAGCCCACTCACTGGATATGCTCTCTCCAGAGAAGCGCTCTGTCTTTGCTGCCTTGGAGACAGGACGCTTCAAGGCCTCATCTCAGGAAAGCATCAACAACAGACCTAACAACCTGCGCCTTAAAGGGACAGAACAGCTCAACAAGCACGGGCAGGGGTCATCTGAGGACAACATCGTCAACAAGTTTGGCTCCTCGTCCAAGCTGACCAAAAGGAAAAACAAAGACCTGAAAAAAAGTATCCCCGAGGATGTGCGGAAAATTTATGAGACCTTCCGACACTACTCCTTGGATGAAGAGAAAAAAGAAGAGGAGAATGAGAAGATGTGTAACTCAGAGAACTCTTCTAGCACTGCTATTCTGACCAGCTGTATTCAGCAGCACTTGGACCTGGAAAATGGAACTATCCCCACCGAAACCAAAGAAAGGGAACAAGAAAACAAAACATTACTTGAAGACAGAAATTAAATGTAAAAGACACTTAACTTTAATTAACTAATGTTAGTGTTTTTATATACATACATATATATATATATATATACATATATATATTGAGACACGTGCCTTATACAGACTCCTTATTCAGTCTGAATTACATAGCATCGAAGAATATTTCACTGTGCCATAATGACTGAAGATTGCTCTGCCAAAATGAATCAGAAACACAGCACTGGAGAGTGGCATCAGAAAGCAACACATGGGGAACTTCAGCCTGTGTAAAATTACAATGGCAAAATGCAAAGGGAGAAACTTACCATGGCAATACAGCTGGAATGCTACTGCCATGTCATACTGTTTGCAAAGGACAGCTATGTTAGAGAACCTGTGGGAGGGTGAAAAAAAAAAGAAGCAAGACTGGTGAATCTTCTAAATTGATCATGGCTTCCCTGAGCCTCCCTCTGGTGATTGAAAAGAGGAGAAATGATTGGGATCAACTAACAACTTTCAATAAGGATGAGTTTACATTTTGGCACGTGATCCAAGCTAGTTTCAGTTTTAAAATCAGATGTATTATCTTTCTAAAATCCAAAAGCATGTCCCTGGACCTGGAAGTCAGTTGGTCATTGGTTGTGAAATCAAAGTAAACATAATATTAAAGGATGGGATTGCTTTTTCCATTAAAAAACCCCACAAAAATACAGAAAAAAAAATTCTTCCCTCCGAGGAAGTAGCTGATATAAACTCAAAAACTCTGAATAAACAAGTTCAAACACTACATGATGTAAAAGAGGAGGAAAAAAATATACGTGTTTTGCTTGGCTCATCAAATTGTGGGCCAATTTTTTAAAAAATATTTCTTGTTCACACTTTATATCACTGAAGCAAGTTCAGTTTTAATGCTGTAATACTACAAAGACAGAAAGAAAGCTATGGCCTTTGCATGACGTCAGCAACTGGCTGTTCTCTGTAGCTCAACTGGAATTTTAAAGAGTAGACTTAAGAGCATTTACAATACTAAAATGAGGACCAGAGCAACCTTAGTATCTCAGGGCCATATGTCCCTTTTGATGGGTTAGGGTTTAGACAGGAGCTGGTCATACCCTCCAAAAACAAACAAAAACCCTCCCCCGACCCCTCAGAAACAAAAGTTGAAAAAGAAGAAAATAACCAACAGAAGATGATGAAATATGATGGAAATATTTTAAGTGCTTATAGCTTTAAGTGCCATTAATACCATCTTATTTTGTAACTTTTTAAATAAGTATTTTGACTAATTTATTTGATTTCTTTCTCTTTCAGTTTATTTTCTTTATTTGATATTTGCTCTAAATCCCTTTCCTCACTGGACTCCAAACACAAACTCTGTGTGTGTGTTGAGACAATGAAACACAACCAAAATGTGAGAGTTTTGTGTCTGTCGCTGTGACTGGACATTTGAATATGGGAAGCACATATGTCTTCAGATTTCAAAGTGAATGTTAAGAGAAAAGACTGTGAAATAATTCATGGGAATTGCAAAGGCGTTCAGTCTATGTATGGTGCGTTGCTTGCCATTACAAACCAGAGATTTTTGCATGCTGGAAACGAGACATAAGTAATTGCACAGTTTATCCTCCCCAAACCTTCCTCTCCACAAAATTCTCAAATTGCTCATCATGCAAAGTGCTCCAATTATAACAGCATTCCTTGTAGGTTTGCTGCTAAAGTAAATGTGAGATAGGCTCCAGACACATTTTGAGTTTTGCTGCATATTCATACTACCAAGGACTTCCCACTCATGTGGGCAAAGTTTTTCAGAAGTGCATGCCAATAACTGTCTGCACGTAAATGCAAACAATTTTTTTGTTTACATGTTCTGAGATATCATGTGCAAATGGCCACTTAAACATGTGACATTTGCATACACTGTTACCCGAGCTGTGAATATGTATGTGGTAATTGCACATGAAAATGATTAGTGTGAATATTTACCTATGCAGCTGTTTGTGCACAATTTGCAACTCTGAGCTCAAAGTCACTGCTGCAGGAGGCAAAAGGAACTCTGAGTATGTTCTTTCCTTACGGAGTCAAAGCACCTGAAAAACTGTGTCCTAACTTAAATTGGTTATGAAAACCAGCTGTCCAAAAATGAAGGATGAAAAATTACAGGGAGAGCGAGTATAAAATGGATTTTGCTTTGTCCCCGATGAATCTGGTAAGGCTAGATTCTGGCTTGTGTGGAGGAGCCGTGCTCTGTAGCCAGAGACCCCAGGAAGCATTGTGGCTGGTTCAGCTGGGATTGCTCCAATTGTGGGCATACCAGAGCAGGAGCTCTGCTACCCTCTGAATGGGTACAGTATGCACACCCTTCTTTAGCAGATCAGTGCAGAGGGCAGAGGTACATGGCCATGCTCAAATCCCAGACCTTTTCCACAGAGAGCAGGATCTATCTAAGGAATGCAAGTGCTTGTGCCCGCTCCTCCCCCCACTCTGGTGGACACCAAATATGGCCCCTAATCAGGATTTTAATATGCACAATACCACATACTAACACATACTTTGCTATCTCATTTTGAAATAAGTGGTATCATACTGCGTTGGCTATATAGGCCCCACACAGATAAATCACGCAGGACTTTGTATCTGGACCCATTAATATTCATGTTTTTTTCCGATCTGGGGTTTTATGAAATTAGAAACTAGCTCCAAACGTCAGATCTGGGTTTGGATTCCAGACAACGTTAAGGGATATCCAGATCTGGTGTTTGGGTCCTTCTCTGATTAAAGTGCTGTCTGGAAACACTATTTGCACTTTATTTGTTTGCTCTCCTGGAACTGAAGGAGGATTCCCAAAGCTTAGAGTACAGTGGTAGTAATTTGTGTTGCTTAGCCAGTGTAAAAAACTATCCCCAGTCTGATCACTCTCCTAAACCATACTGTATGGTCTACAGAAAAGCTCCCTGCGTAACTTCCCTGCTAATAAGATATGAGTTACCCTATGTCTACAGTGCACAACTTTTCTGGGATACTGGAGGTATCCCAGAAAAGCTACGCCGCGTCCAAGGAACATGTCTGCTTTTTTGGAACAGTAGCTGAAAAAGCGGACACATTCTTTCAGCATCCCTGTATTCCTCATTGTATGAGGAAGAAGGGATGTTCCGAAAGAGGAGATTTTTCAGAAATTTGGCCCTGTGTAGATGGGCCAAATTTCGGAAAAGCCTCTTTCGGAAAAAAAAGATATGCAAATTGCGGTTCGTAATTTGTGTATCTTTTTCTGACTTTTCTTTGCAATCTAGACATAGCCTTAGTCCAACAAGGTCCATTTACTCTGTGCAGGGTCAGTGAAAGTCAGTGTCAGATTAGTTATTCTTTCTAGTACTGCCCTCCTCTTTCCCATGTGGTCATGCAAGCTGACAGTTTGGGGAAGCTCTTGCAATGTACATCAGCATAAAAACTTTAATTGAATGGATGCAGTGTTGCCAAATTCAGACCTAATGTAAGCAGGCACAGCTCTTCTGAGAGAGAGGACTGGATGATCTAAAATGTATTATACCTCTATGATTGCATGATCCTTTGTGTTTACTACGGTATTCATGTTCTAACTGTGCTTATGCCTCCCCTTAATTGCTGCTGAGCCATAAGCTACGCATAATTCCTGAACTGACATTTCATTAGGGACTGTCTTTGGCATCTACCAGTTTTGAATGTTTTTGATCTAGGAACAAAGGGTGATGCAAAATAAGATTCCAATGAGATACTAAGCAGAACATTGGATGACCTTTCACATGAAAGGCCTGGCCACAAAAAATAGAGAATTCTATTCCGCACCCTCTGCCAGTCTTGTCTACTAATAGGGACCCTCTCATCTGATTGCTTTCATTGCAATCAGGCATTGAACAGTAAGTAGTTTAATATACATTATTTGGATGATAACGTAGAGAGGGTGGAAGTGACTGCACAAAAAGCCAGAATGAAATTTCTAATCAGTTGATCTTATGTCATAAAATCCTGATATGCTTCTTCTGTTTTGAAGCACATCCTTTGCATATAGCAGTTTGGGAAACCATCTCAGTTGTAACATTAACTAGTAGCATAGCTAAAATCCATGTCCTCTTGTTTTCATCACTTGTATAAAAGCTTTTAATGTTATTTCTGGTGGAATTGTTGCACTATTATTGAATGTTTAAATGATATATGGGCTGAACCCAAACCCAAACTCATACCTCTAGGCTGCTGGTTCCCAGCAACGCTACCAGGATTGGAAGAACAAAGGGATGACTTAAATCCATTTTGTTCCCTGATTCTGTACTGAGCATACTATGGCTAGACATGAGAATCTGACAAACTACTAAGGAAATTGTCTTTAGTCGCAGCCTCCAAATCCAGGAAGTGGAATCACATGTGTCTTTTCCTACAGATTTTAGCCCACCCTGCTCCAGTTTACATTCACTCTTGTGCAGGAAGATTCTGATGTTTCCCCCTGGAGATCCTGTTGAAACACTAATCATTGTTAGCATATTACAAGCAACTGGATTGCCAGGTGGCTCCATTCCATTCCAGTCCCTGGCAATATTTGCATGAGCATCTGGCTGTTTTGAGAAAGGGTTTTAACTTCATCCATGAGAGATTTGCCATGAGTTTAATTCACCTTTTCACAGATGATATGGGTTATTAGAAACACTCATTATAAATGAATGGTTACAGTGATTTAAAGTCATTTAATCCTATTTTGGGGACTGGGTGACTTCATAAATCACCCAATCTTTTGCTGTCTGAGTTTATGATGTTTCCAGAAACTCTTGGTGGAGTTACGTGCTTGCTTGTTAAATCAGTGCAGCCCCTCCCTTGTCTCTGTATTTTATATATGTGTTGCTAATGTAGGAAGAGTGTTGCTCATGTCCATTTCTTACTCAACACTGGAGATTCCTCCCTAAACCAGAAGAAAGAAAAGCAGGGCTGTGTATTTGTGTTGGGACAAGCCCTGAGAAGCCTGCATTTCTCTATGTGTTTTTGTATACATTATTTATGGGCTTTTTTTTGCTTCCACTGCTCATTTATTGTGCCAAAACAACATGGGATCTGCTGCTGAGGCTTTTTCCACCATCCAGGAAACAACTAGAGTTTGCATTATTTAGCATATTATCATGGAGAAACAATAGCGCCTCAGTGATGTGCTTTCCAGGAAAGTGCATGCCACTTGGAGGCTGGCTAATTCCCAGGATTTTGGGAGAGTCACTAGAAGTCTGTTGCTGCTTTGGACCTGCTGTTTTTAAACCCATCTACAAGATGTCATGCATACTTAATAGCATGGGATCAAATCAGTAATAAATACAGCTCTGTAAATGGGTTATGAGGCAATACAATATCCATAGCAAAAAGGAAACACATACAAATCAACATAGCTACCTGAACCTCAAAGATATTCCCCCAGTCCACAGCATGCAACTACTTGGCTGGAATAGATAGGGGAAAGAGCTTAGACCCAAATCCTCAAAGGTACTTACTTAGGTCCCTAACTCCCACTGATTTCCATAAGAGTTAGGCAACTAAATACCTTTGAAGATTTGGGCCTTAGTATCTTTCTATTCTGTTTTTCTCATTGTTGTCTCTTTTTCACTGATACGATACAACAACATAATCATGATGACCAATGTTGCATCATCTCATTTAAATCAAATGCTATCAAGGTGCCAGTGTGAATGTCAAGCTGGAATAGTTTTAAAGGAGTAGAGACATGTTGGAGCTGGGCTGGAATAAGTCATGTTAATCACAGGTCCCATTCACATTGCTTATAGGTACTTGGGAACAACATGCAATTTAAATAATTGTAAATAAAACCCTGTGCACACGCACTTCATACTAGCACATCTATGCAGTTCTTGTACAAAACTTGAATGGTGATGTCCCTCGCCATATGTAGTTAGTTCCCTTTTAAATCTCTGTGCTAGCACATGGCAGTATGCAGATCACATATTAGCCTCGTGTTCTCAGTTTGAGATTTAGATGCTGCTTATTTAGCAGAAAAGGGACATCATTGTAGCAGGTGCCTGTCTAGACAAATGAGCTTTGGCTTTCCAGTTGGAGCTCCTGAAGGGTAAATCACTAGCAGGTCTCCATCCTTTTGTGGATGTGTGAGAGGGAATATTTTTCTCTCCAGAATCTATTCCGCCCATACACATTCCCTCCTCATAAGAGCTGTGTACTTGGACAGAAAAGCTTAATGGTGCCTCTTATGATATGCAAACCAAACCTACCAGCCTTCAGATAATTCCTTAGCTATTTCACAGATCCCAGAGCAGTGAACTAGATTACAAGCTATAATCAGAATTAGGTAGGATTTTGGCTTCTGAAGTGAAACTGCCTTACAGTTGGAGTGGGTTTAACTCCAGTGTCCCAATTGAGACCCATGTGATAGATATGGACTCAAATCACAAAGTTCATATTCAGATGTAAGCTGGGACTGAATTGTGTCAGAATTCTAAAGGTGTTTCACTCTGATGTTCTGGACTCAGCTTTGAAAATCTGGTTTGAAGTTTTGAGATGTGGATCTGATAGAGACTTCCTTAGATTTTGGGTGTGGGGATCTGCGTGTGGGTTTTGGATCAAATTTGTCTGTTTCTGGCCCACTTCAGATTAATAATATAATAGTCATAATTAATAATTAAATACACTTGCAGAGATATTCTACCTGTTTTTTTCTCTTTCTTTCTGTAAGATTTCATGGTGCTTAGGAAGGCATTTTCAAAAGAAAGAGGCATTCATAAATGTCATTAGCCAGGGTACTAAGCGGAATGTGCTTGTACCATCTAATAAGTTTTGCTGCTATTGTCTTTATTTTATGATGTAATGTTTTTCAATGATGGGAAAAATTGCAACAAAGACCTTCTGGAGGCTACAATCACTTTTCCTGTTGTTCTTTCTTTCTCACTTATTCAAACTCCTGGCAAAGACAGAGGTGTTATTGTTAGGGCACTGATCTCCCTTTTGCATACAGTGATGAAAAGCCAATGTGTAACTGAAATTATCAGCATCACCTGCTTTGCATTTTCATGTTACCCCAGCCATGTTTGTTATTTGTTTTCTCTTCTGTGTCTCTAATACATGTAGTGGTGGTGAGCGAAGGATTATGCTCTGAAGGAGGAGGGATGGCACAAATCTGCTCACATGAGGGAAATACAAAAGGTCAGTATTTTGTAGAGGAACTCCTAAGCCAACATGATGTTGGAAGGTTCTACATGTGACAAGTAACAGGAGAAATCAGTAGGTGAAGAAGTCAAAGGTCAGAAATTTGGAGGGATCAGAGATATGCTTTCCAGGAAAGTGCATACCTGGATATCATTTGGGGACTAGCTAGCCCCCAAATCTTGGGAATGTCATTATCAGTCTGTTGTTTTAGTTTACATGGAATAACAGGGCCAAAGGTATCACATAGCCCAGTCACCGTCCAACATGAAATAGTGTTAAACAAGATCTGGGGTTTGATATGCAGAGCTCTCAGGCTGCTGCTCAATACCATCACAAATACACTATAAAATTCAGATCCTGAGGTAGAATTTTCTTCTTTGAAACACACAAAAAGAATCAAAAGAACATTGAAGGTAAAGAACATCGAAGTGAAAATGGATTGTTTGCACAAAGCAATCAAAACCTATCAAACTCTTTTTGGAGACACTGAATACCAGTTAAAGTCTGAGAGTGTTAGTAACCTTCTTGTCGTAGAATAAACAGACACTGAAAGAGAAGAAGAGAGAGGACAGTACAGATGAGGGAAATATAGCTTTTGCTGATGTTGTCATGGATATAGTGTGGCTGGTCAGGCATGGATGGATGCATTGGGCTGGCAGGTTGACCACAATATCCATTGTTTTAGACCCAGGTTCACCTCCTCAGTCATGGATATTTCTGGTTGCTCTGGTCAAGTCCCTCTCCTTTATTGAGCCTTCTCAGGCTGAGCAGAGCTGAATGGACTGTCTTGTCTCCCCATGCATTGCCATTGATTTCAGGAGCAGGTGAAAAGCTTAGAGAAAGAGAGATAGGCTGGGAAGAAAGGAGCATGCAAGGGAGGGGGTAGGCAGAGCAGGAGCTCACATGTCAGGTTGGGATCCTTACTGCTGCAAGAATGATGGTCAAGTGTCACCTTTAAAGCCTAGTGCCAGGGTAACAATTGTTCCACTGCAGCCATGGTAATGATAAAAGTTATTGTTGTGTTCTCCCTCAAGGTCTCTTTTTAAGGATCACAAACAGGCAATGGGTGCAATAGTCCATCCTCTCACTATTTTATCCACCAAATAGGCTTAATTTCTGTCACACCAGTTTTGGTTCTTTGAATTCTGCTTTCCTGCTCCTCTTGTTTACCAGGCACCCTCTTTAAGAGAGTCCTCCAGCCCTTGGCCCTCTCTGTTTAAACTAGTGGAGTCTTTCTATCTCCTTTCATATCTTTTCTTAATCAGTTTCATATAACAGGTCTTTGTGATAATTCATAACTGTTACCCACTTTTCACCAGTTTAGCTGACAGTGAGGCCCACTTATCATAACAAGTCATTATGGCTGACAGGATGGAAAGTTGTTCCCTCCTGTGAGGCAGAGTGAAGGTCCAGGACTTGCAGTGAATCCTGATTTGCTTCTTTGCCTCCTGCTGGGTGTTGCTTCATTTTCTTCAGCCTGCCTTCCAGATGGAACCTGTTTTCCCTTGCTGTTACCTATGTTCTGTCTCCTTCATGATGAGAAGCAGAAGCTAGTTGTTCCTGGCATGCACTCCAGCCTCTTTCATGCAGGCAGGGTGTGTGAGGCACTTCCCGGCACTTATAGAGAGTTGGAATCTGGGAAGAGGTGGAGTCATCTTTCCTGGAAAATGTAGAAACTAAGAACAGAGATGTGTGGTAACTCTGGAATACCTCTATCCCACTACAGGACCTCAGAGCAGGCTCCTCACACCACGGGGTTTTCTAAAGCAGAATTGGCTTCACATGGATTGAGGTTTTACACAATGACCACTGTCCTTGAAACTTACAATGTGGCAAATGCACAAAAGTTCTATTAAAAATGTATAATAGAACTAGGATACCAAAATGGAGCACAGTGTGAAAGAGTAGGTCACGCAGACTTCATAGCATATTGCCTGGCCAGGTAGGTGCCAGCTCATGGTCCAAAAAGAACAGAAATATATCCTAATACTTCAGATCCATGTTATTTCCACAGAGACTTCTGTAACTTTTCCCCAGCCCTGGGGTACCCAGGGAGGCTGTGCCTATGCTGTTGACCACTCACCACAGGCCTAATGAAGGCTGGGTGTCAAGATGGGTCCCTGTTGCTCTGTTAAAGAAGGCAGTGCCTCTGGGGAGGAAACCTTAGATGCTATGGCCCTAGACCAGGATTGTGGGGAAGAACTAGAGACTGTAGAGAACAAGCAGTGGGAAGGGGACAGTGTTTGGGATCTGATGAGAAAGGGGGTGATTGAGAGGTGGGTCCTATTACAGTGATTTAAATAACAATTAGCCCTTCTCCCCAAATCCAGATCATCTGCCACAGTTTTGGGGTTAACTGCTCCTCTAGCTTTTCCATGGTTTGCTTAAGAAACACCATGTAGAACTCAGGCCTCTTCAGTCACAGGATTCTGCCCTTAAGTGTCATGATTGCTAATGCTCATGAAAAGTCACTTGTTTTCCCCCATGGGGAATTTGACCCATTTCATAGTTCCTCAAAGCCTTGCAGCAGATTATTTGGTTACAACTTCCTGTCAACTGTTGGGGTCAAAATGTGGGTTTCTGGCCCATTACAGATTGGGTCAATCTACCACATGTTCTTTCTTTGTCTCTTGGTTTTGAACCTAGTCTGAACCTGAGTATACACATCTCCTCAGTGCAGGCAGCACTTCTCTGGTGTTGTTTACCTGTCCCAGCATCAACACTGATTACCCCCCATAGGTTTTACATCCTGGAGGGAGTTAGCACTGCTTCTTCCACAGAGCCAGCATATGCTGCTGGGCTTAGTGATAGCAGCTAACATTTATAGAAGCTGCTATGCTAGTCTCAAATATACAGTGTCTGTCCATAATATCGGTCACATCACTCTAGGGCTGTGTCTACATTGGCATGATTTTGCACAAAAGCACACGCTTTTGCACAAAAACATGCTACCTGTCTACACTGGCAGGGAGTTCTTGCGCAAGAACACTGACGTTCTAATGTGTGAAATCAGTGCTTCTTGCACAAGAACTATGATGCTCCCGCTCAGGAATAAGCGCTCTTGCGCTACTGTTCTTGCGCAAGAGGCCAGTGTAGACAGGCAACATGAATTTCTTGCGCACGAAAGCCCGATGGCTAAAATGGCCATCGGAGCTTTCTTGCGCAAGAGAGTGTCTACACTGGCATGGATGCTTTTGTGCAAAAGCACATCTCTTGTGCAAAAGCACATGCCAGTGTAGATGCTCTCTTGCGCAAATACTGTAACGCAAAAACACCTGCGTTAAAAATATTTGCACAAAATCTTGCCAATGTAGACGTAGCCTAGTACTGAACACATCTGCCCACCTCACCCCCAAAGTACATGTAGAGTCTCAAAAATAAATTTTGACTACTTCTTATTATCCCTGCTGTGCTAACCCTGGTAGGAAGAAGTGATTCAGATTCCATTCTTTCTTGGGCATTACCAAAAGATTTTATTACTAATTTTCAGTCAGCTCCGGAATTTCAGAATTTGGCCTGCCAAACTTTTATTCTGACTGATGTGTGTGAGAGAGAACACCTAGCTTGAGTCAGAGCCCAAGACAAGCTTGCAGGATGGTGGTTAGAAAAAAACCGCAACTTGTCAACTGAGCACACTTCTTCACATGCAGTCACTGAGAGACAACAAAACAGGGAGGGAGCTACACAATGTCATTTTTATAATGTCACATCACAGTAGAGATGGGCTCTGAGCTATTATGCATGAGGCTCTAATTCCTGAAATCACAACACTGCCAAAATGCAGGTAGAGATCTGAAACAACCTAAGTGACCACACCCCTCTGTCTGAATTCTCCAGCACACTTTCACAGAATTCTGTGCATACCACCAACTCACTCAATAACATGCACACTTAATTAAATGCAAATTCAAGTTATTTTCCCAAACACAACACTTACAATGAGGGAAATCTGCAGTAGAAAGTAGTGCTATCAAACCAAAAGGAAAGTGCAGTCATTTACTCAATTGACATAGTATCATGTCGGGAGAGGGATGCTGACTTACAGAGTCAATTACATTGTTTTACTACCCTTGCCCTTCTTTAATGTGGCTTGTCAAGCTAAGGAAAACACTGTTGGCCATTCTCATAGAAGCCACTCCCCCCAAATTCCTGTGGCACCGCTATAAGCTGCCTTTAGTTAACGATTTATGAGGGAGAGCTTTCATTCACTGTTTGATAGGGAGCATAATCATGGGAAAGAAAAAAAACAATTGGCTACCTGAAATCTGGGATTGTCTTGGCAATCAGCTTGTCTTAAGCGGATTTTAGGCAACACTGACTAACTGACCCTTTACAGCATAGAATCTTTTTTCAGACACACAGCTATTTCACTTTTCACTGCCTAGGAAGGGATTTAAAGAAGGAATCAATTTGCTTCTGCATACCAGAGCTTATTTTTCTGACTTACTGGGTCTGTTTAGATATACCAAAAGGGGCTTACTTCTCCCTCTAAATATGCCTCTCTTTCTGCAAAGCACTCCCTAAGACTTGTCCACTCCAATTTCCAAATGCTCTGAAATACCCTGACCTTACTCTGCTTATCTCTTAGTTAGGGAAACAGGCATTGTCAGTTCTCAAACAAACTGCTGTCTTGGGAACAGAAAAGTAAGTTCAGGCTGTGCTTGGCATTTCCTCTTTTGCATACAGCCCCACTGTGTTGATTATTTATGTTCACCTGCTTCCAATTAACAGCACTGGCAAACTGCACACCTGCAATAGGCTTACTATAAGTTCCCAGTGTTGAAAACTTGCAGCTCACGGTACACTCGTTTGTTTGGGAGGACGGTGAAGACAGCTGTAAAGACAAAGAAAAAACAAGATGTAGGTAACTGGATGTTGAACAAGTTTGTAGTGGTGTTGACTCTGCTCTTTAAGAAATGCACAACTCAAACGTTTGTTAGTTCTTTCCCTGGAATGACCTATCTTTGTACTCATGGTCTCATCTTCATAATTTCCAAGCACAGCCTTATGTTTTTAAAAAGAGTAGAATAATACTTGCTTTAGTTGCAGCATAGAAAGCATTCCCAAATGACTGAACAGTCCATGTGGTGTTATGAGACATTCACACTGAGGGCTAGGAAAATTTGGTTGCAGCTATGCTCTCTGGACTTTCAGGCTGTGTCTACACTGGCATAAATTTCTGGAACTGCTTAAAACAGAATACTATTCCATTTTCAGTTTTTCCAGAAAAGGAGCGTCTACATAGGCAGGCTGCTTTTCCGGAAAAGCCCTTTTTCCAGAAAAGCGTCTGTGGCCAATGTAGATGCGCTTTTCCGGAAAAGAGCCCCGATCGCCATTTTTGCGATCGGGGCTTTTTTCTGGAAAAGACTACTGGGCTGTCTATACTGGCCCTTTTCCGGAATAGTGTTCTGGAATAAGGACTTATGCCCGAGCGGGAGCAGAATAGTGTTTCCGGAATAGCGGCTGATTTTGTACAGTAGAGCGTCATTGCTTTTCTGGAAATTCAAGGGCCAGTGTAGCCAGCTCGCAGCTTATTCCGGAAAAGCGGCTGATTTTTCCGGAATAAGTGGCCCAGTGTAGACACAGCCTCATAGTTTCTGTAGAAACCTTGTGCTGTGCGTTCAGAGATTCTGGGTAGTGAGAATGCGTAACTGAATCTTCTTTTCTGCTCAGGCTAGCCTTTCATACTGACTTGCCACAGGTCCTTACTGACCTGTTCGTAGTACAGAATCTAAGGGGTTGAACTAACAGCATGCTTGGTATTGGATATTGTCTAGAAGAGACTTTATTGTTTTTACAGTTATAATGGAAACTGAAACGAAGCTTGGCAGCTGAACCATTTGACCTATTCCAAGTGACACCGTCTGCACCCTGGCTTCAGTTATATTACAATCACAATGCATTGTGGCTAACTGGCTATAGAAGCTTCCCTTTCAAATATAGCACTAAAATATATCTCTGTCTAGTCCAAGCAGAGATTTAAATGTGTTGCTTGGGAAAAAGCAAAGTATGAAATATTTGAGTGCCTAGAGTCTACAGTGAAGGGGATCATCTTGATCAATACGAGCACAAAACAATAGTTCAGAACAACTCATTTTCTTCCTTCAAGGAAGTGAAAATGAAAGTGGGCTGGAGTAAAGGGGTAGATACAATTGGCTTGCACTTTAAGGTACAAAACTGTAAGATTAGCAAGACACTATTGGGGAGGAAATACTTACTCAGACATCTATTTACCCAGAGGTTGGAGTGCTATCAAAAATGACATACATATCATGTATACATCAGGAGACAGAGATCAGTGGGGACAGGAATGGGAAAAATGTTTGGTGTATTTCATATTATACATCAAGGTCATAGGACCATTCTAAACTATGCTTTCATAAACTCTATTGAAAAGAAAACTGTGGGGGGAAAATACAGGTAAATAGCAAAACAGGTTAACTGGTCATTTGTCAGTGACTGTCTTCTTATACTGTGGCTCTGGTTAGCACTAGGAAGGTTTTCATTTCTGGGATGCTTGATTTGAGTGCCCTGGGGATCTGGTTGGAAGAAGTATTGGACAATCATAGTTGCAACTCATGTTAATCAGTGCTATACATGTAAAATGCTATTCAGTGATACATACTCTGAAAAACTAGGACCTGTGCATCTCAAAATGGGTGACTGAAACTGGTCAAAACTTCTGACTTTTTAACATATGTACTTTAAAAACAACAAATGGTCTGGTAGCACTTTATAGATTAACAAAACATGTAGATGGTATCATGAGCTTTTGTGGGCACAGCTCACTTCCTCAGATGACCGGCATTTTGAGTTTAGGATGTGCAGACACAAAATAAAAAGGAGAAGTTGGGCAGGGGATGGAGGGGGGGTGGAAGACAGGGAGCTAGAGGGAATCAGTAAGTATCTGAAGATTGGGTAGTTAAAACAAAGCAGATAAGAATCAAAGTCAATTGATAGTATCCTTCCTGACATGGGAGTCTACACAAATGTACTTCCATTTTCTATGCGTAAAATGGTAAATATCACTCCCTTATCTTACAGGAGTGTTGTGAATATACATTCATTAATGCTTGTGAAACACTCTGACTTGCCAGGCTCCATAGAAAAGCCCAGGAGAATTAATAATTCTGTTTTCAGAGCAGAGATAGAATAAAGTGCAGTAAATAAGGCCTGGGGAAACTCATTGAGCAGTGAAGATAAAAGGAAGTATTGAACTGCTGTGCTGAATGAGGCAGGGATTCTGTGGGATAAATAGTATGTGATCTTGTAATTTAAAGGCCCTTTTATAATCCAAGTGCACAAGGGGGCTGAACTAAGGTTTAACAGGCAATTGTCAGATTTTCTAACTTTTGAGCTAGCTTTGCACTCAGCATGTGAAATTTCAGCCCTAACATTTTTTGGCAAAGTTATAAGCAATTGAAAACAGGGGCTTTATAACGGGAAGGATCAATCAAATCTCTCACTCCCATCAGAGGGGGAGGAGTTACATACTATTCATATTGTGTATATGGGTAAACTGAAGCAAAAAAGTTGAGTAGTTCAACCCTGCAATGGAACCATCTCCAGTCAGAGCACCAGCTCTGTTTCCCCAGCCCGCAGGCCACTGCCTTTGCCGCTTATGCCTACAGCCATTTTTGCATCTTGTTTCTGTTTCCCTTTCCAATCTCAACTTAATTAAAAAAACATAAGCAATCAAATACAGCTTTCCTCCTTCTCTCCATCAACCTCACAATCTAACAATGATAAAGATGTGATAATCCCAAATATACTCAGGCTACTGTTTGCAGCCTTTGGCATCTACCACCAACAGCCACCCCAGCAATTCTGCAAGTATTAGAGTCCGAAGGGACTCCTAGGTCATCTAGTCTCCCTGCCTGTAAATCACAGGGATGCTAAACCAAACAACTGAAGTTAGACCACAGTATAGAAGCTTTCAGAAGGCTAAACTGCTATGCACCACAGTCAGAACAGGAAGGACTGAGGTCACTGATGCTTCTGCAATGGAAGGGGAATGATTAAATGAGAGAAACCACATAATCCTGGCAAGTGACTTACACCTGCATGCTGTAGAGGATGACAGTGACCTTGTTATGGTGATCAGTTAGACCCAGAGGCTACATCTATTCTCCAAGGTTTTTGTGCAAAAACCCACAGAGCGTCCACACCTCAAGCACATTTTTGTTCAAGAAAATCTATAGTCAACAGAACAGAAGGCTTTTTGTGGTGTAGGTATACCTTCTACAAGGCATAACTCCTTTTTGTGCTACAGCTCTTGTGCAAAAAGGCATGTGTGGACACTCCACAGAGGTTTCTTGCACAAAAAGAGCCTATCCAAAAAAGCACTGTGGATGCTCTCTTCTGCAAAAGCGCATTGCAAAAACAATGCACTTTGAGGGGTGGACATGCTTTTGCGCAAGAGGTTTTTGCACAAGAACTCTTCTGCAAAAGACTTCTTGCACAAAAACGCAGCAGTGTAGATGTAGCGTGTGTATTAACTGAGTTGGCTGCAATAATAGGGAGCAAGTCCCTTTGCTCAGGCTGACTGAATTGCTGCAGCCTATCCGCTGTGGAAAGGAAATGTTTCAGCTGAAGCATTTCAGTCAGCCCTTTGCACTCCATTGCACAGTGCAGGACCATAATGAGTGCTGGGAGATAGGTGCTTTCACAGTCCCTCAGAATTTCTAATTTCTCAGGGAAAAAGTGAGAGCACCAGAGAACAAGGCCAGTGATGCTGGAGAGGAGTGTTAGTACTTAGTGTGCTGCATGGATAACAGGCAAAGCCAATAAAGAGCTCCCAGTTTTTGGTAGCTCCCTGGGTCGTGATCTGTAGGCAAATATCACAAGGTGAAGGCCTATCATCTCCCTAATTAAGTAGGGTCAGACTTAGTCAGTATTTGGACAGGGCATTTCTCTGGGAAACCCAGAGTGCTGCAGGGAGTTGCAATAGTGATTCAGTAAGCTAATTCAGGGTAGGCCCACTGCTTAGTGAGGAGGGAGAAGCAGTAACAGGAAACTTGGAAATGGCAGAGATGCTCAATGACTTCTTTGTTTCGGTCTTCACCGAGAAGTCTGGAGGCGTGCCTAACGTAGTGAATACAAGCAGAGAGAGGGTAAGTTTAGAAGATAGGATACACAAAGAACAAGTTAAAAATCACTTAGGAAAGTTAGATGTCAGCAAGTCACCAGGTCCTGATGAAATGCATCCCAGGATACTCAAGAAGCTCATAGAGGAGGTATCTGAGCCTTTAGCTATGATTTTTGAAAAATCATGGCAGACAGGGGAGATTCCAGAAGACTGGAAAAGGGCAAATATTGTGCCCATCTATAAAAAGGGGAATAAAAACAACCCAGGAAACTACAGACCGGTCAGTGTAACATCTGTCTCAGGGAAGATAATGGAGCAGCTAATTAAGGAAATCATATGCAAACACTTGGAAGGTAATAAAGTGATAGGGAATAGCCAGCATGGGTTTGTGAAGAACAAGTCATGCCAAACTAATCTGATAGCTTTCTTTGATAGCATAACGAGCCTTGTGGATAAGAGAGAAGCGGTGGATGTCATATACCTAGACTTTAGTAAGGCATTTGATAAGGTCTCTCATGATATTCTTATTGATAAACTAGGCAAATATAACTTAGATAGGGCCACAATATGCAGTCTGTTGGGACAGAGATCAACTACCCCTTTATTTGCAGGTTGGGGTAAAAGTGAAGTGCACCTCATGGAAAACTGAAATGCTGTTCTATTTGACAAGTTATCTATGTCATTTATTATTTTAATTATACTGTATTTTAAATTATATGTCCACAATCCAGGGCTTCTGGCCTTGCATGCATTAAGACACGCAGATCCACATTTGGGAGCCAAAGTTCACTAGAGTCAATCGGAGACTTTCTGTTGACATCAGTGGCCTTTGGATAGACCACTAAGGCTATGTCTAGACTATGCTGATCTATCGGAAAAAGGTATGCAAGCTGAACTCCACAATTTGCGTACCTTTTTCCAATAGTTTTTTCGGAAGAGGCTTTTCCAAAATTTAACCCATCTACACTGGGACAAATTTTGGAAGAACCCTTCTTCCTCGTGGAAGAAGGAAGACAGGGCTTCTGAAAGAGCGCGTCTGATCTTCCGCAAAAAAAAAAAGCGGAAGAGTAGCTGCGTTTCCTGGAGGCAGTCGAGTTTTTCCGGGGTACCTCTGGTATCCCGGAAAAACCCCTAGTGTAGACATAACCCCAAGAGAAAAGGAGACTCCATACATAGATCTGCATTAAGCCATGCAGGAAAAGAAGGCCAGACTCTTAGCAATACTATCCCCCTGTCCTTAGAGATCGCTTTCTCATAGGTGTTAGAATCTGTGCATGGGGCAAGGCAGACTCATTTCTCACTTTGTCACAAGCTATCAGCAGCTTAGTGAGGATTTCACATTACTTAGTGAACAGCTGTTGGAAAAATCTGACTTTTTATTTCTGAAGTGCCAGTGGAACACTGCTTTGAGAGGGCAGAACAATTGCTCAGCAAAAATCCTCCCACTTCTTATGTGTCTCTTGCTCCAGGGCCCCACTGACATTTTTTAAGTTCATACTGACTATCCCTTTGTGTTTTAACAGGGGCCAAGAGAATAGCTAGAGTAGCTGAATAACTTGCAATAGAGCTTTTGTAGCAGGACTTATTTTTTTCTCAAGGGCTGAGTCTCCAACAGTTCTCAGTCTTGTCTCAGCAGGGAGGGAGAAATGTTGCCAAGTGTGATCATTCTTCCTGTTGTGCAATACAATTTATTGCAAACATCATGAAATGATGGATAGAAAACATAATGCAGAGTGAAAGTCCTCTCTGTTGCACCCTTGTGACGAGACCCTAAGCTTCACTGCCCCCAGCTTTATCTACATTATGACAAGGAGCTGTAAGTTGCTGCTTATGCAGATACAGTTGTGCTAGTTCTCATTTAGCTAGCATAGCCAGAGGCAAGTGGCGGCATGGCTAGCTGCTCTGTATGTACCCAGGAAGTTCAGGCAGGTTGTACTCAGCATGGCTAGGCTGTTCTGCCATTTGCCACTGCCTATGTTACTGCAGTTACACTACCATTTTTTGCAGTCTGGCTTGGAGAGCTAACACAAGTTTACCAATGCAAGCTGAGAATAGCTCATGGTGCAGAGGTAGCTTAGAAAGTGCTGGATGGAGGTTGGTGATTCAGTAGGTGGTGCTCTTCCATCTGACTTGCTAGTGGCCTGCCATGGTGCAAGAAGGAGCTATGGAGCAGAGAAGGATGGGTGATTGAGTTAGTAGAGTTGTTCCTCCAAGTCAGCACTGACTGACTGCTGCAGTAGGGTGCTAGTGCCTTTGGGTTATGGGATATGGTCAGGTTTGCATAGTTGGGCATTTGTTGTGTTGCTGCTACTCCCTGCCCTTACATGTATTCTTATTTCCTTGTGAAGTGGATGGTTTAAGAATCCTGTCTCCCTGCTTGTGCTGTGCTTGTGATAATACGCACAAGCTTCCTAGAGTGGGCTAATGCTACCTTCAGGTGGCTAGACTTCTTTTTACTTCTCAGCTTTCTTTCTCTCAGCAATTACTGGCTTCATTTTTCCTCCTGGCCATGTATCTATTGGAGTATGCTGATTGCTCTTCCTTAGGACATTCACTCTTGCTTGACCATGTCTCTGCTTGTCCCTCTTTTTTTTTTTTTTTTTTTTTTTAACCTATAGGTAGATATTTTATAAACAGACACTGGGCTTTTTGCTGGCGGTGTTTATTTTGCATAGAAATAACCCCACGTTGAGGGCTCTGTAGTTGAAAGACTTTTAATGCTGGAGACAGGAGGTTTTCCAGTATCAACCCTGGATCTGATTCATTCATATTTTGGCATCTGTCTCTGCAATGAACTACAGAATAATCCTGGGTCCAAACACCTGAATATTGGAGTGTTTGAATTCTAGATCTGAGGCTGATTGTATATTTACTGGTCTCGATATCAAGTAATCAATTCAATCTTTTTTTTTTCGGTGCAAAATCTTTAAATTGCTGAGGGTAGAAATCTTATCCTTGTCCATCATAGCCATGAAACAATAAGTTTAAAAACCTAACTTTTTTTTATCTTTTTCAAGGTTTAATAAAAGTGCAACTGCATACTGGTGTAAGATGTGAAGAATACTGTTAAAACAGAACTAAAACTCAGACTGGCTTTTAAAGAGATTTACTCGTGTATCTAATTGATCATGGCATAGAAGGCTTGACTAAAAGTCTGATTTATGGTTCAGTTCTAGAATTCTACACAGTATATGGTACACTTAATTTCAAATCCAAAGAATGGTTTAGGCATAATATAATTTGAGGCTATAACAACCATATATTAAAATACAAGCTGAAAAACTAAATACTTTAAAAAAAAAATTTTACCTCTTTGAATTGGCATGTGGTTAAAGCCATTCGAAGAAGAGAAAAAGTAAAAGGAATTCACACCTTCAGTTTCACCATGAAATATTGTGATTTAGTGTAATAAACTCCAAAGAAATGGAAGCCACACATCCAAAACCCTCTTTATTTGCAGTATCCTCATGTATAAGCTGCAATTTGAGTAAGGAGGGGTCTGGATATATAGATCTGGCATAAATGTACATATACTTCCACAGCAGACTGGTTGCTTGGCACTTCTGTACACCCACTTCTCATATCATCTTTAAAATAGGAAACATTACCAACAACACTTCAAAACAAAACCTCTGTTAAACGAATATTATTCTTGCAAAGTTCAAAAGTTAGCAAATGCCAGAATTAAGACTGCCTCTGTAACCTTAGTTTGTTCCCCTTGCATTGTGAGACAGTTTTTAATTGCAGAATCACATGCTATATTTCCACAAGACCCTATCTCCTTCTGTGCACAGGATAGATGGTGTTCACTGGATATACAGCTATTTGATGCTGTTTTTTTATTTGCATCATTCACCATCTGATCTCAAGCTTTATTTACCATCAAAACTCTCATCTCAAGACAGAATTATGAATTTCTTCATGGGTTTTTCTATGGAATTTATTGTTAGAGTATCTAAGCATTTCACAAACAATCTTTGCAACATCTCTGGGATGTAAACCCTCATTTTACAGAGGTAATGGATGCTAAATTGCCAAGTATCCACTAATTTTAGGTGTGAAGTTTGTGAGCCTAATTTTTCTGAGTAAATAATTGTTTCTATGATCAGAGCTGAATCCCCATTGATTTCAGCTACAGCTGATCACATCAATGCTTATGTAAATGAGACCCCAGGTGTCTGAAACTGAATATCTAGAAAATCAAGATCTCATAATTATTGTCTCTGAAAAGTTTGGTTGCACTAGAATAACTTACAGCCTGGCATGGCCTCCACTCCTTCTCCTCTAGCTGAACTAGAACAACTTACTGCCCCGCATGGCCATCAACTGGCCAGGCCTCCCTGCCTACTCAGCAGCTTATCCTGTGTCTCTTCCTTTGTTTCATACCCCACATCTCTTCCCTTCCTTCATGCTCCATGTCTGACTGCTGAGAACCCTCACAAACATCAGGACTTGAACAGTTCCTCTCTTCCTGATGCACAGGTGGTCACCAGATTGAGCCTAACCCCTTCCTCCATTTCCACCTCTTTATTAATAACGTCTATTTCTGGGCCAAGTGTTTCTGACTAAGTGCTATGGGAAGTATCTACATTTTCCTTGGGTGTGGATGTGTACTTCCCCACCCAGTTCTTTATAAAAACAGCATGTTGCAGATTCAACACCAGACCAGATGTTTGCCTCCTTTCCCTCCTTCTGGTACTCCTGCCAGAATTCCTTTATCTTGGCTCTGTGTTAGTGTTTTGCTCATACCCTGTCTCACACGGGGCTTGAGAAATGTGACCATATGTGTCCCAGTTCCTACAGGTTGCTTGCAGCTGTGATTGCACCAACTCTTCACCCTACACAGTGATAAGATCTGAAAGTTCTGTGGTGCTCCAAGCAGGAGCGTGTTTTGAGAAATAGCAATCCCCTGTTTGCCTGAGAGGATGCCATGAGGACCACTACACAGTGAGCCAGACACCAGGAAATGGATTTTAAAGTTCCCTAGGGATAGCAGGTGAGAAGGTTCACCTCTTTATGGGGCAGCAGAGGAGCAGAGTTCAAAGTGGTGGCTAAGTGGGAATTGTGGGAAACATGCTGAAGGTCAATCAACTCAGCAAAACCTATGATAGGACACACTTGATGACTGTCAACAGTCAAGGGAGGGGGAGAGACAAAAGTTGTGTGGAGGTGGAAGTTTTTTTTGTTGACAAATGCCCAGTTTTGACATGACTTTTGTCACATCACAATGTGAACGCTGCTTTGGGTTTTGTCGCCAAAAAGGTTTTTTTGGCAACAAAACTTGCCACTGTAGACAAGGCCGTGGTAATTGCTATTTCTCTCTCTGGATCTTGCATGCAGCAATTTGCCACTGTGGCTAATCCCACTAGCCCTCTGAACTGTGGCTAGCCCAAGCCTTAGGAAGTGGAAAGATAGGGCAGTTTTCATGCACATGTATTCTTTGGCTTCTCTGCTGTGATTGTAAATAGCAGTGGAAGATGGCCTATGATCAGTAATTCACTTTCCATTGGCTACTCAACAAGGTTAAAGATGGCAAAGGACTTTGCTTAATCAATCTGAGCCAAATTCAGCCTCCTTACACCACCACCAGTCCCCTGGGCCTTCCCTTTCCCCTTCTTCCTTGAAGTTTTTTAATGCATTTTTATTGAGCATCAGTTTTAGAGAAGGCAGTTGCTGTTTATCCTAAGGGACTATCTATCACAATAAACATCAGGCAGTTACTGATTATCTATCTGGGGACCCTCCATCTCTAGGTTGCTATGGCTGGGGCAGTCAGTAGCAAAGAGCAGATAATATTCTCTTTTATATATGCACACAGGTTTTGTCATAGTGTATAGAAACAATTGACTGTCTTGACAGGAATCCTGCTTTCCCTGGGAGATAGTGGGGGGAGGAGGGGAGAAGCCACAAGCCACCTAGTTAATTGCTTAATGCTGTTTGTGTGTGTGAGGTAGGGACTCCTCTCTGCTTCCTGTGGTGTTCAGCTGATGCTGTGAAGCATAAGACCCCTTTACTCTTAAATGCAAGCAGTGTTGTTGTTGTTGTTGTTGTTGTTTTTTTTTTTTTAAGCTCAGACGTCCCAAAGGAAGGGCGAAGAGGATGCAATTACTAAAGAACAAGGGTCCCTGGTTCTTCAAGGTGAACGCTTCTCAGGTAGATGCCTGAGTAATTCCTGCTTACTTTGCAGTTGCATTGGTCATTGGAAGGACCTTAGGAAACCATATGGCCTCCTAATGGTTTGGGGGCTCTTTTTGTTTACATGTTGTAAATTTCATCCTTCACTGTGCAGTAAGCATATCGGGAACAGATGGCAGAAAACCACAACCTAGACAGCGTGACAAGAAGGTCCTTTCTGTGACTGCTCCCAAACACAGTTCCTGGGATACTCCTGGGTTTTGCTTGTCTGACTGAGTAAGAGTAGCTCTGGCCGCTATCTCAGCACCTTGGCTGCAGGCAGCAGCTGTGGTGGCTCAAGCACAATCATGACTTTCTTCCGCCCCCTGTTGGCCACCTCTCTCTTTCCCAGCTGGAGCAGTAAGTAGTTCCTGCCTTGTCTCTTGGCAGCTACTTCTCAGTGCTTTGCCCACTGTATTTATTTTTTATGCTGTGGTCTCAGGCAAGGTATTATCTCCTCTTCCAGTCCCCAGGAAGGATGTGCTCTCACTTTGGGAAAGACTGTTGCCCCTCTCCCCTCACCTCATACCACTCTCCTTCTAATTTCTCCACTCCTCTCACTTCTAATACTGGTCTGTGCCCAGGAAGTATTCACATGC
This sequence comes from Pelodiscus sinensis, assembly GCF_052426305.1. Classification (NCBI taxonomy): domain Eukaryota; kingdom Metazoa; phylum Chordata; order Testudines; family Trionychidae; genus Pelodiscus; species Pelodiscus sinensis. Next base: position 34,471,443 of record NC_143056.1, read on the forward strand.
CTAGTTAACCATGCCTCCACCCCGGCCAGATTACATTGCCCTCAAAATCAAAATCACCACCCATGATTCACAAATTGTAGCACCCTACAGGCATCAGTTGTCTATTGAGGTTGTGATTGACTTAACTTTAGTTATGTTAACTGATGGTTGGGTGAGTTCACGCCATCCCTCCCTCCCTCCCTCTCTCTCTCTCTCTGACATCTGTCTATATTTTGTGGTTAGTCTCTAAGGCTATGTCTAGACTACATCCCTCTTTCGAAAGAGGGATGTAAATGAGCCCGATTGAAAGTGCAAATGAATTGCGGATTTAAATATCCCGTGCTTCATGTGCATATTCACATCCCATCGCTGTTTTGAAAAAGGGTATTTCTAAAGTGAAACCTCAGATTAGACATTTTTTTTTTTCAAGAGTACGGGATTTTTCGAAAGGGTTTTTTTTTTCCCGAAAGAACTGCGTCTAGACTCTGGTTTCACTTTCAAAATACCAAAATACCAAGAGCTGCTCTTCTCCTTGGTTTGAAGCCTGGTGGCAAGGACACCTCTCTCCCCTCACACAGGGTATGTCTAGACTACACACCTTTTTTGAAAGAGGCTTTTTCGAAAGCATCTTTCAAAAAAAACCCCTCTTTCGAAAAACGCGTCTAGAATGCACTAAGCGGAGGGATTTTTTTTGATCCGCTCTTTTTCAAAAGAGCGTCCGGATGGCCTTTTTTTTGACAGAGCATCCAGGCAACCCGGAAGCACTAGTGCCAGGACATGGGGGCAGCCTTTCCTTCCGGGTCCTGCTGCATGCTCTTTGCAAAGATGCGTGCTTTAAGGGAACCTCCCGCATGACCATTCCTCTGCTGCTGCAGCTGGCTTGCTTACCTCCTAGAGGGAAAGCAAAGCTTCTGCAGTGCTTGCTCTGAGTGCCCTGCTTTCTGGGACAGCACAGAACTTTTTTTTTTCCCTGCTTGGTTTTTGGGTTTTTGAATTGTTTTTTTTTTGCCATGGAGTCAGAGCTGCCCCTGGCCAGGCGATGGCCACACACTGTAGTGCTTTAAGTGCTGCTGCTGCAACTCCACGAGACCTTCATGCTGTTCGTGCCCGGTCCGGATTCTGAACCCAGCCTTGAGCCACTCGTTCAGGATGCAGAAACACTGTTCTTGCCACCAAACTTTTTCCATGAGAGGCGATTTTTGGAGGCTGGAGACAAGTACAAACTGGTGGGACCAGCTCGTAATGCAGCAGTGGGATGACCAGGCTTGGCTCCGAAACTTCAGGATGTGGAAGTCCACCATCCAGGAGCTCTGTACCTGGCTTGCCCCCACCCTGCAACGACAGGACACCCACCTGCGCCATGCCATCCCGCTGGATAAGAGGGTTGCTCTTGCCCTGTGGAAGCTGGCCACCTCTGACAGCTACCGGTCGGTGGGACACCAGTTTGGTGTGGGAAGATCTACTATTGGCGCCATGTTGATGGAGGTAAGCCCATGGGGGAGGGGGGGGGGGAAACTAACAGGAAAGGGTTAGGGGGCAATGGAGGGGAGGTGGTGGAGGGCTCCTGGCCTTACTCCACCCTTCTGCTGGGAGCAGTTGCCAGAGGGGGGAGTCCTGGGATCTTGGGGGGAGGGGGAAAGACAGACAGGGAGGAGGGATCCTCCCAAGGACTTGGGCAACCTCTTTAACTTCCTATTACATGTGTTTATATGTGTCTTTCTGCAGGTGGTGAGGGCCATCAACTCGGAGCTGCTGAACAGGATTGTCCGTTCAGCATCTGTTCACTGCCCCATCGAGCAGCCCGTTCTATTAACAGAAAAGGGTACTTCTCCATTGTGCTGCAGGCCCTGGTTGACCACTGTAGACTATTCATAGACATTTGTGTGGGATGGTTGGGCCAGGTACATGATACTCAGATCTTCTCAAATTCATACCTTTGCCAAAGGCTGGAGGCTGGAATCATCTTCTCCCAGCGAAACTTTGCTGTTGGGGACGTGGAGATACCGGTCTGCATTGCAGCCGATGCGGCGTACCCGCTCATGCCCTGGCTCATGAAGCCATACACTGGGCATCTGAACCCGAGCAGGGAACTCTTTAACGCACACCTGACATGGGTGAGTTTATAGGTGGAATGTGCCTTTGGCCGGCTGAAGGGAAGGTTTAGGTGCCTGCTCGCTCGCCTTGACATAGGGGAACGCAGTATCTCACAAGTGGTGGCTGTATGTTGCGTCCTCCACAACCTGGTGGAGAGCAAAGGGAAGGCCTTCCTCCCAGGCTGGGGGGCAATGGCTGACATGGAGGGGAGGCGGTTGCACAGCCTTGGACAGCTGCCATTTGCCAAGCCCATCAGGTGGGGGTCTGCATCCGGGAGGCTCTGTGAGCGCTTCTCAGCTGGAGCCCAATGACTTTCCCCAGGGTCTCCCCAATGGGGCCTGTGGGCCTGGGCCCCCCGTCCCAAAACCTTTCCTCCCACAACCCATCCCTGCACCAGCCTCCAGCCAGATAAGACACACACCCCATGTTAAATCTCAAAAATGTGTTTATTAACAAGTAACATTCAAATAAATGTTTGTGGTTTAAAAAAAAACAAAACAAAACAACCGTGCAACATGTATTAAAAAATAAGCTGTCCTTTATACTCTCCAAATGTTTTTAAAACTGGGGGAGGAGGGGAGACGTCAACCTGGAGCAGGGAGGGAGGACAGGCAGGCAGTTTAGGAATGATAATGGTCTTGCCTGGGCCACAGAACTTTGCCACCTCGGGTCCATGGACCCAGCCATCTCTGGGGTCAAGTTGGGCCTGTGATTTGGGGGGGAGGGGACTGCAGGTGGCTCTGCCCTTGCAGGGGGGGAGTGGAGTGGCAGGAGAGGAAGGGGTGGCAGGGGCTGAGGGAGAGGAAGGGGGGGAAGAGGGCGTTGGAGCAGGTTGAGTGAGAGGTGTCACGATGGGGACAGGACCTGGCAGAGCCACGGCCTCTCGGATGCTTGAACACATTGTGATCCACTGGGAGAGGAAATCCTCCAGCAGACAAGTGTGCAAGCGAGCCTTGTCCTTTCGGCCATGGTGTCCTCAGTTTGCTCCAGGGCCTCCACATGTCTTCTCATCAGGTCAGTATACACCTGCCAATGCCTGTGGGTTCCATGGGACCGGGTGCGTGGTGGCACAGGTGTTGCAGGGCAGTCAGCAGTGGCAGGTCTGGCTGTGGAGGAAAAGAGAGAGAACTGATCAGTGTTAGGAATTCACACACGCACCGTCCCTGCTTGTGCTCAGTGATTAAGTCCTTACAACAAGGGATGGGAATGTTGTGACTGCAAGCCCACATCTGGCCCTGCCAGTCGCCCTGGCCTCACAGGCCCCAAGGTGGCTAAGGTAATGTCCGCCACGCCCTCCCCACCCAATAGCTCCCCCCTACACCATGGCAATACAGGCCAGGGAAAGTGTGCAGCCACAGTGGGTCACAAGCGTAGGACACGGGCCTGGAGCAGCTTGGGTCTCCCAGAGCCTCCACCCACTGCCTGCCTGCCTTCTTGCACATGCACAGAGAGATGCAAGCTGTCCAGGAAGAGCATGACATGTGCAGATTGCTCCTCGTCCTTTATGCTCCCACCTCCCCCCTTTTGTGTGTGACCCTGACTGCATTCACTTGATGTTCCCTTGCCAACGTCAGAGGGTGCCTGTGAGGCCTCCTGGGTCTTGGACTGACTGAAGGGTCAGGGTCATCTCTATGTCTTTGGTGTCTTTCTCCTCTTCTTCTCCGGTCAGCTGCTCCTCCATCTCCTGTGTGCCCTCCTGGCAGTGCTGCACGGGTATCTGCAAGCCTGTCTGCACCAGCACAGGGGCAGATGGGTCCCGACCACCCGGGATGCGATGCAGCTCTTGGTAGAAGGTGCAGTGGTGCGGGGCTGCACCTAAGGCAGAGCTGCGCTCTCGGGCCTTTGAGTAGCCCTGCCTGAGCTCCTTCACCCTCACTTGATTGACAGTCCTGGGGTGGTGGCCTTTTTTTTGCCAGCCCTGCGGCTGTAAATGTTCTCTTTTCTGCACCTGGCGTGCAGACACTGGAGTGCTTCCTCCTCTCCCCACAGTTCAAGCAGGGTCAGGATCTCTGGCCCTGACCAGGCTGGAGCTCTCCTCTTCCCCCTGGAGGGCAGCTGGGATGGCTCCTTGGCAGGTCCTTGGGGGGCCTCGGGAGTCTTGCGCTTGTGCCATGACCACTTTGTAGGGAGGCGGGGAGAGCCATGTGCTGACAGGCTTGCTCTGTGGCTGGGTTCCTGCCAGAATGGCTGCCCAGGGTGCCTGTGCCTTTAAGACGTGGCTACAGACAGGAACAATAGAAGTTTCCCCTGCAGATGGAGTGTCCACCAGGGAATTTTCCCCTGGAGGTCTGTTTTTTTTCAGTCCGCCCTCCCCCCCAAACCCCACATCTACACACGCCTTTTTTTGACAGAACACTGTTGAAAAAGGTATTATTCCTCATAAAATGAGGTTTACCACTGTCAACAAAACTGCCGCGTTCTTTGGATATACTGTTGAAAAAAATGCGATGGTAGTGTGGACACAGGTGAAGTTTTTTTTGAAAAAAGCCAACTTTATGAAAAAACAGTGGTCTAGACCCACCCACACAGTGCTGGGAGAAGCGAGACAGGGCAGTGGAAAGGGGAGGTGTGGGGCACTAAGGGAAGCCAGTTTTGGGCTATGGGTGAGGGGCCCTAATGTAAACTGGATGCTTGCACTCACCTGTACCAAGAGGGGACCCCCTGAACTGGTAGAGGGTCTTACTGTTGGAAAAGAAAAGGGTCCCAGGTGGAAGCCTGGAAAGGCAGGGGCAGGTTGCTCTGTGCAGGTTGCCTGCTGGAGTAGCACTAGTGAAGAGGAGTAGCACTAGGGCCCTGTGGAAGCCAGCAGCCTGAAGAAGAAAAAAATTGCCAGAAGAAGGGCTGAGACTCAGCAGCTGGTGGGAGAGGAGTGTTGGAGGCAAAAAAAGAAATAAATGCAGGGGTAGGGAGGCATGGGAGCTATCCCTGCTGCAGGCACTAGCCCCTCCCTTCATGCCCCTGAGGCACAGGGCCCACCAAAGTGTGGGGCCTGGGCTAGTTGCCCCACCTTGTCCTCTGTCAGTGTTGAGACTGACCAAAAACATTGTGAGAGACACACAAGCACAGATTTCACAGGTTGTGTTCAGAGCTTGCAATGGACTCCAGTAATCACAAAATAGCCCTATTCCTCCTTTCTCTCTTTGGCTGTGTCTACATTGGCCCCTATTCCGTAATAGGGATGCAAATGTAGCACTTTGGAATAGGCAAATCCGCGGGGGATTTAAATATCCCCCGCGGCATTTGCATTAACATGGCTGCCGCTTTTTTCCGGCTTGTAGATAAGCCGGAGAAAAGCGCCAGTCTGGACGCGATCCTCCGGAAAATAAGCTCTTTTCCGGAGGATCTCTTATTCCTAGATCCTCCGGAAAAGAGCTTATTTTCCAGAGGATCGCGTCCAGACTGGCGCTTTTCTCCGGCTTATCTACAAGCCGGAAAAAAGCGGCAGCCATGTTAATGCAAATGCCGCGGGGGATATTTAAATCCCCCGCGGATTTGCCTATTCCAAAGTGCTACATTTGCACCCTATTACGGAATAGGGGCCAATGTAGACACAGCCTTTTAGTATAGCTGTTCTATGACCTTGTTACCAGAAAATAATCTACATTCCAATTGGTCAGGGCATTCATTTGATCTGTAAGCTATTGATATTACTTTATATAGCTCAATAATACCAGTGGTCCTTAAAAGATGCCATTGGAAGCTCCCTATTTCCTCATCATTTCTTTATTACTCTTACAATTCAGCATTTACTGCCAGATCATCATATTCTCAGACAGGACAGAGATCAGATTCCTTTTCCGGCCTCAGAAGCCAGGTCTGGGCTCTGCATTCTGCTTTAATGACTTATAAAAAAACTTAGCATGCTGACTAATTTATTCCATCTCAAGGAGAAGGAGAAAAGGTGTTTGCCTCAGATTTCCAAATCATACTGTGTTGTGCATTCTAGTCATAGAACCCAAATGACATTACAGCTAGAAGGTCACTGATCACTAGACTCTCGGCGGTTAAGAGTTTGTCTTTCAGCTGCTGTGGGAGACTTGCTGGGGTTAGAGCAGGATAAATACAGCCAAGATGTAGTTATAGAAATCCTTGATGGATAAAGCCCACTGCAGTGCTTATATTTATTACTTCAACTTACAGACATGCAAGTGACTCTTCATTCACAGGGACTCCTGTGAAGATCACATATATTATCAATCATGATTCTTTTCCCTGAATATTGCCTGGGTGTGAGGGAAATGTGGGGAGGAGGATTTCTCTCATCCATTTTGCAAAGATCTTTAAATTGTTCAATGCGCAGATTAATGATTAATATCTGCCAAGTATTTGCATACAGAGAAAGGGTTTTAGACATCTTAGGGTGGCCAATCCAAGGACAGCAATAACATCATGTGACTGCCAGTTCCTTGTGTTACTCCCTAAAAATGTTCCCACAAACTTATGAATGGAGAACTTGGATGTGTTATCTGAGAACTGTTATTCTCTTTATATAAAATACCTACCTGCTTTCCAGTGCTGAATTCATGAACACTGAGGAAAAGAAAATATCACTTCACCCCAGTCAAAGCAATATGAGGATGAGAAAAGTTCACTTACCAAATTCTATCCCTTGGCATCTCACATGGCAGAACTTCATTCAAATTCAACTGCCATCTCTGAGTTGAGAACTCACAGATCTGCCACTCTGCTTCGGATCTGTCCATGCTAAAATCTCAGCCTGATTCTCTGACACCTCCTTTTGGAAGCTCAGCCATCAGCTCAAGTTGAGCATGGTTAACACAGAGCTCTCGAACTTCCACACCTCTCACAAGGCCTACTTGCTGCCTTTTTTCTCGGTAACTGTGGACAACACTACTATGCTGCCTTTCAGTAGGCTTGTAACCTACGTGGTATCTTTGACTCTGACCTCTTTCAGGGCCCTCACATACAAGCTTTATTTAAATCTTGCCAGTTCTAGATACAGCCTTTCTTATCCATCAGCACAGCTAAAACATTCATCTCACGTCTCAATTACTGCAACATCTTTCTCTCTGGCCTTGACACATGCAGTCGTGTGCTGCTCATGTCTAGGCAGACAGCTACTGCAAAGATCATTCTCTTAGCCCATCGCTTGTATTGTCATCCTCCACTTTGAATTCTTCCATTGTCTTCCCCTCTATTGCATCATACATATGGCTTGTCTTCACTTTCAAGCTCCTCGTTATCCCTCATCCAGTCACCACCCTAAAAATTTATTACTCACTGTTTTACTGTCAGCTTTTGCCTCAATCAGCCCATGAAGCCAGACTCCGTTGCCCACTTGTTACATTTTCAAATAAGCCCCTATGTACTTTCTTGCATTCTGCTCCTGAAGGTTGGGGGGCACGCCCTATGAACATATGCAAAGCTATTTCACCACCCTCCTTCAGATCCTTTCTCGAACTCTCCTTTGCCATCATGCTTACAAAATGGCTAGGCTGTAGGTGTGCTGAGACCACAGCCTATCATACTGACCAGTATTGTCTTAGTGTTGCCTCTGAGGACCCTGTCTATAATTGTCTATTGTCTACTGTCTTATGCTTAGAGTGTAAGCTCCTGTGTCAGATATATGGTCCATCTAGTCCATTATGTAACTCCTAATTCTTCTTAGAGTTAGGCACTGTTTTACCTTTTATTAAATTGAGTAAGATGAGAGGCAGAAAACATAAGCAACTTGTGGAGAGTGAGTGGCAGAGTCAGAAATACAACACAGACACTCCCTCCCTTGTCCTGTCTGGTTTTAACCAGTGGGTTACACTGTCCCAAGCTTGTCTTGCACAGTCAGGAGTCCCTGGTTTGTTTTTTAATTCTTTATCTCAATATGTGGCAGAGCAGATTGATGACACTTTTCTTTTCCTTGCAACATTTGAGTAAAGGCTACTAGTGTTAATAATTCAAGCAATCATTCATGAGATTTATTATCACTTAGGTATCTCAGTAAGTTACCATATTAGTGAAACACAATAAAAGCAATTATTAGGCAAAATGCCACATCACCTCAGTGCTAAATTAACAAAGCAACAGTTTGACAGAAATCCTGAAAAAAGAAAATATGGGGCTTCCCTTAGAACTCTGGCCATGATAGCTATGCTGCTAGACAATGAATATGTTTCCCTTTGAAGGCTTCAATTTCCCTGCTGCTTGCATGGGCTCGTTATAAAAATATACTCTTCTGTGCTGTTTTATGATGCCCTGTAGGATCCATTTTATATTTTCCCCCTCTATGTAAAAAATTCTGTTAGAGATGGCAACTACTTGCTCTCAGGAGGTCAAGGCAAATGGTTGCAAACACATTCCTACAGTAACAGTGTGCCCTCAAGGGGACAACTTCTATGTATGAAGTAATCTGAAGCCAGATTGTAGCTAAAACATAAAATGTACATAAAATCCTAGCCCTCAGTCACCCTCACTCTGTTATAAACATTGAAAATACATATGGTTTGTACTGGGCACTATTCAGACTCATAGGAAGATTGTCCTTGCCTGAACAGTGAACAGTCTAAACAGGTAAAGAGAACAGAAGGATGGTCTAGTGGCTGGCATTAGCATAGAGCCTGGGTTCCAGTTGTTCTTCTGTCAGAGACTTCCTGTGTAGCCTTGGCTAAGTCATTTACACTGCTCTGTTCCCTGTGTATAAAATGGGGCTAATCAGCAGGGCTGACAGACTCACTGGACCCAGGGCAAGACATGGGTTTGGGTGCTCTCTGTGCCCCTGGAAAGCGTGGAGCCTCAGGCGGAAGATGTGGGTCTGGAACTAGGCAGCCCTCGGTGCCACCTGGAGAGTGCCAGGCCTCCCATAGGCATCCTTCAGTATTGCCTGGAGCGCACCATGTAGTACTGACCCTTTTGTATCACTGGGCCCCAGGGCAACTGCCCCATTGTTTTTGGTCAGCCCTCCTACCCCTGTCAGCGTGCCCAGAGATAATAACACTTACCTACCTCATTAAAAATTGTGAGGTGCTAAAATACTAAGGCAATATAAGTACCTCAGGTAGATAGAAGAAAGGGAAGCAAAACAATATATCATATAAAGTGACTAAGGTTAAACTAAGCATAAAAATGGAGTGCTGTGAGGAGATGTGTGACTGTGTAGGGAGGGGCAGAGTTGTAAGGGCCTTGAAGATGATTGCAAGACATTCGAATTTCATGCTGTGAGGGACTGAAAGAGGAGATGATGTTTTGTACAGGCTGTGTGTGGGTCATGAGGTTCAGGGGAGGCCAGTGAGGGGGAGGGTACTGTACTCATGACGGGGATGCTGAAGAACTGGGTGAGAGTTTTAGCAGAGTAGACAGAGACTGTTAGCTCTTGGAAATGGTGGGGGAAATTGGCATGATGCAAACACTTCCTGCATATGTGGGGCAATGGAGAAGTCTCATGGGCATCCAGCTGCTGGATACTTCTGCAGCTCAGGTCTATTGGTGTTTGGAGGTTCAAACAGAGGAGATAGTCTAGTGCATTACAGGGGCATTGTGAAATCTGACAACATTTTAAAATATTAGGGGGTGTGTATCTTTGAGTGCAAATGATAGTATTGTGATATCTAAGGGTACGTCTAGACTATACCTCTCTGTCGACAGAAAGATGTAGATTAGGCACGTTGAAATTGCTAATGAAGCAGGGATTTAATGAAGCAGGGATTTAAATATCCCATGCAACATTAGCATAAACATGGCCACTGCTTTTTTTTTTGACACAGAGCTTTTTTGAAAAAAACCCAAAAACCCAGCAGTCTAGACTGGAATCTCCCCAGCAGACCAGGGAGACACAGAGCGGCTTTTCTCAGCAGACACCTCAGCTTGAGAATAAAGGACTGAGGGAAGTGAGGTGCGGGAGAATAAAACTGAGCTCTGGAGAAATGTTTGGCTAGAGTTTCCCCTACAATATGTACCAGTTCCGACTTACATACAAATTCAACTTAAGAACAAACCTACAGTCCCTATCTTGTACGTAACCCGGGGACTGCCTGTATAGAACTTCACTGTGAGCAGACATTATCTTCCTTGATTTTAGATCAGACTCTCCAAGTAGAACTCTAATGTGTACATTGTGCATGGAAACAACTGGGAGAAATTAGTGCTACTTGACTGTAAATAGAGTTTTGCTGTCTCTAAGTTCACTATATGTAGTTGCAGCTGTATTATAAACCTCTAAAAAGACAACAGGATTGAGGAAATGTAATCAACTCCTGACTTATTGGGAGAGGAAGCTATTACTGAGGAAGTCCATTCATCCATCCACCCAAGGAATCATTCTTAAAAATGCTGCTAATGGCAGATATATATCTTTTTTAGAAGATCATATTCAATAAACTCTACTCTGTGTGAATTATTGTCAATTGTTAAAGAGCATCTTTTATTCAGTGAATTAGCTACATTTCACTGATTTCCCCGGAGGGGTTGACAGTGTCTCTCAGAAAGGTATTTATTATAGTCCACGTGCTGAGGGGTTATGTCATGCAGCTCACACCAGACAGACACTGTGAGTGTACAGGCCTTGTGGATGCTGGAGGCTGCTAAAAGGTCCTTGTAGTTTTCCTTTAATTCTCAGGAAATTCCTAGGCATCAGCTTGCTGCATCTTCAGGTTGCCTGTTTTAGATACTGATGAGGAATGAGTGTGTATGCAAAGGCTTTTGTCACCCAGTGCTGCTCTGAAGTGTGAGAGTTTGCATAACCTTAGACTACAGGCACAGAATGTGTGAACAAGCAGGTGACACGAACTCTCTGGTTTATAACGATCAGTGTACACCTTTGGGAACAGAAGTTTCACAGAGGATGATTTTGCTCATGAGGCCTTTGCCAGGATGCAGAAAGAAGAGAAACAATCCCTTCCCAAAATATCAGTTGGCAGAGGCTGCAAGAGCCATCATTGCTTGTATGTAACGTAATGAGACTAAAACCCTCCTGTGAATTGATGAGATGCTGTGGGTGAGGTAGTATCTTTTATTGAATCAACTTTTCTTGGTGCGAGATTTGGGGTGGGTAAGAGGAATGTATGGGGTTTGGGGTTACATTTTTCATGTTTTAATGTTAACAATACACATCCTTGCCTGCAGTCTGCTTTTCTGTTTCTCTACTAAAATGAATTGCTCCAGAATTTACAAAAAGTTTTGCTGAGATTCAAAAGACTGTCTAAAGAACTAAGTGGTGGTTGGGGCTTAGCTTAAAACCAGGTGAGTGTGAGCTAGCACAGGCTGCATTTGGCTGAGGCCAGAAGGCTTTCTGTAAGACCTTATAGGACTAGTACCCTGGTATTTCCACATTACCATTGGGAGCTTAGGCTGGGCTTCTGTGTGCTTGAGGATCCTGTAAAGCTAGGCATAGCATTAAATACTGCCCAGAAAGCGCCCCCCCCCCCACCTCCACTCCAGTCCATTGATTGACTCATGTTGCTATATAAATGAAGGATCCATGATGGGTAGCTGTTTTAGCAATAATGCAGACTACCTTCTTGATTGTGCCTTGCTGTAGACCAGTGGTCTCCAACCTTTTTAACCACAAGATCACTTTTTCAATTTAAGTGCAATGTAAGATCTCCCTCAAACCCGAATACCCTTGCCCCACTTTCTTCCCGCCCCTTCTTTGAGGCTCTGCCCTGATCCACCCTTCTCCGAGCCTCCCCCTGCTCACTCCATCTCCCTGCCTCCCCCATCCTAACTCATTTTCACCAAGCTGGGTAGGGGGGGTTGGAGAGCAGGCTCTGGTTTTGAGCCAAGGGTTTTGGAGTGTGGGAGGGGATCCCAGCTTAGCCCAGGGTGGGTGATTGGGATCCAGGAGGGGTTTCAGGGTGCAAGATCTAGGAAGGAGTTTGGGTGCAGGGGGACTCATGTCTGGGGCGGAGGCTGGGTGCAGGAGGAGATTCAGGACTGGGATAGGGGTTCAGGAAGCCAGCTCTGGCTGGGCACCATTTAACTAAGATGGCTTCTGGGTTGTGGAGCAGTGGGGTTAAGGCAGGCTTACTCCTGCCCTGCCCCTGCACCACTCCTGAAACAGCTGACTTGTACAATGGCTCTGTGGCACCATGTACTGCCCCTCATCTACAGGCACTGAGCCCACAGCTTCTACTGACCACGGTTCCCCATTACTGATAATGGGACTGCAGGCATGGTGTCTGCAGACAAAAACAGAATGTGGAGACCCCCTGCTCTGCCCTTCTCAGGGGCTGCAGGCACATGCCAGCCATGTTCAGGAGCAACAATCATCATAGGGATCATTACTCCAGCCATGACAGGTTAGGCATTTTAGAAATAAAAAAAGTAAGAACAAGCACCCCCCACGCATGTGTTGGGTCTGGAAACGAGAGGGAAGGACAGTCTGTTTGTGAGAATGAGACACACACAGTGTGAGAGAGTGATAGAGATTTGCATTGCCAAGCTCCCTCCATCCCCTTCTCTCTGTGGGAGATGGGGGTACAGGAGTAGGGGGAGGAGGGAGACTCTGACATCAGTGCCCCCCTTCTCTTTCCCACACCCTACACAGCAAGCAGGAGGCTCTGAGGGGGGCAGCTCCAAGGTAGAGGGAATAACTGTGGGTAGAGGGGCAACTGAAGTGCCAGCGCTTGATAGCTTTCCAGCCAAACTAGTCAAGATCACCTGTCAGACGCTACAAGATCTACCGGTAGATCCCGATCTACTGGTTGGTTGATCACTGCTGTAGACTGTAGATTCCCTGGTATCCTAACCCAGCTTGGCTTCAACCCCACTACATGTTGCCAAGTTGCAGTCAGGAGACTGGTGCACATAAACCATGGGCAGCCTGTGACATCTCTGCTCCAAGACTGGGGCAAATATGAGAGCAGTAGGATCTGACAGAGCCCTTTGGGTTTCCTGGGACAGAAGTCAGGTCACTGTCAGAAGATAATAGGGAGAGAAAGTGGTCTTACCTTGCCAGAGCCACCACTACCACCCTCTTGCCTCACCAACAGGATGGATTCTTTGGCCTCATCTTTATTAGAATAAAACTTTGTCATCTTGTCCAAGGCAATTTGTAGTTTTTGCCTCAGTCAGGGTGCATCTACACAGCAGGGCTTAATTCGAAATAAGCTATGCAAATTGAGCTATGTCAATTGTTTAGCTTATTTCAAAATAACTTATTTCGAAATTGGGAGCATCTACACAGCACTTATTTTGAAATAGAGCACTCTTCCTCCGACTTCTGGTATTCCTCATACAATGAGGGTTACAGGAGTCAGAATAAGAAGTCCTCCAGCTTGACAGTATTTTGAAACTATTTCAAAATAACTGCCTGCTGGGTAGACACAGACTAAGTTATTTTGAAATAATGCTAATTGTTTTGAAATAATGTTGCAGTGTAGACGTAGCCTCAGGCTCAAGTAAAGCTTAACACCCTCCCCCTCTTGTCTTTACATCCAACTGCTAACACTTGTGAGAACTACAAACTGCTTGGCCTTCACTAGGATTTTACCTCATGGTCATGGGTGCTGTGGGGATGGAGCATCCATGGGAAAGAGTGGCACCCATCAACGACCCCACTGATCAGCTCCTCCTTCTCCCTCCCAGCACCTCCTGGCCACTACAATAAGGTGTTCAGCTGCGTGCATGATATGCTGGGGCGGGGCGAGCGGAGCACGGATGGGATAGGAATGGAAGTGGGGCCTTGGTGGAAGGGATGGAGTGGGGTCAGAGTCTGGGGCAAAGCAGGGGTCAAGCACTCCTCAAGAAATTACGAAGTCAACATTTGTGCTTGTGCTACTTAATTCTAGTTAAGAATGCAGCTTTTCCTAATGAGGATGCACCATTTGGAAGTGCAGTGCCCCTGGCAGAGAAGAACGCAATGGCTATTTTCCTCCAGGGTTTCCTGTTTTGTTCGTCTGTCAGTGGATGAAATATTCTAACATCAGGGGTATCTGAATGAAAGAAGCATGATGTCTTAAAAAATTCAGCAGTAGTGCCTGTCTCTCCTCAAAGCCATTCTCAAGAACACTTTGTCTCGCTTTCTATTCTGCTGCCCTCTCTTAAAGCACCATTAGCTACTGCCAAGCTCCCAGGCCAGGGGAAAGCCATAGCAATATTGATTAATGGCAGATTGCCATTGATAAGTTTTGAAGAAAGGTGCACTGAGGTGTCATTTGAATGAAGAAAGGGTGATTGGGCACTTAATAAAAATTCTTACTGCCCAAAGCAAAGTAATCCAGCCCCCACATGTCTGTATTATGCTGAAGCTATAACAGCTGTTTATGAAATATACAAATTCTGAACAAAAATGCACTACTGGATGTTGTACATGGCAGCTGCTTCAGGCACTGGAACAGCATGAGTGTGCGGTTTCTGGTATGTGGATTGCTCCCATGCTTTCACAGCACATCCTATCCATCATGATAATGTGTTTTAGGATATTGATCAGTGGAGACGAGCTGTCTCTTGCCAGAAAAAATTAGCAATTTAAAAAAATTTGCAAGACAAATTCGATCTTTTGCTAATCATTGTAAGATTTAATTTCAATAAAATAAAGCTTAGATAGAAGGCAGAGTGTTTTCATCCAGAAGGGAATGTTTATCAATGCCTGGTATTATTAGCTTCAGTTAATAAATATTAGTTGCTCTAATAAGAAGATACAGAGATTATATCAACTTCACTATAAATGTTTTGAGAATTTACAGTCTGAGGGCATAGCTATGGAATGAAATGTAATTCACTTAAAAAATAAGAAACAGCCTTTTACACAGGTTGTGTGGAACAAGCTGCCCTCATGATAATACCAAGGAAGGGAAATAACTTCACTGGGTCTCTGTTCTGTTCAAGATCAATTTCAAAATTGTCCTCCTTATTTTAAAACCTTTCATGAGCTCGATCATGAATATCTTTGATTCAAATTCTTGTATGGCTTGAGTAAGGCTACTTGCATGAATAACAGCTGCAGGATGAGCTTAGACTTCATTTTCAGAATAATACTTGTCCATTATATAGTGTTACACCTCTTAAAAGTGCTGTCCAATCCACAATCCTAGGAAGGCAGAAGAGCAGGCATATTGGTTAGCTTTCTAACTGAGTGCTTTACATGCTAATGTTGCAACCTTGTTTCAGGGTAGTCCAGTGAACATGCCAAAATTATATTATACTTTCTGTACAAAAGCTCTTCATTATAAAAAAATCCAACCATTTAGAAAATCAAAATGAGCAATTAAAGGATTCAACGAATCATCACTCACGATGTACCAGAAAAACTCCTGGGATTAGGATTTGTCACATGTAATTTCAAGATGGTTAGTTTCTGTTTGGGGGAAGTTCTGGCAGGGAGGCAGAGGCTGAAGTTTATTTTGGGAAGCTTTCTTCAGCTTTAACTATCAAGCATCTGCTACTGCTTCATGATAATGCATCCAATCCTGCAGTCCTCACCAAGGAGAAAGTCCCAATGTAGTGAATGAATTGGGAATCTGAGTTGGTTTGTGGTTTAAACAAGCAGTATCAGAGTTTGCCCTTCTGCAGCTTTATGCTCTGACCACTAGGCAATAATGCCAACTAAGCATCCAGCCACTTTCTTTTATGAGGAATAGCTGCTGGAATGGAGCAGAGAAAATCCATGAGCCTGTCTTAAAAGCAAAAAGAGGGACTTTGGTTTTAGTTCCACCATTTGTAGTATGCTGTCAAGCTACCACTGCTGCTAGTGACTTTCTAACTTGCATAAGGCTCATCTTCTTAGACCTTTCTGTTCTTTGGCCATCATTTCCTGAAACAAATTTACACATCAGTAAAGAGCTATAACTAGATTTAAGGAAGTCTGAAGCCTAGTCTACCCACAGAGTTGTGCTGATGAAACTAATGATGATGACATGCTGAGTTAGTTAAAATTATGTAACGTTGTGGACATACTGATATCTGTTTAAAACTTGCCTTATCTCAGTTAAGCTTGTACCAGTGAATTTATAGTCACAAATTAAAGTGATCTAACTGGTTTTACCCTGTCAAAAAGTCAACACACACAAGCCCCAAGCATAAAAGCTTTTCTAGCACCCTATACAACATCCTTTCTCTGAATTAGTGAGTGTGTCACAGAGAGTGCCAGTAGTATGAATCAAAATACTCACTTGGATGAGATTCATTGAAGGAACTTACAGGGCAGTCCTTGCCCTTCCAAACAGCCACTGTAGTCCATAAAACTTTATGGGCTCGTCTACACTGGCCCCTTTTCCGGAAGGGGCATGTTAATTTCAGCTATCGTAGTAGGGAAATCCGCGGGGGATTTAAATATCCCCCGCGGCATTTAAATAAAAATGTCCGCCGCTTTTTTCCGGCTTTTAGAAAAGCCGGAAAAGAGCGTCTACACTGGCCCCGATCCTCCGGAAAAAGCGCGCTTTTTCCGGAGGATCGGGGCCAGTGTAGACGCTCTTTTCCGGCTTTTCTAAAAGCCGGAAAAAAGCGGCGGACATTTTTATTTAAATGCCGCGGGGGATATTTAAATCCCCCGCGGATTTCCCTACTACGATAGCTGAAATTAACATGCCCCTTCCGGAAAAGGGGCCAGTGTAGACGTAGCCTATACGTGAAGATGCCTTTTCAGAAAAATTGCCTTTCATCAGTGGAATCAGCTTGCTTGTCTTCTGGAGCCTCACTTCTAGCTGAAGTTCACAGATTTCCTGAAGTAGTTTTCTCCTGTGTGTGGGTGGTATGGAGCTGTGAAGGACCCTCTCTTCACAGAGCTGCTCTGATTACATAGGGAGAGTGAGGGCAGTAAGGCTACTCCACCAAGATGGTCACTCACCAAAACTTGCCTTTTAGGTTGCATATTTTTTTAAAAAATGTGCTGTCTCTGTGACAGCCACAAGCTCAGAATGACATTCTGTCACCCCAAATCAATGGCTACTGTGAACAAGCAACCTGGATGCTGCTTACGGGAGGGAGGAGTCTATTGGAGACTCAGCAGAGAGACTTGTCTTCCCAGCTGCATGATCTGATCTATGTATAACAATGTGGCTCACCTCTTCACTGAGTACTCGCCTTGTTCCTTGATTGTTGGTAGCTAATAGACATGACCCCAAGTTTCAGAACCAAAGCTTCTGAGGACCAGGCCCTAGAAGCCCCTAAATGGATCTATGAGACATACTGGTGCTTCTGTGAATTAGGGAAAATTGTAGCTGCCAATTTGGACCAAGCTTGTAATAGAGAAATGGAGCTACAGCAAAATTACTGGAGAGGGGTTGGGAGCTGCTCAAGCAGCAGAAGCTCACCAAATTTGATGCACAATGGACCCCAGAACTGTCAGTGGGATCCTGCTGTACCCAATGACTAGTATACAAGATCTGATCAGAGTCTGCAGATAGACCTGAGAAAATTGTCTATTGGAACATGCTGAGGCCCTGACACATTGAGCCCAAGCCACTAAACAGGATGGGAGATGGAGGTCCTCATCACAGCAGTCATGGCTTGGGACCAGAACAGATCATAGCATTCCACTCATAGGGTGGCTGGCTTTCATTGGGGGAAAGCAGTGGAGGAGCTATCAGGGCCTGACCATGGCTGGATTTATAATCTTCTGAGAGTGAAGGAAGAAGGGAATTTCAGGTGACATCAAACCAATCTATGAGTGTGGAAATAGCAGCACACTCAAATGTGCCTTTAACCATTCACTCAAAGAAGTGAGCTATGCTAATGTTGGTGCTTAAAACTATTTTAGAAGCATGCAAATGACAATACAAAGGCGCTAATTAAACTGAAAAAGGTCGCTCAAGACAGATGAGAAATGCTAAATATACATGGTGAAGGTTTAAAAACAATAAGCAGAAGACAAATGAGGAGGCTCTTTCTGTTTGAAAAGAAAAACGGAAGAGATTATTTCACTATCCCAGTTTTTTGTTAGATCCGATCAGTACGGGACTCCTAAAAAACCCAACCAGCCAAACGAGCAAAGAAAACATCCCAGGTTTGCAGGGACTGGTGCTGGTAGTTCATTAGGTAGAGCTCTCTTCTCTCCAAGTCAATACTGACCCCGCACCACATCCCTAGGGGACTCCTGCATGGTAGTAAAGTTCTGTACTTTAGGCGATGCAGTCTCTTTAAGGAGACACAAAGGCAGACATTCATCACTTGTGACCTTTATATGCCTAGATATATTTCACAAGAATGGAGTTGGTGTTAGTTTTGACATACTGGTCTAACTTTGATGGAAGTAACTGCATGCTGCATAGTTAAATGCAACCTGCAATTTTAAGTCTCTTGATTACCTGTTTTGGCCTATGTAGTGTTGCTGTGTTCAGTTTAATCAGTTGCCTATTCCTAGTCAGAGGGGACTGCATTTCAGAGGTGGAGAAAGTGATTCTTGGAAAGCATCTGAACAGCTGAGAGCCTTCAGACCCAAAGGTGCTACATAATGTTAGGGAGGGAAAAACAAATACCCTTATATGGCTGCTTCTGCTAATTCCAAGGAACTCAGTGGACTGTATGGCTTGTGCCACTGATGACCAGACTCTGAACTCTGACAACACCCATTAGCTGTGTTCTGTACAAGCATTTATCACTCTGCAGGCTCCTGTGAGGTAGACATTATGCCCCTTTTACAGATTACATTGTTGTAGAGATTTTAAGTGACTAAAGACTATGTACTAAGTCTGTGAGGGCAACATGCTTGCCACTAGTGTGGCTATTTGACTGGTTGAGTGTGACTAGTTCACTATAGCAATAGCCATTATGGTGGCTACTGCTTCAGAACCACAGTACTAAGTAGAGCTGTCTGGAAAATGTGGGTTTTGTTTGTGGAAAACTTTGATGAAAACAACAAACATTTAGATTTTTAGTGAAAAACTGAAAATATAAATTTCATCTGAAACCTCTCCTAAACTGCTTCCCCCCATCTCGCCCCTCCAGCAAAAAGAAGTCAGCCATGTTGGCATGGGGCTTCCTGGGAGTTGTAATTTAGGTGTTTCGTGCCCCAGTTCTCCTTTATGAGCCTGGGTCACTGCCCAAATACTTTCCCCACAGTGCATGGTTCTCATCGTTAGTTGAGCTGCCATGTTGTGTCATGGCAGTCCCATAACTGCAGTGTATCATGGGAAATGGAGTCCAGCTGAGAAACTCAGATCATAGAGGAGACAGGGGGCACCTGAACTATAACTTTAGTAGCACTCCAAAGCAAAATCTTTCTTTTTTTTAGTTGAAATTTTTTGAGTTTTTGGTAATATAGTTGATTTTTTGTTGTTGTTGAATGCTGACACCAAGTCGGAACTGGCTCCAGATTCAGCTGCTGCCACTGAAACTGACCAGGGGCTGACTACAGGAAGCTGGAGGCAGAGTTGCTCTGCCCCCAGCTTCCTGGAATCAGCCTGATCAGTTTCAACAGCTGCTGAATCTGGAGCCTGGGACAAAACAGCTGGGGCGCTGCCCGCTAGGTTCCCACAGGACCAACCGGGCAGCACCCCAGGCGTCCTGCAACAAAAGCCTGGTCTACCCTCTACCCGAGGCGTAGACCGAGGCGTCCTGCAACAAAACCCTGGTCTGCTGGGGGGGGGGGGGGCGCACTAGCTGCACCCCCCCGCCCCCCAGCAGACCAGGGAGACCGGGAGAAGCTTTTCTCTCCCCGGAGGACACGGGTGGCGACCCACCACCTGTGAGCTCCAGGGCGAGAAAAGCCCCGTTCGTAAGTGCAGATCCGACATAAGTCGGGGACTGCCTGTACTATGAATTGTGAGCTGGAATAATTCTCATTAAACTCATGATTAAGCAGCATTTAATTGGTCCAGAATTTCTATTCTGAACTCCTTTATCAACAATATTGTATTGCAATAATGCCCCAGGTAAATTAAAACAGAAAAAGGTGTCTTACTACAGTAAATCATAACTCTCATGGGATCTTGTGAATGAATAGACATTGCTCTATGCATGCAGATGCATTAGCAGTTTACTTTCAACATACGTAGTTTTTCATTTAAACTTCTCCAGCCAGCTGTTTGTTTATATATTCTCCACGTCAGCAAATATGCCATCATCTGTCACTTAAAATGTTAATGGGTATCCTAGGACTGATACAACTGTTTGAATTGGCATTAATATAACCAAAATCTCTTACCATGCTAGAAACTTTCTTTTCACAATTGCTTACTGTTGTCTTAGTGTAACTAAATTGTGCTACTATAAGACAGTTGTCTCATTGTGTCACAAAAATTGCATGTCAGAAATATCATAGTGCTGATGGCAGATGCTATGTAGAAATAATTAGTATTTGGCTTTTTATGAGCTTACAAAAACGATTACATTTGCTTTAGAATGGAGCTGTCCATGGTAGTGAAAACTCAAAACTTACTTCAATGCTATAGCCCAATGGTCTACAACCTTTTAAGTATAGGATCACTTCTTGAATTTAAATGCAGTCTAGGATCTACTTCAAACCCAAATACTCTTGCCATACCTCCTTCCTCACTCCTTCTCCAAGGCCCCACCCTGCTCACTCCTCCCCTCCTTCCTTCACCGTCCTTGCTCACTTTCACGAGGTGGGGCAAGGAGTTGGGTGGAGGGAGTTGCAGGCTCTGGCCTTGGGCTGAGGGATTTGGAATGTGGAAGAAGCTCTGGGCTAAGCATGGGGCCAGAAGTTGGAGTGTAGGAGGGGGTCAGGGTGCAGGCTCTGGGAGAGAGGAGGTTAAGGGCTGCGGCAGAGGACTGCAGTGAAGGGGCAGGGGTTCAGGATGTGGGCTCTGTCTGGACACAACTTACCTCAGGTGGCTCCCAGGCAGTGGGACAGTGGGGCTAAGGCAGTCTCACCCACTCCAACAGTGAGCATGTTCAGCAGCGATTACTGCAGCATAGGGAGAGGCAGATGGCTCTGCATGTTGCTCCCCATCCACAGGCACCACCCCAACACCTACAATTGGCAGTGGTTCCCCATTCCTTGCTAATGGGAGCTGCAGGGGTGGGAGCTGGCAAGGCAGCCTATGGAGACCCTTTCCCCACCTCCACCAGGGACTGCAGGGATATGCCAGCTGCTTTCAGGGGGCAACATAGGACCAGGGCAGAGTTAATCTGCCTTAGTCTCACTGTACTGATGGGTTTGTAGCTGCTGATCTCTCAATTTGGCTGCAAGTGTCTCCAGAAAATCGACTCAATTCCAGAAGACTCCTGGTCAGTGTTCCAGGATGGAAAAAAATAGAGGGAATGCATTTTGTTATGTGCACTGATATCAGGGTAATGTGCAGATGTGCACCACTAGTAGAAATGAAAAATATATATTTAAAAAACAATACAATAGGGATAACTACTCCAGTCCTGGCAGGTTAGGTACTTTAGAACACACTGCTCAAAGAATTAAATATTAACATAAGAGAGAAATAAAAATTATTAAATGCATAGACCAGACAAAAACTTGAAGTAATACACTTTGAAAGAAGTAACAACAACAACACTAGTATGTGTTGAGTCTGTCAGTGAGTGTGAATGACAAGTGTGTTTGTGTGTGTTTGCCCCTTTAAGTGTGCTGAGCACATTCAGAACATGGGGGCTCTTACCAGCAAGCTCCCTCCATTCCAAGTCCTGTCATGTTCCCCTCTCTGTGGAGATGCAGAACAGAGGGTGGGGAACACCCTGCCATCAGCGCCTTCATCTTCTGCCTCTCCAACCCTGCTGAGCAAGCATGAGGCTCCCTGGGGCAGAAAGCAACATGGCAGTTGGGGGGCGGGGAGGGGCAGCTGAAGTGTGGGCACTTTATAGCCTCCCAGCCAGGATCACCTGTCAGAGGCTCCAGGACCTACCAATATATCTCAATCTATTGGTTGGTGACTACTGCTATAGCCATTTCTATAGGAGGTAACAAACAGAATGAACCAAAATTATCCCTGGTGGAACCAGTTTGGGCCAGATTTATTTTTGGCATAATTAATTTTGTTCATATTTTTGCTGCAAACAAAACTTGAGCCATGAAAATGCGTACAATGCAAAGGCCATAATAATTAATTATTGACAGCACCATAAATACATATAGGCTGTGTCTACATTGGCATGATTTTGTATAAAAGTGGCTGTTTTTGCGCAAAAACATGCTGCATATTTACACTGGCTGCTTTTGTGCAGAAGTACATCTCTTGCGCAAAGGCACATGACAGTGTAGATGCTCTCTTGAACAAATACTTTAATGCAAAATCTCTTGCGTTAAAGAATATTTGCGCAAAATCTTGTCAATGTAGATGTAGCCATAGTGCTTAGTAATACAGATGGAAGATGGTTTCCCTACCTCAAAGAATTTAAAAAATAAGGTCTCAATCCTGAAGGATACTAGAAGTAGGCTAAGAGCTTTCTAATATGAATATGTCTGTTGACACCAGTGGGAGTACTAGGCATTATGCCTGGTCATAATTGACAAGAACAAACAGAAGGGATGGGGAAGGGAAAAAGGACAAGTGGGAGATGAGTATAAGCATGCAGTCATGCGGGATTAAAGTATCTTTGTAGTAACAGATCATATTTCTAAAGTACTCTAGATTATAGTTTATAAGTGTGGGATAAGTAGGGTTAAGAAGGAGGAGTTAGAGTGAAGGTGGTTTTAGGCAGAGGATATAGCATGGTGAAGGCTGGAAACTGGCAGGAGAGAGATGTACAGATGACCAATTTTGGCTGAGAAGACAGCATAGTAGACAAATGCTTGTGTATGTGGGGGGGGGGGGGTGGATTCAAGAGGCTGAATTTGTTTTGGGATAAAATAGGAAGCTAATGAAAGGATTAGCAGATGGCTGAACATGACCATTAGCGCTGGGAGCAGTAGATTGGAATAGACTAAAGTGGGTGTCTAGAAGGCTAAAGGAGGAGGAGATTGCAGCGGTGATGGCATGAGATATTTAAGGCCTCAACAGGTTTTTGAAGTGTGGATGGGTCCCTAACCATGCTTTGGACTAGTCAGTACCCTTTATATTGTAGGGTATGATCAGAAAACACTGGAGTTGAGGAAATTGCAGTGGTATTTTGAAGTATTTTATTTCCTTTTTGGTCCAAATTTTAGCTTTTGCTGGCTAGCTAATAGCTGAATAGCATTCTGCCCTTACATGGTATTGAAAATATACTTCTTCATCCCGAGACCTTTTGGTGAAGTTTGCATCTGAACTTACATTATAGAAATGTGTTCTGTTCTGTTATAGGTTGTGCTGATCTGATTCTTCATCTGAAGGTAAGGTTATTTGTAAATTAATAATGTAAATGTTTTACTGCCTTCTTTGGTTTATTTTGATTTAAGATGTATAATTTACTAATTCGTTAACATTTATCATTAATGGCTCTACAGTAATTAATACCTGGTTAAGTCAACACTTAAGAACTAATTTTATTTTCTTAATATGGCTGATAAATTTTCAAGACAAGTTCAGTCTTACACTGTGTGAAACCACCTGTTCTACATGGATGAGGTGCCACTCATTCTGACTAAAAGTTCCTAATTCTGTTATCTGTTGCCTTATCTATAGCACAGAATTCGTATCCAGCTCTTGGGTTTAGGGCTCTAGGCAGTCAGTTCTGGTTGGTGGGATGGTGATTGATAAGTGCCAAGGATCAAAGCTGTATAAAGTCAGGATGTGTCAGAGGGCAGTGCTGAAACCCAGAACCAGGGTCAGTCTATAGAAAAACCAAATCAGGATCATAGAGTCTGGAAGAAGGTGGACGCTAGACTAATGGTCTGGAGGTCAGGAAGCAGATGTGGGGCTGGTTTGGGTCAGAAACAGAGGCAGACTTAGGTCAGAAGTAGGTTGGGGCTAGGACAGGAGTGTGGGCAGGATGGAAGCCTAGGGAATCTGTAGCACTGTGAGGCAGCAGGATGATTTTTAACAGTGTGTTGCTGTTGTATAGACTAACCTGTACATCTTGGGGTGAGAGTTGTGCTTGGGTAGTCATCTGATGCAGGAATAGGCAGCTGCAGCATACTTGAGGGATGGGTTGCTGCAGGCTCTGAGGGAGAGGTGACCCATTGTAGTTGAGTGAGGTTCAGGTGCATGTTTGCCTCATGAATGGGTGCAAAAGTGACCTGAGGCCTGAGATGTCTTTTTGAACTGAGGAAAAAGTACAGCAGTGACTGTGCAAGCCATATTGCCTCTCCAATGTTTTCCAACACTCTTCAGGACAAGGATCTTTGGTGAGTGAAAGGATTGTTCAGTCTCCAAAACCTATTCAGTCTTTGATTTCTATGGGCATGTCTATACTGCAACTAAACATCCATAGATGGCCCATGTCACCTGACTTAGGCCTGAGGGGCTCAGGTTGCAGGGCTATCATCTGGTGTAGATGTTCAGGCTGGAGCGTTGGCCCTGGGACCCAAACCCTTACATGCTGGTTGGGAGGTGAGTGTGAAAGGCAGAGTGTGTTTGTGTGAGTGACAGAGACATGCACATTGATTCACATTGCCTCTGTAAGTATGCTGAGCACATTCCGACTTGGGAGCTGCTTATGAGTTTCTCCTCCTTAGGGAGTCAGGAAGCCTGGACCCAAATGTCTACACATTTTACAGCCCAAACCTTGTGAATCTTAGTCAGCTGATACGGGCCAATTGTGGGTGTTTGCAATGTAGACATACCCTCTGATAAATTGACCGCAAGAATTCAAATAACGGTAATGGATTTCTGAGATGAAGGCTTATATGCTAGTTAATCGATAGAGACCAGTATCTTATTTTGTATAGCATGAATTAGCTATTGGGTGGCAATAACTTTTGGGCATTATTGACCTCAGTGAACTAGAGCTAATATGACAGAGGTGAAATGGGAGGGACCTCGAAAGGTCATCGAGACCATTCCCCTGCACCAAGCACCATCTAAACCATTTATCCTATTATATAGTCCATCAAGTTCCCCACCATAACTAAGAAGATTAACTCTTCTGGCAACTAAGTGTTCTCTACAACTCTGAAGATTTTTAAAAATGTGAATGTTACTCACTTTCTTATTTCCAAGTACAGGTTGAACCTTTCTAGTCCGGCACTCTCTGGTTAGGCAACATCTGTGGTCCAGCATGATTTTAATTAGCTAAATGTCTACTTATGGCCACATTTGCTGTGGTCCCATAGAGTTTCTTTACAGCCACCAGTCCTGGCTCTCAATGTTCTGTGCTGTTATTTAGCTCTAATTTACTCCAAATGTCTTCTAAGAGGCCAGTAAGCAGTGGAAGTGTTGGTAATGTTGCTAGACAATATTGACCTGTGGTTCAACAAATTCTCTGGTTTGGCACCAGTCAGGTTCTGAGGGTGCTAGCCTAGAAAGTTCAACTTGTTTATCTCCACTCATTTATTAGTTAAATAAATCCTGAGGCACATCTTCCCAACGTTTTTCTTAGTGTCCAGGATCATGTGGATATGTAAATTGGAGCAGATTAGGGGCCTCTGGTAGGGTGCTGAAATGAGAACAAGAAAATCTTGCTGAAAACATTTTCACAAAACCCCACTTTTGGAGACTAAGCTTGGGTTTATATTTTAAAAGGAGCCTAAAGGAGTGCACTAAATTTCAAAGCAATTTGGGTGCCTAGCTCCTTGTTCGTAATGGTTTTGGTTTTGGCGTAATTTTTTTCAGTGAAATTTGTATAGACAAGAAGATGAAAAGGATCTCATCAGATTTCTTCATACTCCTGTCAAAATAAGAAAAAGGAGCATGCCTTGAGTGTAAATATGTTGCATGAGTAAAACTATTGGGTCATGACTAAAACTGACAAAACATGACTAAAACTGTTATGAAACTACTTGTACTAAACAGTCAATTTAGTGAAAGGTTAAACTGCATGACAGTGTATTAAAAGCACAAATGCACTGTTGCCAAATATGTCTGATTTGCAAAGTTCATTCCTTTTCATTCTAGCTGTTGTGTTCCCAACCTAAGTAATCACTGCCCTCAGAAATCTGTTTGGGTTTGCAACTATGGCCGTTTGTAACTATGACCATTAAAGTTCCTCACAATCAGGCTTATTTTTGATCAGAGTTTCCTTTTTAAAAATAAAACCTTTATAGGAAGAATCATCCTGACAGTGCTGTTATAGTAAAAACAACACAAGAGCTTGTTAGACACGTAAGCTGCGTCTAGACTGGCATGATTTTGCAGAAATACTTTTAACAGAAAAGTTTTTCCGTTAAAAGTATTTCCGCAAAAGCACGTCTAGATTGGCACGGATGTTTTTGCGCAAACTGTGCTTTTGCGCAAAAGCATCCGTGGCCAGTCTAGGCGTGAATTTGCACAAGAAAGCCCCGATCGCCATTTTAACCATCGGGGCTTTTTTGTGAAAAACAGTTCTTCCCTGTCTACACTGGCCCTCTTGCGCAAGTATTCTTGCACAAGAGGGCTTTTTCCCGAGCGGGAGTGTGCAAGAAGTATTTGCGCAAGAAGCAGGGATTTTGTACATTACGAAGTCAGTGCTCTTGTACAAATTCAAGTGGCCAGTGTAGACAGCTGGCAAGTTTTTGCTTTTGCGCAAAATCTTGCCAGTCTAGACGCACCCCAAGTGTATGTCTACAGCATCACTATTTCAGAATAATTGACGTTATTTCGAAATAACATAGTGCGCACCTACCCAGCAAGCCATTCTTTTGAAATAATGTTGAGATGGAGGATTTCTTACTCCAATTCCTGTAACCCTCATTTCATGAAGATAAAGGAAGTAGAAGGAAGAGTGTTCATCCTTTGGCCTCCTGCTGTGTAGACAGCGCCAAAAGCCGAATTCAGCTATTTTGACTTCAGCTATACATTTGACGTAGTTGAAGTTATGTAGCTTAATTTGACTTTTTTCCTTTGCCCTGGGTGGCTAGTTACATTTGAGGTCTTTCCTAACCCTACAAATATATACATTTCAAAATCAGTTCCTCCTTCAATTACAAGAAGAGTAAGAAGACCTGATTCAGATCTTCAGGATTCTGTGTCTTGTTATCTACAGCTGATGGCATGTATGGAATTCTCTCCTCTGCCTCCACTTCTGTGATGGTTTAGTGCTCAGTGTGGAGTGAGGGGCATGACCGTGGCAGAATGGATGGAGACAATGGCAGCAACACTTCATTTGGAAATCTGAATGGGAGTTAAATGACATTTCCAGGCAACAATGAGGAACCATCGAGGGGGGTAGAGGCAGAGCATTCATGCTGCCATAGTTTAATATATTGTGATATTGAAGATGAGAGGCAAACAAAACCAAAAATCCAGTGAGAATTTTCCTAGAGATCACAAATACAGGAAACTTGTTTTAATCTAAAAGAAGCAGTGTTCACTTAAAGCTAGAAACACAAAGACCCAGATAACAGAACAAATAATGATATTTGTTCTAGTACCAGACAAATCTCTGAAAGAATCACAGAATATTTGTGTTTATACAAGGCACATCCGGATCTAGATAACAAGAGACCTACAGGAAAGTCGATGTGAACCTATTGATTTTAGGAATGAATCATGCAGGATGTTTCAAACGGGCCTTAAAAAGAAATAGCCAGTAAAGGAATGTTAATCTTTTTAAGACTATCCTGGTGACAAAGATAGAAGTCCAGACAATAATTAGAAGGTTTTTTCTTGAAATTAGCTTTTTGTTAGAATTTTTTCTTTATTAAATCTTTTTTTTTTGTTTTGTGTGAGTGGTAGAAAAAGCCATTACTTTTCATAAATTCTATTTACATACATTTGGCTCTTCTTATGCATCTCTTGTACTTTACCTCTCTTTCCCCTCCTCCCCACCTTTAAATCAATTTGATTTCAATTTCACAGCAAAATAGTTGGTAATGAAGAAAGATTCGTCTTGCAGATATTTGAGAATGGTTTATTCATAGTAACTAGCAAATGGGTATATGAGAAGGGTCTGTAGAGGGATTAGGAATAAAATACCTACTGTTCCAAGTGAATTGCATGACAGCTAGAAATACCCAAATGTAATAGAAAGTGAAGTGAATAATTTAAATGGAATAATTTGACAAATCTTATAATTTTTGGTTTATGAATTGTCCACAAACAGATTGCAAAATTGGGGCATATTAGAGATCTCAAGGACCTGAGCTACTTCATATTTTGTGGAAATAGTGGGCCATGATGAAAGAGGAACAGGATGGTTCTGCTATGCAGGATGTGGCAAGATCTTATCTAATTGTGTACAGGGTTCTTGTGCGTGTTGGGTCTCCAAAAAGAAGAGAGAGGGAGAGAGAGAGAGAAAACATACATACATACATACTTACATAAAATTCCTTCACTAAGCACTGAAATGCAACCACTGCTGGACAGAATTCTGCAGTAGTTGAACAGTGCACAGTAATACACTACAACAGGACAAAGGAAGCAAGGAAGAAAATTTTAGCTAATTGAAACTGTAAGGGGAATTTTTGGTAGGAGCGATACAAGTAAGAGTTGGAATTTGCTCAAGATACTGAGTTTAACATCTCTGTGTGTGTATGATTTTGTCTAATCCAGAAGACAGTATCCTAACTCCAGGATAAGGCATTACATACTTGAATACTGACTGGTTCAGATGAAAAACTGCTGACCTGTGAATCATTATTTCCTATAGTGTGTAGGTTTTTTTCTGGAGAGCTAGCAAATGCTGACCCATACTGACCTTCTCAGCATATGTGAGCGCTAACTGCTCATGGTGATATGATTGTGGGCGAGACACACAAATGACGGCATTTTACAGTACTGATCCAAATCACTGTTGTAACTGTAGCATTCGGCTATTACTGCTGAGTTCTTTTTTAAAAGAAAATTAAAGGGAATTTCTGATAGGTTGATGCATCTTGCGTTATGAAACCTGCAACTATGCACCACCTCATACCTTTTCAACAGATAAAATTGAAATAAAGGGTTACAGTTTATTCCTGTAATAATTGACCACAGTGGCATTGCCAAATGCATGGATTTAGCTCTAAAGACTTGATTCTCTAGCTGTAAAATTGACGATCACAAGGATTGAGTGACTGCTAGAAGCTTTCTTCATCCATTGCTGAAAACTAAAGGCATTAAAATAGGTAACCATTATTGCCATGATGACAGTGTTTGCTTATTGTAAAATCTACAACATAAAGCTGAGATCTTACTGTTTTTAAAACTTCTACAACAAAAGTGTCAACTGGTGTCAGCACAGCCATTTCTGTGGCAAATGCATGGAATATTTAAAGCAGTGGTGCGCAACCCATGGGTGGCAACCCCCAAAGGGTCACAGATGTCTTCCTGGGGGGGTTGCAGAACTAAGATCTAACTGGCCAGTGGCTGGTCTTAGCAGTTGGCAGCCCCTGAGGCGCAGTGCCTAGATCTGGCCAGTCGGGGGCTGGGCCCAGCAGTTGGTGGCTCCCACAGTGCAGGGGTCGCAGATAAAAAAAAGATTGCGCACCACTGGTTTAAAGGATGAGGAGGATAGTGCTGCTCATAATCAATGTGCTATAGCAGACTGAAAAAAGGTTTTTATTTTGGCAACTTTTTTGCAATAAAGGTTTAATCTTTAGAATTGAATGCTGAATTATAGCTCATGTGGTGTTGGAAACTTTAGCTCAGAATTTGAGACTCTGCTTCTATAATTACCTGTCACATTGCATTAGGTCGGCATCATGTCTCTGATGGGAATTATCATCCAACTCAATTGTCTAGTATCCATGCTCTAGAATTCATTTTCCTGGCCTAAAAATAGCAATTTTATTATTAAATAATAATAAAAAAGCTTATATATTCCACTTGTGCCTAGTCAAATAGACGAGACAGTCCTGTGCCCCACAGACTGTAATAGAATTTTGTCAAATGTGAACAATAATCAGTTCCATGCGAACTACTCTTGCTATATATTAATAGGTCCCAATCCTGCATGCTACTCCACGTTTACAGTAAGGGGGAATCTTGGCCCCCCAGAAGTCAATGGCAAAATTCTCACTCATTGGGTGCAATCCGGGGCCCATTACGAAGCATTTCATAAGCATGGCGCATCTTGCAGGAGTGGGGGCCTCAGTTTAGACATCAATTGCTACTGAAGAGTAAAGCACAGCAGCATCCTAACCTATGGTTTCATGCAAAATCCTGTCCCATCTGCATGGTTAAATGTTATTGATTTTCACGGGAGTCTCACAGGATACTTGCTTGAGCTATGGAGTGCAGGATAAAACTGAAAGTGTGTGTGTGTTTGTGTGTGCGTAAACCCTCTTGTAAACCTGCAAATCATTCTGTACGCGTGAATAGTATGTAAGTGTTATAGAAGCCTGAATAAAAAGTGATGGGTTAGAAATGTAGTCTGAGTATAGTATTCTAAACGTATCATTTGTGTAAAAATGGTTTACAAGAGGTGATTTGCAAGTTCACAAAAGGCTTTTTGGAAAAAGCCATCTATTTTATTTTATGTCCAATGACACCATTGTTATCAGTCTATTACAAAATGTTGCATGGATTTACTCATTATTACTTAAATAATAGCAATGATAATTCATGTAGGTTCTGATACAAAGTACACTGAAATCTGTGGGAAAATGCCCACTGACATCAATAAGCTTTGAATCAGGCTCTTCAGGAACTGCAGGTAACTGTATTATGAATAATACATGAGATTGCTTTAGAAAAATAAAGAAGAAAAGACTTTAAATGCTACTATAGAAGAAAGAGATAAGATAAAATGATTCCTCTTTCAGTATATAGCTTAATTTATTTAACTATTCAAATGTGTAGTTTTATATAGATATTAGCTACATTGTAAGATTAGTGCATATAATTTGAATGTATTATGAATGTCTAGTGCATTATATGCAATATACATGAGAATAAAATAGATATAAGGGATAAGTAAAAATAACTAATTTTGTAGATGGGCATGAGGCAAATGATTTTTTTTTGCTATCAATGTTTGCATAATTTACTACTTTTTCATTTTTTATTTGTTACATGAAATGAAATCACTTTCCTATTCAACCTCTATGTATGATGCAGTTTAACAATGCACTGTGTTTGTGAAACAAGAGCCAGGGGAAATCTTTACCATGAAAGTAGTTTTTAAATGGAAATTTGCATTTTCCCAGCTCCTGGCACTTCAGGAGAATGGTAGAAATTTCATGAGGTTGCTAATTTTTTTTTAAATGAATTTTCATGAGAAATGCTCACTCCCTGGTTGTGAACAAAAACTCACGGCGGCTTTTGTTTGAAAAATTCAGTAGTGCAATCCATGTAGCTCCCTTGCTTTTAATGGAGTGAGGATCTGTGCCTTTTCAAAACCTGTTTGAAAACCTCCAGAAACCATGGGATCTAGAAGAATGAGAATTTGCCTCATTTCACAGATGGAGAGGGGGGAAAGTGAGGTGACATGCCCATAGTCAAAGTCAGTGTTTTGTGTCTTTAAAAAAGGATCAGATGTGATGGCTCCACTAGGCTGTAAGTCAGGGCACTTCTACACAGAAGCGTTATTTTAGAATAATGGACGTTATTCTGAAATAACTATGTGAGCGTCTATGTGAGGAAAACTCCTCTCCTCTCCCCCAGCCCTGGAGCCCCTATAGGGATAGACTCTGGCCACACTGCATGTGCCAGATACAGGCCTGCAAGCGCAGGGCCAGCAGTCACTGACCCTGACACAGTGGCCCCAAGATGAGCCGGACAGCTAGATCCAGCCAGCCCTTCATCGCTCAGTCCCCCAGCTCCCAAGAGCCAGCCAGGGGCCAGAGAAGGTGGATGCCATCCTGGACTAGTGCGGAGATTATGGACCTTATTGAGGTTTGGGGGGAGGCCTCTACCATCCATGATCTCCTCACTAGATGGAGGAATTCGGCCGTCTACAGCCGCATAGCTGCCACCATGGCCACTAAAGGCCACATGCGCACCCAAGAACAGGTGTGCATGAAAATTAAAGAATTGAGGCATGGATATGCCAGAGCCACACAGGGCAGCTCTCCAACAGGGGCACACACTTGCCCCTACTTCGAGGCCCTGGACCACATCCTGGGGGGCAGGACGGTCCGTGCCAGCCCAGGGGGCAGCAAGCCAGGAGCAGAGGGCCCTGACCAGGGCGTGGAGGAAGAGCCGCCATGGAGGGTGCCATGAAGGGTGCCATGCCAGCCAGACCCCCGAGCTGTCCCAGCAGCCGAGTCACCAGGGTCATCCAGGGAGGCCACACCATGTAAGTGCCATCACTGTCCCCTTCTCGGAGGGGACAGTGAGGGAGACCAGGGACTGCACGCGTGGGCCTTGCCTAACATGGATCACTCAGCAACCTGTGCATGTGTGAGCACGTGCCGTGCCACCCCTGGGCAGGTGGCTCCAGCTGCGTGCCACACAGGGGCCATGGCCTGATAGCCACACGCGTGTGTGAAGAGACCTGACATGCTCCTGACCCCGGGGCGGGACACAGCAGGACACCCTCCCTTCACAATCCCCCTCTACCTCTGCCCCACTATATACAGCAAAGGGGCATGGGTACGGTCTTGGGGTAGCTCCCACTCCCGGAAATAGCCAGACAATCTGACCATGGCCTCTGTGCAAGCACAGCGGCTCTGACGGTGCAGGGCACGGTGAGCCTCACGTCACAGAGTGGGGCTGGGATTCACCAACTGCGTCCCCAGAGAGAACCGACCACTTCTCTTCTTTCTCCACAGCTACACCAGTTGCATGTGCAGGGAGCACCACCCCGCCCAGGACATCCTCCCACACCCAAGGGCTCAGCAGGTCCACCACAACACTGCAGGGTTACCGAGATCAGTAGCTGGGGGTCCTGCGAGCCCTGCACCATGGAACAGTGGGTGCAGGACGAACGGGAGTTCTGGCAGGAGCTGCTTGCCCAGAGTCATGCCATTTGTGCCCATCTGCAGACCCTGGTGCAGAGCATGCTGCCTCATCCCCATCCCTCTGGAGATGCCGAGGACCCTGCACCTGCTGTGCTGGGAGACTGTTGGCCCGGCGAGACCCCCACCCCAAGCCCTGAGCTTCCCCTCCCACTTCTTCCCCTTGCTTCCCCCTTCCAGCTCCCTCCACCCTGTTTCCCCCTCCCCTGTACCACCTTCTCTCCTCCCCTCTCCCACCTCCTTTCCCCAGTTTCCCCATAGTTTCATTCCCGCCCCCGCAGTTTTGTTAAATAAAGAGAGTTGATATTTTTTAAAATACATATATTTTATTTGACATTAGGAAGGGGGGCTAGGAAGGGGTACGTAGAAGGACATGAGGGAAGAATGAGGCACAAGCCCCCAGTGGGCAGAGCAGGGAGGCTCTGAGTGCTCCTCAGGGTGGACACTCTCCCACAGGGCCTCCTGGATACTGACAGCCCCCCTGGCAAGTGCAGCCAGGCTGATGGCAACATGTTCATGAGAAGCACCAAAGTGCCCATTGGCAGCTCTGGCTCTAGCCTGTGGATTTGCATTGCAAAGTGTTAACGGGGTGTCTGATTTCCTGTCTTTTCCACTGCTGCTCTATAATTATTCAGTTCATAACAGAGTAAATTAAGTGTGCAGATTTTAGCATGATGTCATAGACAAGGCTAAAATGTTAAACAAGCTGAGGCTTAGTCTACATAAAATCAGGCACCTCAGCAATGGCAAACAGGGAATGGGCTTTGCAGCATGCTGCAGCTTCAGGTGGCGTGCTCAGATTCCAGTCCAGCATAATTACTTATCCGTAGAGAGCCAATATTAATATGTTATGACAGGGAGGTCACAGGTGAAATTGGAGACTTTTTCCCTCCTAATCTAAGGGAAATTACCTTTCTGATGATATATGGGCACAACCTTCAGCTCCTAACTACCAAGGCAGAGCTTATTCAGAATGGAGAAATTACAAATCAGATGTCAGAGAATTAAATATTAAGTGCTTTGTTTTTTTCATTTGCTGAGTACTGACTGCTTCCATTGAATCCAACTGGACACAGCTTTGAGGGCACAGCATCTCTGGTGATTAGTTACTTGAAGCCTAAAAATTAGAGACTAGTCAAAACAAGAAGACTGACTACAAATTTTCCTGGAAGCTTGTGGAGGAATCTGATCCAAAATGAGAATGAAATCTCAATAGCTTGCAAGATTCAACAACATAAATCGGATCCCTGGCCTTGGGTGATGGCTGTCCGCCTCCCCTTAAACCTGAATTGCTATCCTTACACTATACTAGATCTGGGTCCAAACGATGTCTCTTCGCCCTTTTCTATTACAGGTTGAACCTGTCTAGTCCAGCGCTCTTGGGATTTGACTGGTGCTGAACCAAAGAATTTGCCAAACCACAGATGGTCAATATTGTCTAACAGCATTACCAACACTTCCACTGCTTACTGGGCTCTGAGAAGTTATTTAGAGTAAATTAGAACTAAATAACAGCACAGAACACTGAGATACAGGACTGGTGGCTGTAAACAAACCTTATGAGACTGTGGGAAACTTGGCTACATTCCTGATACATGAACATTCAGCTAACTAAAATCATGCTGGACCACAGATGTTGACAGACTGGAGAGTGTCAGACTAGAGAGGTTCAACATGTGACCATAATCATAGTAACAAGTCTTCTAAAATGTTACTATATTAACCAAAATCCATTGCTGTAACCCTAATAAAATTTATGCTTCAGCTAAGTATAGCATTTCTGTTCTTGATGTCTTGTCTTTTTGTTGTCAAAATTTGCCTCTAGGGCTTTGATTGTGAATGATCCTATTCCTTAAGCTTTTTATCAGATCCATAAAATTAGAAGATATCTGATCCCTATACTGTCTACAATTTATTTTGTTCATAGCAATTAATGCATGACTGAACCCCATTTTCTGCTCTGTTGGAATATTATACAGTTCTGAATAATCCTTCAATAATCCTGGAGGTTTTAGCTTGGGGAATTTCATTATCATGTATGGTGTTTATAGCTGTACTGCGATAGTCCCAGACCATCTGTCAGTATCACTTTTCCTTGGTAATAGATCAAAAAATTATAATGATAAGGAATAATTATTGCCAATAAAAATGGGGAGGTGGATAGCTCAAAGGATTATTAATGCCTAGAAACAAAGTCTTTCACTCTAAGTCAATTGATTCAAATTCTGCACAAGGAACAGAAGTGATGCCCTGCAAATTCTCAGCATCCCAGATGAAATGAGCTGGGTCAGCTAAATTTGATTGTTGCTATTTATATAGCACTATAGGTGTCCGTGGTGCTTTACAGACAAATGAAAAGAAGGCAGGCAAGGTCCTTGCATTCTAAATTACACATTATACTGCAAGGAGAGATATACAAGGCTAGAGGAGGGAGTATGTATAAAGGTTAGACATTTTCCTGCTGGATTATATATGCCTGCATCTTATTAGTTCATTTTCTTTATTTAAATGTAGGGATGTTGTACAGAGTGAGGGACTTTTCTATTGGATCTGTATAGAGTCAGAGAAGTACATTGGAATAATCAGGCAAAACTAAGACAAGGTCCCTGCCTTGTGCAGCTTGCAGTGTAATCCTTACATTGTATCCACATTTAAAATCCCACCAGAGTCCTGAAAAGGAACTATCTGTACTCGGTCAGCCTCAATCCAGAGTCACTGTACTGAAGGCAGGAAGTGGTTTGCCCAAGGGCAGAACTTGGCCCTTTGCCATCTGTGTTGGCATAGAAATCAGGAAGTGAATGGGCCATGGAGACTGAACTCCATATGACTGCTCAAGGCAGTCTCTCCAGAGCCAGACAGAGGTCCACTGGTACTGAGAGGCAGTGTGGGAAAATTCATGACTGATGTATGTGTGTTGTGGCTAAATGGAGGTGTTTATCTTGCTTCACTTGGCCGGATTGTATGTGATCTGGATAGTTAAAACCCTGCTTTCTTGTTGGAGATAAATGAGCTGTACTGAACTCAACTCCTGATGCACAGTTGTTTGAAAGCAAATGCTTTATGTTACTCCGACAGAACAAGAGTCTTTAAAATAGGTATAAAGAGCTCATAAGAATGGCCCTGGTGCAGAATACTACACCCATCTGGTATAGAGCTGGCATAAGGACATTATGCTGGCTCCAGTCTTAGCCCCTGGATTGGGGTCATTGCAGTGGCTGGAGTGTGCACTGCACTACAGCTACTCTTGGTTTCTCAAGAGGAAGTTGGAGTGTAAGTTACAGGAATCCTCAGAGTGTGAAGGCCTCTGTATTGCCTCTGAATATAGGGAGACCAAAGATAACCGTCACTTTGCTCTTGCGCTTCCATTACTCTCCAACTACAGGGACAAAATTACAACTCAGACTCACTAAGAATCACTGTCTCTTGCACTCATATTTTCTTAAAATAGAAAGTCATGTAGTACATTTTCATCTGATGGCAGGCAATTAACCTTAATGGTAAATCTAGATCCATGACAGTAATTAATGAATCAACACCAAGGCTGCTATCAGTGGCTATGGGAATCTCCCCCCCTCCCCCCCATACTGTATAGTAGTTCATGTCTCTCCTAGCACATGTGGGAGGCAGGCGATATACTGAAGGTCATTAGGAAAGCAACTGATTTTTCTGACGCAATAGAAAAGGCAGCTTGAAGCCAGTGCTCCTAAATGGTTACAGGAGGCCCCCGACTTGCAACACAATCAGTTCCTGGGGAAGCATTGCAAGTCGGGGGTGTTGTAACTCGAACCCTCATTTATGATGGGCACTGTGTGCCATTGTAAACGTGGGCCAAGGACATAAGTCGAGGGGTTTTGGTCCCTTTTGCACTTACAAAAATGGTTGTAAGTGTGGGGGGAGGAAGGGTTGCAACTCAGGTGGTTACATCTCGGGGGTTTCCTATTAAAATGAGTATTTATATACAGCCTTTTATCTGAGTATCACAACTTTATAAACACTAGTGACTGAAATCTCATAGATTTCTGTGTTAATTGTCTTTACCCCATTTTACATAGTTATCTATCAGGTGCATGGGAAGCTTAAGGGTACATCTACACAGCACTATAGCTCAAAATAAGATACACAATTTGAGCTACACAAATTACATATCTTATTTTGAGTCAATTTTGAAATAGCTTATTTCATCATTTGGTGCTGTCTAAACAGTGCCAAATTTTGAAAATAAAGTGCTATTCCAAAACATCCCTTACTCCTTGTAGAATAAGGTTCCCAGGGATGTTGCAATAGTGAGCCTTGCTGTGAAGACATGGGGATAGCTATTTTGGGATACTCTGGTATCTCGAAATAGCCCCAATGTGCAGACGTACCTTAAATGACCTGGCTAAGATAAGAGCGTAAGATTGTGTAACAGAAGAATAAAACCAAGAATTCCAACTTCCAGTATCTTGCCTCACCATTAGATTCATTGAGTACATCTACATTGCATAGTAAACCCAGGCTCAGACTTGTATTTAAGCCAATCTTCTTGCTACCATTCAAGCATACAGCTTGCTGATCCATGCCCAAAATCTCTGAACTTGGGCTTGCAGGAGTATGGGTCCAAAGTTCTCCTCTCCAGGCACACACAGTGCTAATCACTCCTCACCATCTGACAGGCTTTATAGCCCTACATATAGCCTGGCCCCCTTTACTTGTCTCAATTGGCTGCACCTGCTGTGATACATAAGCTGGGCCTACTTTGCTTGCAAAGGCCCAGCTATCATGAGACAGTCATCCAGCCTGCCAGGTTTTTGCATTGTTGTTTGTTTGCATGCATGTTTAAAATAAAGTGTTCAATTTGCACATGAGGTTATTCATGTGGCTTTTATTAAATGTATTAAAGTAGAACTTCATTGCAGTAATCCATAAATTGTGTGTTGAAGCACATAACAAGGCTCTATGAAATGTGCAACACGATAACTATAATCACCATAATCCAGAATCTGTGTTGAGAAACATGAACAATTTTTTATAAAATGCTCCACAAAAAAACTTCATGAAAAATAATCTTCTTGAGCTGCTGGAGCCCCAGAAACTGTGTGGTGTGTATGGCTCTATTACAAATACTATATCATTCCACCTCATGCTGCATACCTTGCAAAACTACTACGTGGGCATGTGCACATCGGTGATTTCTGTTGTGCAGGTAGATCCTGCTCCAGTATTAACAGATGCACTGTCCGCTGCACGTACCATCCCAGCAATATCTTAGGTCCATTCCTGGAAAAACCTCTAACCTAACAGACACTGCGGAGTGCACAGCAGACCACAATAAAGCAGATGGCATTGACAGCATTGGCATCCACACAGTTCTGAAGGGAGCACCATCTGGATTTCAATCTGCCAAATGTACATTCCACCATCATCCTAGAGATACTGGGCATGTAGTTGCACCTTCTTTTGTCAGGCTTTCTAAATCTGAGTATGATTTCGTAAGTCATTAAGTCATGACCTCAGAGGGAACAAATATCTCCTTACCACTACAATAACAGCGGGGACAGAGACGCCATTGATAACAATGCCATTTGATGGGAAAATTGTCCCTACTCGTCAGAAACAAGCTGACGTTCTGATCTGTAGAAAACACTGGCCTCATGCATCCAGCCTGTATAACCTGTGTTGGTGTCCATGAGACTCTGGGGACCGTGGTTGACCAAGCATCATAATGGAGTAGTACCATTTGCAGTTTATGCACTTGTGCTCTTTGCAGAGGGCAAAATAGGGACAAATTACTCCCATCAACAGCCACAGTGCAGTTTGGAAACCCTTTTCTCTCAAAGCCAGCAATTATTCCCTGAATGTTTTTATGCCCACCGGCTTTGAGTGTATCACAGTGCTACTTGCTTCACAACTTTTCATCATCACAGCCCATGCAGTTGACTTGTCAACACCAAACATGGGCCTGGTGGTGGACATGTCACGATGGCTATTGCAACCTGCTTCTGGACTTCCTGATGCTATAGTTAGGGCAAGCCACACACACAGAGCTTCAGACACAATTGCTTCTTAATGTGAAAGCTCTGAACCCACCGCTGATCATACCAGGGCTGCACGGCAAGGTAGTCCCACCAATCTGTGCTCGTGGCTCTGCTCCAAAAATGCCAGTCTGCATATGGGGCATCTTCAGTTATGGAAACAGGCATGAGCTAATCATCTGGGTCATAGCTGACATGTCTCTCACTCCCCCTCCAAAAAGTGCCTTCATTAGGACAAATACCACCACCAAAATGTCACAAGCATTTCATAGATGCTCTGCCAGAGTTGTGAACCAGGAGTAAAAGCTCAAGCAGGAAGAATTCTGCTGCTGCGTAATCTGTGGGTCTGGCTATGATTTCAGGGAGCATGAAGATTTGAAAATGGCTCTGCTGGATGTGATAATGGGCTAAGAGCATTTCTAGTCATGTACACTGAGATGGACAGAAAAGTCCTCCCACAATACACTATGGCTATGTCTAGACTGGCATGATGTTCCGGAAATGCTTTTAACGGAAAAGTTTTCCGTTAAAAGCATTTTCGGAAAAGAGCATCTAGATTGGCACGGACGCTTTTCCGCAAAAGCAATTTTTGCAGAAAAGCGTCCGTGGCCAATCTAGATGCGCTTTTGCGCAAAAAAGCCCCGATCACCATTTTCGTGATCGGGGCTTTTTTGCTCAAAACAAATCTCAGCTTTCTACACTGGCCCTTTTGCGCAAAAGGAACTTTTGCCTGAACGGGAGCAGCATAGTATTTCCGCAAAAAGCACTGATTTCTTACAGTAGGAAGTCAGTGCTTTTGCGGAAATTCAAGCGGCCATTGTAGACAGCTGGCAAGTTTTTCCAGAAAAGCGGCTCATTTTCCGGAAAAACTGGCCAGTCTAGACACAGCCTATGTGCCAAGCTCCCATGAAGTTACAGATAGCTAAAATCTCTAGATCCAACCCTGAGAAGCTACAGCATCTGAATTGTTTCTGCTAGTGCAGCCTGAATACATGGGCACAGGTATGAGGCTCTGGTGGCCATACAGTATGGCTGCTCACTTGTGAGCTTGGATAGAATTGTTCCATAGGTGCGGGTTCCACAGACCCAGGTTTATGAATCTGGGCAGATGCATCCATGGGCTTCTGAAGGTCCAGATTAGTACATCAAGGATTTCTCATATTATTCATCTGCCCCTTTAACATATGCTATTTGTGGATGATATCCCCCTGAACCTGATAACTGGCTACCTAAATGTATCCACTTTCTGATTACCAAATGAGATACTGTTTCCAGGGATCTCTCCTGTTTAAATATTGCGAAGGAGCCCAACTCCCATCTCTCATAAAATAAGCAACTAAAATAGTCATAATTATGTCCCAGGACCAGCAACATCAACCCAAAGTAAAGGCCAAAAACTAAATTGTGATTTGAGGATGTGAAGGACCACAGGAAAGGCACATGATAGGAGAGAAAAAGTTCAGTCTAATACATAGGACAACCTTTTGTCTTTTGGGAAATTGAACTTTCAGGGGGAAAACATATATCAACCTATCTATTAAATGGCCAGATTTCTCAGTTCCCTTTTATTAACTGCTGGGAATGTAAAGGAAACTATTTCCTTCTGCTTTTGACGTTCACTCCAAGCCCTGATTCACTTTGATGTATGTTTTTCTTTGTATATATTTATGGAAACTTTTAAAACAGCATTAAAGTAAGAGCAAAAAGTATTTTTTTTTCCTGATAAAATGCTGACATTTCTCCCCCATGTAAACTTTTCTATTCATGTTCTAAGGGAGAGATGTTTTTGTTCACAATGGTGCAAGACTTCAAAATGGATCATTTTATAAAGAAGAATTTGTTTGGTCAGTAGTTTTTCTCCTCTGTGCTGTTATTGAATGTTTTATACTTTATCAGTTTACCTGCTGCAAGTCCTGTGCTGCTATTCCTCAGCATAGCTCTTTGAAACACTGCAAGCCTGACTCTTCCCTCACTTACACTAGTGCTACACCCAGGTTATTCCATTTCTGATCAATTACTCCTCATTTATATGGATGTCAGAGGAATTTAACTCTGGAATTGCAGTTGCAGGTTAGAGATATGAAACTGGTGTGTTAGCTCCGAACAATTAATAACTGGTCTGTGTCTTGTTGATAGCCTCCACTTTCTGTTTGATCCTGCAATGAAGTCAGAATCCTGTACAGCATATCTGTAGTAAGCACAAAATTCACAATATTTAGTACTCACTTCAGTATGGCAGGAGAAAAAACCCACTTTTGCATGTTAATAATGTTGACAAATGTAGCAAATGAGGAAGAGAAAGCGAGACTCACACTTGAATGACCCTTAGCTCATCCATCTGGGAAGATTATGGGGAAAAGGGAAGGCTTTAATTTTTCTTGCCAGACCTGCAATTTCCTTTGCTCTCACTGCCTCTCCCCTCTCCCCCAATCATGCCCCTATTTCAGACTCTGCCCACCCTTTCTATTCCTTCTTTGCCCTCCAAGAAAATAACTCATTTTTGTTCCTTGAGAACACGTGCAGGATGGACAATACACTCAAGTTTTGTGACTAGAACTGGGCAATTCTATGTCCATGAAAATTAGAAATGTCTGGTGGATATTTTCAAAAGTGCCTAAGGGATTTAGGAGCCCATGTTAATGAGACTTGTGTTCCTTTTAGACTTTTGGAATTATCACTCTGTTTCTGAGGACCCATGCTTCTACCCCTCGTGGTTTTATTGAGAACAGTGTTGTATCCCCTAATCTGGGGAGAGACAATGTCTCTGAATCGGTACACCTGACGACAGGCTGGGTGAATGCATCCCCAGCTCTTTCATACCATAGTGTTACCATGCTGCCTCCCGCTGAGTGTCCTTCTTGAGCCAGCCTTTCCCACTTGCAGGGATCTTTTCTAGACAATTAGGTCATATTAGTAAATGACCTTAAGGTGCTATGATAAGTCGAATTTTCTGAAGCATGACTTGAGGTTAGTATAGATAGGACAAGTTGTGATTAACAGTGTCAGATAGTGAGGTAGTATACTGTTCAACATGAGCTGAGAAAGTTCTCCAGTTAATACATTTTATTAATCTAAATTAATACATAACATTAATTTGAAAAAGACTTTAAATTTTTTT
Source organism: Pelodiscus sinensis (assembly GCF_052426305.1). Lineage (NCBI taxonomy): Eukaryota > Metazoa > Chordata > Testudines > Trionychidae > Pelodiscus > Pelodiscus sinensis. Next base: position 34,513,318 of record NC_143056.1, read on the forward strand.
AAACTGAAATTGAAAGCTTCACTTGTTTGAATGTCACAAGAAGCTGTGGCATTTTTAAAAAACTGTTTGAGGCAGCTGGAAGACAGTAAATAAACCCAAAGGGGTCTGGAGGCTAGATGTACTATTAAGCCAATTTTAGGTACCAGGCAGTACAAGTCTTTCTGAGATTCCTGTAGGAGAAGAATCATGTTTTAATAATGAAGTGCTTGAAGCTATGGAAGCCCTGAGGTCTGGGGAGGCCTTGTGGTTATGAAAGAGACCCTCTCTAATATCCGGCCATATCCATTTATTGGCCTTTAGTCTTAGCTAGCAGATTTGGTACCTCTCGTGAATCTTGATCAGTAGTTGCATTTTTCCCTAAATTTCCCTTCCCTCCCCTCCCCAAAAATGGAAATTTCCAACTAAAAATTAAACCTCCAATATGCGAGTATTATGGGGGATCATCTTTGCTGAGTGTCCAGAAGTTAATTCCAAGCTATGAATATTTATTTTCAGGATACTTTCCTGAGTGAGGATCTTTACCTTTTATTTTCATACCAGCATTCAAACAGGCTGTTGCAAAATAATTAAGCTTGATTTTTTTTTTCGAACAAGAGAGATTAAAGATTCCAGTTCAGGGAAACAGCTTACAAATTTTCATAGATACAAGGGGCCAAATTCTGCTTTCAGTTACCCATGTGAAACCCCCATAAGCCAATTTCTACTCTATTATATCATTGTTAATCTGGAGAATTAGTAAAATTAGGGAGGAAGAATGAATGTAGGGTTACAGTGCTGGACCAGGACTGAGATGCCTTGGGTTGAGTTGTCAGCTCTACCAGAGACTGTGTAGTCTTGGGCAAGGAGGTGCCTAACTCCCATCAATCACTGGGAGTTAAAATCAATTGGAGGCAGGTACTGAAATAACTTTTAGGATCTGGGCCTTAGTCTCTCTATGCCTCAGGGCTTCCTCTTTATATAGAATTCTTAATCCCTACTTCAAAAAGGTATGCTCTGATGGCAACCACCTTAATTTTTGTGAGGCATTCAGACACTACATTGATGGAGACTCCCGTGAAGAAGTGAATAGACTGGTTCAGACTAGCTAACCACTGAAATATGAAGATGTTGTAACATCTGTTCCTAAACGGAAGCTTCTCCTTTCACAATGTTCTGATAAATATTTGTTGCTATGAAAACTGTCTTCAAACTTCCATTTCACATCAAGTTCGTTGCTGGGGTAGCTTCAGCTAATGCTGCTCAGCTAATGCTGTTTCCAACCTCCACTTCTGAATGAAAAACATCTCTCCTCTCAGATATTTGCAATACCAGTGTCAAAATATTAAATTCTCAATAAAGACATACAGGAACATTCAACATACATACAATATTTCGCTGATTAAAATTAAACAACATTCATAATGTACTCCTGCACAAAATGTTTTCCCATTAATAGAATTGCCTGAAATAAGCCTGATAAATAACTAGTACATTTGCTGAAGTCCTTGAGCCATATTCATATCTGGTGTAAGCAGGTGCAATTTCATTGATTTAGACATCATATGCATTGGTTACACCATGTCTAAATCAGGGCTTTTGGTTTTGGTACACTTTGTAGCCCAGCTCAGTTTCACTGGTGATGGGGGATCAGATGTTACCCAGACATGTATACAGAAGTTAAACTATGTTAAAGTGGATTTCAGTGTATCCAGTTTGACAAGAATGAAAAATGGCAGGCTGAGAAGCGGTGAGGAAATATTTATAGCTGAAATGGTTCAACCCTTGAGTGTTTTATGATTGTTCCGTGAATGAAATCTATCACAGTTATAGTGTTGTCTCCAGGGAAGCTTTCAGAATGAATTCTGTTACCTGGAAACTGAATGAAGATCGATTATCTTCCAGCACCTTCACATGTGTAATATATTTAAATAAGGGCAATCACATATAATGGAAACATAGGGAGAAATAATCTTTCCCACTAAATACAAGAACCATATTTAAAAGATTTATTTCTGCTGTGTCCTATAGATTGAAGTACATGATTAAGGTGCTTCAAATAAAGCCAGAGATGAGCATTAGCTTTGTCCATATTCTTTTTTTTTTTTTGCTAACGAGGTGCTGAAGAAATCAAGGAATGTTCCAGACAGAAAATGGGTCTTAATACTTCAGTGTGCCAACACAAGTAATCTTTTAGTTATTTTATTTTTTTAATGAAAAAGCTAATGAAGTCCAAACTTGGATTTATGTACATTTTTAGTTATTTTAAATAGGCACTTATTTTTATTTATTCGTAAGTTTATTCTGTGGTCCAGATTTATGACGTCTAGTGACTTTTCAGGCCTGGTGACAGGGGGAGGAGCAAAGGGAGCAATTGCCCTGGAGCCTGGTGTTTCAAAGGGTTCCAGAGCTCCCTGCCATTGCTTCTGCAGCAACTGGAGCCCTAAGCCCCTTTGAATTGCTTCTGAAGCATGATGCTGGATGTTCCGCATGGCTTTGAGGGCTGGGTGGAGAAGCAGCACCATGCTGTGGGTGGTGCTAAGGGCCGACTGCCCTAGGCCCTGCCCCTTCTCTAGGCCGTGCCCCTTTTACTCAAAGCCCTGCCCCTTCTGGGATGCTGAGCTGGGCTCCCCCACTCCTCCTGGGCCTGCGATGGCTCCACTGTGAATGTGCATAGAGCGCGAGGAAAAATATTTTCTAAAACACACATTGGTATAGTTGTTTTAAGTAACCAGTTACCTCTGCTAGTTTTCTTGCTGTCCTTTGTGTTCTATTCTTTAGCTAAAGACTGGAGAATTCATTTAAATTAATACATTTTATTAGCTAAAGCAGAATTTTAAGTAAGAAATTACAGCAAGCAAAATAAATGTTTAGATTAATAAAATAAGCATTAATAAAATAAGAGAATTCAACATTAGATGCTACAGTTAATCATTAAATAATAAATTATATACATTAATTCAAGGTCTTATCTCAGTCTTATTAAAAAGAAAAACTTTATTCTACTTGTCCAGTATACTGGGAAGGTGGTTTTGATACTAAGATGGAACATTGGATCTTTAAATACAGATTCTTTTCAATAAATGAATGGATTTATTCCAATAAATGGATATGCCACTGGAATTATGGGATTGTCTATTGCATTTTAGAAGATTACTCTAGGAAAGGGGTGGACAATAATTTTTGAAGGGAGGCCACTTCACAAATTTCTGAAGAGGTTGTGGGCCACCCTATAAGGGGCAGGGCCTCAGGCAAAAGGGGTGGGGCCAGGAGACTGTGTGTGCTCCCAGCCACAGACCCTGATTGACCTGGGGGTGGGGAAGTGCATGAAGTCTTTATCTCCTGCTCCCGTTTTGAACAACTGGTGGTTCCCCCTGGTGCTGCGCTCCCCTGGTGGGAGGAGGAGACTTCACGCACCCTCATTGTTCCCAGGTCTCATTGGCCTGGGGGCCGGGGAGAGGCAGTGTGGTCACAGGCTTGATCAAAGGCCTTGGTAGACTGGATTTGGCCTGCAAGAGGCTGTCTTGCCCACCCATGGAGTACAGGATCTGGGAGGGGATTGTAACCTAGTGCTGGAAGGGGTGCATGGTTTGGGAGGGGGTTGATCCTGAAGCAGGAGTGCAGGAAGGGGTGCAGGGATTTGGGTTGTCACCAGGGATAGTGGATTGGGGTGCAAGGTCTGGGAGGGGGTTGTGACCTGAGGAAGGGTATAGGAAGGGGAAGATTTATGAGGGGGTGCAGAAGGTTTGGATTACATGGGATAGGGATGTAGGAGGGGGCAGAGAGTTTGGAGAGGGAGGGGCTGGGGCGCCAGAGGAAGGTTATGGCTAGGAGACCTCGCCTGGATGGCAAAATATGATCTATGCACCGGATGCAGCCTGCCAAGTCTCCAGATCCAGCTTGCGAGAGCCTCAGTCAACTCCCTGGCTGCCCTGCCACCACTCAGCACTCAGTGAAGCTGGCTGCCACAGGTTCTCTGCCTTCCATGTCCCTGTTCTGCTCACAGCAGTTAGAGGGGCCATGTGTTGCAAACACTGTGATCCTGGAGGGATAAGGTTGGAGAGGCACTTTGCAGGCTGCCTGTCCTGAAAACAGGCAGCTGTCCCACAAACAGGCTGGAAACCCCACAAAAGGAGGTACTGGGGGCATGAGCAGTGTGAGAAGCCTTTTGCCCCCTTCCTCTGACTCTCAGCATTCACAGAAGCACATGGCTCTGTGGCAGCCAGCTTCACTGAGTGCTGAGTGGTGGCAGGGCAGCCAGGGAGTTGACTGAGGCTCTCGCAATCTGGATCTGGAGACTTGGCAGGCTGCATCCGGCGCATAGATCATATTTTGCCCAGCCTTGCTCTAAGGTTTAGGTGCAGTGTTGTTGTAGCTAGGATGGTCCTGTAAGATTAAAGAGACAATGTAGGTAAATAAATAATATATTTTAATGGACCAACTTCTATTGGAAGATTTAGCTCAGATACTATGATTTCGTTCCTGAGACCCAAAGAAGAGCTCTGTGTAGCCTGATAGCTTGTACCTTCCACCAATAGATAAGGAAATATGTTCTACCTTGTCTCTCATACTGTAAAGTTTGACATGCAAGCAAATTGCTTAATATTCAAGAAAGTCTTTTCCATTTAAAATTACCTAATCCAAGTGATAGTCCAACTTTAACAGCAAAATTCCACATATTAAGCCCTAAATATAATATATGGCAATGTGCATTGGAGTGCAAAAACTACAGAACGATTGCCTTAACGAGTCATCTAGGCAAGGTGCTTATGATGATACTGATGGAGAGATTGAGATCACATATAGAAGAACATCAAGCAGATGAGCAAGCGGGATTTAGGAAAGATAGAAGTACCATACAGCAGATATTGGCACTAAGATTGATAGCAGAGAGAGCTCGGTGAAAGAACAAGAACATCTACAATTGCTTCATCAATTTTCAAAACGTATTTGACAGTATAGATCAGAAAGTGACTTGGGCTGGTGTTGAGTCATATAGAATGGATAGCAGACTGATGCAGTTGTTGAAGGATATTGATAATAATGCGGAGGCAGCAGTGAGAATGTGTGGAGAGTTGGGAAGGTGGTTTAGAACGAATAGAGGCATGAGACAAGGAGAGCTGATATCACTTAGTATCTTCATCTTGCACCTAGAGAGAATGATAGACAAGATCAAGGAAGAGGTAGAAGGGATATTGGTGAACGGGATGAGAATTAACTTGAGGTTAGCGGATGATATAGTTATCATTGAGGAAGAGGAAGATAAGCTAGCAAGAATGGTGCAGGTGCTAAATGAGGAAGGGAAGTGGTATGGACTGATTATGAATATCGATAAAACAAAGACAATGGTATTTGGAGATAAGGAAATAGGAAGGAAGATCAGTGTAGATGGGATCGGACTAGAGAACATAGAGAAGTTCACATATTTATGGAGCAACATGACATATGATCTAGACTGTAAGAAGGAAATAGCGACTAGAATAGCAAAAGCACGTTTCAAGGTGATGGATAAGATCTTGAAAAGTAAAGCGATTAGCTTAGGAACGAAGCTGAGCATCTTGAAAATGTGTGTATTTAGCGGCATGTTGTATGGATGTGAGACATGGGTGATAACGAAAAATTCAAAGAGAAGGATATTGGCGTTTGAGAGGAGTTGTTACAGAAAGATCCTGAGAATACAATGGATGTAGAAGGTCACCAATGAGGAATTATATAGGAAGATATAGCCAAAAGAGAACCTACTGCAGAAAGTTATACAATAGAAGTTACAGCTATTTGGGCATATCTGCAGAATGAACAACAAGCAAAAAATTAAGACTCTGGTATTCAGCATAATGGATGGTCCGAATAGGAGAGGCAGACGCTACAGAGAATGGGTAGCTGATATAGTAGATTGGTGCAGAGCTAGTCTACAGAAACTAAGCCACTCTGCACTGGACAGGGAAAGATGGAAGGAAATAGTGAGGGAGGCATCAGATACCAACGGTCATTGAACATTCAGAGTTACTCTCAGCTATCTGTTGCTGTAGGTAATCACTATTTCCTGTTAAGAATTATATTAGGCTAAATTAGTACAATGAATTTTTCTGGCTTCAGCACTCAGTTACCTATTGGTTTATCATAATTTCTACACAACTAAGATTAAATGTGCTAATGAAACAGAAGACTGCTTCCTTCATTTTCGAGACAAGGTAGGTAAGGTAATATATATTTTTTATTGGTCCAACTTCTGTTGGAGAAAGAGATGAGCTTTTGGGCAACACAGAGCTCTTTTTCTTGGATATAAAAGATATTACCATACCCACCTTGTCTCTTTAATATCCTGGAACCAACATGGCTATCACACTGAATCCTACATTTTAGTCATCTGCAGGATGTAACTTTGGTATGTGCTATCTGACAGTATGTAGCTTAAAGTAATTAAGTCTGCACTTGAGCAAACAAAATATACACATGAAAAGGGTTTAGATACTTATGAATTGGAACTGGAATACAGATGGGTTCTCAGGATCAGATCCATTGTTTCAATGGCTGGTTTCTTAAGATAGATAGTGGATCATTCGAGTAGTTCATTCAGAAGGTTATACTGGCTATATTTTTGCTCCATTTCTAGATTTCATTGGAGTCTTCCTAAATATGTCTCTGAAGGAGCAGTTAATAAGATGCTTGTTAGTTGTAAAACTTTTACAAACAGTCCTGCTGTCAGTGTCTTTTGTTCAGGTGTTTGGCTTCAGGAAGTGACATTATGAACACAACACAAGGTTTTATGCACTTTATTGGGTGATGCAGCCTGGTTTCTCCTCCTTGGCACACTTAATATGGGCCAGTCACAAAGTGATCCACAATATGTGGTAATAAATAAACCTACAATTTTAACTTAATTGTGAGATGAACTGCAAGAAAGCTTAAAAAATGTAATGAGTAGTCCTGCAGCACCTGAGAGTCTCTCTCTCTCTCTCTCTCTCTCTCTCTCTCTCTCTCTCTCTCTCTCTCTCACACACAGTATTACTTTCTTAGATGACCTTGAGCTTATAAAATGTGGCAATAACCTATAACAATCAATGTTGATTGAAAAAGGTAGTCAGATGGACAAGATTAGTCTGAACAAAAAGGTCTGCTAAATTCAAGGACTATGTTATCATGCTGCTCAGTGAGCAAGAGGAGTGTGAGAACGGGAATGGAGAAATGAACCAAACTTGGTGTGCTGGACATTAGGCCTAATTAGTGGGAAAATTAAGAGGGAAGGGCTATTTTCCCCAACACCACTTTCTAGGTTTCTTTGGGGAAGATTAAATCCTGAACATCAGCTAGGATGTAATATTTCATCTCCTCTCTTCCTTCCCCCCACTCATCATGTGCTGTTTTTCTTCCCTACAATGTTTATTTTTTCTGTTCTTTCTCCTTTTTCCTTCTGTCTAATAAGAGTGTGGCTTAGCTGGCTAAGACTGAATATATTGCAACCCTGCTGTGAGCCTGTGACTGGAAAGGCAGCTAATGTATTGTCCTAAACAGTCTGACGCTGGTACAAATTTGCCAGAATTTGGAGTGGCTAATAAGGCCATGTGCTGTGCATGAGTGTGAGTCAACCTGTGAGACAGAAGTTTTCTGTCTTTGCTGTTCTTTTCTCTCCTCATGTCTGTGTTTGTGTCTTGTTTTGCTTTCTAGGAAATGGGATTGGACTTTAACAAAAAGATCAACAATGACAGCTCCAGTCCATCTCAACTAACTGCTGATCTTTTCACTAAAAGGGCTGTTATTACTTTCTTTAATACAAGCTAAATGACTGTCACAAACAAGAGTTTGTTTATAAAAACTCTTTCCAGCTAAAGTGAACAAGGGACATAATTAAAATGAAAGCCTTACTTAATACTTTATATTTCAAGAAACTTTAACTGTGTTTTTCTTTTTTATATCTTTATGAAATTGTTAGTCTCACAGGGATAGCTGTGATGGACTGTAGCTTTAAAAAAATGAGTAGTCCTGTAGCATCTTAGGGTATGTCTTCACTGAATGGCTATTTTGGGATACCAGAGGTATCCTGAAATAACTACGCCACATTTACAAAATCCGTCCATTATTTCGAACTATTTTTCGAAATAATGGGCACGCTATTTTGCCATCCTCATAAACCTCATGAAGGATAAGGGAAAATAACTCATAATAGTGCATTATTTTAGCACTGTGCAGACACACCAAATTTCAAAATAAGCTATTTTGAAATAGTTTCAAAATAAGATACACTATATATATATACTCTGATAAATGGATTTTGCCCACAACAGCTCATGATTTTATATATATGTTAGTCTCTAAGGGTATGTCTACACTAGCTGCCTAGTTTGAACTAGGGAGGCTAAGGTAGGCATTCGAAGTTGCAAATGAAGCCCGGGATTTAAATATCCCGGGCTTTATTTGCATCTTCCCATCTGGGCGCCACTTTTAAATTCCCCTAGTCCAAACTAACTGCCCGCGGCTACACGTGACAGTCAAACGTTAACTCGAAGTAAGTCCTTAGTTTGAGTTAACTGTTACACCTCGTTTTTCTACATTTTGTTCCTCTGGTTTCCTAAGCAATGCTGGGTAACTCCAGCTAGTTCCATCTAAATTAATATGCCAGCTCCTAGCAAAGATTTGAAATTTCCGACCAAAATAAAAGTTTTTTTTTCCCCTCATCATCCAATGAGAAAACAAGGTGTCTTTTTGACGTTTAGCAGCTTTATCTCTGAAATTCCAATATTGTTATGTAAAATATCTTGTCCCATCCCACTTTGTTCAAAACTTCTTGGTACATATGTCGAGGGCCTTCTGGTTTAGCTTCAGTTAGCTTCTACTTCCTCATATTACTTTCCATGGGCTTTGCTTCATTGTGATCTTCTGACTAACTTTATACACAGCTTTATCTTCTTTCCAAATTCAAAGTTTCCCTGCTACAGGATTATATAATTGTAATAAATATAAACACTTGATCTAATGTGTATGTCTCATAGGACAAATTTCTAAGAATGAAGCATACAGTATAAGAGGAAGTTACTTCTCAATTTTGGGAATTGCAAGACAGAGGGAAAGCTAAATAAATTAGAGATAATGGTGAATTAAAAGGTTCAAAACCTTGGCTTCTTTTCTGAAACTTTTCTGATTTTTAGCTGAACCTCTTTGGAAAGACCTCTTGCAAGATCAGCTTTCTTTGTTTTCTCTGTAATGCCTCTGTTCATGGTTACATGTAGTAGGCACATGTTATATTAGTTTCGTTCCTTCCTGTCCAGTCATTTGGCCCTTGATGACATGGCCCCAGATGGCTGAACAAAATGCAAGATTTAAATATTTTGTGTCCTGGAAATTCTAAAAGGAAAACAATGTTAAGGTATTTCTCTTAAGTCATATTTAACTCCTATTCAGGACAGAGTAAGAATGAAGTCCAATATTTGTTCTAATGAGTCAATATTAAAAAAGAGCTAAATTTGGGGCAATAAGAGTCTGCAAAAGTATACACTCATGGTTCATTAAATCTTGACCATTTTTGCATGGTATTGCCTGCCTGCATATTGAACTATTCTGACATCCTTCCTTTTCCTAACCCCCACCCCATCCAAAAAAAACCTTCTTCCTATAGAGGCTCCAACCCCCCCCCCCCCCATATATATATATATATATATATATATATATATATATATATATATATATAAACGACTTGCTATTTGAACTAATATTTCTGTTTTAAAGGGCTTATATTTAAATAATGATCTTGAGTACTGTGTACAGCAATATTATTCTAAAAGCTGTTAATGTGTTTATTGGCATGATCTAGTTCTAGGAAGTTGCTGGGGGTTGCTGTTAATTAAAAATTAATTTCTTCCACTATATGTAAGATTGGCAGATACACACCAATATTTATATGAGAGCCTTTGGGTATCACAATCTTAAGTTTTTAAATTCATGGACACACTTGTGGGTTTTACCTTCTGTGACTTATTTGATGAAAGTGCTGGTGGGAAAATGAGATGAACTTGGTTGTTACTACCAGTTTATTTTTCCCTCTAGGCATCATCCTCATCAGCATTCTCATTTTTATTGTTGGCACCTATTTAGGCTGAAAGCGGTCTGACAAGATGCTCTCTTGTAGTGATCAGATGAGTGGGGTTTTTTCCTCTTTTGAGAGTCTACCTCTTTTGTATACTAGCAGAAGAGGATTTAATAAATCTCGGCTCCATTAAATCAGCATTTGTGGTGAGGATAATAGCGTATAACTGGACTGGACTGGGAATGTTTGAATCTTTCCTCTTAGGAGGAGAAGGATGACAACCATGCATCTTCATATCTCAGCAGAGAGACAATTCAAACTTTTCAGGACCCAGTAACCATCCTACTTGAAAGTCAGACAGAGATAATTTATTTTCACATAGGCAAAAATGAGTTTTTTTCCAACTGTAGCTCATATAAGCTCTCTTCACTAGTCCATGGCCAGAGTGTCTCATGATCCATTGAGAGCTTTACTTATTTATGAGTGTTATTCTTGTAACCCCCAAGGAGATTGCTTGGATTCCCGGGGTTTTGTCTGCTGGCAGCTCAGAGAGGCACTCTGTTTGCCTTGGCTCCCCCTCCCTACCAGGGCCAGAGTCTGCCCGGCAACCCATGGGGAGTGAGATGCCCCTCCCAGGGGGAAGGAGAGACCATTGTTGAGGGGAGTCTGGAGCCAGCCAGGAAAAGGGGAGGACTGAGTGTGTGGGAGCTAGTAAGCCCCAGGCCTGCATGCAGGGTTCCCCCTGAGAGCTAGCCTCTAGGGACCTGAAGGCAGGATCCCTCAGCTGGGTTTATGTCTCCACTGTTGATTCCCAGTTGTGGAGTTTGCTGGGAGGCTTCCCCAGCCAGGCGGAGTTGGCTCTCCAGCTCCCTGGGTGAGAGAGTCACTGCATGGTCAGCTGGGCTCTAGCAGCAAGTTCAGGGCTGCTGCCTGCGGTGTGGGTCTGAATGCTGGGCTGGGAGGCTGTAGTTTTGAATTTTGGTGCAGTTGTGTGGTCTGCATCTTGAGCCCTGCACCCCTTCGCGGTGAGGGGAAATTCTGGGACCGAAGCAGCCTGGTTCCTGCTTGAAGAGGACCCCTGTGAGAAGAGAGCAGCCCTTTGCAGAGACTGAGTCATCTCTCAACCTGAGGCTCATTCATGGAGTGTGTGAGTGCACCAATTTTTAGTTAGTAAGTCAGGGAATTTGTTTGGGGATTTTATTACCTGCAGCATATTAAACTGTGGAGGGATTTACCATCTTCTCCCATTTGTGAGTCCTTTGGGCTGTACTGGACCTAGTCAGCCCCACTGCTAAACCACCGCAGAGAAGGATTGTGTGGTCAACAGTCATCAAGGGCCCCAACAAAGTACGCGTACCAACGGGACACTAACCTCACAGTTGCTGGGCACCGGTGACCCTAAAAATAGTGTTACCCTGTTCTGTTATAATTGTCTCCTGTTTAATATCATTGTGTTTATTATAGTGTATGTGTTTGTGTTATTTTCTGGGAGTCTCCAACTATCTTACAAATACGTGGGGATTATCCTGGGCTAGAATTTTCCTCCCAAGCTGCCCTGGTGACCCTGCTAGGAAGGAGTGAGGGGGGTGGAGGCACCGCCAAGTACATCAATCAGAAAGAATAAAATTGAGTAGGTGGCGGGATCCAGAAGAACCCAGACCTATCCATCCGAACCTGAAAGGAGATTGGCTTTAAAGAAGGTAACCAGGTGGAGAGGGGGCGCTACATTCTTCAAAGGAGTTCTCCACAGGAATTGCTAAGATGCAGTCAGCCATGCTTCTGCAAGATTTGGATTAAACCTCACAGACTGATTTCCAGTTATTCCAAGTGGAAATTCAATAATTCACCACTAATCCTCTGTTTCCCTTATACCAGCAAAGCTTGGTCTTTGATTTCATCCTTTTTGTCTGAAAGGTCAGTGTTCTTTCATAGGTGTCAACTAGCTTGAATTCTTGCTGTACTAATTCATTAAATGCTTAATGGTTTTCTGTGTCTATGATGATCACCATGGACTATACTGTATAACCATCTGTTACAAAGGGATACAGAGACTCCAGAAAGAATTATGACTAATTCTGATGCAACATTCTATGGATAACATAGAGCAGTGTAGCAGATGGAAAAGTGAATTTGAATGTATTATTGAGCAGATGGACAGGGATATGGGTAATGTCACACACATTGATGTACAGTAGGGCTGAGCAAGGGGGCATCTGGACAGTGTGGCTTATTCTGCCAGAAGTAACAGTATACAAATTACCGTTCTGAACAACTAGTAAAAAGATTACTCCACCAGAAATCCAAAATTCCCATCACCGTACATTCTGGACTGAATTCATTCATTGGGGTTGTATGGAAGTAGTTGAGGGTAGAATTATACCCACTGCATAGTATGTGTAGTGGTATAATATGAAGACAAAATGTATACCAATTGTTCAACTATGAAACAGCTGATCACATCTAGATTTGGTTTTGGTTGACTGAAACTGCCTTGTATGGTCCAACAAATATTGGCAAGTCACTCTGGGTGGACAGGAAAGTGTTTGCTTTGATAAATACTTTTTATGCCGAGGTTGGCACAGTAAACACATCTGTCAGGAAAGTCGAAAGTTGATAGTTGGAATTGAAGTGCTTTTATCACATTGCATGTTTGTTGTTTAAGATTACACCAAAAGAGAGGCACTATTCTTCATGGAGCACTGTGAAAAGATAAATCTCATCTACTGATACTATTTAGATGTTAAATTTGAACTTGCTGCTACTAATAACTCATAATAGTACTTATCAGTTAAGGCATGATATAGTGCTGGCTTGTGCCTTTTATATAATATTATAAATCTGTGCATAATTTTAGAGTAAGAAACATTCTTTGCTGAAAGCATAAAATCTGAGGAAAAGTGACAGACCAGTGATGCTTCTGGGTAAAAATGTGATTAAATACTGAAGTCCTATAATTCTGGTACACATACACAGAATTAAATTGATGGATGAGTTTGGGAAGGAATTGTTCCTTATGTATATTGACAAGGATGTTGGGCCAAGGTTCTGCTCTTAAAGACAGGGGTATAAATCCAAAGTAACTCCATTGACTTTGAGTATGGAATCTATACACTTGGAATTTTATTTTTCTTTCTTTTACTCTGGAGCAATGATCACAACCATCTATTGTGATTAAGTTCATGTTGTGATGCTTTATATCATTCTTAGAAATATTGTTATTATATTAATATGGCATAACTAAGATGTTTTATGCAAAATGGGTCATGTGAGATAATTGAAAAGGTTATTTACTAAATATGATTATTGCATTTGTATGCATGTATCATTTCTGTAATCTGAAATTAGGAATAAAGACTATGTAACAATTACAAAAGTGCTTGCACCTAGGGACTGCCCACCCGACAGTAGGCAATCAGTCTGGAGGGACCATTAGGAAGGACAATAGGATTTTGCTTATACTGATCTCCCTTTTTCCTGGAATGTTGCATTGACATAGATGGTCAGGTGATCAAATCACCATTCTCAACTGGTATATTTTTTCCACTGGAAGGGGGTGAGACTCAAATTAGGAAAACAAAGGATTCCCATAAAATGCAAATCCTATTTAAGGTGGGGAGTGAGTTAATTTTGATTCTTCTCCACTGCTTTCCTGCCTAAGTAAAACACCTGAAGAATTAAAGAAACTGAGCTGGGGGAGGCGGGAAGGGAGAAGGGAGGGAAAGATTACTCAACCAGAAATCCAAAATTCCCATCACTGTACATTCTGAACTGAATTCTGGGAGCTGCAAAACTTGCACTGAGTTTCAGTTCAAGGAACATTTTAGCGCTGGAATTTTCAGTATTGGTTGGTTATCTTCGTATGAGACACACAGTTCCTGGGGTTAATATGCTCGCAGTCTGAGCGTGTTTCTGCTGAAGCCTACTGAATACCATCTGTGACAATCTGGTCAACTGTCCTTGAAGCTGAAATGGGCAAGAGTTTGTGTCTGCCTCTGAGGCAAAATTGACTAATGAAGCTTTGTGAAAGGACCACCCTGATATTGTGTGCAATGGTAGCAAATGTAAAATTGGTGCCTGGAATGTCTAAACATTGTTGAAATAGTTAAAGCTATCTTCTTAATCAAGCAGTTGGAAAAAGAATGAATATTCATATATACCCCTTATCAGAAGTATCGTGGTCAGGAAGAGGTGGGAAAAGTTGAGAATACATATTTTGTTTTCAGCCTGTTTTCCTATCTTGCTCCTGTAAAACATGGATGAAAGTAAAATGACCATGTCCTAAAGGAATTATAGGATTGGCAGATGATCCATGAGTGACTTAGCATTGAGTTCTATACCAGCTGTGGCAGTCTTGACTACCCTCACAGTGTATGGTCCCATTAACAAGACCAACAACTATAGATCATCCTTAATGAAACCCTAAGAAGAGATGCCTTTATGATCCTGGGAAACAGGGGCAGATGAAAGTTTTGCAGGGCCCAGGGCAGCACAATTTCGCGGGGCCCCTCTCACCTCGTGTCTCCTCTCTCACTTGTGTTGTGACGTTTCAGCACGCCGCGCATGTGCTCCTCCAGCGTGCGGTGCCGGGGAAGTTAAAGTGCTGTATCCTGGCGGGCCAGTCTGCCCCTGAGTGCGGGGGTGGGGGCAGCCGCCCCACTTGCTCTGCCCTGTATCCGCCGCTGCTGGGAAACTATAATGTGAAAGCAGGAAAAGTACCCTGCTGAGGCCACTTAGGAAGTTTAGTACTGGACAGAAGAAAATTAAGAGGCAGAAGCTGCTGGAATTTGCAGCTGCCAGTGAGTATCTATATGCATTGGTGGCTCTTTCCATCTAGCAACTTTACTATGCTTGCAACTGTAGTTTTGTGTTGATAATAAAGGATTGTTTCTTTTTTCTAATTAGTCAGTATTGGTTGATTTTTGTGTCCTGGAAGATCTGTCTGTGTGAATCTGCATGCCTTTGTCTGAGGGGTCAGCTACCACAGACTGCAGTTTGTTTTTCTCTTTTCTTTTTCAAGCTCTTTTGGGGAAAAAGAGCTTGGGGTACCCCTGGGGTTGGTTTCAAGTGGCCACCCCTGTTTGTGGGTTCAAAAGCACTTGATGGTGTCAGCGGATTTCCCCAAATCTGGGTATTAGGATTGGGGGTGGGGGAAGGAGTTTTGTACCAGAACCTGTAGAGGTAAGGTTTTGGAGTGTTCTTGTGGGCCCCCCCTTGTGCATTCATCGTGCCGGAATGGGGAACAGCCTTGACAAAAGTGCATCTTCATTTTCACTAGTTAATACCTCTTGCCATAGTGCAACGCCTCATTTTCATATTAATTTCAGTTTTACTATGAGAACAATAAAAGTTACCACAGCACATAGTGATGCTGTGGTATAACTTCTCTCTGCTCCCTCTGTGTCTGTTTCCTTCTCTGCAATGTCCAAATATAACATATTGGCAACATAGACCTAGTACTCCACGGCTGTGTCTACACTGCACCCCTTTTCCGGAAAAGGGATGCAGATTAGACCAGTCGGAATTGCAAATCCGCGGGGGATTTAAATATCCCCCGCGGCATTTGCATTTACATGGCTGCTGCTTTTTTCCAGCTTGGGGATAAGCCAGAGAAAAGTGCCAGTCTAGACATGATTCTCCGGAAAATAAGCCCTTTTCCAGAGGATTTCTTATTCCTACTTTCAAGGAATAAGAAATACTCCGGAAAAGGGCTTATTTTCCGGAGAATCGCGTCTAGACTGGCGCTTTTCTCCAGCTTATCCCCAACCCGGAAAAAAGCGGCAGCCATGTAAATGCAAATGCCGCGGGGGATATTTAAATCCCCCGCGGATTTGCAATTCCGACTGGTCTAATCTGCGTCCCTTTTCTGGAAAAGGGGTGCAGTGTAGATACAGCCCATGAATGTTCCAAGCTCCCATTGTAAGCAGATAATAATAATGAAAAAATCACCTAGAAACAAAAGGCCTATACTACTGGGCTATATCTAGATTGCATTCCTTTTTCATAAAAGGTATGCAAATTAGACGTATCGCAATTGCTAATGAAGCGGGGATTTAAATCTTCCCCGCTTCATTAGCCTAAAAATGGCTGCCGCTGTTTTTCGGCTCGGAGCTTTGCCGGAATAAAGCCTTTTCCGAAAGATCCCTTAGCCCTTATTTTAAGAGGGGTAAGGGATCTTTTGGAAAAGGCTTTATTTTCTGAAAGATCCGCATCTAGACTGGCGCTTTTTTCCAGCAAAGCTCCGAGCCGAAAAAAGCGGCAGCCATTTTTATGCTAATGAAGCGGCGGAGATTTAAATCCCCGCTCCATTAGCAATTGCGATACGTCTAATTTGCATCCCTTTTACGAAAAAGGGATGCAGTCTAGACGTAGTTTTGCTGCATTGTGTTTCAGGAATAGCACAAGTCATTTAGCCAGAGAGGGGAACCAGGCAAATTAAATATGGATCAAATACAGAGCTGACTGAAACTATTCCAGGAAATCTCTCTCTCTCCCCCTCCTCCAGCATGATGTAATGCCATTTTCTTAAAATAGCTTATTAAAATTTCCATGGTTTGCTTACCTTAGTCACTGGGGAATTGATGCCAGTTCTGGGAGACTCCAAGCTAGTCTTGGAGCGTTGGCAGCCCTAGGAGCAAGGGAGAAGCATTCTCCAGTTACTGCTGGAGTTCAAAACAAAGCTTGAGGAGGAAGCAAGCAAGTAACCACCTTGTCAGACCATGTGCTATCAAGGGTTGCGTCTAGACTACATGCCTCCATCGACGGAGCCATGTAAAGTAGTTTGTGACATAGTCAATGAAGCAGGGATTTAAATAATCCCTGATACATTAAAATAAAAATGTCAGCACAGCATGGCAGCCTATCAGCTGATCTGGCACAGCGCCAGTATGCTTCATGAAACGAGGTTTACTGGAGCGGTTGACAAAGGCTTCCCTTGTTGACCATGCCGCGTCTAGACTGCCGCACTGAGCCGGATCAACTGATTGTCGGCATAGTGTGGTGGCCATTTTTATTTTAATGAAGTGGGGATTTTTTAAATCCCCGTTTCATTGACAATGTTGAATAAACTACTTTACATGGCTCCGTCGATGGAGCTATGTTGTCTAGACACACCCAAGGAGAGGAGAAACCACTTTAGCTTGTGTTGGGAGTCTTTAAGCAGCAGAGGGAGCCCAAGTGCAACCAAAGGCAGTAATCTGCATTCCGCTGGATAAACACAGCCAGTAGAAAGAAACCAGGGACAGATAGTGTATAGTTTAAAAAAGAGAGAGAAAGAGAGATAATTTTCCAGTGTAAGACATCCAGAGGTGTGAAATCCAATAGGAAAGCAGAAAAATAACAACTTTTGTGATCAGACAGTGAATTAGATAGATATCACAAATCATTGGCTATGTACCTTGAACATTTTGAGAAATTTGTAGCTTGCAACTTCATTACACAGGCAAAGAATTTCAACTTTGTTGAAGATGGACTACTGCATGATCTACTCTCACCAACTTTTCCCAGAACTGCTTTGTACTCTGCAATTACTGCAGCAGCGCAGGATCACTTTTTCTGTCAATGATAGAAGAATGATATCAATTCTATCAGCAAAGTGAAGAGTCAGTAGGAAGCTGTCAGAGCATTGGAAGTTCAGACAAACATTAAATGGGTGCACTGAATGACTAGTGCATTACTGGATTGTGCAATGACCTGATCCAGAAAAGATTAATCTGTATCAACATTTACATTCAAGAAGACTGTTAAAGTTGCTATTTTCATGGGGTCTCTGGAGAGAGAGTCTCTAGACTTTAAGGTGAACCGAGAAGCTCACCACTTGCATTGCTGCTGATCATCTACAGGAGACAATATGAGTGTAAGGAATTTCTTTGTAGCTACTATGCACTAATTATGCATCCTGAAAAGTATATATTGGTATGCTGGATTATGTGCAGAAGGTGCCAGAAGAAAGGACACATTTCCATGACTTGTCAGACAGATCAGAAACAAAGAGTAACTATCTATCCAAGCAGACATTTATGAAGAATGATGGAAGAAAGATGGAAGTCAGGAATTCATAATGCGGAAAAAGTCAAGAGCTTTAGTGACAATCATCAAGACCTAATAGTGCCCATGTTATCGGAAGCTGCAGTTGGAAATGGCAACTGTGAGGTCAATTAGTTCATTTTATCATTGATTATAAATGACCTATTTCCCCATGACAATAACACACTTCAATGTATGATGGATAGATATAAGTGAGATAGGATTATCTGATTAGACTGACAAGTATTTGAGTATTTAGCAATCACCTCCAGCAGTAGTGTTTCAGTTTCGGTGCATTTCTGGTATGGACATAATATCGGGATGAAGGATGAATAAATCAGATAAAGTATATTTACCAAGAAATGCAGCTATCTGATTGGTAATTCTATGGTTGTCAACAGCTTTGGTGCTATAAGATTGCTCATGACAGATATAAATTGACTGACTTAATGACCTAGCTTGAGATTGGCAGATGGCATGGACTGTGCAAAGAGGTTACATCCCTTTGGGATTTCCCATGGTGTTGCTATTAGCCAAACAGCAAACCCATGTGCTGGAGTTTGGCAGTGAAAGCCCAAACCTGTGAGGTATTGTCAGGGCTGGATTACCCAATAGGCAGACTAGGCACATACTTAGGGCACCAGCAAAGCAGGGGCACCAATTAAAAAAAGAGATTTTAC
Source organism: Pelodiscus sinensis (assembly GCF_052426305.1). Lineage (NCBI taxonomy): Eukaryota > Metazoa > Chordata > Testudines > Trionychidae > Pelodiscus > Pelodiscus sinensis. The sequence continues at coordinate 34,532,014 of NC_143056.1, forward strand.
GGTATAGTATTGTTTTTATTTTGAATTACATATATGGGGGGGGGGGCACCATAATCTTTTCAGTGTTTAGGGCCTCTAAAGGTTTTAATCCGGCCCTGGGTGTTGTGCACCTCCTGCCAGGCACTGAGCAGCCTCAGTTCCAATTAACTCTATTTTTTTTCTTAGATTCCAACTGCTTTAGGGCATCAGGGTGATTCCCTTATATAAACAATTAATAATGCAATAGTAGCTGAAGGATGGTCAGCAGCTCTCAGGCTTTGGCCCACTACTTTCCATTGGAGTTGCAGATGCTCATGAAGCCCTTAATGAAAAACAAAGTTACAGAATAAGATACATTTGATAGACTCCTAGGTGGCCTTTTATTATTGTAAGTCTCATCAGAAGTTCTGAAGGCAAGTGGTAGCTGCTGTGAAACTGCATATTGATGGTAATTTCAGGTTTTGTATTTATATTTCCCCCCCCAAAAGGCTTGTTATAATTTGGTTCCCATTTGGTATTTTAGTCCTTTCCTCCCAAACCAGGAATCCTCTTCTCCACCGCAGAGGATGTCAGTCACCAAGCAGCTTTGAGTATTTTAGGAAATACAATTGTCAGTTTATACACAGAAGCAGAAATTGCCCTACTAAGTTAATCAGAGCAAGTCTTGTACTTCTGATAATATATTGGTTTCCTTTCATCCAATAATGTATGTCTTCAGCCAGCTCAACAAGGCACTCTCCTTGTTTCTTCACAAGGACTATTGATCATTTTGGACATTGAGGTCATATTGACAAAAGAATGAGACCACTTTTTCTTGCTGGATGACAATAGGTGTATGCCTGGTTTTGAACAAGACGGAGTGTTATTGCAAATAGATGAATTTTTGCACAGAAAGCACTATAGCACACCCAGGGGAACTCAATTTTTTTTACAGCTAACAGCTGAATTAATTTATTTTATTGGCACATGCTATATTTAAAGGTCACCATATAAGCATCATTTCCAACAGTTGCAGCTTCTTATATGAATTCCCAAGTGTCCATCAATAGAAAAATGAAAGGCAATAGGGAAGGAATTGAAACCCTGCATTGTATATTTAGTTAAAGATTTTGCAATATCTATTTTTGTGAGGACAGCTCTTAGGCACTGTCACAGTTTAGCCACTGATATTAAATGTAATGTATTTTCATAAATGGCTGACAGCAAGGAGGAAATACAATTTATTTATGTGAATCTGAGCACAAAAAGGTTATTTTGCGAGCAGTATAATGCCTTCTGGGAAATTAATTCTATTTTATGTGGGACTGACTTTCTATTATCTACATCATGCTAATTGGAATGACTGATGTACCATATTCCCACCCTAGTCATATCTGTATGATTAAGATAATGGTGGTTTGTTGTCTCTTACATATGACTGTGGTGATTGTAGTTTTCTAAGGTGTGTGGATTTTATTTTTATTTTTGTTTATTTTTTTGTTCTCTGGGTACATCAAGTATTGAAGATGCATGGATAGAATCTGGTAATGCAAGGTTCTATAGCAGTGTATTGCTAAAATAAGTACACAACAACAATTATTTTAAAAAGAAAGACTGTTAGATTCTATGTCTGTTATCATTAGAAAATGGTGACTGCTAGAGAACTGGTTTTGAGATGGTACCAAGGAAGCATAGAACTCTGACTAGCTGTTGCTAGGAACATGGGGGAAAGCTCTGTTTTTAAATGATATCCAGAGGTCTGGCCAAGGAAGCAGGAACAAGAAAGATATATGCATTGTTGGCCATGGACATTCCCCACTGAGCTACTTTGCAGCTTTCCTCTCTTTAGCTGTTGTATCAGTGCACTCATGTTCAAAGAGGAGTAAAGCTTTGGAACACAATGTAGTAAAATAGCAGCCACAAATGAGATGATAAGATGAAAAGGGCAAGTGTCCTGAGCCTTATTCTTTGGGTCCATTATATATTGAGTCTATATCATAAGCACAGGTAGGTCCCTTATGTCATATGGTCTCAGTTTTGATGGTACAAGCGGCTCTAGTACACTTGCTTATAGATGGCCAAATCCTGAACTCTTTCTTTAGGATATATTGAGAAACACTTATGCTGGCTCAGATACCTTCCTGAACAGACTTTGAACTTTCTGCAATAAAGTTTGCCTGCCTTTATTCCCAAGTTGCATCAGAGAAAGGCTGAGAGATTGTCTAAGGATCAATTTTCCTTTCAGTGAGTCATACAAGCATTTGCCCAGGAAATTACCAACATGGTTAGTAGAAGCTGTTGAGCATGTTGCCCAAAATGTACTCTTGAAAATGAAACTAAACTAGATCCAGACATTTCACAGAACACTGCAACCAGACAGTTGCGAAAGCTGAACTTCTGGTTTTGGGAAATATTTGTATTCCTGGAAGCCATCAGCAGAACATGCTGATAACCTCAGTGACCTTTCACTGATTTCCATTTTTATCACCAATAAGCCTTTTTTGCAGACCACTAACAGAGTCAATATGAACTGAGTGAAGTGTGCATACATACTCCTCGGCTGTGTCTAGACTGCATCCCTTTTCCGTAAAAGGGACGTAAATTAGACACATCGCAGTTGCAAATGAAGCGGGGATTTAAATCCCCCCCTCGCTTCATTTGCATAAACATGGCTGCTGCTTTTTTCCGGCTCGGAGCTTTGCCGGCAAAAAGCGCCAGTCTAGACGGGGATCTTTCGGAAAATAAAGTCTTTTCCGAAAGATACCTTATTCCTTATTTTTCATACTCCTAAAAGTAATTGTGATTTAAAATATATGTTTCTCTCTTTGTATTAGAAATGATAACAGGCACTATGTCCCAGACTATCTGCCTTGGTCCAAACAAGCCTTGGTCCAAGCAATCCAAATGTCTGAGGCATAGCATGAGGTGGAACTCTTCGTTTAAAAGCTGAGGAAGCCTGCAAGAGGCAGGCTTCCACAACAAAGGGCACGACACTGCTTATTAACTGTATGTGCCCCCAATCCAATCTATCATAGGATTTCTCTCACTCTTCCAGACCATGGTGCTGTTCCAAGAGCACGGAAGCAGAAGTGAACATCCTTGCATGTTCATCTCAGTCTTGGCGTGGCTAGTAGCTTGTGTTCCAAGTGGTGGCTAGTGTGATGTGCGTATGATCAGGGAAAAAACACCCCCCCTCCATCAGAGAGGCTAGGACCCTCCCCTTCCACCCAAGGCCCTGCTACTACCAGGCCCCTTCTGACCACCCCTTTCAGTCCCTGGAGCCAAATGATTACGGAGCCCCGCACTGTGGCTAGAGGAACCCTGGCTGGCCCAGCTAAGCTGCCCCAAAACCTGGGCTCATGGCCATCCTGAGCTACTCCAGACTGCTGGTCATTCTCAGCTGCCCTGGCCTGAGCTCTCCAAGTTTGCCTACCCAAGTGTCCGCCAGTTTCCTGGGAGAGGTGGAGTGAGAGTGGGAAGAGGAGCAGCATGGGCTCCAGTCCAGTGAATGAATAAGGATATGGGAGAGCAAACAACAGAAAGAGTGTATATGTGTGTGAAGTGAGTGGGGGTTGGCTTTTGGAGCAGGGGCAGAGCAAGGATGTTCAGTTCTGTGTGATTAGAAAGTAGGCAACCTTCTCCTTTGGAGAGGCTCAGAGCCATCCGTGTGCTCATGCTGGCACCATGTGTGCATCTAGGACCTGTGTAGGGGCATGAGGGATTATGTGTATGTGGGGTTCCTCAAATACACATACACATAATAAAAGCATGTTTGAGCATCTCTGATTCCCTGTTAATTTGGGGATTTCCAGTTTTCAAAGTCCAAAATTCAGTATGGGTACGTCTACACTAGCTTGTTAGTTCTAGCTAGGTAGGGTAATTAGGGCAAGCGGAGTTGCAAATGAAGCCCGGGATTTAAATTTTTAAATCCCCCTTAGTCCGAACTCTGTGCCTGCGGCTACACGCAGCACGGAGTAGGTAGTTCGAATTAAAGATCCTAATTCGAACTACCGTTACTCCTCATTCCTTATTCAACACAGCTTGCCCTAATTACCCTACCTAGCTCGAACTAACGAGCTAGTGTAGATGTACCCTATGTGACTTTTGCCCTGATCTAAGCCCTTTTGTCATGCTTGTGGTGGGTAACAGGGAATCGATAATGGTGTGTGTTTTTGGTGTTTAGAGGAATAGTGGATTGTGTTTTCCTGTCAAACAGTTGGAAATAATGGAATAGTTCACCAGGACCATGCTAGGGGCCCTTACTGAGACTTCTGATTCCTTAGAAGGCTCAAGTTGTTATATCTACGGAACTTAGTTTCCACAACTTGCAGCACTGGATCATGACTAGCAAACATCACAGTAGTTCCATGGGATGGTAATAAGATGGGGTTCTCAGGCAGCAGCAGGTTTGACTTCATGTATCTGTCACCATAAAAGGCCACAGTCCTTTGTTTGCCAAAAGGATACAAAATAGTAGGCTTGAAGTGTTACTTTTGATCATACCCACTCTATATTGCCAGAGTCCTGCTTTATGCATTCTTCTGCCTTCACACCAGCTGCTTATTGAAGAATAGCTGGGACTCCTCTGATGATAAGCATACTGCTGGCATTGCTGCCCAGAAAGAGAACGTTTGCTTTTCTCTCTTTCTCTCTTTCTCTCTTTCTTAAATAAATTAAAAATCTGTACTATATTTTGACAACTTCTCCATTTCTTGCACCTGTTGTGACCCATAAGATATTAATTAATGTTTAAATTTGGAATGGTTGAAATTTAGATTTCACTGTACACCCACAAATTGACAAAAATATTTCTATTGTTAATAATAGAAATTTACAGATGGGAAATGTATGAAAATTGGGTCAAAATTTAGTGATTTAGAGTTTTAAATTAGGCTTCTTACAAATGCATTATTGACCAAAGTGTAAAAAAGCAATACAAGTTGTTGATTGAAGGATATTTACTTTGTATATTTTGGTATGTGTATTAATGACAGTTTGTGTACTAGTCATTTATAAAACTTTAACTTTTGTCTGTCTACTCCATAATTTTCTTCTACTGTGGAATTTTAAATTGATAAAAATAAAAATGTTAAATAGATTTTTTTACATTACCCCTTAACACAATAAAAATTAAAAACTGAGGGGACAGGAGAATATTTTAAAAACATTGATACATCTGTATGTATCATGATATGTTTGCTTTGTAACAAGAAGTCTAATTAAATTATGAAAAAACTCAACACCTACATATTATGTTCTTTCAAAGTTCGAACTTTGACTAGGTTTTGCATCATTCCTGTGTAGTAGTAAATACTTTTATCTCAGTTCTACTAATGGAGGAAAACAAGACTACAGATCTAAAGCTACCCTCATTTACTCTCAAGCAACCCCTTTGACCTCCATGGCATTGCCCATGTGAAAACCAGGCCAGAACTTGGCAAAATCAAGTTAAAATGGCTTTATATTCTGAAAGATGACTAAAAATGGCCCCGTTTTAGAATGTTCATAGTTGCTGACATCACTGGGTTATTTTTTACTCCTGTTATTGCTGTAAAACCACTATAGCTAACAGTGAAAGAGTTGGCATTTATTCTGGTTCATGCATCACCAAGACTTGATAACCAAGTTCAAATGGAGGAGAATGGGTGTCTGTGAGTGTAAAGGAGACCAACAAATATCCCTCAGAACCTTTCCTACCGTACTGATGCCTGAGTCAGACAGAGTATATCTTGGCCACAGATCTTACATTGAAGCTTCAGGGCTGGCTAACAAGGTCATATGCAAATTGTGTGGTTAGTAAAAGCTTGTGTAGTAGACAGTACTTGAAACGTTCTAGATAACATGTTAAAGAGAATATTTGGAGATACCAAGGCTAGAAGGGATTATTATGAATCATTTAGTCTGACCTCCTACATAAAAGAGGTCACAGACTTCCCACAACATAATTCTTAGACATATCTTTAAAAATCCCACCCAAACTTGATTTTAAAAACTGAGAGTGATAGAGAAGGGTTGGTGATGACTATTGGTGAAACAGAACAAAATTTCCAGAACGAAGGTATAAAGATTAAATCTGGGTGCGGCCATGGAGAAAGAGAAAGAAGTTAGGAAGGAAGGGCACATAGGATCCTAAGGTGACAAGAATGTGAAATAACCATGTAAGGATCTATTTATTACTTGTGTAACCAAGAGGCACTGGGACCACTGGCAAGGGAGAGTGAAGTCTGCTTTATGGCCTTAGCTGACAGCCAGTTAGCTTTTAGCTCATGCAGAAGAGGCAAATGGCTTTAGCCTCCTAAGTTTGCAGGTTGGCCCTGCCAAGGAACAAAGTCTCTCAGCTTTACAACTTGTATTTCAGTAACACCTGGAGGACAGGACAAAGCGCAGCACAGATGCATAGTAAAGAGTCCTTGTTCCAAAGAGTTCATAACCTAGTTTATGAGAAAACACAACAGGTGGACAACACAGACAAGCGACTACAATGAAGTAATTAATAAAGCAAAAAGTCTGTCCTATACTAAATAGCTCCCTTTCCATGCTTAGCTGGTAATGCCTGATAGGGACTGTGTCCAAGGAAAGTTTAAAGGAAGAATGTGAAGAAGGAGGCGGTAGTGGTTTTGCAGAGCTGTCGATTAGATTTACAGGGCTGCCTGGCACTTCCATAGATTCTATTGCCCCAGCTCTGTTTCTGCTTTCTCCACCATATGGATTTTCAGTTGAATCAATTCTCCTATTCATGGGTCTCATGGTAGTGAGTGTGATATAATTTGCCTAGATATAATATTATGTTGGGTTCAAAGCCTCAAACAATGAATAATGGAGATTGTAGGGACCCAGGCAGGAAATGGGTGGTTGCTACTTTCTTTTAACGGATCAGCTTGCGCAGAATGCGAATGCCATCTAATGTGCTGCCTTAGACAAGTAAATAGCGATAGGACAGCCAGCCTTGAGTCTGGGTGAAGCATCTCTCCTGGCTGATTACAATTCATGTGCGATCTGTGCATTGTACAGTGCATTAATCCACGTGATTCAACAGGAAAGGCAAAAACTCAAACACAAAGTAGTTTCACCAACCTCTGCAGGTTGTGCAAAACAAAGCCAGTCTTTTTAACAGCTAGTTTTTACCAAACAAATGACCATCTTATTCTCTGCACAGAGGAAGAAACATCCTGTTTTAAATAGGCTGTTATGCCTGCCTGACACAGCACACCTGCAGTTATTCATGCTGTGTTTATCCCCATATCATTATTAACATGATGTAATGGCTCAGCTGGATTCCTCTCATTATCTTCTTCAAATGAAAGCCAAATGAACTGGTAGAGAGTAACCAGAGAGCTGAAGTAGTGCATAAGAGACCACTGAGGAGCCAAAAGCTACTGGTTCTGTGTTGCTGACCCTCTGAGTGAAGGTGACAGACAGGCTCCAGCAAGTTTTCATGAAGCTGAGTGCCAGGTGAAAACTAGCACTGAGAAGTTTGAAGCTTTGTTAAAATAAAAGCACGACAATAGATTGTGAGTGGGTGAAATAGGTCAGAATTCTTAGTAGTAGCACAAGTGGAGATGATTATCTGAAAGCCAGACCCAGAGCTGTGTAAATTGGGGTTGGGCTAGTGACTTCAATAGAGCTATTCTGATTTACAAGGTTGAGGATGTGGCCCTGAAGCATTTTTCTCTTGAGTCTGACTGTACCCAATAGAAGTTACAAAATGACCCTCTGTCCCATGCCACTGTTCATTAATGTTCAGCCTCACCCTTCTAGTAACTGAATTTTGACCTCTCCCTTTTCCAAAGGCCTCTCTCCTGTAGATGCTTTGATGGTGTTTCCTGGGCCCCTTCTCAGTTTGCCTTACCTGGACCGCCTATCCTCATCTCTCCTTTAATTTCTCTGCTCTGAACAGCTGTGTGAAACCTATGCCAAGAATTATTGTCTTGGAATCCAATTAGGACCTGTGCAACCTTTCTGATGTTTGGGAGTAGATAGGGTTTCAAGTAAATGAAACAGGATAGGGAGCTCTTCCTATATCTGCAGAGGATAAGGGGTAGTGAAGACAAGGGATACAGCTTATTTGGAGCAGGGGCCATCATCTGTGGCTTGCAACTTATCTTTGTAGGAGATTGATGTACAGCTATTTCAGAAGTCACTCCATCGCAAATAAAAGTTTCTGTAATATGTTCATTATTATATTCATTATAATTATATTGCATAGCTGACTGGAATCAATATTTTTATTGTAATGCTAGAAGATGTGATGCTGAATATTAAACAGGTAATTGCACTTGTGGCTTGTTGTTTATGTAAATTAACTTTCTTCTGCAGCACATTATTATGGAATCACTTGAATTACCACCGCCAGAGACATCTTTAAAATGCAGTTTAAAAAACTCCCCAACAACCTTTAGTCTTTTAAAAGGAAATGATGGATAAGAAAATCAGGTTGGCTGTGTATACGTTGGCAAGATTTTGTGCAAAAGCAGCTGCTTTTGCACAAAAACTTATCAGCTGTCTACACTGGCGGGGAGTTCTTGCGCAAGAACACTGATGTTCTAATGTAAGAAATTAGTGCTTCTTGCACAAGAACTATGATGCTCTCGCTCAGGAAAAAGCCCTCATGTGTGAGTGTTCTTGTGCAAGAGGCCAGTGTAGACAGGCAACATGAATTTCTTATGCAAGAAAGCCCAACAACTAAAATGGCCATCGGAGCTTTCTTGCGTAAGAGAGCATCTACACTGGCATGGATGCTTTTGTGCAAAAGCATATCTCTTGTGCAAAGGCCTATGCCAGTGTAGATGCTCTCTTGTGCAAATACTTTTAACGCAAAAACTCTTGCGTTAAAAGTATTTGCACAAAATCATGCCAGTGTAGATGTAGCCGTTGTGAAACAGTTTAAACTTCTGCAGCTAAACAAATGACACTAACATGGAATGGGGGAAATGGATGTATGTAATATGATCCAAGAGAAAAATTATTTTTGAGTAGGCAAAGAGGAAGAAATGGAAAGAGATTTTTAAAAAAGGAACAAATGAAAAGTAACATGAAACTCATACAGCTCAATCCTACCTATACTGGTAGATTCAGAGGGGCAGATCCTCAGCTGGTGTATGCTGGCATATCTTGATTGGGGCTTCTAGAAGTACCTAGTTAAGATTGCATTGCCAAACTAGAAAGTGGATTGGCATGGTTTGACTGGCCTAATCGCCCCTTATCTGGATACTACTGTGTATACTACTGGATGGGTCTAAAAATCATTTTAGATTGCTCTGAAATATACAAAATGATCAGGTATCTAAAAATATTCCCATGACAGGATCCTTTACCCATACCCCCCGATTCCTCATTTTCATTTAACCTGAAAAACAAAGGCACACATTCATAGTCCTTCACCTCTCCTTTGTGTGTACACATACATGCCTTGTAGAGAATACAATAAAGGAAGGGGGCCAGTTTTGTGTGAGCCGCTTGCTAAATTATTATCAGGACATCTCAAGTTGCTCTACAGTTTTTTATTCCTGTTTCTGTACTGTGCATTCATGTTTCACTGGTAAAACTTACCATAGCCATGCTTCTCCACTCCAGTTTTATACCACTTTAACTTTGTTACAGTGAATTGCTCATGATTTATTAGATCCAGGTACGGAATCCATGAGTCCTGGCTTCCATTCGTGTCCTTCAACTACTAGACCACACACATTTTCACTTTTATTGTATATGATAAGCAATAAAAATAGTTGCAGTTTTGTACTCAAGTTAAATGCACACAACTCCACTGATTTCAATTTCTTAGGATGTATAGCACTTCACTGCATGCTAATGAGGGAAGAATTTGGCTCTACTCATCACAAGGGCCCTACCAAATTCACAGTTCATTATGGTCAATTTCACAGACATAAGATTTGAACATTGATAAATTTCATATTTTCTAATCTGAAATCTGCTGGTGTAACTATGGGAGTCCTGACTCAAAAATGGATTGTGGTGTGTGTGGTGGTGGGGGTGCTGTAGAGGGCTTTCCTATCACTCTCTCCCATTTCTTGTCACACAAACAGAAAGCAGAAGACCCGAAATCCAAAGTACAGTCAGTGCAAGATTTATTGGGGTTTGTTTCCAGCAAGCATGTGTTCCATAGCTCTGACGCTTTTCTCAACTGTATGAAGCTCCACCCCCGCATTCCCCCAATATTCACTTTGCAGTTGCAAGGGAAGAGGTCAGGATGTGTCGCCCCTTCCAGATACAATTATTAGCTTGTTTCTACATTACTCATTGGTTTCTTCAGATCAATCCGGTAGGTGAGAAAAAAAACAACACCACTGTCCAGACACATAAGAGAAGCATCTAGTTACTATTAGAGACCAACCCATCCCAAGTTGCAGTGTTGCTGTCTGATCTGATTTGGAGATGGTTTGGCCTGCAGGTTCCGTTAAATTTCCAGCAAAGTTAATGAGAATTTTACCTCTTGATGTCACTTATGCAGATATGTCTAGAGTGACCTTGTGAAGATACTGCTTTAGAGCAGGTCAAGGCATTTATTTGTTAGATAAGCAGAATGTGAGTCTCCACTGCATCCTCTTGTGCGATCATTTAAAAGGCTACATCTATACTGCAGCCTTCTTCCTCAAAAGCTTATGCAAATGAAGCGTGGGGTAGAATATTGCCATGTTTCATTTGCATAATTAATTAACAGCCATTTTTGCGCAAGAGGATTTTGCGCAAAAAGGAGCTATGTAGACAGCTCCCTTTTGTGCAAAACCCTCTCTTGCGCAAGAGCCGTTCTTCCTGAAAAATTGAGGAAAACCTCATTTTTTGAGGTTTACAGGATCTTTCGAAAAAGGATGCCATTTTCGAAAGAACCACATCTAGACTGTAGTTTCAATTTTTAAATAGCAATTTTTCAAAAGAGCGCCAGTACGTGATTATTCAAATGAAGTGCAGGATAGTTAAATCCCTGTTTCATTTGCACTTTCAAAGTGCTTCATTTACATCCCTCTGCCGACAGAGGGATGTAGTCTAGACACATCCTTGATGGCCAGACCATATCGAAATACAGGCAGTCCCCGGGTTACATGGATCCGACTTACATCGGATCCCTACTTACAAACGGGGTGAGACAACCCCGCACTAGCTGCTTCCCCCCAGCAGACCAGGGAGATGCGAAGCTAGTGCCCCCCACAGCAGACCAGGGAGACGCGGAGCAGCTTTTCTCAGCAGACACCTGAGCTTGAGAATAAAGGACTGAGGGAAGTGAGGTGTGGGAGAATAGAACTGAGCTCTGGAGAAATGTTTGTCTAGAGTTTCCCCTACAATATGTACCAGTTCCGACTTACATACAAATTCAACTTAAGAACAAATCTACAGTCCCTATCTTGTACGTAACCCGGGGACTGCCTGTATGGGGCTGGCTATTACTACTAGCTAGAGGAGTTTCATATATTCATATATTATAAGGCTAGAAGGGATTACTGTGTAATGATTTTATCTGGCCTCCTATGTATCTCAGGTCACAGAACTTCTCTGAATTAAAGTCTTAGCTTAAGGTGCAGAGGTGCCATTGAAGCTACAGGACCAGGGTTCTAGTTCCAGTTTGCAGTATATGTGTGAGGTTACGTAGTAACGGTGTTTGTGCAGCATGTGCATCTCATTACAAATGGGCATGGGAAATACTTTACAGGATAGATGAATGCTGCCAGACTGACACGTTGCAGGCTGTCCTTTGTAAGGAGCAGAATGGAGGTTAAACCCTTTCCCCATGGGCTCAGCCACATTAACTCTTCTGGGGGCCTGGGCTACTAGATGTTCTGGTCCCCCCTTGGCTCTGGAGTGAAGCCAAAAATCAGGGGATCAGAGTATGGGAGGGGGCTGCAGCTTGAGGCAGGAGGGTGAGTGCGGGAGGGGGAGGGCTCTGACTAGAGGTGTGGGCTCTGGAATGGGGCTGTGGATGAAGTGTTTGGGGTTTAGGGGGCCCCTGGCTGTGATCAAGGGATCTGGAGTGTGGGAGAGGACTCAGGGAAGGAGGTAGGGGTGGGAGTGTGGGGTCTGGGAAGGAATATAGTCATGGGAGGGGGCTCAATGTTGGAGGTGTGGGATCTGGGAGGGAGTTAGGATATGGAAGGGGGTTGAGGTGCAGATGCTTACCTGGGGCAGTTTCCATTTGGTGTGTGGGTGTAGGGAGGTGGGGGACAGGTCATTGTGCATGGCCTACGCTTGCTTCCAGGCACTGCCCTCCATAGTTTCCATTTACTGTGATTCCTAGCCAATGGGAGGTGCAGGGGACGGAGCCTGCAGGCGAAGGCAGTGCCATGACAGTTTCCCAGAGCAGTGTTTGCCATAGTGGCACAGCCCCAGGGGGGAAGAGGAACAGTGGCATGTGGAGCCACCTCTTCTTCCCCTCCCCAACCAGGCAAGCCAGGACAGAACACAGCACACAGAAGGTTTAGAGGCTGTAGCTTAGGATTCTTGGCTTAGGGCTGGTCTCAAAGCCGTGGGCAGCAGCCCCTAAAGCCCCTTTCTTAGTCTGGCCCTGCCCATGGAAGAAAAAAGCTGCAGCCCATTTTCTGGGGCACCTTCCTTTCCCCTTCCTATTGGCATGTCATGGGGGGAGTAGGAACAAGGAGATAAATGCTAGGCCCTTTCCACTCCTTGCCCTGGCAGGCCAACGTGTACCAGCTCAGGACTGAGCCTAAGGGATCCCTGCTGACTGATGCAACACGTTCCCTCCTTATTGTGAAACCAGCTGCACTGCACCAACAGTGTTTCCAGATTGTCCACTGGTATAAGAGCCCAGAGTTTGGAACTGCTTAAGATAAAAAGTTGTTCGGCTGTCATAGTCATGCAAGTCTTTCAATCTGTGGTAGCAGGAGCAAAAGCGCCCCTTAGTGGTCATAACATTTTAGTTCACTCATTGAATTTCTTTAGTGACTATGTGGTATGTTTAAATACAGAAGAGAACATACAGGTTCTGTGATGCTTTTCATGGTAAAAATATTATATGCTTTGCAATAATGAGTTAGGCTTGAATTATTCTGATAAAGTGATAGAAACACAGGTGTTGCCCCATTAAGTAGAAAACGATGTTATCTCAGCATCAAGATGGGTGAGGTCGTATCTTATTGAATCAAATTCCATTGGTAAGAAAGACAAGCTTTCAAGCCAGATGGAGGCTTTTTTTCAGGTTTCTGAGATAAGGACGTGAAAGATTAATGGGTAATACTTACTGGTTCCAGTTCACCAGTAATGTGTGGGGGCTGGAGCAGCTCTCCATAGTAGGGAGCTGCTCCAGTCCTGCAGAGGGCCCACCATGGACAGGGGCTGCTCGCATGTCCAGGCATGCTGCTGGCAGGGGCTGCTCTGTATGAGAGCAGCCCCTGTCTGTGGTAGGCCCCTGAGACATAGAGCCCTGTGTGGATACAAAAATTTGGATCTGCAGTCAGCCGGATATATGGTAACTAGAAGACTCACCTGGCATTTCCCAGGAATTCCAGGGCAGGGGATTGATGGTCTGTGGGGTACAGGAGTCAGAGCAGGGCCTTGGAGATGTGGGGGCAGGGCAGGGGGCTGGGGATGTGGGGGGTGGGGAGGGGACACGAGAATGAGAGTTGAGGAGGGGCTCAGAGTGGAGGGTCCCATCTGGAGGGGAATATTTATTTCTCTCCTTCCAACCCCTCCCCCCGGCTGTCAAGGACCTTCTCTCTTGCCCTCAGCCCCCAAGACTGCCAGGGGCCTTCTGTCTCTTCCCAGATCCTCCAGCCTCCCGTCCCCCCAGCCCTGTGACCAAGGGTTGCCGGGAGAGGAATTTGAGGAGTGGAGGTTACTTACCAGGTCTGGTGGCAGGCAGGATGACAGCGCCCTAGCCCTGCTGGCCACTCTCTTGGTGCTGAGGCTTCCCTCAGTGCCCATTCTCCATAGAGCTTTCCCCTATGAGCTCACTGTCCCCAGTGGCCACTCTCAGTATCCCCTCCCTCTTCTCTGTGCCCCTCCCTTTCCATGTTATGAAAAACAGTCCCATTCCTGGCACGTCCCATTTTCTTGGCACAACCAAACACTGACCTTCCTTTACGTTAGGAAGAGGAAGCTGCATACCAAATGTGGTGGTCCTAGCTCTTACTGTTTTAGGAGGAGTTCTTGAACAAACAGACTCACAGGTGCACATTTCTGAAATATATAGATTAAATCCTATCCAACCCATGACCCACACTAGCTTTTATATGGATCTGCCCCTACATCCTCTAGAGCAGCAGTTCTTAACTTAGGGCTTTAGTCTCGCAGGGGGTGCCAGAGCTCTGGGCTTTGGCCCTGCAGGGGGCACTGAGGTTCGGGGCACCAGTTTCCTGTGCTGTCAGGCGAGCTGGTTGCAGGAGGTCTACAGTCTACAGCTAAAGCTGGGAGCCCTGGCACTCTCTGTGTGGCTAAATTCCCAAGCCCAGCACTCTCCTTAATGAAGCTTTGGATTTTATCCCCATGGGGGCACCAGGTCTCTGGGATTCCAGAGTTCAGCTCTTCAAGGGCTTTAGGCTCAGGGTTTCAATCCTACAGGATATGCTGGGCTCAGGGTTTCAGCCCTGCAAGGGTCACTGGGTTTGGGGCTTCAGCCCCACTGGGGGCACCTGCCTCTGATCCTGTGGGTGGATGCCATGAAACTTGTCCTGTTGGGAACCATTGACCTCCAGTTGAGAACTGCACAGCTCAAAAAAATTGTATTGGCATCTGATCCATCATCTGCAAAGATGGTAAACACTAACTGCATCTGCAGTTGCAGAAATAGGTATCTGCGGAGGGCTCTCGGTATACATAACAAATTCCTGCAGTAGCTGAAGATTTTAATACAACCCAAACTATGGCATTAACAGTGTTTCCTCCATAATACATTGCAGTATGCTACTACTTCCTTTGTTCCCATAGCAACATATGATCTGGGTTGAAATAATACTGCTGTGGTCTAAAGACCTATGCAGACTAGAAGGGATGATTACAGGAGGACATGTCTAGATAAATGCTCAGGAAATTGCACTTTACATATCTGATGTTCCATGTGCTATTTCTGTAACAACAGAACTTGTTTGTCTTTGCAAACAAAATCTGTGAACAAAACCAAAGGTGTTTCACTGTCAGCCAAGGGAAAAGTCTCTATTCTTGCCTGCATGAGGCTGCCACAGAGATATAAGTACAGGTCTATGGTTTGGCTATTCCCAGGGTTCATCTGCTATGCTGCATTCCAAGGAAATTGAGCAATTCATGCTGGACTTCATTACAATGAGCAAGAAAACTAAGGGTACATCTACACTGTGAGGGTATCCAGGAAAACTCCGCCATGTCCAAGGAACGCGTTTGCTCTTCCACTTTTTTTTTTTTTTGCAGAAGAGCAAACGTACTCTTTTGAGGAGCCCTGTATACATCATTTAGACTGCCGGGGGTTAAAAGACAGGGCAGGCATACCTGGGGTGAGGGGCCCAGATTGTTTTTTTGGGGGGAATTGCACTCTGCCCCCACAACCAGCTGCACTCTAGCAACTCACTTAATGATTGGGGAAGGGAGACAGAGACACAGATTGTCCCTTCAGGCTTTGTCTTTTCCTTGTCCAGCTCTCTTGCTGAAGCCTCCAAGGGCACCAGCTGCTGCAAATGCCTCAGAAAGAGAAGCCAAGCTGAAGGGACAATCTCCCCATAAGGCAAGTGCAGCTCTGGGATGTGTCTGGGAATTGGATAGATAAATTATTGAGCTGAGCTGACAGTCAGACAATTGAAATCAAAAGTTGAAATTTTCCTCAGAAAGCTCTGCCCCAGGGAGGTCTGCTTAACCTGTCTCCTGCTGCTGGCAAAGCAGCAGAAGCAGGTAGGAGCCTGAGGAAGTGGGGCACTTCCTGCTGCCAGTGACTGAAAGGTCTGACTCTGCTCCAGTGCCAGTGAAATGCTTTCTGGACCTTAGTGTGATGAAAAATTACAACTGATGTGACCTGGCACACTAACTAGCAATCTCAGATGCGAGGCCAAGGGGCACAGATGTCACCCTTTGAACTCTGAGGTGGCAGCCCAGGACAGAGACTCATTTGCAAAGCAACATTTCAAAGCTTGTGAACCCACTACCTCTCCTGGTGCTCAACTGAGCATTTCTGGTTTTAGTGCTGTTAATTCAGCCCAGTTAAAAATGAATTTAAAACATTTTAATAAAAAAAGTATGTGTGTGTGGGGGGGGGGAAGGGAGGGAATGAGAGTAGATGTTCAAAGCTTTCATTCTACAAACAACAGATAAGGAAATCAACCATAAAGCAACCAAATATTCTTGAGTGGGGGAGAGATGATGTGCTGCTGTCTGTGGCACATTTAGTTGGGCTGCATGAGAATAACGAAATCTTGCCTGTGGTATAAAAAGAAGCTGTTTTCAGCCAATAAAGGATTTGTTGTCACGATCCTATCAGTGTGTGAAGTATATTTCTTGAAGAGATAAAGATGTGCAACTTCTGGTCTCTTCAGCTAGCTACAAGAGGAGTGTGCTAGATGGGGAGAGAAGTTCCTTTTGATTTTGGATGCAAGTTGGATCCCAAATGACTAAAAGATCTGGATGCAGCAGGTTGAACGCTATCCCCTTTCCCACCTTTGCAATTTTGTTTGTGTTTATTCTCCAAGTCAGGGTCCATCTTTTGTTGAGAGGATATGAAATATAATTTCTGCAGCCTAAACTGCAAAGATACGGAATGTAGTAGATCAAACTAGAATTTGAGAAGGAAACTAGAATTAACTCTTCTGCTTTTAAAAACAGTATCAGGTCTTTACTCATCACAAATTAAGTTGGTTTTATATCTTATCTCTGAATGTCATCTATCTGTCATACTTATATGGCACCAGTCCTACTCAGTAGACATGAGAGAAACCCTCCCACTACTTCTCCTAGGATAACTAGAATGGGTAGGAACGGTATCCCTAGCCTCTGTTTCTCCGGATATGGGTGACAGGGAGGGATCACGTGAGGATTACCTGTTGTGTTCCCTCCCTCTGGGGCATCTGGTATTGGCCACTGTCGACAGAACACTGGGCTAGATGGACCTTTGGTCTGACCCAGTATGGCCGTTCTTATGTTTATGATCACAAAGCTGCATAGGTTGCCTTTTGTTTGAGTACTTCTGTTTCCATGTGTAGTATGAAGTAAATGAAACACATATACCCATATTAATATATGATTAGAGATTAGGAAATTGCATTTGCTATTTTTCTGCCATCTCAACTTCCTATCCCAGAAATACCCTCAAAAAAAGAGTAAGAAGACAGCTTTTGTCCTTGGCATTGGATTTGCTAGTAATTCGTTGCTATAGCAATAATTTATCTCAAAATGCTATATTTAAAACACAAGCTCCTGTGAGCACCTCACTCCCAGTGACACACTGATCACCAGATTCCTCACTCACCCCACCTGAGGAATGTGGAAGGTCACCTCTCCTTTTACTGGCCCCACATGTACATCCTCTTTGTAATAAAATAAAATAAAATAAAATGGTTTTCATTTGAGACTTTTATCCAGTCAGTGTGCAGCGGCAGTCAAAAAAGCAAATAGGATGTTAGGAATAATTTAAAAAGGGGTAGAAAATAAGACACGAAATATCTTAATGCCTCTATATAAAGCCATGGTACACATGCTTGAATACTGTGTACAGATGTGTTTGCCTCATCTCAAAAAAGATATAGTGGCATTGGAAAAGGTTCAGAAAAGGGCAACGAAAATGATTAGGGGTTTGAAATGGGTCCATATGAAGAGAGATTAAAAAGACTTGGACTTTTCAGCTTAGAAAAGAGGAGACTAAGGGGGTATATGATAGAGGTGTATAAAATCATGACTGGTGTGGAAAAAGTAAATAAGGAAAAGTTATTTACTTATTCCCACAATATAAGAACTGGGGGGGGGGGCGGGGTGTTACCAAATGAAATTAATAGGCAGCAGGTTTAAAACAAACACAAGGAAGTTTTTCTTCACACAGCGCATAGTCAGCCTGTGGAACTCCTTGCCAGAGGATGTGAAGGCTAGGACTTTAACAGGGTTTAAAAAAGAGCTAGATAGATTCATGGAGCTAAGGTCCATCAATGGCTATTAGCCATTGGAATTGTAGGAATGGTGTCCCTAGCCTCTGTTTCTCTGGAGATGGGTGACAGGGGAGGGATCACATGAGGATTACCTGCTGTGTTTTCTCCTTCTGGGGCATCTGACATTGGCCACTGTTGGCAGACAGGATACTGGGCTGGATGAACCATTGGTCTGACCCAGTATTGCCATTCTTATGTTTTTATTGTTACTAATACCCCCCCCCCCAACTCTGCATCCTTCCCTTTTATTATTATGGGCTGAACGTCTCTAGTCCAGTAATATCTGTGGTCCAGCATAATTGTAGTTAGTCGGATGTCCACTTATCATGGATGTGGCCAAGTTTCCTTTAGTCCCATGAAGTTGCTTATTGCCACCAGTCCTGGCTCTCAGTGTTCTGTGCTATTATTTATCTCTAAGGGTATGTTTAAACTACATCCCTCTGTAGAAAGAGGGATGTAAATTACGCAAATTGAAAGTGCAAATGAATCAGGGATTTAAATATCCTGCGCTTCGTTTGCATAATGGTGTCCAAGTGCTTTTTTGAAAAAGGGTTTTTCGACAGTGAAAGTGCCGTCTAGACGTGGTTCTTTCCAAACCCCTCCCCCCCTTTTTGGAAAGATCCCATTCTCCTCAGGGATCTTTTAATAAAGGGGTTTTTCCCCTCAAAATTGCGTCTAGATGGCGCTTTCACTTTCGAAAAAAACCTTTTTCAAAACAGAGCTCAGACACCATTATGCAAATGAAGCACAGGATAGTCAAATCCCTGCTTCATTTGCACTTTCAATTTGCCTAATTTACATCCCTCTTTTTACAGAGGGATGTAGTTTAGACATACTCTAATTTACCCCTGAATGTCTTCTAAGAGCCCAGTAACCAATGGAAGTATTGGTAATGCTGCTAGACAATACTGACCTTCTGTGGTTCAGCAAATTCTCTGGTTTGGCACAGGTCAGGTCCCAAGTGTACCGGAATAGAGAGGTTCAACCTGTATTATTATAATTTGCTTATACTAATGTAAGGGAGCACGAGACTAAGGCTAAGCAGTAGCTTAGGGACCCTGATTCTAGCTCCCAAGGGTGTTTGTGTTGGATTTATCTAGGAATTGTGGGCTAGATCCTTAAGTGATAATTTCAATGGAGCCATGGTGATTTAAAGCAGAAGAAAGTCCAACCTTTTTGATGATAGTGCACTGGTTTGTTAGACTGATATAACTGTCCCATGTTCCTTGGGTAAAATCTGAGATGGGTTACCTGATGGGTCTTTTCTTTGGTTCTTCCAAAGTATTAGGAAAAAAGATGGAATCTTTCCCAGACAGTTGAAATTCTAAGGCACTATTGGTAAAATAGTCTGAATGAGCTTTCCTGAGCTTTCCTCTGCTCTCTATTACTGGCAGGGCAGCAGGGGAGGAAGGGTGGAAAACCACCAAGAAAAGACCATAATTGCTAGACACATCTACTTTGCCTATGTTATCAGCAGACAGACATGCTTTGGCAAACTGATCAATTTTGGCTGTTTGGCTTAACATTTACTTCAGTCTTGGATCCATGGGGAAATGTCATAGGTGTTGAGTCCTCGGGGTGCTGCTGTACCCGTTAGCTTGAAGCGGTGTCCAGGGTATATGGGGTTTGTAGTTTAGTTCAAGAGCTCTCAGCACCCCTGCTACACAAATTACTCCAGCACCCCTGCATATCATTGCCCTGATTGTGTGACTAAAGGTCTGCAGATGCCCTCATTCCAAAGGTCATCCTAACTCTGAAATCACTCATTGAGCAGGGGGTATTGAGTCCACATCCAAGTGAAAGCTAGAGGGAGTGGGAAAAGTTGTTCCTGCTTCCTTGTGCATGCCTGATTGAAGGGTCCTGGACACTATTTACCTCTCCCCTCCAGCATTTAAAGACAGAGCTTATGAGGCTCAATGTGGAGTCTTTGTTCCTGATCTAGGAACAGCACTAGCTGTCACGTTTTAAAATTCTGTCTAGACATACCCCTTGTCCCCGACTGCTCTGAGGTCCTAGTCCAGTGGTCCCCAACCATTTGGGGTTGCCGGGTGCCCGGGGGGCGGGGCCCCCCCCGAGCGGGGCCCCCCCATAGCGGCATTCCCGGGGCCAGCGCTGGCGCTCTCCCTCCCTCCCCCTCCCCCAAGTGCCGTGCGCCCGGGGCCGGCGCTGGCGCTCTCCCCCCCCCATGCACCGCGGGGGGTCAATCCGCGGTGCCCCCGGGGCTGGTGCTCACCGTGCGCCATGCGCCTGGGGCCGGCTCCGGCACCGCGCATGCGCCACGTGCCCAGGGCCAGACCAGCCCTGAGCACTTGGCGGGTGCAGACAAATGCCCCCGCGGGCGCGATGGCGCCTGCGGGCACCGTGTTGGGGACCACGGTCCTAGTCAGTGACCACAAGAGCTGAAATGACTGGTAAGCAAGTCTAAGAGTGGAGACCGAGCTCTGCTGTGGGGACAGTGTTGAGCAAAAGTGGGTGTTCCCACCACCCAGTGAAATCATTAAGAACTGAAGTCACTAAGATGTGGGCTAAGTAGTGGAACCTCAGCACATGGCATTGCAGCTAGAGGCAGCTGCAGCGGCAGCCACAAGTGGCAAGCCATGACAGAGACCATGGTGAGCAGAAGCAGAAGTGATAACAGGGCAGCAGTAGTGGTGAGAGCAGCGGTTGCAGCAGCAGAGGCTTTGCTTAATTCCCCTTTCAGAAGACAGAAGTGAACCCACATGAATGCACCTCTGAATTCTAGGATCTTGCTGACTGCAGACAACCAACTGTGACTAGTGTGTAGCAGAGGGAAAGGGGTGTGGTGTGTTAAAGGGACATTCATCCACTGGACTTTTACACCACAGGGTGGGAAACGGAGGCTAAAGACTATTGTCCTTCATACTGCGGGGGGAAGTTAATGGAAGGGCAACTTTGAAAATAAAAGCTATTGGCCTGATTCGTTTTGCATGCACACCAACATAAATCTAGAATAACTCACCTGAATTCAAAGTCTCTACAATGCTGTGAGCAGAGAGGAGAACCAGGCTCTATATTCTTAAGTGTGAGCCAGGTGACTTCTAAACTATTATGAAGACTGTTTATAAACTATATGACCTAATTACCTGAAAAATTTATCACTCACATAGCACTCGAGTTATATCTCTCTATATATTTGGGTATATCTACACTACAGAGTTATTTCGAAATATCTTATTTCAAAAGATTTAATTTCAAAATAACGCGTCTACACATAAAATGCATTTCGAAATAGCATTTTGCTGTTTCGAAATTGTGCGTCCACACTGAGTGGACGCTGAATCGCATTTAAGGCCGGATGGAACCAGGACCGGCAGGGCATCAGGTCAGGAGTTACTTTGTGTGGCTGCTGCCTGAGGCTATCTGAGGCCTGTGATTAAAGGGACCACTTCCTGGACATATGCAATAAGCTGGTTCTCAGCATTTTGTCTTTGCGTACTCTGGTTGCTCTCACTCGGGACACCACAGCACTCTGCAGCATGGAGCCAGGGCTACCCTGGGCACTGTGGTGCTTCTCGTGGATGCTTTGCTGTGAGCCTGGCTGCACTTTCTGCAGGCTGCCATCCGGGAGGTCCATCAGAGGGCTGTCAGAATCCAGAAGGCCCTGTGGGAGAGCTTCCAACCTGAGGAGCACTAAGAGCCTCCCTGGTCTGCCCCACTGGGGGCTTGTGCCTCATTCCTCCCTCACGTCCTTCCACTTACCCCTCCCTAACCCCCCTTCCGGATGTCAAATAAAATACATGTATTTTCATGAACACAAACTCTCTTTATTTAACAAAACTGGGGTGTGGGGATGAAACTCTGGTGAGACTGGGGAAAGGAGGTGGGAGAGGGGAGAAGACAGGGTGGGAGAGGGGAGGGGGAAACCTGGGAGGAGGGAGCTGGAAGGGGGAAGCAAGGGGAAGAAGGGGGAGGGGAGGCTCAGGGCTCAGGGTTGGGGGGGGTCTCACCGGACCAACTTGATTTTCATGCAAACCTGTTCCTGGGTTCGCATGTGGCCTTTGGTGACCAGATTGGCAGCTATCCTGCCATAGACGGCTGTGTTCCTCCATCTACTGTGGAGATCATGGACGTTGGGGGCATCCCCCAAAACCTGATTAATGTCCATGATCTCCACCCTGGACCAGGAAGGCGCTCGCCTTCTCTGGACTCTGGCAGGCTCCTGGGAGCTGGCAGACTGTTCCTGGGGAGTGGTGGAGGGCTGGCTGCCAGTGGCTTGCTGGCTCGTGTTTGGGGCCATTGGGTCAGGGGCATTGACTGCTGGCTCTGGGCTGGCAGGCTTGGAGCTGGCACAGGAACTGTGGCCAGATCCAACCTCTTTAAGGGCTCTGGGGAGGGGGGAGAGAGAGGAGTGTTCTTGGTTGAGGCTGGAGTGGCCACTGGGGCATCCTGGGAAAGCTGGAGGCCCCCTATTTCGATATAAATGTCTACACAGCACTTATTTTGAAATAGCTATCTCAAATTTGGCATTATTCCTTGGAGAATGAGGTTTACCAAATTCGAAATAAGCACTCCGTTATTTAGAATTAATTTTGAAATAGCGGTTTGGCTGCGTAGACGCCAGTAAAGTTATTTCGAAATAACGGCTGTTATTTCGAAATAACTTTGCTGTGTAGACATACCCTTAGAGAGTTTGTCATGTGTCTATCTGCGAATCCATTTGTTCAAGAACTCCTCCTAAATGGTAAGACGTAAGACCACGAAATTTGGTGTTCAGCTTTCTCTTACCCTAATTTACATCTCCCTGCACCTCCCATCCCAGCCCTGAGCAGAGGACAAGAACTAGGCCCAGCCTCACCTGAAGGAGAGCCTCCTCCCAAGGACAGCTGGGGCTAGGAACCATGGTCCAACCCCAGACAAGCTGCAGGACAGGGAAGGGGAGCAGCTGGAGGCCGGGGAGGGCAGCTGGAGGCTGGGGTGAGCCCCTGGAGCCTTCCCGTTGCCCCTGGACAGGCTGCAGGGCAGGGAGAGGGAGCTGAAAGCCAGGGTCACCCACAGATTTTCCCACCACCACCAATGGACAGACTATAACTGGAGGCTGGGGTCAGCGTCCCCCCCCGCCCAGTAGCTGCAGGGCCCAGAGTGGAGCAGTTGGAGGCTGCAGCTGCTCCCCGGAGCCTCACCCCCTCCCCTCCAGACAAGCTGCAGGGTGTGGTGGAGGGAGGGGCAGCTGGAAGCCAGGGCCAGTCCCAGAATCTTGCCCCTGCTGGGTCAACTGCAGGAAGGGGAGGCAGATGGAAGCTGATGCCAGGCTCCGGAGCCCCATTCCCTTGGACAGGCTGGGGGGTAGGGATGTTAAATTTCAATTAATTAACTAATCAAATAGTTGATGAGATTTCCACATTCTGCTTTTGAAATTCGTATCGATAACGACTTCCACATTCCGCCTTTGAAATGTACAAGAGCCCCAGCAGGGGTTCTTGTGCATTGCAAAGACTGAAATGCCTTGTGGAGCCTGGGGCCAGCGGGGGCCTCAGAATCCCATGGGGCCCCAGGCTCCTTGCGGCACTTCCAATTTGAAATGTACAAGAACCCCCACTGGGGCTCTTGTGCATTTCAAAGATTGAAACACCATGTGGAGCCCAGGTGAGCAGGAGACTCCCTACTGGCCCTCGTCTCCAGGCAGCGTTTCAATCTTTGAAATGTACAAGTGTCCCCACTGGGGCTCTTGGACATTTCAAAGTTGTCGGCTACTGTGCCCCTGCTCCCTCCCACAGAACTGGGGGGAACTGGCTTTTAAGCCAGCTTCCTCTAGCACCTCCTCCTCTTCTCCCCTCCCCCTGCCACCTCTTTCTGATAGAGGTGTTGGGGGGAAGCAACTAGTCGACTAGTGTGTTGTCTATCCGATAAGCTTCTGCTTATTGGATAGTTGACTAGTCGATTAATCGCTTAAATCCCTACTGGGAGTGCAGCTAGAGGCTGGGGACGGCCTGTGCAGCCCCTGCCCTCAGGCAGGGCCGGTTCGAGCCACACTTGCGCCCTGGGCAGCAGGCGCACGATGCATGTGTGGCTGTGCCCTGGGCGCACGGCGCACACGCGGCACCGCCCCCCGCTGTGCACCTTACAGCTGCAATCGGAGGTCCCCCATAGGTTAGCACCCCGGGCAGCTGCCTGGCTAGCCCCCCCCCTTAATCCAGCCCTGCCCTCAAGAGAAGCCGCCACTTGGAGACCACAGCCCTGGCCCCCTGGGAGGAGACGTTGCCACAGCAGTGCCACCCTTGCTGCCCTGGATGGCCCCCGTAAATTTCCTCCACACTGCCTCTCAGCTCCCTGCCCTGGACTCCCTGCACTGTGTCCTGTACAAACACTCTCTCCCCTGAGCCACCCACAGCAAATGCTGAGCCTCAGTCCAGCCCCTGAAACCTCTCGCCCTCAGTCCAGACCCTGAAACCTCTCACCTCCCTGCCGTCACTCCTGCATCCCAACCTCCTTTGTATTCTACCAGAAGACAGAAAAACTTCAAATACTGTCTACCAAGAAGCTCTTCTAGGTAAAGTTTGAATCTCTTTCCTTCTTTTATTAATACAAACTTATTTTTCCTTTATTTTTGAAAAATACAATTATTTACATAAAACATGTACATTTTCCTTTTATTTTCCAAACAAACACACAAAAAATTATTTCGCTTAAAGACCAGAGCAATGTCGGGTATTTCTGCTAGTATCTTTATACCTGGGCTGTTGGGACAATGGGTCTACCCTCAGTGAATTACTGATGTACAAAAATAACTCTGAGATTATCGTGCAAACAGTTTGACTGCTACTTACACTGACAGCTTCAAAGTGCAGTGCAAATGTTAACTCACTGTTCCTCAGCAGTCACACACCTTGTGAGCATTAGCAGTCTTAGGCCAGGGCCAGCCCACAACATTTTGGCACCTGAGGTGGGGAGCTCTAATGATGCCTCTATACCCCATTGCTTGGGCCAAAACTTTGAAAGGTCTCAATTCAGCCTTCTTCCTGTTCTACTCTAGAGAAAAGAGAATACATATGCATCATCAGCAGACACAATTTTCTACACTCTGTGTCCTAGTGCTGCCCCCCCCCCCCCCCGCCCCACAGTCTGGCACCTGAGGGGGCTGCCTCAGTTCGCCTCATGGTAAGGCCAGCCCTGTCTTAGGCAGAAGCTTGGGAAACCGAGATGAAGAAAAGTTCAGTTCAGTGACTTATCTGAGACCATGTATTATCAATGTCACATGCGCCAAAGCTATGTCCAAGTCTCTCTAAAATAACTGAGATTAGAATTCATACATTGCTCATTCTTTACCCTGTATTCAGCCCACTTCATTGTTCTGCCTTGTAATTTTATGGGCCTTTTGTCTATTAGGAGGAATTTCCCTGCTTAAGATAAAATTATCCACTTGGATTTGCACTTATTCTGTGAATTCACTGCCATCAGCAGCCTAATGAAGAATGTGCAATAGCAGTCTGCAGTCTGGGTAAGTATAGTTAACATGAATGCTTGGAGTTAAGGATGGACCATGTTTGGAATGAATGAATGAAGGGAAGCATGAAGGTGATAGCAATTACAGAAAGCCTGAATTCTCTCAGTATTAGATGGTTTGGTTATCTGAAAAGATGATCAGAACAATATATAGGAAACAGGTGTTGAACTTAGAAGTGAAGGGTAAGAGAAATCTGGAAGACCCAAAACTAGATGGATGGATGTTATACACAAGGACTCGACTAGGCGCAGAATTTCTGAGAAACTGCTTTGAGACAGAATGGAAAAGAGAAGAACTGGTAGAGTGGCCCCCATACAGGTGGTTAGAAGAAGAAAAATCTGTGGAATGGGTACGAAGTATGCAGTGTGTGTGTCCTGGGGGAGGATTTTTCTCTTAGTTGTTTCTATATTGGCATTTAATCTTATGTAAATATAAACAACATTACCCACCCCTAGATTGCCATGTGAAAGCTCCCCAGGCCAACTTGCCATATCTAAGGTGAACAAACTTAGAGACATTGAATAAAGTAGAAAAATGCATTTTCTCTCCCGATACATTTTTTTAGCTTGTAATACTATTAGACAAATACATCAATGATGTTTAGGTATAACACATTGCATTCTTCACCTTCCAAAGCGCCTTTGGAGCTGGAAGTCAGTCTTAGGAAAAGACACTGTGACTGTCAACAAAGCAGGTTCCTAAGGGAATTAGGCACCCAAATCCTATTGAAATTCAGTGGCAATTGGATTCCTGAGTTCTGCGGGCTCCCTTAAAAATCCCCAAAAACCTATGCCTACTTTAAGCACAGTTGCATCTTTTCTTTATTTCCAAATAGCTCCAAAAGAACTTGGAAAATTTAATCAATTTTGGAGGTCATTCTGTAAAAACATATACTCGTGACTATGCAAGTAGCACTGGATAAAGCCCTTAGGCTGCGCTTTGGGGGAAATTAAAGGCTTGTAAAAGCTAAGGGTCAATTCAGGCTTATTGTAAAGCAGGGCTGAGGACAGACTTTGCTGGGCTCTATACAATGTGAGCAGGAGCTCTGCTCCAGGCCCTGTAGGGGTGGGGCCTTGGGAAGAAGGGGCAAGGCTAAGGGCAGCCAGCCCTCATTGCCAGGTGGACAGCACTGCATGGGACTCTGGTGATGATTTTAAATGGCCCAGAGCTCTGGATGCTGCTGTTGCAGTAGCAGTGGTGACAGCACAGAACCCCTGACTTTTTTAAATCAGTAGACCCTGGGGCAACTGCCCCTTTTGTCCCTCCCGTTAGCAACCCTGTTGTAAGGAGTTTGGCTCTAACTCCACTGAATAGATGTGTCTATTTATTCCAAAGCTAAATTTGGCTAAGTTTAGGCTGACGTTGTTTTGTTTCCCCACCCTTTAAAAAATATAACACAAGAATTACATTTACAACAACAGAATGATTATAATGTGCTGTCCATTGCAAAGCACTTTGAAAAAGCATGGGGAGACTCATTTCCAGCATTTTACAGATGAGCAAACAGAGGCATGGAGATCTTGCACTGAGACCTACAGGGGCAGGCCACCTGCCCTTGGGAAGCACCATGGTGAAGTCAGTGGGACTCCATGTGAATGCAGAGATTCACCTGTGCAGAACTCGGCGCTGGATTAGGGCTTTGGTGACTTTCCAAGTGAGAGACAGGAAGGCTAAAACCAGAACCGAATCCCACTGGAATACTACTCCATGCTGCAACCAACATGGTGCTGCCTTGCTGCCAAATGAGTGTTACAGTGGCTTTCCCTTTTCTAACCTTTTCCAATATGCACTGAAATTTGTTTACAGGCTAAGGCATTGCAGCAAGGCTGTTCTCTTTCAGATAGCAACTTATAAAGCTGGACAATAACAAAAGAACAGTACTTCTTAATACTATTAATACTGTTTTAATACTATAGCTGATCTTTTCAGAAGTCAGCCGCTGATATTTGTTCAAAACTATGCACATCATTGCAAATACAGTGGAGGTTTTTTAATTCTTGCAGGGTGATGAAATTTCTTGTTCACTTATGAAACCCATCATGTTCCCATGCCAGCTCTGAGCACTTTGATGAAGCAATGGACAGTGCTGCTTCCTGCACTATACTGTCCTTTTCTTATCAATTGTAAAATCATACCCACAACTTAAAAAGTTAAAAGAAAGTTATGGTGGAAGAATCAAATTGAAATGCAAAAAGAAATTGTGGAACAGATGCTAAGATGAAGACCCACCCCCAGACAGCTTTTTGGGGCCCAAGTCCCTATCTATCTATCTACTGATCTATCGATCTATTGATTGATCAATCAAATTTCAGGAAAGATGTGGACAAATTGGAGAAAGTCCAGAGAAAAGCAACAAAAAGTAGTAAAGATCTAGAAAACATGAGAGAAGACTGAAAAAATTGTATTTGTTTAGTTTGGAGCTGACATTGCTTTCTGTGCAATTTTTTTCTCTCTGTTGTTGTTGATGTTGCTGCAAAACCAAATGATTAAAAATTGTCAGTCAAAAAGTGAAGTTATTGGTTTTGGGGTGATTTTTTTTAATACAATATCTCCTGTTTTCTGAGATCTAAAAAATATCACCTTCAGGTAGATGTCACAGGAGGCTCTCAGCACAACATGGAGCCAAGTCCATAGTTAGTACCTGTTCCACAGGTTACTGCTAGATTCAGGTTTTTGTATAGTTTTTTTAAAGGGTTTTTTTTACTTTTTTTTGTCCAGACTGCCAACACTGAAGTCTGTATTGTGGACAAATATCGATTCTCAGTGAACTGGTGTAAACCCAGTTACACTGGCTTTACTACATTATAACCACGAGCATAGTCTGGCCCTGTATTATTTTAACCCCAAGAGAAGAATAGCATGAGGATTAGCAGTTGAAGCTTTTCTTGTGCTATGTCTCTATTTCTGTGCCTCTTTGTGTCCTGGAGACACTGAACCACACTGTAAGGAAGGAATAATTCCAACAGAGTTGCACCAAGGTGAGTTCTACGTGTGTTTCAAGAATAATTAACTTTTAAGAATCTGAAGCTGAATCTTCCAATTATAATAAAACCATCTCAAAAGGGGAGAGCAGATATATTAACAAAAGTGAAAGCAGACAAGTTTGGTTTTTGGCAAGCCTGTGTAAATTTACATCAGTTTAAAAGGTTGCTGAAGACATTGGGGGCTCCTAGAAACCTTGTTAAAATTGCACCATCACATTAGAAGGTTGGCAAGAATGAGTTCCCTGTACAGTGATACTCTGTCTGGCTATGGCAGTATAATTCCAGTCATAATTGTAAGATTTATCCCTGGAATTCATAAGCTTTTTGCCTTTGAAATATGGTTTGTATCAAAAGACCAGGTATTTAAAAAAATCCCATGATAGGATCCCTTCCCCACAATCTTCATATGTATATTAAAATTGGAAGGCAAATAGATTTCTAATGTTTCTGACTTTTTCTTTGTGAGAGCATGCATGCCTGGTTGAAGGTGTATAGAATAAGACAAAAGGGCCAATTTTGTGGGGGCCACTTAGTTAAATTATCAGCCTCACAGCACAGGATGAGCTACAATCTTTATTCCTGTTTGATTTCTGCATTTGCTTTTCACCGGTTAGGACAATGACAGTTCCATGCTGGTGCAATTTCACTGATTTCAGTGACTTGCCCTGGTCTCACAATGAATCCTTGTTAGATCTTTCAGTAATAAAACCCATGAGTCCTAACCAGTACCATCAATGGGGCAGCAGCTACTGGAGCCTGGGCCCTTTAAATCTCTGCCAGAGTTCCAGGCGGCACTGAGAGCTGACTGCTCCCTAGTCCCATCCCTTTCATCTGAAGCCCTGCCCTTTACGGGGGGCTCAGAGCGAAGCCCCCACTCACATTGCTCACAAGCCAGTCCTGATCCTATCTCCCATCCACCACCTTTAAATCACTAGACCATACACTTGCTCTTTATAGTCAAAGCAATAAAATATAATGGCTGTATTTTGCTCTCAGTTACACCTAGGCAACTCCACTGATTTCATATTATTTTGATACTATACAGTTTGAGTGGTGTTTCTTGGATGTAAATATAAGGAAAGAATTCGGCCTGTTTCATCAATTATATATTTCTTTCACGGTTCACTGTATTGGGGCAAATTGCAAAGGTTCATTTTCACCTAAAGGTCTGTTGCTAACTTCATTGTCACTACTGAAGCATTCTTTGTAATGCTACTAGTCATAGTGATATCTTTTGGCTGCTGTAACTCAGATTGCCGCACACCAAAGCAGCACTTGAGCATGTTCAGGATATCCTTTTGCCCAGTTTCGCTCACAAAGCAGTACAGTATTGGGTCAGCAATACAATTGAGACTCGTTAAGGCCTGTGTGATTCTATAAGCCTTAAACATACTGGCAGATTGGCTACTGTTTGTCTCATTAAGCACACTGGCAGATTGGCTAAAGTCTGACTCAGTGATGCTGCGAACCAGCAACACAACATGGTAGGGAGTGAAGCAAAAGAAGAAAGTAATGGTGATGCTCAATAGCAGCTTCTTGATTTTCTTTTTTTCTCTGTCTTCTGTGGCTTGATTATGCTTCACAGCTTGGTAGATTTGTTGGTAGCAAAACAGCATGACTGCCAAAGGGATCATGTATCCTGAACAGGTCCGGAAGATGTTTTCTATGGCTTGCCAATATTCTAAAGGATGTTTCTCATAACATAGGAGATGTTTAGTGGAATTGCAAACTTCTGTAAATGTATCTTTCTTCACCAGAATTATACAGTTCACGCTGGTTTCCAAAATCCAAACAAAGATACTAACAAGCAAGGCAAATCTTCTTGTGCGCAAGTGTTGAAATCTGAGAGGGTAAACTAATGCCAGATATCGATTAAGGGAGATGCAGGTGAGGAAGGCAGCACTAGTATACAAATTCATATACATAAGGAAGGCGGAAATCTGGCAAAGCCAAGGAGCAAATTGCCAATTATCTCCACGCCAAGTGTAATCAATCCACAGAGGCAAGGTCAGAGAGTATAGGAGGTCAGCTAAGGATAAACTGAAGAGGTATATCGCTAACTCGTTTTTTTTCCTCACTTGTATACAAGATACACAGAGGGATGCACAATTGACAGGAATACTGATCACAAACACAATGATGTAAACAAATGGAAACAAGTTCTGATCCAGATTGTGCTCTTCAATGCATACCATATTTATAGTCATATCTCCTTATTAAAGCAGTCTTTGAGTTAATTCCAGCCTGGATACTAGCAAGCTCTGTAGTCTTATGGCTCACTTTCTTTTGCTAATTCCCCAGGGAACGGTGACAAAGATCCCATCCAGTGTACTGGAACTTCCTTCTGTTGCGAGGGAAAAAAATGTCATTTGGTTGAGCATTCAGTGAACCCAGTATGCAAAAATATAGTGGCCTTCGAACACTCCAAGCAGGAGTCAAAGAGCTAGACTCACAGGGCTTGATTCACATAGGGGCCAGTTGCTGTTTTCTGATTCAAAGCTGTCTAGCTCTGGAACAAATAAGTCTATACAGGGGCTGCCCCCAACTTCTGCCAGTAGAGGAACAGGCACAGTGGAGGCTTCTGTGCAGTGTCCCCTCCTCTCTTTGGCCCACCCATGTCCCACCCTTGTAATAATGTCCTTGACATATCCCTTCCTTCCCCTGACACAGCAGATCAAGGAGGTGGCTAGCACAGATAGCACCAGCTTCAAATTAGTAGAAAGTTCTCATGGGCAGACAGGATTTTTCACTGGCCTTCTCTGGATACTTTAAAGCCATTCTGTGTTTTCTGCAAAGCAATATTAAATAACTAGCAGACTTACTGTGAGGTCAATTTCATGAGGTCAGTATAAATTCTGCACCTTCAATTAATTCCAAGATCACAGTATCTGCCGTCCTAATGCACGGGACAATCTTCCAATTCCCATTCATGAAACCAGCACCTTTCGCTCTTCAAATCCCTTCTGAGAAATCCCATCTGTCATATTGCCTACATGAAATAAGTGCATTTTTTTATTTAAAAAATGGATTGCCATTTACATCAGTGGGCTTTGGATTAAGCCTATAGCAAATGTACTAGCAACATCAAATCAGGCTTGAATTGCTGGCATAATTTCAGAGAGAGATCAGAGGGGTCTTTTAAATAATAGGTACAGCTGTTCCTATTATCATGGACAGTACTACCCCATGTTACCAGTATGCCCCTCACTGCTGAGATTCCCACCATGATGAATTTCTCCTGTTCTCATTTTCATCTTTTTAAAAAATGATTACCAATATGGGTCATCTGTGTGAACCAGCCTACCTTCATTTCATTTATTCTCCATGTACAAAGAGAATGGGTCTGATCCTGTCCTCAGTAAAGACCCTTTATACCACTCAAGAGGTGACAAGGGCCTTAGCAGGGATAGAAAGAGTCCCATGAATACCCCTGTGCAGGGATGGAACAGCGAGCCCTAAACCCCCCCCCCCCCACACACACACAAAACCCCAGCCTAGAGTTTTACCAAGGAAGTGGATAAGGGAAAGCAGGGAGGGGGCTGGAACACTCTTCACTCAGGCTATTTAGGGCTGTGGAAAAGCTCTGTGGGGCTTCAATGACTTATTGCAGAGGCCATTTTGGCACCTAAAGCAAACCAAATCTGCCCTTACTCTTCTGGGCTGCACCTTCTGTGTTATGAAGTACAGCATGGGATGTGGGCCATTCCTGTGACTGTATATGAAGGAGTCAGTTCTGATATACCTACAGAGGCTACATCTAGACTGCAGAGTTTTTTTTGGAAAAAGATACGCAAATTGTGAACCACAATTTGCATATCTTTTTCCACATTTTTTATTTCAGAAGAAGATTTTCAGAAATGTGGCCTACCTAGAATCATAGAATACTAGGACTGGAAGGGACCTCGAGAGGTCATCAAGTCCAGTCCCTGCCCTCATGGCAGGACCAAATACAGAGGACCTATACAGAGCCAAAATTCAGAAAAACCTCCTCTTTTGTAAACCTCCTCACCGAGAGGAATACAGGGATGCAGAAAGAACGTGCCCACTTTTTTGGAAACTGTTCTGAAAAAGTGGACACGTTCCCTGGATTTAGCAGAGTTTTTCTAGGATACCGGAAAACCTCTGCAGTCTAGACATAGCTAGATTGAACATATGTGCTTTGCAAAAATCATGAGATCTCATCATCTTAATTTGTGTAAATTCCCCTTCTTCCTGCTTATAACATTCCCTTGTGTCTCTACTACAAAGGTAGGTCAGTGTACGCTGCCTCACATCAACCTAGCTGTGGATATGTCTACATGTAAATTTACCTCCTACTGATACAAGTGCTTCATACCAACATCAGTGGCACTGGAACAATTTTTAGGGAGAGGGTGTTGACTTATGCCCTTCCCCCTCGATCTATTTATGCCCTTCTGATAACTGACAACTCTCCCAGATTGGATTGACCAGATGCCATTTGCCACAATGGTGCTCAGTTTGTCAGGTCCAGGAGAGTTGTCAACCCTAGTCACAGGCATGCGCAGCATATTTCATTAGAGTGTGCACCTAAAGAATTTTTTTAAAATGTACTTTGACCTCCCATTAGCCACACTCCTAACCACTGTTAACCACGGCCCTGGCCCCCATTAGCCATGTCTCTGGAGGTAACCCTCTCCAGGCAAGATGGGCACATGACCAAAAGTAAAATGTGTTATGTGACACACCCCCCCCAGGACTTTTCCCACCATCCTCCTACCAATAGGGATTAATTCTCCTCCTCCCCCTGCATGCAACTATCCTGCAATTGCATTAACCCAATGTGTGTGACATTAACTAGGGGGCAGAGAAGTTAGAGGAAGTGTTCCCTCTAAGAGTTTCCTCCCATGAGCAGAATGAATTTTGTGTTGTGCACCAGTACTGAGTTCATGTGGCTTGTTTGGATGTGCCATTGTGGCACCCAAGTTATTAATAAATATCTACCTTTCCACTCTGCTGCCATGTCTCCTCCCCTTGCTCCATCTACTCCTATGGTTCCTGCTGCCCCCCAACCCCTCAGCCTCCTCTGCTGTCCTGATTCCTGCCCTTCTCACTGCCTTCAGCCTTCCTGAGACCTGACCCCTCTCCACCAGCCCTTCTCTCCCCTCTGTGCCCACTCCTCCGGTAGCCCCACTCTGATCATGTGAGCTACCCCTCCTCCTTTCCTCTTCTAACACCTCCCTCGCCTCTCCCCTCTGGTGCTGGTCCCTCCCCTGCAGGTGTCTGCCCTTCTGCTTCACTCCCAGAATTCCCTGGCACCTGCACCTTCCCTTACCCCTGCTTCCTCCTGGTGCCTCCCCCTTCCCTCACTGCCCCTGCCCCCTTTGCCCTTTTTTCCCTGATGCCCATCCCCTCACCACCCTTTGCCCCCATTCCCCTCATGCCCTTCTGCCCTCACACATGATTTGCTCCAACCCCACCTTCCTCATGCCTACCCTTTCTGTCAATCCTTCTCCCAGAACCTCCCCCTTCAATACCCAATGCCCTTACCCTCTCCTCTTCGAGCATCACCCTGTCCCCCCTCCCACTGACACCTCCCCTCCTGCCCTTTTCCTCATTGTCTCCACTTCCCCCCTAGCATTTGTGTCTCCTCTACCCTGTCCCTTTGGTGCCTTCCCCTTTCTTCCCCCTCTCCCCTCCCCCTCTGTACAAGCCCCTTCAACTTCTTCCCCTTTCTTCCTCCTCCACCCTCCCCCACCGCAAAAGCCCCTTCCTCTCCCACCCCTTCCTCTTATCCTCCCCCCCCCGTCCTTACCTTCAGCTTCTGCTTTACAGCTTGCAGGGCTGGAGTCAGAGCCAGTCCAAGCGGCAGGGCCGGGGGGGGGGGGGCGGGGCGCCGCGCAGTGCTGCAGGGCCGGGTGCTGCCGGGACGCGCGGGGGTGCCCCTGGGGTGCCACGCAGTGCTGCCGGGCCGGGCGCCATGCAGTACTGCCAGGCCGGGTGCCGGGTGGTGCTGCTGGGACAGGCAGGGGCATCCCCAGGGGTGCCACGCGGTGGTGTAGGGTGGGGCCTGGGCTGCAAAAATGGCTCAGGCCGCCATCTGTAGTTGGGCCCCAGCTGCTTTTGGAGCTGTGCTGCTGGGTTTTAAAACTCCCGGTGTTTCCCCTTTCACCTGTTGTGCGGTGTTTGAGGATGCCGCGCATGCGCTCTCTCTGCCCCACAGTGCTCAGTAGATGCCTGCAGGGAATTTAAAGTGAGGGGCTGTGGCGCTCCGTCACAAATCCCCCTACTCCTTCAGCAGCTGCTGGCTGGCCCCAGACATTAGGGTGTTCCTGGGCACACCTGGCACACCCTGTGCGCACGCCTATGACCCTAGCCCTTCATTGCTCCAGGCGGGGGAGCAGCTGGTGACAGCTGCTGAGTCCTCAGCCTGAGCCAGGAGCAGAGCCTCAGGTTGGTGGCAGAACCCTGGGTGACAGTGGAGCCTTCAGAGCCATTGTCCTGGATCCCTGAGCCAACAGGCTGCAGAGCCCATTGGCGATGGGACCCTGAAGGTCGACAGAGCTCATGAAGCAGTTGCGTGGTGGGATTCTGGTGGGCTGGTGGCATTAGTATCTATGAGCAGATTGCTTGGGCAATGCAGTACAAGGGGTACAACAGTCATCCACAGCAGAGGGTAGGTCTAGACTGCAATCTAAAATAAAAATAAGATATGCAGTTTGCGCTATGCAAATTGCGTCTCTTATTTTGATTTTATTTCCAAATAGGCTATTTCAAAAATTGGCGTGTCTATATGGCACTGAATTTTGAAATAAAGCACTATTTCAAGTCATCCCTTATTCCTCATGGAATGAAGTTTACAGGGATGATGAAACAGCGTGTCCGCTATTTTAAAAATTATTTCAAAATAGCGGACATGTTCTTTGGATGCAGGGTAGCTATTTTGTGATACCTCTGGAATCCTGAAATAGCCTTGCAGTCTAGATGTACCCAGAGCTGAGTGAAAGACAAGAAACTATCAGAAGACCACAAAGGCCAACAATTGATCTGGTGCTGAGCCGCAGACCTGCAGCTTTCTAAAAGGGATGCATACCATACTTTGTAGTGACCCCACCACCATGCCACCATGAATTCTTCCAAGGAGCCCAAGTCACGGGTTTCTGCCATGAACAGCAAGGAAGAGGAGGTGGAGGAGGAAGAGGACTATTGGGGATAAATAAGTGGGATCCAGCTGTGCTGCAAATCAGGAGCTGTTCTTGACTCCACTTTAATCCAGCTAGTTTTGCAATCGAAGCTTGGGTAAATAAATGTGTAAATAAATGTCCCATTACAGTTATGGCTCCTACAACTTAGCAGAGCACAGTGATTGATTTTTTCATCAATTGATTAGTACTAGGAGAGGTAGAGTATTATCTACTCAGCAAACAGAGGTAGAGTGCTATCTGCTCTTCCTTCCTTTCTAGAGTTAGTGGGGACAGAGGATGGACTGTGCAGAGCAGTGTGTTTATGTACACAGGAATGTCCTTTTAAGCCTCCTGAGAGATCTCTTTGAAACTTCCATGAGGATAGACTACAATTCTCTCCCACAGGTTTTTAGGGATGGTGGCTTTATTTTTTCCTCTGATGTAGGATACTTGGCCATTCCAGTCAGCAATAACTTTGACAGGACCTATTGCTTTAAAAAGGCAGCAAATGGGTCCAAGCAAATCCAGGGCACCAGCAGCAACTGTGCTCCCTTTGCCTTTGTTAGCCTCAGGAGTGAGATATCGGCTGAAATTAACACTACCTGTGGACCATGGTGCCACTATTCAGTTCCATTGCCTATACTCAGTTTCATGCCACTGAAAAATTCCCTATTTGGTTTTTCACCCCAGCAGGTCACACTCCACACTGCTTGAGCTGAGAGTGGCACTGGGCACAAGCACTCCAAAGCAGGCATGTCAATAAGCACATTTTGTCTAACACTTTAGGGGAGAAAGGGAAGGGGGGAGAGCTGCATCTTAAATTTTGCCTTTCATTCCTACTATGCTGATAAAAGTACCTTTGTTTTATCAGTCGTTACAGCTGTTGTGGCTTTGATGGGGACTTTCTGCACCAGTGGAAGAACTGACTCAGATAAGGAGGAGAAAAGACAGGACACTGGAGGATGTGTTCTGTGAGATTCTGAAACAAATGCTGCATCAGACCTTGAGCTCAAGGTCTGGAGGGTCAGCATTGCTGATTGTGTGGAGAAGGAAAAAGTGGACGGCTGAAAGGGCCAGGAGTCCCAGCAGGAAAAGGAGAGGGAGATGCACCAGGACATAACAAAGCATCTCAGGCAGCAAACACAGATGCTGCAGACTCCAGGTTCAACAGCCTTGGGCTCAACTTTTAATGACGTTTGTAGAGAACTGCAGCATAGTTCATACCTACACCCTCTCAGCATTCCAGCTGGCCGCAGGGCCCACAAGCATACCCCTGTCACTCCATCCAGAGGGAAAGCATGGACAGCCATGCTGAGTTTGTTTGGGGGCCTTATATCTGGCTGTTGGAACTCAGCAGACAGTTACTCCACCTCCACTCTGACGACAAGTTTTCCCCTTTTGCTTCACAAAATTTTGTAGGATCTAAGAGGCAGTTATTACCATTGCACTATTTTTGCACTGAGATCTAGTCTGATGAGTAAACAATGCAGGTGCCATTTCAATTTACCAAAAGCACATTCTGCACCTGCAACTTAAACCTAATTTGATGATGAAGAGATACACAGAGTTGTCACTTAGGCTACATCTAGACTACAGGCTTCTTTCGGAAGAAGCTTTTTTTGGAAGAGATCTTCCGAAAAACCTTCTTCCAAAAGAGAGTGTCCACACTGCAAAAATGCATTAAAAAAGCGCTTTTCCGAAAGAGATCATCCAGACTGAATGGACACTCTCTCACATGTAAGCTGTGATTGCTATGGACAGAATGGCCACCAGCAAATCTGTGCTTTTTCCTCTTTCCTCTTCTTCTGAAATAACTCCCTCTTCCCCATCCATACATGCCTTTTTGCAAAAGAGCTCTTTTGGAAAAAGGCTTCTTCCTCGTAAAATGAGGATTACCAATGCCAGAAAAACTCCTCTGTTCTTTCAGTTTTCCTGTGGAAGAATACAATTGCAGTGTGGACGTTCCTCAAGTTTTGTCAGAAAAATGGCCGTTTTTCCAACAAAAATCTGTAGTGTAGACATATCCTAGGGTATGTCTAGACTACATGCCTCTGATGACAGAGGCATGTAGATTAGGCTACCTGGCATAGGAAAATAATCGCCGCTTTATTTAAATTAAAATGGCTGCCGCGCTGAGCCGATCAGCTGTTTGTCGGCTCAGTGTGCTAGTCTGAACACTCCGCGGTCAACATCAAAGGCAGTTGTCGACCGCCCCGGTAAACCTCATCCCACAAGGCATAGCCTTGTCGACGGAGCCATGTAAAGTAGTTTACTTGGCATAGTCAAAGAAGCGGGGATTTAAATAATCCCCGCTTCATTAAAATAAAAATGGCCGTCTTGCTGTGCCGACGATCAGCTGATCTGGCACAGCGCGGCAGTCTAGACGCAGCGCGGTCGACAAGGGAAGCCTTTGTTGACCGCTCCAGTAAATCTCATTTCAGCGTGACGGCCATTTTTGTTTTAAAGAAGCGGGGATTATTTAAATCCCTGCTTCTTTGACTATGCCGAGTAAACTACTTTATATGGCTCCGTCAATGGAGCCATGTAGTCTAGATGTACCCTAGTATAAGAAACCAGCTGTAGGAATAGCCTGGGAAAATTAAATATGGAGTAATATACTTGAGTAACATCTGGAGAAGTGGATTAATCATATATCCTTTTGGGGAAGTATGTAAAGAAGCTAGTAAAGACCGCCTTCTAATCATTCCAGAGAAAAGTCTATCCCAGCTCTGGTATCTCTACAGCTCCCATTTCCATTATATGTTTGTCCTGAACACTGCATTTCAGATCCATAGAGCATTGTCTAAGGAGTCTTGAAAGTTTCTCCTTGCACACCTCCATTTGAAAACAATGGAATTAGCACAAAATTAGCCTTTGATTTGATCACAATCATAAAGAGACTAGTAATTTCAATTTAGTGGAAGAATTTTTTTTAGACTGGAGAATACCTTAATTTTGGGAATCAAAAAAATCCAAGCAAAGTCTGAATACTGGTTTGTATTATGAACTATAAGACTTATGTATTCATTTCAACAAATCCTACTTTTGTCACTAACCACGAGCTTAATCTCATCTGCAAGAGGCACATTTCACTAGGCTTTTCACTTTTTTAATTAAAAAATATCCAACTAATTGATAAAAGCAATTTTCAGTATACTGTGCTATGCTGCTGTAAATAAATGGTTCTGCAGGTAAGATAATGATTAGAGAACTGTGTTGCAAAAGCTGGAAAATCTGTGAGGGCTACTGCTGCAGTAGCACTATGCAAAACAGCAGTAGAGCAGTCAGAAGTTGTAGGTGCATTAAGTTGGTCTGAAATGTCTGTTTTCTATCAAATCCATGTTGAAAACAGTATTGTTTTATATGCTTAAAATGAGAGAGACCCAAATTAAACCTTCTAAGAATAACACCTCCTTAATCTGAATCTTGATTTGAACTTTGCAAGTGGTCCATATCTTTAGATTAAAAAATTCAAGTCTGTATCTGGACAAAGTTTCGGGTGTTTGAAAACCAGATTTTTATGGGAATTTTTATGCTTAAGCCCATATTTAATGTTCACTTAAAATGCCTCCTATATGAGTATGGTATCTCTTGTGCGCTATGCTTGAAATGAATAACATCTTATTTCATGAATTGTTAAATTTTACTCACAATTGATACAAATGTTATCTATCTTTATTATGGAGCCAAGGAAATCTACAAAGACTTCTGTTATCTCTGAGATATGCTTACTGTTTCTCAAAGCAATAAAAAACCCCAATTGTTTTCTCTGTGTCTATTGGTTAGTTTGTAAGTTCTATGGAAAGAGACTTTTTGTTTGTTTTATATAGTACACAGATACACATATTGTTGGTATTAAACAAATAATAAAGAACAATAATCTGATGAGCTGCTGGAACTCCTTAGCTATGATGATGCTGGGACAAAATTATAGTGACAGAAGCTGTATAGAGTAGAACTTTAGAGTTATGAACTGATCAGTCAACCATAGATCTCATTTTGAAATACACAATCAAGCAGCAGAAGCAGTGACATTTCCCCCCCTCCCCAATGGTGTTAAAGGCAAACTACTAAAAAAATAAAGGGAAAGCAGCATTTTTCTTCTGCATATT
Source organism: Pelodiscus sinensis (assembly GCF_052426305.1). NCBI lineage: Eukaryota > Metazoa > Chordata > Testudines > Trionychidae > Pelodiscus > Pelodiscus sinensis. Next base: position 34,571,728 of record NC_143056.1, read on the forward strand.
AAAGTTTACAAACTGTAATAAGTCAATGTTCAGCTGTAAACTTTTGAAAGAACAACCATAATATCTTAATAATCAGGTTGGCATAGTGTAGTAGTAATCTCCCATTCTTTGAAATGATCCACCACTCTTCCACCTTGAGCCTCTCACACATGTGGTATTAGCATTAGATAGTCTTTCTCCACACCCCTATATGTCTCATTGTTTAGTAGTTCTTGCTGATGCTGTCAGCATAACATTAAAAGAGAACCCGCAGAAGAGCTGTACTAAAGAATAATGCTGCTGGTAAAAGTTATGTCCCTGCTGGTTTCTTAAAAGTTCTAGACTTACCTGGAAAGCCATGCATTCCAGTGTTGCAGTTTTTACTCTGATGCCATAATTATTGTGAACAGGAGCTGGTCTTCAGACAGAAAACTGCTGCAGTAAAGAGTGACATTAGGAAAAGAGGAAACTGCAACCCACATGTTTCGTAGAGATTACACCAATGAGAAAACAGCTCAATGGACAGGATGAATGTATTCAGATTTGTTAAAAAAAAATCTGCCTTACTTTTCAGGCATTAATTTTTGTTTTCCACTTTGCCTTATTAATCTCCTTTTGGCAGCAAGAAAGTGAACAAAATGACTGAATAAGCCAGGGTGCTGAAACTTTGCCCATGTGAGGTTGCCTTGGCAACCTTACAAGAGCCCAAAATCAGCATCTGATTTCATAAAGTGGAGTATATTGTGGCCACCCTTTTCTATGCTACTGACGTGGAGAATGCAGAGAGGATAGCTCCATAGTTACAGTGCTCCATTTTTTAAATTTTAATATGCCAAAAATCAGAGGTTCTTACTAACTCCTGCTTGTTGAAGTATCAGACATTCATTTTTTATTTCAGCTTTTCTCAGACAACCTCATTCAGTTAGTTGGAAATTAGCCAGAACAAAACTTAACTGAAACTGAAAAGGACCTGAGGGTTTGACCCAATAAGAATTGATTCATTTCAAAATTTGTAAATATGGATTTAAAAACTATATTAATCCATTTACAGGGTCAAGTCTTTGAATGGGAGTTTTGCCTCAATAAGGACTACAGGATTTGACCCACGACATGAAAGTAAAATACATGTAATATACAGAATATGTAAATGTATATAAGTAAAAGTTCTATAAACTGCAATTAAGACCTGCTCCAACTGAAGTTAAAAGGAGGAAATTCAGGCCTTTGAATCTTTTAACAAATAATCCTGGTTTAACTATTGCACAGTTGGTTAATTTGTGCACATCCTCTTTTTTTCTCTGTGGGTGAGACACTTTGTTTTTGTTTACATTAATTCTCATAACTTTTGAGTTTGGTTGGTTGTGAATCACTTCTGCATTTGGTAGACTGGTACATCTCAGCAGCAGATTTCTACATACTGGGTAACACAAACAGATGGCCTATTTGCTGATTCAAATGAAATGAATAGGAGAAATTAAATATAGGCCCGTGGTATCATATTTCAAAACCGTGAAATGAGTTAACCAGCAAGTTCAGGCTCTGTCGAATCAGAAGACAACACTAGAGAGCTCTTTTCTGTTTGATTCAAAGATCTGAATTCTGTTTACCTGCCACAACAAGACCCAATATTTCCATTCACCATGTTTGCAGTGATGGGTACATTAAACCAAAATTTTACAGTAATGGATACATTAACCCTAAAATCACTGATCAGTTTCAAACTGAAGGATGCCTACAAAATGAGGTTCAGACAATAGTCTACAATATGGCAATTGGGTGTTTTTTTGCCACCTGAGATGGTGTACAGATCAGGACTCTATTTGGAAGGGAATCTGTCAGTCTTGCATTCTGCTCACTGATCTAAACATTCTGTAGCTCCCAGAGATTCTGACTCACCTTTCACCTCCCCATTGTGGACTCAGGATGAGATCGGTGGTAGCTTAGTTTTTCTGCTGAAGTTTCTTTTTCTGCCACGAGAAAGAAGCAATTTGTTTTTATTAATATAAAATGTTCAGATTGCTGTTTTTTCTTGTATTATGTTGTACGCTAACTATTATAACCAATTTCTTCACTGTGCACTTATCAGAAAAGGAAGCAGAAGCAGAAGAGGAGCTGAAGCATCATATACTGCGCAAGAACTTTCTGGGCATGTCTACACAGCAGCGTTACAGGCAGTCCCCAGGTTACATCAATCCGACTTACGTTGGATCCCTAGTTACAAACGGGGGGAGGGCGCACCTAGTATGGGGTGCCTTCCCCACTGTCGCCGCCTCCGGCGGCGCGGGGGGCGCTTCCCCCCAGCAGACCAGGGAGACGCGGAGTGGCTTTTCTCGCCGTGGAGGACGCGGGTCTGCTGGAGGGAACAAGTCACCAGCCAAAAGGGGGCACCCCAGAGCGGAAAAATTAATTTCCTAGGGAACAGCAGGAGCAGCAGGCACTGAGACCCATTGTGTTACAGTCCCCACCTTGGGAGCAACAGCTCTTTCCCTCTTCAGCACTAGAGCTGCAAGTATCTTGTTAGCGTCACGTGAAATTAACAAGTCCCTTCCAGCCTGGCAGAGGTGAAGCTGAAAAATTACCCAGTGGTGTGGGTGGGCAAGAATGGGGAGGAGCAGGACAGAAGGGAAGAGGGGATAAGCCCCAACCCCAGACCCTGGCTGGAGTGGAGCAGGGTAAGCCCCGAGGGGATGGGTCTGGTTGCAAAGTGGGTGAGTGGACAATGAGGACCCACCTGTGGCTAAACTCCTGTTCCCAACACAGAATTTTTCTTTAAAATTAATCCTGTGGATAAATTCACACACACACTTCACAGGAAAGGATTTCCATTTTCTGCTCAGCAGAATACAACAGCTTTGATTGTATCAATATTTCACTGTACTCTCCAATGACTATTGATTACACTTAATACCCATTTCACTGAACCATCTGTAGCAAATTCTATTTGGAACAGTAATATGCATTGAATAAACTTTTTTTAGTTATAAAATTTGGTCACTCTTCAGCTTTATAAATGAAGGCTGCAATTACATTTAAATTCCAGATTTGAAATATAAATGTATAATATGTGTGTATATAGTAGTGTGTGTATATAGTATATAATACACACACACACACGCATATATATATATATACACATACATACACACACTTATAACTATATATATATATATATATCCATATATATACATGCACATTATGTGTGTGTGTGTGTATAAAAATGTGTGTGAAAAATAATGGTGCCCTATGATAACTTGGGTGGTTAACCATGGATGTCCATAGGACGGCTACTTTTTACTTGTGGATACTTGAGTACAATTAAGATGCGATACTTTTGTACTTTTACTCAAGCAGTTTTCCTGAAAGATACTTTGACTTTTACTTAATTACATTTTTTTTCAAAGTAGCTGTGCTTTTACTCAAGTAACTTTTTTGGGTACTTTCCCCACCACTGCATTGGCCTCTCATTGGCAAATGAGATGATCATTCCAGAGTTGAGGATCTTCTACTGAGAATAATCTGGATTCATTTAGGTGCTGAACAAAACTTATCAAAGTGACTTAATCTGTCACATCATTATGGCGAAATAATGTTACTAAACTGCTCATCATTTAAAGATGTGGCAAGATATATAATCTAGTAGATTGATTAGGGAGTGGAAGCCAAGAATTCTAACTCTGGTTCTGCCACTGACTCACTTTGTAGCTTTGAGCAGTTATGTAACCTGTTTATTGCCCGCCTCTCCATTGCAAAACAGAGCTGATAATACTGCTTTACATAGCTTGATGGAATGTGGAAAGATTAACTAATTAATGTTTATAATTACAAAATGTTATACATGTGTTCAATGCTGTTAGTAAGGATTAGCAAACAAACAGGAAATATTAGTCACTGTTTAGTCACTTCAGTTATTCAACAACATAAGAAGCAGAAGTAATTGCTGATGCAAGATTAGCAATATCCCTTATTCAGATAAAAAGACAAGACCTGGATTTCTATATGAAGATCTGACACTGACTAGCTATTGGATCTTTTCACCTCTTTGTGTCTCATTTTCTCCAGCTGCAAAAGGAGTAATTATTCTTATAAAGTGCTTATGATCAACAGATGAAAAGTCCCATTTATAGATAAGTACTGTTAATATTTCAGCGCATTACCAATTTGATTCACCTTCCCTTTTTACAGAATGTTTTATTGGATAAAAGCTTCAGGGGGTAGACAAGTTAGTTGGTAACAGGAAAAACTTGTGGGAAAGACCATTCATTCCTCACCTACAGACAACCCTGTAATCTCAAACAAATTCTTTCCAGTAGCCACGCAACACATCTCCATCATAATCATGAAGGAACTCACACCTGCGATCAGTTCCAGTGCCAACGCTATCTACACAAACAATTCCATCATTGGACTCAACCACATCACCCACCACATCAGAGGCTCATTTAACTGCATTTCCACTAATGTGATTTATGCCATCAATTCTCCTCTTCCATGTATATTGGCTAAACTGGACAGCATCTACAGGAAAGAATTAATAGACACATATCAGATATCCGAAAAGACAACACACAGAAACCTGTTGGGAGAACACTTTAACCTGCCCTGGCGTTCATTAATGGATCTCAAAGTCACAGTGTTGTTTCAGGCCAATTCCACAATCCAAATACACAGGGAAGCCTTAGAACTTAACTTCATTTACGCGTTTAAGACCCATCATAAAGATATGAAAAAAGACATCACCTGGCTAGCACACTATCCACAGCCTAATGACTTAACAAACCACACAATGGGTACTTAAAAATAATTTGCACCGTCTCTATCAATTTCATGTAACATGAACACTCTAATTCACTGTTTTTTTCTTTCCCTTCCTTCTCCCCCCCATCCCGTTTATTTTGGAATTGGACTTTTAATATTTCATTCATCTGAACAAGTGGGTTGCAGCCACGAAAGCTCATGATACTATCTACATGTTTTGTCTTTATGGTGCTGCTAAACTATGTTTTTTTAAAAAAAGTGTTTACATAAGGGAGGTCAATGTTGGTATAACTGCATCAATCAGGGAGTGCCAGTGTGTATTTTTCACATCCCTGAGCAATGTAGTTATACCAAGAACTAACTGCATAGTGTAGATCTTGATTTATACTTTTCACTTTTACATTTGATTGCCAGCACTTGAGCTTCTATTTTTCTGAGTATGATTTGACTTCCAATTTTGAAAAGATTTCTTTTTGCTTTTAATTGTCTCTTTTACTATGTTGCTTGAATTTGTTTATCTTCCTACTATTTTTTGTTTTGGTTATACATTTCATTTGAGCCAGTGCTCTGGTGTTTTAAAAAAGTTTCAATACAGCTTGCAGGTTTTTCAATGTTATGTTTGTTCCTTTAAACCTGTTTAACCAACCTCCTCAGTTTTCTGTAGTTGCCTTTTGAAGTTAACTGCTACTTTGGAATTATTAGATCTCCATCCCTATTTTGATTTGAATTACATTAGGGTCACTATTACTAAACAGTTCAGCTATGTTCACCTCATGGACCAGATCCTGACCATCACTTAGGACTAAATCAGGACATTCCTCCATGGCTTCCAGGATGGCAAGTTGCTCCAGGATGCAGTCACTCTGTTCCACTGCTGGACAGTTGTAGGATATTGCTCAGAGGGGTGCTTGTATCAGTGCTGCCCAGTATATTTACAATTACACCCCCGTGTGCTTGGTCTGGTGTTTCCCCCCAGCGCTGTGGGGCAGTGATTCATGCCACAAGTGCAGCAGCAGGGCCCTGCGGCCAGACTCCTTAGGTGGGGAGGGGTGCAAATACACACGCGGCATTATCAGCCCGACGGGCCGGCCAGCGCCCGGGCCCTGTCCCCGTCTGTCTCGCTGGGCGGCAGGCTCTGAACCTGCGGTAGAGGTGAATCTGCCCTGGGCTGAGCCTCAGGCTCGACTCCAACCACCCTCCCGCCAATAGGACGCCTCGTGGGCTTTCTTCGCTCAGTCCCGCCCACCTCCAATATGGCGTCGAAGTGGCTTCACTCGGACGCCAGCCTCTCGCAGAGGCACGTAACGTAGCTCGCATCTTCGTGCCCTTATACAACATGGCAGCAGCTACCTTACAGCTCGCGCTATCACGTGACCGCTCGAGCTCCTTCCCTCCGCCCCGTTTCTTTCTCTCCTTTCGGAAAAGGTGGGCGGGTCCCGGAGAGGCCGAGCCTCTGTCAGGTGATCGCCAGCTGGCGCGGTCACGAAGGCTGGGGTGCAGTGAGAGTTGCTGTAGGAACGGGATGGCTGCTGCGGACGCTGCCGGCGGGAAGCGCGTGGGCTGCCCTGGCTGGGCGCTGCTGTGGGGCTGGGCGCTGCTGGGCTGCGCCTCGTGCCCTCGCCCCCCGGGCTACGTGCTGGACGATTCGGGCGGGCTGGGTCGAGAGTTCGACGGCATCGGGGCCGTGAGCGGCGGAGGGGTGAGCGGGGACAGGCAGGGCGGGAGGGGGTTTCGGTGGGGGCAGGGGTGGATAGAGGGTGAATGGGGAACGGAGGGAGCGGGAATATGAGCGAGTGGGGGGTCTGGAGGGCAAGAGGAAGGGAAGTGGGTGTGAGTTGGGGTGACTGGAGGGAGATCAGAGTCTTGGGCAAGTTTTTGGGTGCCCCCCCCCCGGGTTGTGCAGCTGTGTATGGGGAGAACGAACAAGGCTGAGGAGACACATCTCTTGTGCTGTGTGTGAGGACTGCCCTTAGATTTTCAATGCATAGTGAAGGGCTCTATAAGGAAAACAAGAAGAAATAGTAGTATACGAAAATCCAGAAGGATGAGTGTGTGTCTGTGTGTTGAGGGGAATGGGATGGGGGTATTGCTGCAAGTCATATTCAGGTGCTAAAAGCATGGCACCAAGTTAGTCCTGGAGTGAGACAAGAGTTTCCCTACATGTTAGTTGCAGCTCCTGGCTATGAGTAACGTTTGAGGTTGTGAATTATTTGGGACAGTGCTTCTTGTTGGCCCTTGTCCTCTCAAAAGCAAGATTTGGGATGTATGTGTAGTCTATTTCCAGATAGGACACTAATAATCTTTCTTTAGGCGATTCTAAAGGACAAATTAATCCTTGGCTAACTAGAGTGAAATTCTTGGATTACTTGCATCAATGACTTACTTTGGTTAAAGACTTCTCTCTGCTGTTTTTAAAATATTTAAACCACCAAATGCCTAGTAAGTTTCCACAGACCTCTTCCAGTCCAAGGATTAAAGTCATGAGCTTCATTCAAACTCTACTGTGGTAGGTTACTGGAGTTAGCTTGGACATGTAGTCTGACTTGGATTTAGGAGGAAAAAAAGCAGGGAAAATGTATAGAGGGAAGAAGACCATGTTAGTTGGATAAAAGGTTTTACTTGGGAAAATGTATGACTCCTCATACCCGAGATGGATTATATTGTACAGGCAGTCCCCGGGTTACGTACAAGATAGGGACTGTAGGTTTGTTCTTAAGTTGAATCTGTATGTAAGTCGGAACTGGCGTCCAGATTCAGACACTGCTGAAACTGACCGCCAGTTCTGACTTACATACAGAATCAACTTAAGAACCCCAGGCGTCCCCAAGTCAGCTGCTGCTGAAACTGATCAGCAGCTGATTCCAGGAAGCCCGCAACTCTGCCTGGGGCTTCCTGTAGTCAGCGCTGGTCAGTTTCAGCAGAAGCTGACTTGGGGACGCCTGGGGCAGAGCAGCTGGGGTGCTGCTGGGTTGCTCCAGTAGCGCCGCTCCTCGGTGCTACTGGACCAACCCAGCAGCACCCCATCTGCTCTGCCCCAGGCGTCCTGATTCAGCCGCTGCTGAAACTGACCAGCAGCGGCTGAATCAGGACCTGGGGCAGAGCAGCTGGGGTGCTGCCGGGTTGGTCCAGTAGTGCCCAGAGCGGGCGCTACAGGACTAATTGGCAGCGCCCCAGCTGCTCTGCCCCAGAGTCCAAAACAAAAGCCTGGTCTGCTGGGGGGGGGGAGCACGCTAGCTGCGCCCCCTCCCACCAGCAGACCAGGGACACGGGGAGCAGAGCCGCCGCGGCTGCAGCTTCAGTCCCGTGCCTGTGGTCTGCTGGGGACCGTCCCCAGCAGACCACAGGCACCCAGACTGAAGCCGCAGCAGCGGCGGTTTCCCGCGCCTCTGAGGCTTTGCTCTGGCAAAGCCTCAGAAGCGCAGGAACCCGCCCGGTGCCCCTGGTCTGCTGGAGACGGTCTCCAGCAGACCAGGGGCACCGGAGCAGCTTACGAACGGGGCTTTCTCGCCCCGACCTCCGGGGCGAGAAAGCCCCGTTCGTAAGTGCGGATCCGACATAAGTCGGATCCGCGTAAGTCGGGGACTGCCTGTATTCTGCATTTTATTACAATGCCTTGAGGCTTAGATAGGACTCCCTTTACTATTTGAAATTCAAATAAATAATAACCCTCTACATATATTCTTTTTTTTCTTTCTTTTTTCAGGCTACCTCTCGACTTTTGGTGAATTACCCAGAGCCTTATCGCTCCCAGATCTTAGATTATCTGTTTATGGTAATATTTGTCTTACAACCTCTTGTAGAACTTTAGTGTGTACTCTTATTTTTCATGGTGAATTATAATGAATTAGTTCTCTATAATGAATTAGTTACTTAAAAAACCCACCTTATTTTCTGCAGTATTAGAGGGACTGCTTAAATAAAGTCATGCTATTAATTATTATAACGATACGTAGAGCCTTGTTTTTAAAGGTACTGACACATCTGGATGCTTTTGAAAATCCTATTAGGCACCTTATACAAAGACTAACCAATACTAATTTACCTATAATTGTGATTGCAAACAATATTTTGTTGTCTTTTTATGCTTGTTTTTTAATTGAAACAAACATCTGATGTTTGCTTAGTTGTTTTTAATTAAATATCAATAAAACATCAATTGAATGTTTATCCATCGAACTCCAGAAATGGTTATTTGTTCTCAGCACTTGTTTTCATTATTTCTTTGTGTAGACTGTTATCTTATAATTTCTAAAGCATACTAATATGCTGTGTGTTACTTAGGGCTTGACAAACAATGTAATCTACTCACCCGTGGCGAGTAGATTACACCCTGAAAGAGCCAGCGCTGAGCGATTTGCACATGCACAGAATGATCTGCGCATGCGCAGAGCGCAGAACCGTGCGGCTGGCGAGCAAGGCTCACTGCCGCTTGGCGAGCCCATGGTATGTGTACAATCTGCTGGTGTGAAAATTTTCTATTTAACATTACTATAGTGCTGTTAGCAAAGTGCACTAGAGAACATTACAAAAGATTATTCATGACGGTATATGAGAGAGCCCCAACTCCTTTCATTTGCCTCCCCAGCTGCCTTCTTTATGGATTTTTGGGCATCTGTGTTGAACACACATTGGCTAAAAGTAACCTCACCCCAACATACAATGAATAGACATAATTCTTACTGATAAGAGAGCTAATCTATATTACGATTCTGGCTCGGTCATTCACTGACTTGTTTTAACTTCTTAGCTCCTGAATATGCAAACACTTATGTACTTGCTTGTTCTATGCACATAAGCAGTCTTTTTGACTGCAAAGAGACTACTTTTGTGTAAACTTAAGCATGTTCATTAGTGTTCACAGGACTTTATCTTCACCTTTCTGAGACCAACTGTCTCTGTGTGTAAAACAGGGAATGCTGGCCTAATTCTGCAGCTTGCTTTGCAATCCTGTCTAATTACAAGATAGTATGGTTATAAATACAGCAACTTGAAGGTAAGTTTTATTTGTGTGGTGATAACTCTATCTGGGACCTAAATTCTAAGGCTGAATAGTCAGATCTTGTTACCCCATGGTGTAATAGCTGCCAAGAGTAAACACCACTTTTCCTAAATTAAGACAAAATAAGGAATTATACTGAATAAACTAAACAGTGTAAGGATACTTCCTCTTGGTAATAACCATAATATAGGCTAATCAACATCTTATTGTTTCTGTTGGAGTTTGTTTAATTTTGAAAATACCAATTACTGAGATTCTGTTTTATTGCTATTCTGAAATAGCTAATTACTAGATATTTGAGAGTTTGTCTGTTCAAGAACTCCTCTTAAACGTTGAGAACTAGGACCACCAAATTTTCTACATAGCTTCCTTTTATCAAAACTTAAAAAGCAAGGCAAGGGTTTGTTGTACCAGGGAAATAGGTTGTGTCTGGAATGGGATTACATTTCGTAAAACCATAAAGAAAAGACTCACCAGGCAGGTGAAAGGGGCTTCCCTGATATGGAAGTACCCCGGCTCCAAGCCTCTCCCTCTCCCTTCATTCATATGGGGACAATGCTGGCTGTTCCCCTTTGTTAGGGAGGAATGGGGGGAAAGTGCACAGGTTGCTGCATTCCTCACTCTGGCTGGAAACTGTTCACTGTGCTCTCATTCCCAGTTTCTGAAAAATATAATAATTTAAATAAAGCATGCACATTTTCCTTTTATTTAAAAAACCCAAACCTTAATTGAGTTAAGGATCTTAGAAATTCTAGATAAATGTGCTAGTGATTAAATATTTTGGGACATTGGGATAGAACTAGAAGGTTTTTTTTTCTAGTTTAAAGGTGGATAAATAAAGAGTTGATGTAGTCACCAAGGTTCCCTCTAAATTTTTCCATCCATGTGTGGAATAATTTGTATGCACTGGAGCATGAACAAATGTGCATCACCAGGAGAAACACAAACCTAACTGAGGGCGCTCTGCTAATCAGCTGGGTGTCGCTGGAATCTCTCCTGGGCAGCCACACAAGCACACAGCTTACAAGGAACTCTGGTGGTCATAACTATTATGGGTTGTAAACCCTGAAGACAATTTTGAATCAGAGGCCAAAAGTATTTATGCTTCATGATTGTTCGTTGGCTATTGCAAAGTATCCTTGCTCTAGCTTGCTAAGGTTGTTCCATTTCAATAGAATTGCTATCCTAAGATTTGCCTATGATGCAAGTTTAACTAGTTATGGTTTAGAATTCTTTAGATAAACCAATAAAAGTACCTTTATACCAGTAAAGCTGCCCATGCCACTTAATTATATCAATGTCTGCACTGATATAGCTACAGCAAGTACCAAAGTTGTATAGACAGGCCCTAAGTTCCAGGTAAGAGTGCTGTTCACTGCTTGTGATCTGTACCCTGAGGTGGCCAACATACCATTCTGAAGTAGCTGTTCTCTTGGTTTCAGCCCTGTAGAACATAGTTGCTGTGTTAGAGAAGTAGCTGTAAAGGTTTTTGATGGAAAGTGGGGAAGAGACATGATGTAGCTGCTTTTGCCTTTTGTGTGCTCGGTCACCTGTGGAAAACGTGAATGTAGCATATGACCTCTTATATGTAGCTATTGCCTTACCCACAAAAGAAGTTAATCAGAACTGTTAAGGTTCTGAATTATTTAAATAAATGAATATAAGCACTTTCGTATCAGAAAATCTATCCGTTTAGAAGGCTGTTCTGCTTTTCTAGATCAGTATCTAAACCAATGTAATTACAACAGTCTCAATCCTCAAGCGTCCAAGTTTTTTTTAGTTTTTGAAGGAACACGGTCATCTAGAAATCGATTCAGCTTAAAATAGTATTGTCCTATGTTAGTCTTTGGACTACTGTACAAAATTTTTGGGCTTTATCTTGACATCTTTCTATTTTAACTTTTCTGTGCTGAAGATTCATGCAAACAGGGAAATGTACTAATAACTACAGGAGACACAGTGAAACTGACTAGAAACAAAGTACACTCAGTTACATAAAATATACTGGAAAAAGAGCAATAGCTTTCTGCTGTAATCTTTCAGATGCATTAATTGTAAGTGATGATGGTAAAAATATTCAGATAGAAAAGGGATGAAGATGATGGTGATACACTTTTTAGTTGACCATTCTTCTGCTTATTCATTTTTTTCTTTTTTTTTTTAAGCCAAATTTTGGTGCCTCTTTGCATATTCTCAAAGTAGAGATTGGTGGTGATGGACAGTCAACAGGTATGAATTCTTGGGCTTACTGGTTTTATGCAGGTCATTCTTACTTCAAATGGTGTGGTGACGCAATAGATGAAATGCCACCAGTTTAGTGATAAACATTGTGATGAAAATTTCACTTCTTTTGAAATACTAAGGCTCTTTATGATATGCATGGGATTGCACTGCTATGTCTAAAAATGTTTACTGCTAGCTAGGGATGTTAAATTTAGTTTAATCATCTAATTGACTAGTTGACGGAATTTCCGTCGACTAGTCGATAAGCGTGGGAGCCACAACGAGGTTAGCGCCTGTCCCCGGGAGCTAACCCCAATTTGGCTCTGCCTTTTAAGTGTATTAAGAGCTGGCAGAAATGCAGCTGGGGGGCGGGGGAGCTGGGAATCAGCTGATTCCCGGCTTGTGCTGGGTCCCCGCTACCTCCTCTCCTATGCCCCACAGAGACGGTGCTGGGGGGAATCAGTTTTTAAGCCCGCTCTCCCCAGCACCAGCTAATGCTCTTTCGCCCCCCTACCTCCCCACCCCGATGCCTCTAATAGAGGCAGCAAAGCGGGGGAGAGAAGCAGCTAGTCAAGGGACTAGTTGACTCTCCGATAAGCTTATGCTAGCACTTTTCTAGCTCCAGTTCTCAAACTGATATGGGAAGGGTCTTATTTTACTTGAGAATGTAGTACAGTCTGTTACTTACATTGTTCCAGAAAACCCTATGCTAATACCTGTTCCTGAAAGACAGGGACACTGCTAGTGAGTAGGGATGTGAAGGAGTAGTCGACTGGTCCTAGATAAGCAAATGCTTATTGGATAGTTGACAGTCTAGCTGACTATCGCTTCCTGCCCCTCCTTGCTGTCTCTATCAAAAAGAGTCGGTGCCCCCAGGCTGCACATGGTGTTTCGAAGCGGCAGTGCTGTGTGGAGCCCGGGGTCAGCTGTGGACTCCCTCGCTGACCCTGGGCTCCATGTGGCAATTTCCACTTCAAAGGCGGAGGCGTCATATCGACGAATCCAATAGTTGATGCAAAATGCATCGACTAGTCAATTAGTTGATATTTAACATCCTTACTAGTGAGATGTGTTGTAGGGTTCTAGCCATAACACTGAATAGCTTTAGCATTGCTTGAGTGTCAGCTCTGCTGTGTGAACTAGATGTAAACCTTAGTTAGAAAAAGATACTACTACTTTGAGAGGTCTCTGTGGGTGCTCCATGCTTGGTGTTGGTGCCGTCCTGGCACCTGGATCGGAGATTTTGAAGCAGTCCCTGCTGGCCCGCACATGCGCAGCATGAACCAGTGCACACCATGCTAGTAGGCACTGCGCATGTGCAGCCCGATCCCTCTAGTTCAGTGGTCCCCAACCTGTGGTGGTGGCCGGGCGCCAGGGGAGGGGGGCCGGGCCCCCCCCATAGCTGCGCCCGGGCCCCCCCCATAGCTGCACCCGGGGCCCCCCCATAGCTGCGCCCGGGGCCGGCGCCCCCCCCCAAGCGCCTGGGGCCGGCGCCCCCTCCCCCCCAAGCTCCGCGCGCCGGTGGCCGGCGGCCCCCCCCCCCCTCCTCCAAGCGCCGGGGGCTGGGGTCGGCGCCGGCGCCCCCTCCCCTCAAGCGCCGCGCGCCCGGGGCCGGCGCCCCCTCCCCCCCAAGCTCCGTGTGCCCGGGGCCAGCGCCCCCCCCCCTCCAAGCGGCTGGGGCCGGGGCCGGCGCCCCCCGCCCCAAGTGCCATGCGCCCGGGGCCAGGCCAGCCCCGAGCACGTGGCGGGCGCACACGAATGCCCCCCGCGGGCACCGTGTTGGGGACCACGGCTCTAGTTCCTTTTCAATCGCCCTCGGCCTAAGACAGAGTTCTGTGGTTTTCTGCCTTACTGACACTCTTCAACTCTTAGCCATTAATTGTTAGTTAGTGTTTTTTCTTCTCATGTAGTTAGTTAATTGTAGTTTAAAAATTTTTTTTTTTTTGGTCATGCCCGGCGCTCCAGGTTTTAAATTCTGCAATTCTGATCTACGATGGTCGCTCGCAATGCATCAGATGTTTAGGGGAGCACCATTCATTACAAGATTGTCCTCACTGTGCCAAACCTAAGGCCAGGACTCCCAGGGACAGGGACCTTCACCTAAAACTGAGTCTACCCTGCTTTGGATCTGGGAAGGCAACCCAGACTCCCGTCAGGGCAAGAAAGCTCCAGAAAAGAGGAGTTCCTTCGTGCCTTATCAGCCATCCTCCAGAAAGCGGTCTCCACCCAAACCATCGGCACAGAGGTCCTGCATCAGCAATTACAATGTGCCGGGCACCTCAGGTGTTCAAACACCATCAGCTGCTGGTGGCACTGACTAAAAAGGCCTAAACACCACCCTAAGACTATACCGGTACAGAGTACACTACTGCTGTCTACATTGGTACCATCTCATGCATCAGCGATACCCATAACTATGGCACCGATAGCACTATTGGCACCACACTCAACGGCACTGACCACTTCTTCTGCACCGATGGTGCCCCTCGTTCCTTGGCACTGTCAGCCCTGACCAAAGCAGTGGCATTGGTCAAATACTCAGTAACGCAGACCTACCAGCAAACATACCAGCAATCTATTCCATCCGTGCTGAACACACCGTCAGCACTGTATAGACATACATTGCAAACCCCAGCACCAATCCTTGCTGTACATGTGAAACACTGACTTAGCAGTAACATGTGCCCCTCAGTCACCACTTTTGGGCACGGATGCTTTGCCGGCACAGACAACATAAGAACGGCCATACTGGGTCAGACCAAAAGTCCATTTAGCCCAGTATCCTGTCTGCCGACAGTGGCCAATGCCAGATGCTCCAGAGGAAGGAATCACAACAGGTAATCCTTATGTGATCCCTCCCCTGTCACCTACCTCTAGAGAAACAGAGGCTAGGGATACCATTCCTACCCATACTGGCTAATAGCCATTGATGGACCTAATCTCCATGAATCGATCTAGCTCTTTTTTGAACCCTGTTAAAGTTCTAGCCTTCACCGCATCCTCTGGCAAGAAGTTCCACAGGTCGACTGTGCGCTGAGTGAAGAAAAACTTCCTTTTGTGTGTTTTAAACTTGCTGCCTATTAATTTCATTTGGTGACCGCTAGTTCTTTTATTGTGAGAATAAGTAAATAACTTTTCCTTATTCACTTTTTCAACACCAGTCATGATTTTATAGACCTCTATCATATCTCCCCTGAGTCTCTTCTTTTCTAAGCTGAAAAGTCCAAGTCTTTTTAATTTCTTTTCATATGGACCCATTCCAAACTCCTAATAATTTTTTGTTGCCCTTTTCTAAACCTTTTTCAATGCCAATATATCTATTTGAGATGAGGTGACCACATCGGTATGCAGTATTCAAGCTGTGGGTGTACTATGGTTTTGTGTAGAGGCAATAAGATATTGTCTGTCTTATTCTCTATCCCTTTTTTAACGACTCCTAACATTCTATTTGCTTTTTTGGCTGCTGCTGTATACTGAAGTGCGGGGCCCGGGGCGGCCGCCCCGCTCGCCCTGCCCTATATCCACCTCTGCAAAGATTTCTTCATCTTTCCATATAAATGAACCTGTAAACAATACTGTTTTCAGAGAACTATCAACAGTGACACCAAGATCTTTCTTTTGAGTAGTTGTAGGCAAATTAGTCTCCATCATATTGTGTATATATAGTTGGGATTTTTTTTCCAATGTGCATTACTTTGTATTTATCAACATTAAATATTGTTTGCCATTTTGTTGTCCAATCACATGATACAACATCACATGTTCTATCCCTGGTGCCATTGCAATTTTCCAGTGGTGATGAGGAAGGGGTTCAAGCCTCCTCCACTCCGCACAGCAGTCCTCCAATGCAATATTACAAGCCCCAGTATGACCCAAGGGTGATTTCCCCTTGGTATGGGCACCACTGGATGCCTACTCCTTTACCACATCCTATACAATGGCAATATTGGGGTCATACAGGAGACATCACAGCCTATAACTCTGAGCCCTTACAAACACACTGCCTCCCATACACCACGCACAACCTCATCGTTGCTGCAGTCAACCTCGGGCACCCCAACCGATGAAGGAGTCCCTTCTGGATACATCACTACCTACCAGCTCATCTTCATCACCGGATGAGGCAGTGATGCCGCCTCGACTGTCAGCCACTAATGACTTTGAGCAGTTGAGCTCAAAATTGCCACGGAAGAAGTGGTGGGACCCAGCATGAGCTCACCGATATATTCCAGGCTGTTCTATCCTACAAAATTGCTCTCCCCATTTATCCTACCATTTTTGACCTGGCCAACACAGTTTGGCAAACTTCTTCGTTGATGCCACCTACATGCAAGCGTGCAGACAGGAAATACTATGGGCCCACCAATACCTCAGAATTTTACTCCGATAGGGTTACCCTTTGCACACATCCAAAATACTTACCAAAGATTCAGGGACAGATGACCGTTTTGCGGGGCCCAGGGCAGCATAATCTTGCGGGGGCCCCCCTTTGTCACGGCGCATGCGCGGGGCTTTTTGAAGCGCAGGGCCTGGGGCGGCCACCCCGCTCACCCTGCCCTATATCCGCCCCTGCAAAGATTTCTTCATCGTTCCATATAAATGAACCTGTAAACCTACTTGTATTCTTCCCAAAGCCACATGCAAATGCATTGGAGTCCACCATGCACACCGTTGATCTTCAACAAGTGTCTTTTTACTTATTCCTCAGATTCACCGATCGAGTTAAGAGACATCCCATATTGAAACAGAGGCTATCGAAATGGATTACAGACTGTATAAAAATCGCTTACACGCTCAAGGGCCTACAGCCACCATTAGGCTTGACAGCTCATTCCCCCAGGGCCGTATCCGCTTCCATTACATACCTACGCAACATGCCACTAATGGGCATTTGCAAGGCAGCCACCTGGGCATCACGGCTTACTTTTGCTAAGCACCATGCACTGTCCTACGCGTTTGACACCACAGAGGGCTCCACGGTGTTATCATTCATCTACTTACCATAACATTCCAAAGCCCCAGCCATCAAGGGGCGAAACTGTTTGTTAAGCACCAAGGCTATGTCTTCACTGGCGCGAACTTGCACCAGAAGTATGCAAATGAGGATAAGCGTGGAATATCGCTGAGCCTCATTTGCATATCTAATGAGCCGCCATTTTGCGGAATAGGCTCTTTCACCAGAAGGAGCATCTACACTGCCCCTTCTTGCGCAAGAAAAACCCTCTTGCGCAATGCCGTTATTCCTGAAAATAATCAGCATAACGGCATTGCACAAGAGGGTTTTTCTTGCGCAAGAAGGGGCAGTGTAGACAGCTCCTTCTGGTGCAAGAGCTTCCGCAAAATGGCGGCTCATTAGATATGCAAATGAGGCTCAGCGATATTCCATGCTTAGCCTCATTTGCATACTTCTGGCACACGATCGCGCCATTGTAGACATAGCTCAGGTGTGGAGCATCCACAGGGACCTCTCAAAGAAGAAATGAAGGTTACTCAGCTTTGTGCAGTACCTGAAGTTCTTTGAGATGGTGTCCCTGTGGATGCTCCATGACCCACCCTCCTCTCCTCTGCTTTGGCCCTGGAGGGAGGTCTCCGGGGTAAAGAAGGAACTGGAGGGATTGGGCCGCGCATGTGTTGTGCATACTAGTATGGCGTGCGCTGGTTCATGTTGTGCATGTGTGGGCCTGCTTCAAAATCTCCGATCCCGGGGCTGGGACAACATCAAGATCAAGCTTGGAGCATCCATGGGGACACCCTCTCGAAAAACTCTAGTTAGTGCACAAGGTGAGTAACCTTCGTTTCTTTGCTCAGTGTTCTTAATTGGAAATCGTACCTGCCAATATATCAGACTCTGGTTTTCTTAGATAGGCGAGTAGTATCTTAGTATCCTCATCTGAAAACTGAGGTACAGAGATTAAGGGATTAATGCATGGCGGCATAAGCAGTCTATGTCAGAGCTAGGATTGGATCTTAGGAGTTTTTGGCTCATCGTTCTGTTTGTTCTTGCATACTCAGGTTATGTCTAATATACACATCGGTGTAGATTCTGGGCACCCTCTAAAAATGAGATTTGCCATTATCCCTCTACTGGTGAGGACTGTTCTTTCTTTTCACTGATACAACTTTAAAGTGTTCAAATTCTAATGGTTTGCCAATTATCTGACTTGCACGTGCAGTGGTGATCGGTGTGAACTACACAAAGTTTCTGTGCTAAAACAACTGAATGTTATTCAGTGAATCTCAAAACTTCTTCTAGCAGTGAAAAAAAACCTGCATAATACTAGTCCAAATTGTATGTAAGAGGGAACTTTTCATTATTATGATATAGTGTAGTTTTAACTGAACTCTTCGTTTCATAGCATGTTTCCTCCTTTTTCCTCCATGTGTGTTTCTCTTGCCCCCCAAAGAAACATGTTGTAATTTATGCCACAGTGCCTGTTGTTTCTCAGGTCAGAGGTTTTGCATGACGATGAAAATATTTTTCCCCTCCTGATACTGTTGGGGTGGGGTATGTCTAGACTGCAGCCCTCTGTTGGCAGAGGGATGCAGATTAGGCAGGTTGACATTGCAAATGAGGCAGGGATTTAAATATCCCGTGCCTAATTTGCATAAAATGGCCACCACGTTTTGACGACTCAGCACTTTGTCAGCAAAAAGCAGCAGTCTGGGGAAAGGGGTGTCTGTCGAGAAAGAAAGCCTTTTTCGACCGATCCTGTAAACCTCCTTGAGGAGATATAAGGGATCTGTCGAAAAAGGCTTTCTTTCTCGACAGATCCTCTTCTAGACTGCTGCTTTTTGCTGACAAAGTGCTGAGTCGGCAAAACGCAGCTGCCATTTTAATGCAAATTAGGCACAGGATATTTAAATCCCTGCCTCATTTGCAATGTCGACCTGCCTAATCTGCATCCCTCTGCCGACACAGGGATGCAGTCTAGACATACCTGTGATGATCATGCAATGATTCCTGGGCCCAAAATAATATTGAAGATAAACCTCACAGTAACTGGGGATATGAAAGATCTTCTAGATCATCAGATCAATCCTCCTGCAAGGCTAGGGCACAGTCCCTTTGACAGAAAACATGCTGTACTTTCCTGTTAACAGAAATGGAGCTATGACTAAACTTATAGCAGTATGTAAAATACAGACACTGCATCCAGCTAGTATGGATATAAATAGCATTATAAACAGTGAAATGCAGCTTTGTAGAGTGTTGCTCTACACTATAGAACCTCCAACAGTGCATAGTCCACCCCAGTGTTTCTTAAATTGGGGTCTATGGACCCCCAGAAATCCTAAGGGTTCACAGGCCTTACGGATCACCTCCTCTCATTCCCTACCAGTGTCTCTTGCAATCCACGGGCACGTGCCCTACCTTTCCTAGTTCTGTGTGGCTCCCAGAAATAGTTGCCAAGTTCTGGCAGCCCCTTGGCTTAGAGCTGGCCAGGGAGGTTCTGCATGCTGCTCCCTCCCAAGTGCCAGCTCCACAGGTCCCATTATTTGGCAACCACACCCAAAGAAAGCTGCATGGGTGGTGCTGATGAACCTAAGGGCTATCGAGACCTGGCAAGCACTTCTGGGAGCTCCAGTAAATGCTGCCAGGACCCTACAGTACAAACCCCCTCCCATATACTAGCCACAGTCTGGAGTCCCCTCCAGCACCCAAACTGTCTCCTGGAGCACCCTCCACCCCAAGCCCCTTATCCCTTGCCCCACCCCAGAACCAAGAACCCCACCTGGAGCCCATGTCTCTTGTCAACCTTCCTGTCCCCGCCCGGTGACAGTGACTGAGGGTCGGGGACACCAATTAATAGAGGGTGGGAGGATGGAGCAATCCAGGGTGGTGCCTCAGAGAAAAGGAGGAGGGCCCCTGAAAAATTTTAAAACGAAATGGAGGCCCATGTGTTGCTATGTGAGTAGCATTGGTCTGCACGCTCCAGTTGTGCTTCCTATATCAATGCTGCTATTTTCAGCAGTGTAGTGTCTTGCTGCCTAACAATTGCCTAAACCTTTTCCTGTCACTGTTACTCTCGCCAGGGAAATATTGTGGGAAAAGGATATGGCAGCTCCCCTCTGGCTTGGAGCATTTCCTCATTCGAGTAAAAGATGCTGGTGGTGATTCACTGCCAGAATCTTTCCCTGCTGCTGGAGCCTTTTGCTGCAATGTGCAGCTCCATGCTGCAGTGACAAGTGTAGATGCAGCCTGCCTTTCACTGCAGTGTGTAGCCATGTGTATAGTGTCCATGATCTGCATGCCGCTGTATGTATAGATGTGGCCTAAGGGTAGATCTACACTGCAGTAAGAGGAATAAGTGTAACATGTGCAGATGTACCTGAGCTAGCTTCAATTTTGCTAACACAAGTATCAATAGTGGTGTAACCACAGCAGCAGGAGTGTAGAAGCCCTCTGTAGAAGCCCACTCAGGATTCTGGGTACTCAGGTGGCTAGCCCATGCTGAAGCCCTTGCTGCTTGTGGTTTCATTGCTATCGGTTCTCAGGCTAAATAGATAAAGCTAATTTAGGTATCTCTGCATGTGCTGCAATCATACCTCCTCTTGCAGTGGAGATGTACTTTTAAGGGGGAGAGAAGGCTAATCTTTCATGTTGGTTTTCACTGTTCATAATCCTTACAAATTTACTTCAAAGGATGCATGAATTGTTCTTGTGATATGTGCCTAGCTATTATGGAGATGAGCAATTTTTTTAAAAGCCCCTAAGATGCATACAAATTTGTCATGACACAGAAAACAATTAGTGAGATACCTTTGTTGTTTCCTCTCTAGACGGCACTGAACCCTCCCACATGCACTATGAAAACGATGAGAATTATTTCCGGGGCTATGAGTGGTGGCTAATGAAGGAAGCAAAAAAGAGGAACCCCAGCATTAAATTGATTGGTAAGGATTTGGGATTCCTCAGTGGTCTGTGTTCCTGTTTTCAAACATGATTTCATACCTGACTCAATCTTAATTTGCCTCATTAAAGGTAAGGAGCCAACTACTCTTTGTCACATTAGCCAGTGTACAGGCAGTTTACCTTACCACTTCATTAATATTACTGTGTGAATTTTGTTAGGTTTTATTGTGACAATGCCATGTATTGCTTTTTTCCCAGTTCTTTCCAGTTTTGGGTGATATTTATGCTTGTTCCAAATCACTAAACAAAAACAGTCAGTATGAGAGTTTTACACTGAGAGAGGTAAAGGCTAGAGACAGTCAATTGAAGCTAAAAATCCTCCAATCGTTCATGTACATTCTTCCTTTTTTCTTGGGTACCCTTTTTAGAAAAAATATTTTCTACTCCTATGCACAACAAACTGTTATTTATATCTTTCAGGGCTCTATTTATTCCCTTCAATCTTCTGTCAAACACTTTCAAAAACTTGCCCAAGCAGATAGTTCTATGAGGCCTTTACTGTTCTGCTCAGTTCAAGGCAGAGTCCTTTGTTTCCAGCAGTGGAATCTGCTTGTTGCCATTGAAAGGTTTCAAAATAAAGGTTGCCATTTAAACTAAAAATTATTTCTATTCTTTGATTGTAAAAACATGTTCCAAACCTGTACTGAACATAAACTACTGTAGTGATCTGATGCGCAAATACAATGACTCTCCCACTCGGGAAAAAGCCCTCTTGCGCAAATGCTTTTGTGCAAGAGGGCCAGTGTAGACAACTGAGAATCGTTTTGCGCAAAAAAGCCCCAATGACGAAAATGGCGATCGGGGCTTTCTTGCGCAAAACTGCGTCTAGATTGGCACGGATGCTTTTCTGCAGAAAGTGCTTTTGCGCAAAAGCGTCCATGCCAATCTAGATGCTCTTTTCCACAAATGCTTTTAACGGAAAAACTTTTCCATTAAAAGCATTTGAGGAAAATCATGCCAGTCTAGACGCAGCCCTGGAGTTAAATTCTCAGCTAGTGTAAATATTATGTGACTTCATTGAAGTTAGTGGAACTCCACTGATTTGTAGTAAGGTCCTTATTTTTGCCATGAATATAGGTGGCTTACTTTTGTTTCCTATTGATGTATGCAGTGCACTAGTGATACACTAATGATCTTTTTCTCTCTTGATTTTTCTCTTTGTAGGGTTACCTTGGGCATTTCCTGGATGGATAGGAAGGGGACAGAACTGGCCCTATAATGATCCTGATGTCACTGCTTACTATATTGTTTCCTGGATTCTAGGTGCCAAACAGTTTCATAATTTGGACATTGATTATGTTGGGGTCAGTAAAGTACACATCTCAAATTATTTCATAATTGTTCTTTGTTAGTCTCTGAATATTGTTTTTCCCCCTCCCACATTTCCCAGCCACTCTGTAGCAGCCATTTAGCAAATCATTCTTTATCCAGAACCTTTTGCCTCTCGGTTCAGATGGAGCAGGGAGAAGTCTCATGGGCTGGCATTGTTTTGCTCTTCATAGGGGGCACAATACTGGTTTCATACTCTAAACTGTATACAATGAAAGTCTGACTTTGTCTTGTTCAGTTTGAAGTGTATAGATATTAATTCAGAATGTATTGTGAGATTTGAGAACTTTCCTAAACCCTGGTTATGTGATCCATATAATGCAGCGATGTGCTGACAGTGTTTTGCAAAGAAGCAACAGCATACAACTGCCTCCTTATCTTCTAATAAACTAAAGGTTGTACCTCCCTAAAATGGGACTCTTTGGTCCAGCAACATTTGTGGTCTAGCAGGACTACAGATGTTGCTGGACCACAGAGCCCAGGAATAGGGAGGTGTAGTGGTGAGGCCAGGAGTGCAGAAGGGGGGCAGCAACTTGGCAGGAGCCCCATGGCAGAATGTGGGTGGGTGGCGCAACAGGGGCCTTTGGCACCGGAGAGCTTTGGCCCCAGAGACGGGGCCAGCAGTGGCTGGGGAGCTCTGGCCTTAGTGGCATCCTGCTGAGCTGGTTTCAGGGATGCTGGTGGCAGAGCCCAATAGCAGGTAGCCTGAGCCGGAGCAGTGGGGCGAGGAGCAGGTCAGAAGCAGCCAGCATTAGGGAGGGGATAGGAGGGCAATGACCAGGGACCTCCTCTGGTCTGGCAAATTCTGAGGATGCTGAACCAAGGAGGTCCCACCTGTAAACTCTCCTGAGATACAAGTGTTTATAAGTGAATAAAGAGGGACTGTGCTGTTTTTCTCATTTAAACAGAAACTTTCTCCTAGCTAGAAAGAAGAAAAGTGGTAGATCACCTGAGATTGGGGTCTTTGATTCTGATTTCAGTGGAATTGCACTCATCTGTTAACAGGACTGAACTTGTCCCACTGAACATTTTGAAGAGATAGCCAAGTGCTCAAGTTGTTAAATATGAAGGGGTGAAAACCTGGTTTGGAGTTCTGATACTAGGGTCAATGGACCCCCAAAATCATGCATTTTTCTGCAGTATAGAGAAAGTGCTATAGGATCTGTCTGCCTCTGCTGGAGGCTCAGTCCTTCCTGCCTGGATAGGTTTTAGATCCCTCATGGTCAGTAAATGATGATGGTACTTCTAAAGAGCAGTTTTATTTCTTTTTTGCCTTTGGACTGTTCACTTCTCTGAGAATAGCATGCAGCTCCTCGGTGCCTACATTTCCCATAATTAGTTGCGTTATGCCGTGTATGGCATCTGCGTTGTATATTGTACAGTAAATAATGTTTGACCTATACAAAGTGGATAGAAGCATTTCTAAGTGGAAATTTATATTCTAGAGGCCATATGCTTTTGGTGTTAGTTGTATCTTGTGTGATAGATCTCTGTGGTTATGGTCTCTTCAAAATGGGGAAATAGTGAAGGCTGTCTTGAGCAAGAGATACTCATTGCTAAGAAGCTTTTCTAACGGTTTCATAGCCACCTCTTCTTCCCTGTAGTTTTGCAACACATGTTACAGATTAGATACCATCAATTTTTTTTTATTGTATGATGAATTTCAGAAGCCTTTTCAATACATGTGTTTTGATGGGACTTCTGAAATTAGTCCAATAATGTTAGAACCTGCAAGTTCAAACCTGCAGTCATAGGCTTTTGTAAATGTAAAAATCTACTAATAGGCTAGTTATTCCTTTTCAGAAGGAAGATAGACATGTATTTCCAAGGGCCTTTTAATAAACTGCTTTGAACTGTATTGATAGCTGTTCCCATTAGAGCCAATAACAAAAACAAGTGGAGTTACTCTATCTTTACATGAGAATCTGAAGCTATAGAATTCTGTTACATTAGTGGCTGTATAATTTTGCAGATTAAAACTTTGCTTATTTTGTACTGATGTGATTATTTTACTCTTCAGGCTAATGCATTTATTTTTGTAATTGCTTTTTTATGTTTCTTTTCTATAGATATGGAATGAGAGATCATTTAATAGCAAATATATCAAGGTATGTAATTTTTATCTTTCATATTAATTTTACATACAGCGTTACTTTATCAATATGTGTAAATGACTTTTGAAACTCAGAAATAAAATGTTTTGGAGTTGTATGTAGGATGATCAACTCTGAATTTGGCTGAGTTAAGATCTAGTTCTTCAGATAGAGCCCAATGTGCGACTTTTTAAAAATCTTGCACTCATCCCAACCTGAATTGCCCACTATCATGTGCTTCTGCATTTTTTTTCTGATTTATCTTGCTCCAACTTGTAAAAAGCCCTAGATCCCCGTAAGTCCCACAGGAGAGAGTGATTCCTCCATGCCATTGAACACCCTTCTTCTCTAAAGTACACTTTTGGCAGTTCACTGCTCCTACTATTATGGCAGTTGGTTGTGCAGGACATGTCGCATTGTTCCAAAATCTTGTTGCCAACTGGAACCAGTTGAAACTCTGCAGAACTTCCCTTTGGAATGATAACATCCTTTAACTCACAGAAGGGTCTCAGTATGTAACCTAGTATAAGTTCTTAATGAAACACAGAGTATATGTTTAATTTTATTCGTCAGGATTGAACTTGAAGTTTTCTGACAAATGCTTACGGTACCAAGTCACAGGAACTACATTACTGCTTTCAAAGCTTAATTTTGCAAGAGGCCAAGTTTCTTTCACACCCATAAAAATAAAGAGAAGTGAAAGGAGCTCAGCACTTCAAATAAGCAGGCCTTGATAGTGACTTAAAACCAAAACCAAGATGTGGACTAGGGCATGTAATATTAAAGTAAAATTTTATTAAAGCAGAAAAATTATTTTACCTTCAATTCAATTCCCGCTGGTTGTTCTCCTCTTAATCTTTAGGAAACAAAAATAATTTCTCTCAATTTTTAATATTGGATTATATTCTCTGTGGAGAGACATTGATTTTTCTCATAGATGTGAACAAGGATTGGATCCCAGACTAGATTACTCTTAATTCTAAAACTACTAAATATATTTGTTTGCTAGAGACTTCTTTTATTTTTTCTACCTATGATTATACTAGAAGACTTATCCGGCACTGCTTAGGTCCTTCAGGGCATGGGGGATGCAGGAGTCAGGGCAGGCCAGAAGGCTGGGGGGCATGTGGGGTGCAGGTGTTGTGTTGGGGGACCGAGGAGGTGTCGGAGTGGGGGACTGCAACCACAGAGCATTTTAGTTAACTATGTATAAACCTGTTTATTCTTGAAAAGAAAGGACATGATCCTTCAAGGTGACAAGTGCAAGCCTCTACTGTTTAATTCAATAGGTGCTGAAGATGTTCAACACCTATTGGGTTTAAGTCCTTAGGTAAAGTGTCATCCATTGAAGAGGAGGATTTTTATTGTATCATATATTGTCCTTACATTTGCAGCTCCTCATTGGTTAATAGATGGGCTCCAATTGGCTAAAGCATTCCTTTGATTAGTGTCTTGTCCCTAGAAGCTGGATTTTGCCTACTTTGCCAGTAGAAGAGAAGATTTTCTCTCTTTCCAAGTGGATATTTAACTTGTATGAAGAGGGCATAATCCTGTCAGAAGTCACACAGTCTGCCACAGCCTTTATTAACCCTACGTTTAATACTAAATTAATGAACTGTAATTTAGTTCTTCCTCTTTAGGTACTGTGGCTCCATAGTCCAAGATTCTCAAACTCACACGCCAGTTCCACATTCTGGCTTGTGCCTGGGTGCCAGCAAATGAGCCACTGTGGCCCATGGGTGTGTCCATATATTTCCCCCACATCCTCACTGCTACCCCACCTCTTCCTGCCACTGATCTGCTCTCTCTCCCTTTCCCCCATTGCGCCCTTTCTCTTAAGCCCCCTCCCCTGAGGGACACAGTCTCAGGGATTACCAGAGGGCTTGCTCATCCTGAATAGTAGGGATGTGATATGTAAATGGTTAAGCAAGGAGCTGGCTTCTGCCCAAACACCAGCTCCCACGGAGCTGCCTTCCCCCCACATATAAATGTGTAACCACTGAAAATTTCTGCAGTTACATGTTTATCAAAATGAACACTTTTTTATAGCCCTAAATAGTACCTTACTGAAAATTGTTCTATTAAAATCCTAAAAGTAAGGTTAACAGAATCTGTCCCCATAATGCAGTTGGTATTACCCCTTAAACCATAAATCTTCTTAAGGACCACCACTCTAGTAGGTGGGATTAGTGCAGAGAGCAGTAGGGCAGTATTTTTGCAATCTGTATGTAGTCTCGGAAGTCATTCCTTTTCACAATGGTATGTCCTCAGGCAGAAACAGGCAAACCTGTAAAACATGGAAAATGAAATAGGTAATGGTAATTGACAGCCAAAAGTGGGTCAGATGTTCTGCCTTATTGGAAAAGCCCACAGAATTGAACCCTCATTAGAGATGGTTTGTCAAGTGGAACAATGTTTTTATTTTCACAGAAATCTACCTTAATTATTTTAACATAACATTAATTTGTCCTCTTTCAGGGGTTTTCTTGGCCGTGTATGTGCAATTTTCAGGGATTGATTCTCAACCTGCAAGTAGGTAGAGAATCAATCCCTGCAAATTGCACATACATAGCCAAGAAAACACCTGAAAGAGGACAAATTAATGTTATGTCTCACATATAGTTATCTAGAATAGTGATAGAAATGTAGCCGTGTTAGTCTGGGGTAGTTGAAGCAAAATGCAGGACAATGTAGCACTTTAAAGACTAACAAGATGGTTTATTAGATGATGAGCTTTCGTGGGCCAGACCCACTTCCTCAGATCAAATAGTGGAAGAAAGTAGTCACAACCATATATACCAAAGGATACAATTAAAAAAATGAACAAATATGAAAAGGACAAATCACATTGCAGAACAGGAGGGGTATGCGGGGGGGGGAGGGGGGGAGAGGAAGGAAGGTAAGTGTCTGTGAATTGATGATATTAGAGGTAGGGAGAGTGGGATGTTTGTGAGTTAATGGTATTAGAGGTGATAATTGGGGAAACTGTCTTGGTAATGGGTGAGATAGTTCAATGTTTGTTAAGTCCTTTATAGGATTTTCCTTCCATGCAAGTCTATGCATTTTGCCTTGTCAGGCCTTAATCAGTCACTCAGCAACATAATCAATCTTCCTACGACATATGCTTATCGGGAAGAAGTTGTTCTCACAGTCATTTGATATCCATATGCTGATGACCCCTTGGGAGTGTTGTCTTTCCTGTGAAAGTTATCAGTTCGCTGTCAATGGGTGTTTGCCACTAACTTCAGGGTTCGTCGGTCTGCCCCAGTAGTCTGCGTCTTCAGTGTGCTTTCACTTAGTTGATAATTATTTGGTGATTCTGAGTCTCCGGCCCCTTCTTTGACCATTTGAGCATGCAGTAGCCTTCACGCTTCTCTCTCCTAAAACATTGTGTGTGTCTCATTCACACAAACAGTACATTAGGACTACGTCTAGACTGCCCCCTCTTGCGCAAGAAAATATGCAAATGAGGTGAAGTGGTGAATATTGCGGTGCCTCATTTGCATACTTAATGAGCCATCATTTTTGTGCAAGGGACTTTTATTTATTTATTTATTATTTACAGTAGTTGTAAATAATTGGGAATAATGGACTACAGTCGGAGATAATGTAGACTAAATATTGGGGAAAAACTGATACGTCCTTTATTCTGTAAAATACTTTCCTAAAGGAAGTAGTAGAAATACAAACTCTTGAAACAGTGCATTAGAAAGTGTTCCATAGGGACTAACTCTATACTTACAAGAAGACTAAATGAAAGTACATCTTTACCATTTGTAAAATTTAGATCCTGTTTCATTTTTCTGGATCCTAAAATAAGGGTATAAACAACTTCCTCATTTTTATATTTATTATGGTGTTTCAAGCTCTAAACTTCATTGTGTGGTAGTTAACCTACGGCCATCACTGACTTTTTTTTTTATTTATATAAATTCAAATATCCTAATTTCCCTTATGTACTGTACAGTCTGGGACAAACTGAATTTTGGAGTTTGGCACGATAGAAGAACTTTTTGTGTATTTTGATTGCTAGCTTGTGACTGACAATCTTTTGCTGAGTACGCTCTTGACAACTGTTCTGTATTGATGTGTAAAAGGGAGGGTTTTTTAACAATTGTAAAATATTCATTTGATAACCAAGGAAAACTTTCTGTTCCAAACCTTGGTTTGTACCAGTTTCACACAACACTTTTTTCCCCTTTCTCCTTTCACTTGCAAAGCTATTAAGGTACACCTTGGATAAACAAGGTTTGCAGCGAGTGAGGATCATAGCCAGTGATAACCAGTGGCAACCAATTTCCTTTTACATGATGGTCGATTCTGAGCTTCATAAAGTGGTCGATATCATAGGGTAGGTCACTTTCTTCTTTTTTGTTAACTGCTTTCCTGGTAGCTTGTTCTCATGTACATGCACTGTTTGCTCACATATAATTTCAAAGAAGTAGAGTTTGCTAGAAGCTTTGGCTTTGGTAAGCTCTCACTAGAGATTTGATACCTTAACCTTTCCTGCTAAATAATTTGCTCAGTTGGGTTACAGCTTCCTATGGTAGCCTGGCTCCTTTCAAATTCCACCAGAGTAGAGTTAGCATTAAAATCTGCTGAGTTGTGTGCCCAATCAATTCAGTCACAGTCCCTGCCCCGACTGTGACCAGTCCTGCCTATTTTAGGGACTGATTTGAACCTCCACTGAGGGTGCACACAACATGTTTTGATGCCAACCTTTGCTGTGGCTGGTTTCCCCTAAGGAAACTGGCAAAAAGTGTCATAGATCATAGGTTGAATTGAGTCTTATTTCAGCTGTGATCCAATTTAGGGATGTGAATGACTAGTCAACTTGTTGCTGCCCCTTCCCCCCCCCCCCCCGTTACTGCCTCTATGAGAAAGAGACAGCAAGGGTGGGGGAGAGGAGAGGGTGCTTCAAAGCAGTAGCGACACGTGGAGCCCAGGGTCAGCTGGAGCCTCCTCTGCTGACCTTGGGCTCCATGTGGTGCTGCTGCTTTGAAATGCCCCATGGAGCATGATGCTGGGCTTCCTGCAGTGTTTCAAAATGGCAACACTGCATGGAGCTTGGGGTCAGATGTGGATTGTTTCAGTCCCCCGCTGGCCCCATGCTCTTCGTAGCACTTTTGTCTTTGAAGTATAGCAACAGCCCTGGGACCAATTGCATCGACTGTTCAATTAGCCAATTAATCTAAATTTAACATCCCTAATCCAACTACCAATGCTTGATTCAGTTAATCTACTGAATACTCGTTACAGGTTTAGTTTAGGTAGACAGGGCTTGTTTGTGTGGAGACTTATAAGACCATCAGACTGGTGGATGTGTTTTTCTTAGTTGAGTTTTGTTGGATGATACCAGTGATTTAGCTCAGAAGCAGAAAATTAAAATTAACTACAGACCTGTATTGATTCTACAGTGCTGTCAATTTTCAATTAAGATTAGATGCTTATTTGAAAGCGATGTTCTAGGATATTTGGGATTGGGGAAATTCTATGGCCTAGTGTCTACCAGCTGTCAGACTGGATTATCACAGATGGTCCCTTCTAAGCTTAGTATCTATGAATGTAAAACTACTGTAAAAAGGATTAAAGGTATCAGCATGTGTTCATCTTACTAGGAACCTTTGAAAGTACCGTATCTTTTCTTTTTAAGTTTGATATTACTGTTGATTTATTCCAGCTGCCATTGACTGAAGGCAAATAGTAATTCTGTTTTTAATAGTGTCTTGGAAATAAAGGCATCAAGTGGTTCCTAGTAGTTATGAATTTAAAATATCTTATTATGAAAGTATCTTATTATGAAAGTGGGGGGTTGCGTTTCATGCGGTGGTGTCTGTTGGGACCGGGACATAAGGTTGGGGGAGAAAGGGGACTGGGTTACAGCAGGGAGGGGAGGTGTTTGGCTCTGGGGAAAGGAAGGGGAGGAGAGGAGAGGGGGATTGGGTTGGGAGTATGCCCCTGTGACAGGTCTGCCAGGACCCTCACTGCCTCCAGCGAGGGGGGGTCACCAGGGAATGGTGTGGCGAGCGGCAAACCTTCCACCACTTTGCAGGGAGATGAGGGAAGCCCTGTGCAGCCGCCACCGCCGGGCTGGTTGGGGAAACCGTGTTATTCCCGGGATGGTCGTGTAATTAAAAAAAGTTCCCTAAAAAAAAAATTCGTGCTATTGTGAAAACATGTTAAGCGGGCACGTGTTAAATGAGGAATTGCTGTATATAAGGTTGAGTAAATACATTATTTCAGGAAAGTCTGTTTCTCTACCACTTCTGTCTGGGTTGGGTCAAAGTGGATTAGATAGTCAAAATGAGAAAGGTAAAGAGTGGTAAGACAGAAAAGGGCGTATCCTAGTTAAAACTTAAAACTTTCATACAGATATGATATTGCATAATTAAGACTTCAAGTTTTATGGAAACAAGTTTATTTTGTAAAGTCTTATCAGGATAGACTTATTCAGACTTTTTCATTAACTTGCAGTCTGTATATCACAATACTGTGCTCATGCATAAAAGTAAAATGTTAGTTTCTACTCTATTTTCAGTCCAATACTGAGAAATGCAAAAGTCAAGGAGCATAGATAGTAAATCTGGAAAATCTTTTTTTTTTTTTCAATGTAGAGAATGGAGGATGAAATTCGAAGTAATGAGAAATGTATTTCTTAAAAATCATTTTTTTTACCTTGTTGCTGTAATTGAAATTTAATTTAGTCCTATTATACAAAATTTCTGCCACTCCCAGAAGCTCTGTTTTTATATGGAAGTGGTACTTCTCCATGGCCTATGATATAAAATACATGTAATGTTAAAATGTCTGATAATACCTAGACCAGTATTACTGTAGAATCTAGGAACCCTGGTCATGGATTCAGGATCCCACTTTGCTAGGTACTGTGCAAACACAGATTAAAATGATTGCCCCAGTGTCTTGATTAAAATGCAGCATTTCTCTTTCTTGCTTGAAAGTTTTTGAAATGGAAGGAGGCAATGAAAATACCACTTAGCCAATGGCTGTGGAATGAAGAATAAATGTCAAAAGCAAGAGCAGTTATCTCCCTTAATTAAAAATGTGATGCTGTTAGTATTATACTGTGTTATTTCTGTATTGCCTTTCCAGAACTCATTCTTTCTTCCAATACTCCCTGCTGGTTTGTTAATTTCCCATTGTCCTTCATCGTATCTCTTCCCGCCACAAAGTTTCCATTCCATTTATAAATACTTTTTACCATCTCTCTTCTTAGTGGAAAACATGAGTTTACATTCAGAGTTCTCCAAAACTCCATTGCTGCCTCTGTCTCACTACCTGCTCTCTATACAAGCTTCTCTGTTGCCCTCCTTTGCCCACTCCTGATGTTATGTTGCTGCTTCTTCCATGTGCTTGGAACAACTTTCCAGTTAAAATGTCACTAGTTCTTGGCTTCTGAATCTTGCCTATTCTGTTGAAGCATCCCAACTATATGAATCAATCCTAACTTTATTCTGTAAGAGTCACATTTGCTGCTGCCATCCAAAGATGGGGAACATCAAAACACTGGGAAATCAGGGATCCAGTTATGGCATTGTAACACTGTAACTTAATGATCCTCAAACTGTGAGGTGTGACTCTGACAGGGGGGCATGGAGAAACATTTTTTTGGGGGAGGTGAAGGGCTTGGCAGAGCCTGGGCCAGTGTCCCCCTCCTCCAACTGAGGGGCATGGAAGAAACCCCATCCAACCCTGCTTCTCCCCAGCTCTGCTCTGGCTCTGGTCCCAGCCCCGGAACATAGTTTGGCAGTGGCTTCCGCTCCTGACCTCCAGCCTTAGCATCTGGCTCTGCTCCCAGTCCCAGCTGTGGCCCCTGCCCCAGCCTCAGCCCCCTTATCTCTGTCTGCCCCACCTCCCTGGAGTTGTGGCTCCCCTTTTCAGCTGAGGGTTGGTGGTGCAGACATGGGAAAGGGGAGGTGGCACCATGAGTAGTTTTAGGGCAGGGGTTTTCAAACCCTGGCTTGTGGCATATAAGGGCAAGCCACTACCTGGCCTCGAGGTGCTTGGTTTACCTGCCGCTCTGCAGGCATTGGTGATCACAACTCTCATTGGCTGTGGATCGCCCATGGGAGTGGCAGGAAATGGCCAATGGGAAGGGTGGGAAATGGTGTCCTGAGCTATGCGACTTCCCACCCCTCCTATTATCCGGGAATGGTGATCTGTGGCCAGCAGACGTGCAAGTAAACAAAGTGCTATGGCCCAGGATTTGAAAACCCCTGGTTTAGGGACTATTTAACTAGTCTATATACTCCTCAGCACCTGAACTCCATCACATACCAGCTTGCTAGATAGAGGTTGGTGGAGAACAGTTGTTCACCTGTGTTGGAGCATAAGGAGGGGGGAAGAGGCGAGGGGTGACATTGGAACCAGATGTTTTGGTTCTAAGGCTGTTGGGGAATCTACAGAAGAGATGGGGATCACTTGGTCTGTTAAGGAAATTGGAAGATGTGAAGAATATGGCCTTTTGTTGCTGGGACAGGCACTTGTTCTTTGGCACCGTGCACCTCTTGCTGTGTGCCATATACCTTCTTTGTCTCGAGGTAGCTGAGTGGGTGGGAAAGATAGTATAAGAGAAGATTGCAACCCCATGTTGTGTCCTCAAGAGTTAAAGTAGTTATGGATTCAGCAGACTGAGGGCATATTAAAGGGTTGTAAATTCTTCTGATGGTGAATGCTTATTTGGTGCCATTAGATGTTTTAAAAAAGTGCCCTTTAAAATCTGATGTTTGGTAATGTGAGTCAATCAGCTAATGACAGTAGCAATAAAAAGTCAGCCTGGGTGTAATGAGGTTTGAGGAGCTGAGCTATCGCCTGCTCTATTTGGAGTTATTTAGATCTTAATAAAAGAATCCAAAGCACTAAGGCTAGTATCTGAGCGTTAGAGAGTTCATGGTCGTTGCTCAGTCACTGGCATCTGAGATCAGAAAAAAAAGACCCCCGTCTCACTTTTTGTGAAACTGTTATGCTTAACTATCCACCAGCAGCATAAATGAATGTCTGACAAGATGTGGGCTGTAAGCGAATCAAAGTTGCTCGTAAATATAAGCTGAAAATAGCTTTTCTACCCTTTTTTGCAAAATCCAGCTTCAGTCACTACTTTTTTAACCTTAAGCCTTTGGTCACCCCTTTTCTTATCAGAATAGTGTTAAGGTTCCTTCTCAGACCTCTAGCTATAGAGTTTATGGTTTTATTTGCAGTGTATAGTGAAGTTGATTCCTTGGTTCCTCTGTTATATAAGGGGAAACTAAAACTGCCCCGTATTGTCTGAAATAAGCCTTGAAACTGTTTTGAGGCTAAATTGCATTAGTGAATCTGTGATAATCAAACCAGTGTGAGCACAAAAGGTCGTCTTTGATGAAAGCAAATATCTGAGTTAGGAGTGGGAAAGATCTAGCAAAGAGAAATGGGCAGAGCTGTTATCGTATTGTGTATATAACCTCCGTTATTAAGCTGCCCCAAGCTTTCAATTTTTTTTGGCTCTAACAATACACTTGCTGAATGTTCGAAGAATTGATTTCTGAGGAAAGAGTATAAGAGTGAAACATAAATAGCGTGGATAAATGATGACTAAGAGGAAATTAATCTGTATGTATTAGCGATGTAAAATCCCGTTTAATTAGTTAACTGGTTAAACGTTAAGTTTAACTGGCTAGCTAATTTAAATGGAGGAGGATGAGGTATGCAGCAGCCCCCGCTGGTTAACAGTGACCGGTAAGCATCACCTGGTAAGGGTGATGCTTAACAGCTACCCCTTCACATCTGTAGTATGTAAAGTGATTTCAGGAAAACCAGTGCTAAACAGAGGGTATGTAGCGTTATGGCGCTATTTCGAAATAGTTCTGTTTTGAAATACAAAATGCGGTGTAGATGCGGTTATTTCGGGAGAACACCCTTCTTCTGAAATAACTGTTAAACCTCATTTTATGAGGAATAAGGTTTAATTCAACAGAAGGATGTTCTCCCGGAATAGCTGCATCTACACCATGTTTTTGTATTTTGAAATCATGCCATAACGTGATTATGCAAATGAAGCATGGGATATGTAAATCCTGGCTTCATTTGCCATTTCGAATGTCTTCATTTGCATCCCTCTATCGAAAGAGGGTGCAAGTGTAGACCTACCCAGAGAGAGTTTATTCAGGGTAGTACAAGTTAGTATAATTAGCATCAGTGGAATAAAAGTGAGGCTAAAAATCAGGAAAATTGCTTAGGAGGATATGGAGTAGAAAGCCTGATTTCTGTGTGATTATTTAAAACTAGACTTGTTAAAGCATCAGAATTCATTCAAAGGAAAAATTCTTAATTGGTACAGATGGGTCTAAACTATTAAATATTGTAGCTTTCCTCTGGAGCTACCCAGTATGATTCTCTGGAGTGAAATCCATGCATTGATTTATTTATCTGGCACCAGATATTTTGTTTGTGGTTTGAGCTCATGTGGCTTGAGTTCTCCTGATTTTCTTGTGTTGAGTGCTGTTTTTGTTTTGTTTTTGTTTTTAATGTTATCCAGGGCTCATTACCCTGGGACAAAAACAGTGGCTAATGCTTTAGCTACTAAGAAGAAACTATGGGCTTCAGAAGACTACAGCACTTTCAATGATGCAGTAGGTGCAGGCTGCTGGGCTCGGATCCTGAACCAGAACTATGTGAATGGAAATATGACCTCGTAAGTCATGCATTCAGTCAGTTATAAAAATAACTTCAGCTTAGTATCATGATTACAAGGCTAATTGCAGTTCCCTGGCCCTGAGTGCACTCCTCAGGCCTTGTGCCTTTACTTCTCCTGCCTGGAATTTCAACAGTTTAACACTTTTAGATCAGATTATGACACTTGTAACTGTCTTACCATTTCCTGATGATAATCTAGTCAAACTAACTTGAGACACCTCAGTGAGTATCTGCATCTTCATCTGGTTCTGTTAAACAACTCCACTTATAGCCTTTCCCAGACCTCTTGAGAGAGACACTTCTGCTTTAAATCTGTCCTATTTTTGGTTTTGATTTTTCTGGTTCTGAGGCCTCTTCCTGTCCTGGTGAGGGTTGGGTGGGAATTGTTTCATGGGAAAAATCTGTTATGAGGAAGAACAAAACCAGAGAAGGTTGGCAGTTTACTACCAAAAAATAAATTTCAGAGAGGTGAGAGTTGGATTGATCAAAATGTTTTATTCTGACTTCACTAGTTTACAGTTTAAAAGTGTTTGTAATTTAAAATTTTGAAATGAGAAGGAATCTCAGAATAAAAAATCAATGTTTGTTTAAAAAAAATTTCAAAACATTCCATTTTGATGTAAAAATGCTTCATGGTTATTTTTGAAACTGAAATTGGTAAAAATCTACCTTGTCCTTTGAAATGATTTATTATCGATGGATTGGCACGTGGAGGTGATAAAACAATCCATTAGAAGATTCCAAACTAGTTCTAGCCCTGACAAATGTGTAATATTAATCTGCCAAAGGAAGTGGATCCACTGGAATGTTTAATTTATGCCAATATACATAGGCATTCTATCATAGCACCGAGAGAAATATTTTGTTAAATTCTTGTGCATTCAAAACTATTGTGACTTTTAAAATAAAACTATTTTCCAGAACTATTGCTTGGAATTTGGTGTCCAGTTATTATGAAGACTTGCCCTTTGGTCGGACTGGATTAATGACAGCGCAAGAGCCATGGAGTGGTCATTATGTAGTGGAAGCTCCCATCTGGATCACAGGTAAATAAAAAGTCCAGATAAATCTACTAAAGTACTGACAATACAATACTCCATTTTCTATACTAAATTAAGCTAGTACAATGTCCTCTATTTTTGGTGTTTAATGTTTTTCTTTTGTTTGGATACAGCACTTCTATTGCTCATTTTAACTTTCTTAGCAATAGGACTCTCCCTTATTCATTTTGACTAGCGTGCAGGCAGGAAGAAATCCTTACAGGAGGTGAGAACTGATTCTCTAATCTGACTTGTGCACACATATATGATTTATATTGATGTACTTCCTGGTTTCCACTATTAAAGATCTCTATTTTCATTGCAAACTGCAGTTTCTTGATTTTGTAAAATTCTGTGTTTTTAAAAAGAGAAAAAAGGGGTTTGGATCTAAAAGCTAGGACTCTGCCTGATTTTTATTTTCTATTTTATTTATAAAATGTTTGGCTACTTAAATTTCAAGAGGGAGGAAAAGAAACCAAAACATTCTGTTTGTGCTGGTTGAGATGACTTTGCTCTGTGTATACTAAATAAACCTTTTATGTACTTACAATTTGAATATGCATTTATGGATCCAGTGACCACCCTCTTGTCCACTCATAACCTTTGCTTATCCCTGCAGATGTGGTGACCAGATTAGATGACCTACCCCTTCTCCCCTGTGGCAGAATCATGGGGAAGGTCCCCTATTTTGGATCTTCTATTATGCATATGCAGATAGAAAAGTGTATCATGTAGCAAGGTGTTCAGATGTAAGAATTCGGCTATACCCATTTTCTTCATTCTTTGATCTCTTTCCAGTTAACTAGCCAGAATTCATGCCTTGCATATTCTATGCGGCTTTCTCTTAAGGTAATGTGTAAGGTTGTAAAAATCAGTGACATGGAAGCTACAAAATAGTAACAGGATGATCTTCCCGGCATGAATGCTGACCTTTCTTTTTGGTTTCTTTTCACTGTTGCGCAGCACACACAACACAGTTTACCCAGCCTGGCTGGCACTACTTGCAGGTGGATGGACATCTAGAACATGGTGGCAGCTATGTAGCTCTGACCGATGGCCTAGGCAACCTTACTATCATCATTGAAACCATGGTAATGTTTACCAGTAATCAACAAAGCAGTACATATTTAGGAGGACTTTTCTTAAAAAAAAATAAAAAAGCTTGCAGAAAACTCTGTGCGTGAATATTATATGTTCCTTCTTTGTCTGCCAGCTGGGATGATACAGATACAGGAGGCCCCCAACATGTGACCACCCAATTTCTGACCCCCCCGCACTTACAGCCATTTTTGTAAGCGCGGAAGGTGCCAACACTCCCCCCCCCAACTTATATCCTTTGGCCCGCATTTATGATGGTGAACGGCGCCTATTGTAAATGAAGGCTTGAGTTACGATGGCCCCGATTTGTGACGCTTCTCCAGGAACAGATCACGTCGCAAGTCAAGGGCCTCCTGTATTTAGATCTTCTTGGAAATCAGGATGTGTGTCAAACTTGCATCTCAGCTTTAACTTTTGATGCAGTGCTGTAGAAAATTGTTAGATGAATAATGTATTTACTACAGTTTTAACCTCTATAGGTACTTTATTCTTTTACCTCTTAAATCACATTAACAAGTTCAGTATGTGCCGAAAGATTATCAGCCTTTTTTCTTTTATAGATAGAAGAGCAACTTCAGGCTTTGAAGTATTTGTGTATAATTAATATTTACTCCGCATGTTCTATCATATCCTATAATATTTGTGGGGTTTTCAAGCAAGCATTAGCATCCACCAGCCTCTTCATTGGTGGCTTGAGGGTCAGCACAGTCTTCTTCACCAATCTTTTGTGATAGGGTTCTGGAAGATGGTCTTTATTCTCTCCTGATCTTTGAAATTTGAGCTCTTGATTAGTTGTGATTGGTCATTTGGAAGGTCCTTAATTTTTAGTTTACTGCCTTTTTTAGACTGAGAAATTCTTAGGTTATTCAAAAGATATTTAGCTTTTAGTGATTTTTTTTTTAACCTGAGTTTTGGATCACATAAGCACATAACAATACTAATTTGTTAAGAAAATAAGATGCATTATATTAGCTTTACTTTAACAGATTACCTTAAACATCAGCATATCTATGTAGAAGTTATATATAGATGCATGCACATTTTTATGTAATGTCAAGTTCATAAAATAAACCATACCATGAAACTGCTTTTTACTTTCGGTACTCTTACTTTCCTCTATTTATTGCTTTTCTGTCCTCCTGTCCCCAATATTCTTCCAGTAAATTGTGTCTAAAGCTAACTTTTGCACTGTTTTTAACTTTATTTTAATTTTTTGAAATAAACACTGATAAATTCCCAGGAAGATTTACATAAATTAAAAACAAAAAATGAAGGGCTTTGGTCATGTGATATTCTGAGTTCCTTGATTGAATCAGCATAATATTTTAAAATCAGGAGGAGGAAACAGTAGAAAGGTTATAGTATGAGAGAGTAACAGATGAAGCAGCACTAGGGTTTTTTAATTATCTTTTCCTTTCTGGGCAACTTGCGGGCCTTATAAGAAGTGTCTATGCCAAGATTTGTAAATGTGACTTGGGATTTTTGTGGTCTTGTTTGCGATACCTTAAAGGTGCCTGATTTCAGAGTTCTGAACGAATCCTCATCCCCCAAAATCATGCTTCTTTAAGGTATCTCAAATTGAGTACCCAGAAAGAATCAGTTCAGAAAATCTTCACTGTTGTCCCTGCAGAAATCAAACTGCTGTAAGACTTATTATCTGGATGTAGAGTTCATTTAACTTTGTTTCATCTGAACCAGATCAATTTTGTGTGCATTTTAGTCCTAGGTGTGAAGGAGGTGACCTATTCATTCTCCAGCTCCTTAATTGCTTTGATTCAAGTAGTCTGTCAAGGAGTCTTGAAAATCCTGCCAAATGGATAATTTAAGCAGCATCCCAAATAAAAATATAAACTGCTTTGCTGACTCTAACTTCCAGTACCCCCAAAACAGCAGTGAACTTGGAATAGGGATGTAAATAACTTTTAATTATTTAAACAGCAAAAATGATAACATTTAACTGGTCAGCCACCTGCTTCCCTTGGGCTGCTGCGGCATGGACGGGGCTGGCAAACAGGGATCCTGACGGCCAACCCAGGCCAAGTCAAAGCACTGGAATGGGGGTACTGCCGGCCTGCCCTTTTCAAGCCTGACAAAGGCATGGCCCTGCCTGATGCCCCCACATAGCTGGTTGGGCTCAGCCAGGACTACTTCAGAGTGCTGCGATTGGCTGTCCAACTGGTTACTCGGTAAGCATTCTGGTCAGCCTAATACTTGCCAGTTTACCTTTTACATCCCTAACTTGGAACTAAACCAGTTTATCATCTAATCCCTTTTGTTAATGTTTATGACTTTTGACTTGTACTTGGGGATCTTGACTCCCGTCAAAACTGGCAAATGACCAATTTCAATTATGTATGTTCTATCTGTTCATTTTCTTTCCAGACTTATTCTCACTCTCAGTGTATCAGGCCTCCATTGCTGCCCTTCAGAGTGTCACCTCAAAAAGCAACTTTCTACCTCAAAGGATCCTTTGTAAGTAAATATTTGTTTGTATGCATCATATAAAGTATTCAGGGAAATTGGGCCGCTGCATATAATTTGACACATGTACACAGGACCTATAACAAAATAAGATGTCATGGCATAATGAATTAACTTTATTCATGTGAGTCACGTTGGCTTCTAATTGTGTTCATGTAATGGATAAGGGACTGACTACTACTGGAAGCAGAAAGTTCTCCTTTAACTGATGTGGTGGAGCCCTGTATTTTGGGGGCTGAAAGATGAGCATTGTAGTTCTCATTCTACAGGGTATAGGAGAGACTTGCATAGTTATTGTACTCATAGAAGAACGATTTGTTACACTATGCTCACCTTCACCGTCACCAACCAACAACTGACTTCCCCAATCCTGAAAATCATTCAAAGAATGTCACTGGTTTTTCCTTACTGTTTTGCTGAAAATACTTTTGGTGACATGGGGAATAAAATATTTTGCCTTATTTGACCTGGAAATCCGCCACTTTCTCCCTCCGTTGTAGTTTCTTCCTCCCTTAGTAGGGACAGATCCTCTTCCTGTAAAAGATTGTTTCAGTTGTCTCCTCCTGTCCCTATTTTGCTGAAAAGGAGAGGCCGTTGCAGTATAAACAGATACTCTGGCTATCTCTCTGTAGCTGGGTGGGTGGGTGAATGAGAATGGCTCGGCTGGGAAAAAATGTGAGTAGTGCTCCAATAGCCACAGTAACTAGTCTGTGTTAAATGGCAAATACAGGGAGTTACTTATTAGAAAATGAACATTTTTGAATGTTCTTAAGTTTTAATTTCTAGTAGGAATTGGTTCCTCTCCCTTCCCAGCTGTGCAGGCTGCTGTGTTACTGAGGTATCATTCACATAGGCTACATCTACACTGGCCCCTTTTCCGGAAGGGGCATGTAAATTTCACTAGTCGTCGTAGGGAAATCCGCGGGGGGATTAAATATCCCCCGCGGCATTTAAATAAAAATGTCCGCCGCTTTTTTCCGGCTTTTAAAAAAGCCGGAAAAGAGCGTCTAGACTGGCCCCGATCCTCCGGAAAAAGTGCCCTTTTCCGGAGGCTCTTATTCTTACTTTGAAGTAAGAATAAGAGCCTCCGGAAAAGGGCACTTTTTCCGGAGGATCGGGGCCAGTCTAGACGCTCTTTTCCGGCTTTTTTAAAAGCCGGAAAAAAGCGGCGGACATTTTTATTTAAATGCCGCGGGGGATATTTAAATCCCCCGCGGATTTCCCTACGACGACTAGTGAAATTTACATGCCCCTTCCGGAAAAGGGGCCAGTGTAGACGTAGCCTATGTGAATAAGGAAAGAGAAGAAATGTGAGCAGCCCTCATGCATTGCTCTTGGAACACAGCCTGCCTTAGTGCTCTAAGTGGTACTGCTTTTACACC
The DNA here is from genome assembly GCF_052426305.1 of Pelodiscus sinensis. Classification (NCBI taxonomy): domain Eukaryota; kingdom Metazoa; phylum Chordata; order Testudines; family Trionychidae; genus Pelodiscus; species Pelodiscus sinensis. The sequence goes on from NC_143056.1 coordinate 34,612,707, forward strand.
ATAGAGCTTGCCAGGCAAATTATATAAGAGCTCCTGTAATAACAGTTTACATGTTGCATCTCTAACTCGAGATTTTCTGTTCACTGTGACTAAATTCAAACTCAAGAATTTTGGTGAATGATTGTGTTTAAGTAACAGGACAATAGTTGCCCTCATGTTCTTGTAACACTAGGATGCATCAGCTATGTTATTTACTGGTTCTAATTAGGCCCAAAATTTATGATCAAGTAGTTATCCAGATTGCCTTATTCATTTCATAGAGCTGTATAAGCCCAGTTGCTGGAAGTTAGTGTCTGTATTGGAAACTTCCTCATAGTTGGTACTAATTGGCCATCTTGTTGGCATTCTTGACAGAAGCTAAGGATTCAGTGGGCTGTTAAGAGTGAATTCTCCTCTTTCTAAAATCTATTCCTGGCATTGGGACTGAGCCCAACTGATGTGAGGAAATTGTGAGCTGCCACAACCTGTGATAAACCCGTTTTGAGCATAAGCAAAGGATTAAGCTGCCCACCCAACTTGTTTCACTAAAAAAAGACTTAGATGACTTTACATCCTCAGTCTTTCCAAAGAAGAATCTTATGAAAGTTTTTGTATGTTTCTACCTAGCACAAAGTGAAAACCCTGAAAATGTGGTATACTAAGCTTGGCTTCAAATCTGCAAACACCACCTTATTCCATCCACTTCCTCCTGTAAAGGTGAGTTTGTCACTTACTGATCACTGTTCATTCCCTCCCACTCCAAACCTTTAGTTGTTCTGGGGGATTGATGGGATGTGTTAGGAAAACCTGGTTAAAATTGGTTTTGACATCTCTGGCTTGTTCAAAGATTTATGTACTAGGTTTAATCCTATCCAGCTCAGTTATAGGTGCAAGGTATAAAAGTGGATTTACTTCAGATTTCCCTTTGTGGGAGAAGAATTTGGCTCATTGGAATTGACAATATGTATTGTAGGTGTGTATTATTTCCTATGTAATCATAAAATGTTGAGCAGGATGGAGAATACTGAGCAGATTGATTTTCCTGTTAGCAAGAGCCTTGCTGCATGACTGTTGCATTACTCTTTCATGGTAGCTGGAGTGAATTTTTAGAGAGGAGGATGGAGTTAAGTGACACATTAGTGAGATATACCCCAAAAGAAACCCTGTTCTTTCCTCAGGTCTTCCCCTTTTCTTACGTGTATACTTGAGTGCTAAAGCAGGTACCTAGTGGATCAAAGACGTTACTGCACAGTGCAGCAATTAAATTTGCTTACACCACCTATGTATCCCTGACACTTGTATTTTTGCTAGAGTGCATCAACCTCGCACACTCTTGCACAGAGATTTGCAGGGTCAAGGTCTTATGTTTCTTTGGCCAGGATCTCCCACCTCCCGTCTTCACTGCCTCGACCCGATGTTCTCTTTGGGGCCTGCTGCTTTTTTGTGGTGGTATTCTTTCCATATATTTAGAAGTAATGTGTGGGAAGAGGGATTGTGGTTGCCAGTGAATCTGTTATGTCCCAGATAATGGGAACACGGGAATACTGAGATGCTTCTGCAGACCTGGTGCTGATTGCCTCGATAAGTGCCACCTCTCAAAAAGCTGTTCTTAACAGTACTGGACCTTGGTTACTTTCTGTTGTAAATGAGTGTTTCCAGATGGATCCCTGTACTGCCACCTGCTACTTCTCCTCTTCATTGTAACTTTCTGGTATCTTCATGCTGAGAATGGACAATAATAGCATTATGCCTCATTAGCTCATTTACAGGTAAATCGCAGAATTACAGATAACTGGAGGATGGAGTGATGAACAAAGTTAGGCAGTAGAGCTCAGCATATCTGTAGGGAAATTGCATCCATTAATGGAAGACACTTGATTTGTATTGACTAAAAGCTACAGGAAATGCTGCAGATTTTTAGCACTTTAGTTGCCTCCTGCAGTTCCTTAGCTCTTTCTTTCATTATAGGTAAATGAAGGAGTGTTCAGCTTAAATCTAGCTGTGGATGAAGTCTACACTTTAACCACCTTCTTGGCAGGCCAGAAGGGCACTTACCCAGATCCTCCCCAGTCCAAGCCTTTTCCTTCAAATTACAAGGATGACTTCAAAGTTCGTAAGTCGACTCTTAATTTCTTAAGGGCTGTGCTGATCATGTGAGCAGAAGGGCTTTGGTGCTTAGAGGTTGGCATTAATGTGGCCTAGTCTACACTAACAAGTTAGGTTGATGCAGTTGTATCAACTGGATATGAAAAAGTTACTCCTATAAGTGGCATAGTTAAGATGACCTAACGCCTGCTGTAGACAGCGCTGGGTCAATGAAAGAATTCTTCCTCTGACCTAGCTGCTATCTCTTGGCGCAGGTGAATTTCCTACATTAATGGGAGAACCCCTCCCATTGGCATAGACAGTATTGACACTGAAGTGATAGAACTGCTATGCTGTTGTAGTGTTTCAAGTGTAGCTGGTTTGCTAGAGAATTAAATACATCACACGTAATGTAGCCTTCAGGCTGCTACTGGGTTTCTTTTACTTCTAGTCTGGCAGCTTCTTTCCCAGGTCTCTTCCCCCAAACAATCCCTCCCATTATTTTTCCTATGATGCCTGAATAAGTCAGTCCTTCTCTACAGCAGTCTGCCTTTCTTGCAGATCTTCAGCTCTTACGCATACAGTTTCACCTTCTCTCTTCCAGATCTTCTACATATACACTGCCCTCTGCAGAGATCCCTTGTAAGCAAGCCCCAGCAGGCCTTAATGGGCTGCAGGTGCTCTGATTAGGCTGCTGCTTCTGGCAAACTCTTAAATGGCCTCAGGTGCCTGCCTGATAATACAGCACAAGGTTCTGCCCTCTATATACTCAGGGAATTGGGAATTGTTTACCCAGAGCCCTGTGTACCTGTCCTCCATTAGAGTGCGGCAGCCAGCTGGTCTGGGTCTGTCTCATGCTTATATACTGAAATGTAAGAACATTTATATTCTAAATGATGTATTTTATAATTATATGGTAAATGAAAGGTAAGCAGTGTTTTAGTAGTAGTGTGCTATGACACTTTTTTTGTATTTTTATACCTGATTTTGTAAGCAAGTAGTTTAAGTGAGATGAAACTTATGGGTATGCAAGACAAATCAGATTCCTGAAAGGGGTGTGTCACATTGCAAGCAAGCTTTGTCCTGAGGCTTCACATCCTAATGGCTAGAGTTGGTAGGGTTAAAAGCCCCAGTAGTGGGAAGCTGGGCTCCCCCTATTCCACCGGGCTCCGACCCAGGCCCCTGTAAGTGGCAGAATGCTCTACCACTCACTCAGGAGGGAGTTCAACCACAACACGCTGAGCTCACTCAGGTGGGAGATACTACTCCTGCACCCTCCCAGCTCACTACCTACCAGAGTCAGCATGGGGATGCTCCGTGTATCTCAGGGTCCTCTGGTTCTTGTCGTCCAGGTCTCAGGTTGGGGTGCCTCTGGAGCTCTGGCAGCAAGTCCTTCTCCGACGTCCAGCCCAGATTGAACTGAGCTACTCTCTTTTATACTATTCCAGTCCTTGAAGCATGCTCAGTGTGGCTGGAGTGGGGACGGGGGACTTCCTCTACCCACAAGGCATTAAGTCCTCCTGGCCCAATGTGGGGTATACACATCCCATCACAAGGTAGAGTAGTCTGAAAAAATTGGGAGCCACTTTCATCCACATTACAAGCTGATGTATTTATAGAAGTCTTTCTACTACAAACACTCTGAGCCAACTTGCAAACAGAGAGTACAACAGTCCAGATAAACGCCCCTATCCATCTCTGTTGCCACTAATCATCCTCCCTGATCAAAGGTATTTTTGACAGGATGTTCAAGAAATATAAACCCTAAGCTTCTCGTGCTGGATATTCACCAGTTTGTTGTGTTTAGACACACAAATTGAGCTTGTGTGCTCTTTTTTGCTCACCTGGGTCTCCAACCTCTCTGACACATTTTCTACACACAGTCTTTGTCTAGTAATCCCTTTCTAATGCAGGCCCCACAGCCCAGTTGTCAAGCATCAGTGTTGAGCCCACCCAGACATTCTAGTAGTTTAAGCACATTTTTGCAGACCTCCATTCTTGCAGGCACTTGGGATTATAGTTTGTCCCTGCAGAAGTGCTTGAAGCAATAGACAGACTTTGCAGAAGGATTTTTTTTAAAAACAATCACCCTTTGCTTTAGACAGCACAAAGAGATACAGGTCTGGCCAAAACAATAAACACTTGAGTATTATTCAGTTCTTCAGTTTCCTCACCACTGTTGAGTGCTTTTTCTGGATTTGGATCAGTGTCCTTTCAGCATTTTAAACTCTTTCGATGGGACTTCACTCCTTCAGGTTGGGCTTCTCTTCCAATTCATAGTCTCTTTTCTGCCTCCTTCCCCATGCTTGCTGAAAATGTTCCCCTTCTCTCTAGAAATCTGACCCTAGTCTGAGTCCCGTCTCAATTTATCAGCCTTTGAGGTTTTTTAAAGGTCTGAACTAGCACCTGTTTTTTGTTTTTATTTTTTTCCTTGTGCAAATCTTCTACAGGTTGAACCTCTCTAGTCCAGCATTCTCTGATCCAGCAATATCAGTGGTCTGACATGATTTTAGTTAGCCAGTTGTCTTGGGTGTGGCCAAGTTTCCTGCAGTCTCATAAAGTTTATTTACAGCCAACTATCCTGTCTGTGTTCTGTCTTGTTATTTAGCTCCAATTTAACCCTAAATATCTTCCAAGAGCTCAATAAGCAGTGGAAGTATTGTTAATGCTGCTAGACAATATTGACCTCCCATGGTTCCACAAATTCTCTAGTTTGGCCCTGAGGGTGCTGGACTAGAGAGATTCAAACCTGTACTCCACCTTTGAAGATCACCTATACTAAATGCATTCTTCCTGCACAAGCACCCTTCTTATCACATATCTGTTAGGACAATCATGAAATATTAACAACTTCTTTATGTTTATTCTGTAGCTTCTTCCAAACATGTATATGCTATGTGATGGGGTCCCTGTCAGTGTTCCCTCTAAGCTGTGTGGCAGCACAGCTTCACAGAATCAGCCTCACCCAGTCAGAGGCTCAGGGCTCCGTGTATGAAGCTGACGGACTAGCAGAGGCTGATTAATCACCTGTGAAGCTGTTTATTCTCAAGCACAGATATGCTGATAAATGAAATTAGAAATATGGAGAATCTCTTTGAAGAGAACTGCAGGGTGTGTGAGTAAAAGAAATAAACCTATCTCTAATTGCTGGATTTCTTTCTTCTTTGAGTAGGTAATCCACCCTTTAGTGAAGCTCCATATTTTGCTGATCAGACTGGGGTATTCGAGTACTTTGTGAACACTTCTGATCCAGGGGGCCATGCTTTCACACTCCGCCAGGTGGTGATTCAGCGACCCATCACTTGGGCTTCTGATGCGGACCAGACCATCAGCATTATAGGAAATTTTAAATGGTATGTCAAATTCACATTAACTAAGCTTTCCAGAATTCAATTTTTAGGCTTTTTTGTAGTTTACTGAATAATATAAAAAAATTAAAGCATTTTTTATTTTTAAGTATTTAAAATTTAAATTTGCCATATATTATTGGGAGGGTGGTCAGACAATTTATTGATTGGAAAAAAAAGTAGTTTTTTGATGGTTAAAAAGAGAAATTGTCAACATCACAATCAAGCAGTATTTTTTCTTTGCCTATCTCTAAATTCAATTATTAATAGAAATATTTTTGCTGGGCTGTGTATACATGGTAAAATCAATGTTTACTGATATTCCAAGGCTAATTTTAACCTAGGTATTTCCAATTATGTGCCATCCCATGCCCTCTCATGGGGCAGCTAGTGTCTTGATTTTTCATTCCAAAGCTAATTTGTGAGACTGATACCTGGAAGTGTACACATCTGTCTTTTTGAAAGCCAAGTATTGCAAGTGATTTTTATTTAGAATGGTGAAAATATTGTAGGCCATATTAGTGGCAGCTTGCAGTATTACGATAGAGATCAGATTTTTGTTTTTAAAATCCAGTGCACATACCTGTCCACATATTTGTAGCCAGGCTGAATGATTCCACTTAAGCTCTGTTGTACAAATAGAGAAGAATTTAAGATGACTATAAGCTTTGGGTCAGGAGTGGTTATGCGCTCTAATATCAATGTAAATATTTGGTATTACAGAAATATTTTGTAATTGAAAGAGTTAATTTGGTTACATTGGTCTTGGGGTGCCCCCTTCTGTCCAATTCCCAAAATTGCACTGACTTGATTGATAGTGCACATGAAATACTGCATTCTAGGTAGAATAGTGGTAGAGATGTAGCCGTGTTAGTCTGGGGTAGCTGAAGCAAAATGCAGGACAAGGTAGCACTTTAAAGACTAACAAGATGGTTTATTAGATGATGAGCTTTTGTGGGCCAGACCCACTTCCTCAGATCAAATAATGGAAGAAAACAGTCACAACCATATATACCAAAGGATACAATTTAAAAAAATGAACACACATGAAAAGGACAAATCACATTACAGAACAGAAGGGGGATGTGGGGGGGGGGGGGGAAGGAAGGTGAATGCCAGTGAGTTAATGATATTAGAGGTGGGGAAGGGGAAATGTCTGTGAGTTAATAGTATTAGAGGTGATAATTGGGGAAGCTATCTTTGTAATGTGTAAGATAGTTGGGGTCTTTGTTAAGTCCCGTGCGGAGGGTGTCGAATTTTAGCATGAATGCCAGTTCAGAGGATTCCCTTTCAAGTGCAGATTTGAATGTCTTCTGAAGTAGGATGCAGGTTAGCAGGTCATTGAGACTGTGTCCTTTCTGGTTGAAATGACAATAAACTGTTTTCTCTTTGTGATCTTGTCTGATATCTGTTTTGTGGGCATTAATCCTTTAATGCATTCTAGGTAATGATGGATGTGAATGCATCAATCAGTGAGTAAGTCAAAGGACATTCATAACCAGATAAACTAAGAGGCAATCCAGTGAGCTTGTACACTGGAGTTGGAGGTCTGTTGACTTACATGCAAAGATTAATTGGAGAAAAGAGGGGATGCAAAACCAAACTTGTTCAAAGGTTGGTTGGTGTAGAAAATAATAGCAGGAATTTGGGGTTCTTTGTTCCATATTGTCAAAACGTTCCTACTCTGTTACTGTTCTGACCTCTTTCAGATTAGTAGGGCCTTTCATTTTCTTTTTTTCTTCTGCTTAATTTTTCCCCAAAATTTACTGGTATTTGTCACTGCAGCAACAAAAGCTGCTGAAAATCAGTTGCAAAAAACTATTAATTTTTCTGAACAAATATCTGCATTTATTTTGGCAGACAGCAGGCCTTGGGGGTGGGGAAGTGATTAATGTTTTGATGGATGGAATGCCATGTGGTTTGCTGCAGAACACAATGTCACCTCTGACTTTAAGAGAATAATATATTTTTTTCAACCGCGACCCCCACGACTAGGCCTGGCTGTTGGCAGCCACATGGCATGGCGCTTAGATCCGGGTGGCCAGAGACTGGGCCTGGCCATTGGCAGCTGTGCAGTGACCCCTGAGAGAGACATCCGCGACCCCCTTGGGGGTTGCGATCGATGAGTTGCGCTCCACTGATTTAGACCACTCATCCTATAATGGTTGGACGGTGAAGCTAGACAATTTCAGACCAATTTTAGGGGAAATTTTGTAATCTATATTCTGTAAAAGGTCAGACTGCGTAATTACAGTGGGTAAGTGCTTAATTCCTATAGTGCCTTTATTCCTAAATCTTAGTGCTTTGCAAAGGTAGTTAAGTATCCTAAGTTATTTCATGGACAGTGAGTTGATGTGATTTACCCTGGTCATATACCGTGTCTGTTGGTTGGGAGTTGGTCTCCTTATATTTGGTTTGTATGAAAATCTCTGTAGAAACAGAGATTAATCTTGCGTTTTAGCAGCAGTGACAATAAGACCTGAAAAACTGGGTTTGATTCCATTGCTCTAGACTAAGGTTTGAGAGATTGCATGGGATTTACCAAAGCTGTGCAGCTCACATTGATGATGTGGTTGCAGGACTGAATCATCTTATTAAAGAAAATACTTATTCCTCCAGTGTGGGTCATTGGAATGTCTGTCAAGCTATACAGAGAAGACTTGTAAATGGCGCAGTACCACCTTTATGCTAATTTTCTTTATTTTTCATTAAATGTTACCTTTCTCTTGCAGGGTAAATGTGATAATAACTTGTGACGTATACATAGAGCACTCGGTCAATGGCGGCGTGTTTATTGCAGGAAGAGTGAACAATGGTGGGATATATGTTCGACGTAGCAGAGGACTTTTCTTCTGGGTGTTTGCAGATGGCACCTACCAAGTCACTGGTGATCTTTGTAAGTAACTCGTTATTAATGTGACCTGACCTCCTTTAAAAGCCTGGCATTTGGTTACATCTCAGCCCAAAATAAACCCAACTGAACGTTTGAAGAAAAAGCTAGAGAAAATACAGGATGCTTATTTTCATAGATGGTACTTAAAACTCATTACAAGACAGTGGGTTTATACTGTATGCTTACTGCATATATTAATCATCCAGTAGTCTGAAGGCATGTGGCTTTTTTTATTGATAAGCAGTCACTGTCTGTGCTGTATGTGCTAAATGACGTAAGGTGTCTATCAAGAGGATGTCCGTGCAAGTGCTTAGATACCAGGGTGGTGGATGTGGTATGAGAATTTAGCAGCACTGCACAGTCAGTTTCATAGGATGATCAGAAGAATTTATCCAGCTGGAAACAAGGAGACTTGAGTAGACAGAACATGCTTCAAACTGAAACTTAGCGAAGTTGTTAGATTGAACCTCTCTAATCTGTGAGACGATGTTCACTACTTGAAAGAATCATAAATAGTCAAGGTGTCAGTTTTATTTCTTACCAGAAGGTATTTCCAACAAAAGAGTATTTTATTACGTAGCACATCAATTCAGTTTTGACTCACAGGAAAGAAGACTATCTATTGAATCACTTAACACTACTTTCTGTAGTACTTGACACTCTGGTCTACTATCAAAATTCTGATCATGCCGTACCTGCTTATCTGGTCAAATCAAAAGCTTAAATATATGTTGGTGTGTCTACTTTTCTTTAAAAATGTATTAAACTCAGTTTTTGGCACATACTTAGCACTAAGGTTGCTCTCTACTTCAGTGGAATGACCATATTGCTGATAGAACTTTTTTTAAACTTTACTACCCATCTGGGTCAAAACCCTACAAGTGAAAGGGTCCATATCCCATGGTAAGTCAACTGACTTAAAGTCAACAGAGGCAACTGATCTCTAACAGACACTTGTTGTTATTTTGGATAAAATGATTGGAAGGACATATGGTCTGGCTAGCCTAATAGGATGTCTTTGTGGGTTTTTTTAAGGGCCTGATTACTGGGTTTTTTGAGACTCTCCTCCCCCACATACTTGAGGGTAAAGTTGCAGGTTCTCAATACTTTTGAATATCAGGTGCTAAGTATCTAGGCAAGAAATGGAACATCTCGATTATAAGCTACCCAGGGGATTAGGAATTGCTCGTTATCCACTAACATTGTGTATGTGTTTCAGCTGGAAAGGAGGTCCTGATGAAAGGAGTGTCTGGTGTGCGAGCCAGAGTATGGCACACGCTCACTCTGAAACTCAAGGTAAGGATACAAGTTGAAAGCCACAAGAATTAACCAAAATATTCTTTGCATAGATCACCTTTACATTACAGCACACCGTTATCCTGTGACTGTGTCAGTAAGTGATAGTTAAAATAATAATACTTCGTGTGTTACATCTTCGAAGAGCTTTATAGACACACATCCTCACAAAAGCCTAGGAAAGTGTTAATCCTTTTTTGCAGAGAGTTGTGGCACAGTTGGGTGAAGTGATCAGTGCAGTACTACAGAGGAAGTTTCTGGAAGACTGGGATTAATCTCTATAGTCTTGAGTTCTCAAGAATGAGCTTTAACCCCCCCCAGACCATGATTTGCATAAAGTTGTAGTGGAGTTAAAATAACTTGGTTTTGCTTTTTGGCAATCCAGTATTCCATTAAGTGATTTAATCTGCCCTGCTATATACCACAGGCTTTTGTATTTCACTCAGTACCCCTATATTGAACCCAATAACATGTTTGTTTGACTATAGTATGCTTTCCAGAAAGTCATCTAGTCTTAACTTGAAGGTATCCGGAGATGTGGAGTCCAGCACTTCTTTTGATAGTTTGTTACATTGGCTAATCATCCTGTTTTTTTAAATTCTGCATAATTTGAATTTGTCTGGCTTCAGCTTCCTGCCACTGGTTCTTGTATGCCTTTCCCCATGCTGTTGATGAGCCCTTTAGTAGTAGTAGTAGTAGTAGTTAGTAAATTCTTCCTTTGAAGGTTCTTATCCACTGCAATCAAGTTACCTCTCAGAGCATGTTTATATGGTAAATTAGTGTGTAGCAAACTGAAGTGTAAATCCACAATGCTTCAGCAGCTACCTGTTTCTTTGGGCCTACTGCTGTTACACGTAGGCCAATAGTGTGCCAAAAAAGTAAACTTTCTGCACAATATTTTAAAATTTTGCAAAATTCTTCATATTTTATTTATCACAGTAAGGTAATGTAATCATGCTAGGGTCAATTATTTTGGTAACTTTATTTCAAATTAGCTATCAGCAAGCATGTAACCATACAGACAAAAGATTCAGGAAACATTTTTTGACCAATACATTCTAGGCATATTAATACAGAACCCCAGTAGTAATTTATTTATACTACAATACAAAATGTATTTCCTGCATTCTTGGAATCAGTGCAAAAGGCTTGGAGGAACCAGGGGTCATGGAGATGCTGAGGGAGAGGGATGTCATTGCTGGGAAGGAAAAGAGCCTGGGAGTGAACCAGGAGAGGGTGTGTGGGAGAAGTATGGAACAGATTTTTTCTAAGGGGGGCAGAAATTGTTGGGAGCTGTGAATTCTACCCCATGCTGACCCCTATCCTCTTCCATTCAGTGAGGCATATCTGCCCTGTCCCTGTGTTTTCCTGCACTCCTGCTCCTTCAGGCATTTGTCATGATGCCCTCATTCCCATTCATCTCGATGTTACCACACTAGCTCCTGTTCGCCTGCCCCTGTGTTCCACCCACTTGCCCTTCTGTCATCAGTCTTTGACTTCCCAGCAATTTTTGTACCCTGCTCTGTTCATGTCTCCTCCATGTCCTGTCTTTTTCCTGTGTCCAGGATTCTCCCAGACTGGTAGTGTGCAGTGAGCTGACTTCAAATAATGTATGTGCCTCTTTTCTGCATGCTTTCACATTTTTGGCATCCTTTTTAAAATAGGGATTGCTGAATTGGACACAGTATTCTACGGTCAGTCTCACCAGTGCGATATAATGAGCTACAGTTGCCTCCCTTTACCTGCTTATTACTCCCCTGTTTTAAGAGAAGGGACTAGAAAAGGTGTCCTAAACATTGTATGCCCCATAATATCTGGGCCAACTACAGTCTATATTTTCTACAGCTGTTGAAAAAACAATAAAGAACAACAGATTCACCCTAGGACTATGGAATGGTTGTACACTTATGGATAGAGACAATGCACAAATTCCTGAGGCTATGTTCTTGTATCCAGAGAACTTGCTCGCTGTAGTATTGACGTTGCATCACTGAATGAGACTAGATTGGCCACAGAAGATTCCATCAGGGAGCAAGGAGCTTTTCATTTGGAAAGGAAAAGCAGATGATCAAGACAAGATTTATAAAGCTTGATTTTCCATAAGAACGTCACTCCTGAGACAAATTCCTGGCCTCTGTGTGTAAATAAATGAATATCTCATTAAGCTTTGATTTCTCCTGAATCCTCTATGGCATGTAATTGTCATCAGTTCCTTTGTGCCTACACTGACCAGTACAAAGGTAAGCAAGGATCAGTTCTACTCTGACTTGGACTCTATCAGCAAATCAAGCCCTGCATATAACAAACTCATCCTTCTGGGAGACTTTAACACTAGAGTTGGTAGCAACAGCAATGGCTGGAGAGATGTGATAGGACAATACGGAGTAGGAAGGATGAACAGCTGTGGACTCCTTCACTTGTCTAAATGTGCAGAACTGTCTGCTCATCAGCAACACCATCTTTAGGCAAAATGATAAATATAAAATGACAAGGATGCAGCCAGAGTCCAGACAATGGCGCATGATTGTGTTATCACTTGTCAATAAGATGTCGGCCATGTCAGAATTGCCAGAGCCATTTGTGGTGCAGTATACTAGACAGACCACAGGTTGGTCAGAGCAGTGCTGAACCTGCATATAGTCCCATCACAGTGTAAGCATCCCAAACTTAATATAACAGCCTTCATTATAGCAAAACTCAATCATGGCATCTTTCAGATGCAGTTTCAGCAGTCTTATGACGACAAGCTCTGTTCATGCCTGCCAGTCACTGGCAGCTCAACAGAAAAATGGAGCCAGTTTAAACATACGATTGTTGATGTAGTTAAATCAGTGTTGGGACCAAAGAAAAAGTTACACCAGGATTGGTTTGAGCACAGCGATGACCTCACCAAATTTCTAAGTGACAAGCAGAAAACATTTGCTGATGAGAGAATGAAATCACTTCCATCTCAAAGAAAGATAGATTTAAGTACCTACAGAGCAAGACCCAGTCTGAACTATGGAGAATGCAGGATTCATGGTGGGAGAGGAAAGGTGCAGACATCCAGAATTACGCAGATACAAAAAAGGCAAGGATGTTCTATGACTCTCAAAGGAGTCCATAGACCATCTAAATCTGGCACAGCCCCCTTGAAGTGAGCAGATGGCACAACCCTCATCAAAGACAGAGAGAATCATACAGAGATAGTCTGAACATTTCAAGTCTATTCAGTACGCCGTCCACAATAGATTAGTGTGTCCTTAACCTTTTACCTGCAAAAGCCATGAAAGAGGATCTCGATCTCATTGGATGTAGGGAGGAATTCATAAAAGCCACCAAACAACTGAACTCTGGTGTGGAAGAAAACATGCCAGTGAAATAATTCACCAGTGCTGAAACTTCAGATGCATTTGAAATCTTGAATGGGGTGAAGCAAGGCTGTATGTTCTCCAGTGCTGTTCATCTTGTCTTTGCTTGTGTTCTCAGCCATGCATGAAGGGACTTGGATTTAGGGGATAAATATCTGCTGCTGACTTCATGGCTCCCTCTTTGATCTTTGAAGACACTGGAGAGGCTTTTCATGGAGGCAAGTTTTTGCTAATGATTGTGCCTTGATGGTTCATAGACAAGACAAACTTTGGGTCATCATTGATTTTTCTGAAGTATCCTGGCTCTTTGGCCTCACCATCAGTCACGGGAAGACAGAGGTCTTGTTTCAACCAGCACCTTATTCCAATGCCCCAGTGCCAGCCCTCTCCGTTCAAGGCACACCGTTGAAACTGTGGATCAGTTCAAATATTTGGGCAGTACCATTTCAACTGATAGCCCCCTTTATAAGGACATCTCCAGAATTAGTAAAGCCAGACAGGGCATTGACTAACTTTGAACAAAAGTTCTTAACCAACACAACATCTGTGTCTCCACCAAATTGAGTATCTACAATGCATCTTTCCTGGACTTTTTATAGACATCACATTAAATAGCTTGAACAATTTCACATGCACTACTACTGCTTAATAATGAACATTCTCTGGCAGGATGGAGTGACCAATATTAAGACTCTTGAGGGAGCAAACAATCAGCATCGAGGAAAAGTTATTGGTAGCACAACTTAGGTGGACCTGGCATGTCATGAGAATGGGAGATCACCATCTCCCAAAACAGATCTTGTATGGGGAGCTGAGACAAGAAAGAAGGGTCTCCATATAAGTGTTTCAAAGGTAATCTGAAGAGCAGTCTCCAATGGGCTGGGGACCCAGGCCTGCCCACACTGGTCCTGGGCCAGGAACCTGGCAAATAGCAGTTGCCTGCTGAGTATCAATAGAGTCTGTTGCCAGCCCATTGCTTGGTTTACTTGGTATATAATTACGAAGGCTGTTCCAGTCACACTTTTTTGAATATTGGCACAACATTAGCACTTCCACAGTCTTGTGGAATTTCTCTTCTGTGTCATAACTTATTTAAAAAAAATAACATTAGTGGGCCAGAGACCTCTTTTAGACCTCTTTGGGTGCTAATTATGCATGCCTGCTGATTTTTAAAAATGTTTATCTTTAGTGGATGTTGTGTGACCTCCTCCTTGGTTACTTAATAGACTGGAAGGTACATCCTCCTCCTTGTATACTAAGAGTACATTGTCCCATTTCATTTTAAGTTTTGGAGCAGAAATCTTTATTAAATATGCAGTCTCTTTCTGTATAGCTAGTAAGAATTTTACATAGCACACCATCTCTAGCCATAATTTGGCAACACTTATTCATTACCTTACTGGAGCACTGTCAGCAGTGCCTTAAATATTCATATCTAGCCAGCTTTTTGTGGTGCTAACTCATGTATTTAGAAGAATAGATGTCATATGCTTTTCTATGGAACTTCTACAATCAGATTTCCTGCCCTTGTCTAGACTTTGCTATTGTACCTGGTCTGACTCCAGTAAAGCACAGTCTTGAAATAAATCTTTTTTGAAAATTTGTACACTAAGCCTGTACCCTTGTTGCCCACATGCCAGCATGTTTGCTGTAAGACTGGCTTTGTGCGTGTTCTTAGATCACCTTAATCTTCTTAGAGTTGGAGGTCAAAGAACTGTGAATTCAGTTTCCATTCATCCACAGACTGTGGGACCTCAAGCAAGATTATTTTCTTTATGCTTTAATTCACCTCTGTAAAATGGGGATAATGAAACTTGAATCACAGGGATGTTGAAGGCAAAAAAGTGCTATTTGTGAAGTGCTCAGATATTGGTGTGGTAGAGAGAAGATTGCTAGTATTATTTTGGAACTACCTCTTAGACATGATACTGTAGTTTATAAATATTCCCAGATAACCACCTATTTGATGTCATGGTAGAAAAATTGGAACTTCCTTTCAAGAGTTCTATAGTGGCCAAATAGGATAATCCCTGCTGGAGTGTGGTTTCCTTCTGTTAAATCTTTCTCCTGGAGTGCTTTTCTCTGGTTATAGCAGCCTTTAGAAAAATGTAAACTCTGTAGTTAGTGTGTGTTTTTTATTTGTTACTGCCATCTAGTGGAAAAGAGTTGCAGTAATATTATGACTTAAAATGTTTCTATATTGAAAGTTATTAATTGCACTATCCTATCCAAAAGAAGTAAAAATGTATTTTAGTTACTATTCTGAGTGCATACAGTTCTAATACTTACAGGGTAGAGCTTCTGATTCCCGTTAATGTTGGGGAGTCAATGCGGCTCTCAGAAAGTGAGCTGGATTCCGTCTCTCCTTGGGTCCGTCATTCAAATTAGTTCTATCCATGCAGCTCCACTGAAGACAATTGGAGTTGGGAGTCTAATGGCAGATTTGGCCTAGTGCAACTCTTAGGTCACCAGAAATAAGAGGAAAACCCAGTTTAATTCTTAAATTCCAGGTTGAGTTGGTAGGGTCAGAGCTTAGACTGAGTACTTCTTTACATGGAAACTATAAACATATTTGATTTGGAGTTAACTGAGCTGATAAACGTAACCCTATGATGGAGTATTCTAGTCACTTTTCAGTGGAAAACTGCACTTGAAGCACTGTAAAAGGGCTAACGTTTTCACAAGTACTCCAATATCATGCTGACTTTCCCAATCTCTTCTCCCTGCCCCCCAAATGATAGGTCTGATTGGGAAACTGGTCACTGGATTTGCTAAACTTTCTTCCCTTTCTTCTGACAGGGTTCATCTGCCTCAGGATTGCTTAATGGTTATCCTCTCTGGGAGAACGTCACCATATCTGAGACAAGTCATGGCTGGGCAGCTATTGGAACTCGTTCCTTTGGATTTGCGCAGTTTGACAATTTTCACATTGAGGCCAGCTGAAGTTGATGGCAAATTTGGCCGAGCCAGTTGTTTTATTGCTGCTTTGAATCTGAGCCAGTTCAAATTTTGCAGATTACTTGTAAATACTGTTTTGAGGTGGTATTATTAGCCAGATTTCAAAATTCCACCCTTATTTATTACTGTTTGTTAGGCACTTACTTGAGAAGATACACGTGCTTGTGACTTAATCAAAAGGATGCTCTGGGATTTTACCATTTAATTTCTAGAGATAAGCAAACAGGAGTCAAACCCTTTTGAATTTTTGGAATTCAGCCATCCCAGTTAACATAAGTTTTAAGAAATTAACATGCAATACTCAGAAGCTTCATTTTTAACGTTTATATGGCTCTGATGTTTTTTCCTTTCATCATCCAACTAAGAATTCATCATCTAAGCGTAGTGAACATAGTCCTAAAAAAGTCACGTTTACTGTTCCTAAATTTCCCTTTCAACAAAATGCTTATAAAAATATTTTGCCTTTTTTTCTTGCCTTAGTCTGAGGTTAGGGAATGCACAACTGCAAGTGCATTTGAGTTACTTGTCCCAGTTGTAAATGAAACCTGCCATTCCCTCATTACACATATTTTGAGGCTCTGTTCTTTGCACTGGAGTACAAACTCAACTTGCAGTTGATCTGGCCATTTATGAAGTGCTTTATTTTAAAACTACCTCTCTCATTAATGACAATGTAGCAAATGAGCTGAAAGCTGTTTAATGCAATCAGCTGTTGATATCCCCAGTCTTTTCTGTTCACTATCTTGGCTGCTTTTCCAGGAGTGGGACGGGAAAGATGGGTGTCTGAATTTGGTGAGGTGCATAGATAATATGGCCATGATCTCTTGAAGTACAGATGAGTATATTTCCTCTAGAGTTGACACCCAAGATGTGTGTGCCACTTAGCTACTGAATGGTCTAATAAGTAAAGATCTCATTCTGAGATGCAGAAATTCTCTTTCCCTGGACATTGGCAACAATAAACTTTTCCATTCACATCAGGGCAGGACTCTGAACTAGCTAATATGTGAAAAATGTGCCTCTTTTCCTAAAAGGTTTGTCAAGTATCTTCCACTTACAATATGGGATTCTATTCTAAAACAAAGAATAAATTAAGTATAATTACATTCTACAAATCCTCAGTGGAGAAAAGCCCTCTCCATTTTGCTGTCATTCCTTGGCTTTCCAAGTCACTGCACCAGCTGCAGAGTTAATTTGTTCTTGAACATATAAGTGAGTCTTCAAGTACCGAGTAAAACTCTTATATATTGCTACTCTAGGTTCTGTAGACTCTTGCGTTTTTCTCCTTTTGTTTGTTCATGTTTTGCTGGGTTTAGTTTGGAAATAGTCTTCTGGTAATTCGGTGAGTAAGATCATCTTGTCATACAAGGAGGGAAAACTTTCCATACCTCCTAATTGATTAATACTTACCAAATTTCACTGTTTTAATTAAGGAAATCCAATAAGATAATAATCTAATTCCAGAGTTGATAACCCATTTAAAACCTGGACAAGATGCATTTTTAGGCAATCTCCTGTCATAAAAGACTGCCTGCCCCAAAGTATCTCTAAAAATACTGAGCAGAGTTCTGATCCACTTTTATTGGAAGACTTAACTCTGTCAAGCAACTGATTGTTCTGAATGGTCCCTTCAGACAGACATAATTTATTTTCTTAAACGGTTACACTGGTACTACTTGTGACTATTAACAAAACCCTTTATACACAGTCTCATACGTTGAGGTAATCTTAAATTCACTAATAGTTAAAATCATTTACAATTTTTGTCATGGTCAGTAAGCAAGTTAGTTTTTGTTTGATAAATGAGAAGAAAATGTCTAGGCCAATATTCAGATGGGAGCACAGGTTAGATAGGTGTCTAATTTACCTAAATAAGTAATCCGATTTCTAGAGAGGTGTAAGTGGGAGCTGCACATGTTCAGCACTTCCTAAAATCAGGTCACATGTGGGTCCCTGAAGTTGGACATCCATTTGAAGAATGTGAATAAGTGTAAGTGACTATATTTCAAGAAAAAATTAGAATAGCTGGAACTAGAGATCTTTTCCTAATGGGGGATTTGTGCAGGAATTCTTGGTAACTCTATTAGCTGCAGGGTATGTATGTATTGGTGATGGAACAGCACCGATGATGCAACTATTCCAAAGAATACAGTTAACATTTTGCATTTTTGCACTAGTTTATTAATCAATTGTACTGTTTTGCATTATGGACTAAATGTTATACATTATTGGGAATATAGTTTTTGTTAACTTATAAAATTAAAGTTATACAGATAAAATATTTCAAATTATTGTGATACTGTTTAGTGAAGTTTTGTTGTGTAGTCATCTTATACAGCTAATTCCTTCCCCTTGAATGGACTGTAATGCATTTGGCAATAGCAGATAAGCTGTTAAGTGCTTCAGTAAGAAACAGATTTACATGGTTGATTATAAATACTAATGATTCTGAATAAGCAAATAAAACACTTAAAAACCCCTTCTTTTGTGCAGAGCCATTCTGTAAATGCATTTTAACATTCTTCACAGAGAAGATTGATAATTGACATTTTCTAGGGCCTTTACACTTAGCAAAGAATATGAACTCTTTTAATGTCCATTTTTGCAAAGTGCAGAGTGTCTTCAGACGTCTTTTAGCTTCACTGGAAGTTGACCACCTTGCAGGATGAAGCCTGAGGTCTATTTCTCTACAGCTAGGTGCCCAGTTGTAATATTGGGCTCAAGTTTCATAGAGTTAAGTGACTTTTACCGTCCATTGAATTCAAATGTGTGTGTGTGTGTGTGTGTGTGTGTGTGTGTGTGTGTGTGTGTGTGTGTATATATATTATATATATATATATTGTTAAAAAATTCAAACTCCCACTTTAAAGAACAAAAATTTCCAGCATAAATAGCCAGGTTATCTGGCCTTTTTCTGCCACTTGCCATGTTACGCCACTTGCCATTTAGGCTGGTAGCTTAAATTTTCAATGCTTGTTCCTGTAAATAATAAGCCTTCAAGTGTCTGAGCATCCCCCAACTTAACAGCAAGGGTGCTGCTTCAGCTGCAGTGGAATTTCCTGTTATAGACTATAAACCACTTAAGACAATGTTTCTCAAACTATGGGTCATGACCCAGAGGGGTCACGACTAACTTACAGGTGTGGGGGTCGCAGCTGGATCCAGTGGTTTTTTTTTTTTTTTTTTTTTTAAATTTGTATCTCCCTGCGGTCTCCGTCCAGTTTTAAAAAAAAAAAAAACCTGATGGAAGCCCGGCAGGGACAATTTTCCTCTGCCACTTCTGGCAGGGGCAGGGGAGTGAGGAGCGCCGCAGCATCTAGTGAAGGGGTGCCAGGAGGGGGCAGTTGCCAGGTGCCACGCTAGGGGGGCACTGAAGCGCACGCTGCTCTGGCCAACGTGAGCAGCAGAGACCAGCAGCTGGCCATGTGATACCTCCCCTACAAGCTGTGAGCTGAGGTAGCTGGACCGGGTGGCAGGAGCAGCCACTTTAAAAGTTTTAAGAGTTTCCTCCATGCCTGGTTCTGCGGGAGAGGGGAGAGTTGATTGGAGCGGGCTCCCCAAGCTGAGGATGCCTGCCTCAGGAGCAAAGGGAGTGCACTGGAATGGAGAGGTGCTATGGGTGCCTGCCTCTGAGGGGAGAGATGGGTGCACTGGGATGGGGGATGCTAGGGGGCCTGCCTCAGGGGGAGGGGGGAGTGCACTGGGATGGGGGGACTCTAGGGGGACCTAGCTCTGAGGCAGGGATGAGTACATTGGGATGGGGAGACTGGGGGGGGGGCTGGCTCAGGGGGACGGGTGGGTGCAGTCCCAAACTGGACAAAGTGGTGCAACTTTTGTTTAACAACTTTGACTCCCACCCCACCGCCCCCCCCCTTTTTTTTGCTTAACAACTATGGTGAGGCTGGGGGGGGGGGGGGTCACACAAATTCATTTAGCATTTTAGGGGGTCACAGTATCACAAAGTTTGAGAACCCATGACTTAAGTAATGCAGAGGTTAGGTCAGAATAAATTTATCATAGATGCTGGCCTAGCCCAACAAGCCAGTTCTTACTGGGCTACAAGATATGTAGGTTAGTGTTGGTTCAATCAGTATAAATCATTGTTGGGATTTTCAGAATAGTCAAGGAAATGTACACACATGTGATTTGAAAAATTTCAAGCAGTATCTTTTCTATTATTTGGACTTTCTAAGATTCTTCAGACATGGTTTTAGGCATTCATGCCACCAATATGTTGAAACTTTAGCTATTATGATTACTTTCTGTATCTGATGTAAAAGTGAAGATTGTAATTGGATTCAAAGAATAACTAGATACATTCATGGCGGATCAGTCCATGGCTGTTCACTAAGATGAGCAGAGATGGTGTCCCTCGTCTGTTGCCAGAAGCTGGGAAGGGGTGATAGGGATGGATCACTTGATGATTACCGGTTCTATTCACTCTCTCTGAAGCACCTGGCATTGGCCACTGTTTAAAGATAACATACTCGGTTATTTGAACCTTTTCTCTGACCCAGTATGATTATTTTTATGTTCTTTGACCAAAACCAATTGTAAAGGCTTTGGATTAACCAAAGGAGAGTTTCTCATGAGAGCTGAAATCAGTTATCTCCTAAATACATGTCAGTTTCCTGATTTCTCCCCCAACCTCCCCCGTTGCCATGTAAAGAAAAGCATTTGCAATCACATTTTCCATTTATTTTAAAACTGCAAAAATTGGCAGGAGAATACAGGCATCTGAAACAACCCTGAACTTGTGGGTTGTTTTTTTGAAATTGACTGGATTTTAAGCTGACATTTTTCTTTTAAACCATCAGATATATTAATCTATAAACAGGAGGCGCATGGAAGAAAGTCAAGCGAGAAGCTGTGGTCTATCTCAGATTATATCTTTAATTTTTTTTCTAAGTTAGCAGAACCCAAATACAACTGCCTCAAACTGTCTGGCTTGCTGGAGCTGATATTGCTATGTGAGAGAGATGATGGTTGGTGCTATTGTATGTACATTTACTAAGCCTTATGGGCACTTCACAGGGATTTGTAATGCAACTGTGATTTGCAAATTACATCAAATGTGGATTAGTGAGGTGTGACTTTTCAGTGGTCTAAGTGAATGAAATATTTAGGTACAGTCCAGATTCTAAAGGAGTTTCAGAACCACAAAAATGGCTTCAACATTTATTGCTGCTCTTTTAGGTGGCTAAGGACTCCAAATTATCCTCTGACTTTAGGTCTAATCCCTCCAGGTAAGAGAGAAGCTACATGTGCCTGCATGGTGTGCACATCTATGCTTCCATTGCTTGGGTTCACTTTGTTGGGTGTTTAACAGGGCGATTAACTTGTAGGTTTGTCGATGCAGCCCCTTTCATGAGCGTGAATTAACACAAGCACAGGACCTGCTTTGTAAAGAAAACAGTTCCCAATTTAAAAAAAATCTTGCAAGGCTTTGGTCTTAACAAAGCAGCATTTTTACTTACCAATGACTGGGATGCAAGCTTTTTTTTAAAGTTCCATATAGTATGTTTTGTTCATACTGAAAAGTAGGATGACAGTATTCCATTACAATTAATGTGTAGGCTTGCGAAAAACAGAAAAATAAAATGGCAGATGTTTAGCTGGGACCCTAACAAAGATGAGTTATTGCTGTTCAGTTTCAAGACATTGTGTGGAGTTTGAAGCTTCAGAAATCATCCTGTACACAGGGGTAATACGGACAAACACATTACTATCCAGCAAATTTTGCTTGTTATTTGACATGCTCCTTCCATTTCTTAAGCTCCGTATTATTTAGGCTTTGGCGTTATCCTGATAATAATGTTCTTGTTTGTAAAATCAATGTGCAAAAGGAGACAAGGAATAATTTCCCAGAGTAAATATAAGCCAAACTAAAATTCTGTAAAACGAGCTGAATGACTTTGAAGGTAGTGTATAAAATACCCCCCTATTTGCCATTGAACATCCAAAAGTCTGGCTAAACACCACTGTAGGAAGAGGGAAAAATCAGCCCAAATATTTAAAACGAGTTCTTCTCTCTTTGCCCCCCCAGATGTTTAGTGGTTTAGATTGCATGGCTCCAATTTACAGCTCTTCCACATGGTAAGGGAATATTTATCCCCATTGTACAAAGTATAGGGAGGACATCCACCCCCAAGATACCATAAAGAACAGGACTAATGTGTGGAGTTGTATTTTAAGTCATTGGCTTGGATTAGAACTAAGGCATGTGGGTCCTCAGAAGCTTGCTGCAAATCCTGGACTGCTGTGACACTAAAACCATCACAGTGCTAGAGGGAAAGGGGCTCACTGGAATCAGTTTCAAATGGCCTCAATGCAATGTACTTCAATTCACTTACATCATAATCTGAATCTAATAGGTGTTATGTGAATGTGTCTTCTTCGGCCACCTCCTCAATGTGAGGATGATGCCTGCCAAAGAGGGGGGTTCCATTGGTGGGTTTTTAAGTGGTCGTTGAGCCCAATTTTTGCCCTGCAGCTTTTCCCACAGAAGTGACCAGTGTAATCTTGGAGGAGACGTTGTTGTCTGAAGTGTTGTGCCTTTTCTTTACTCCTTTGTTGCTTCTCTGTCTCATAAGTATGCCTCTTTTTCCTCAAGGTGAGCTGGGACTTTGTGTAGGGTGTAGGCCCACTGCGTTCTGCTACATATAGTCTTGTCTCTGTTGGGTTGATGCTTCCCTTTTTAAGGTGTACTTTCAATATGTCTTTGAAAAGTTTCTGCAGCCTTCTATGAGCCCTTCTTCCCTGACTTAACTAAGAGAAGAGTACTTGCTTCAGGCAGCAAGTGTCCGGCATACGCGCACAGTGGCCAGCTCATCAGAGTTGGTATTTCATGACCCGGGCTTCTATACTACTGATGCTGGCTGCAGAGAGAACGTGGACATAAGTGCTTAGGTCTTCCCATCTGGTATGGAGAAAAAAGAAATAGGAAGAATTTTGAAAATGCCAAAACCTCTCTTTTGGAGATTCTTAAAATTAAATGTTTTGATTTTTGGTTCAAAACAACTTTAAATTTAGAACTTTTTATTTTTTTAGATAAGAAAATTAAACTAACAGTAAAAGAGTGAAACAGTTTCAAAATTATTAATAAACATTTGGATTGACCAGAATTGGTTTTCTTTTAAAGATTTTTTGTTTATGGTAATTTTTTTAAATTGACTTCCTGTCTATTTTAGGTGGTAAAACCATCTCCCATCAAGCAGTGATCCAGAATTTATGACTTGGCTGATGTCTTCTATGCTGTGACAGTGGCAGGGGGCTAGGTGGAGAGGGAAAACATTGTAGCTACGTCTACACTGTGCATTGTTGGGCAAGAAGATATGCAAATGAGGTGTGGTGATGACTATCTAATTTGCATACCTAATGAGCTGCCATTTTTGTGGAAGGGGCTTTTGCACAAGAAGGAGTGGTCTACACCGCTCCTTGTACAAAAATCCCCGCTTGCGCAGGAGCCGTTCTTCCTGAAAATAAGTGGCAGAACGGCTCCTGCGCAAGAGGGGTTTTTTGCACAAGAAGGAGCAGTGTAGACAGCTCCTTCTTGTGCAAAGGCCCCTTCTTGCACAAAAGCCCCTTCCTCAAAAATGGGGGCTCATTAGGTATGCAAATAAGGTGTGGTGATATTCATTGCCATGCCTCATTTGCATATCTTCTTGCGCAACAATGCACAATGTAGATGTAGCAACAGTTTTAAAATTCTCAACTGAAAGGCTCTGTGGTGTACAGAGTCTGACTACGGAGTACATTATTATTATTTGAGTCAGTCTGAAAAGAGCATGCAGCAGTGACAGACAGCAAATCCTATTAAGGATGTCCATTCTCTACTGTAATGTAATTGCTCCCATGGTGGGAGCAATAAATGGCAGTGTTCACGGAGCTGTAAAACAGTGAGAGAGATCATTTGGGTTTTTTGCTGAGTTGAGGTGAATGCTCATACTTCAGTACGAGATCTGTAAAGCTGCACTGGGGCGCACAATGGCTATGGCTCAAACGGCCTATTTCTGTTCGGTCTGATACGGCTGGCTAATGGCTCAATTTGAATTTTCTTTCATTCTTCTATTGATGCTTTATCCTAAAATGTTTTTTGCCCAGGATCTGTGGACTTCACTTTGCTTAACAGGACAAAACGAACAATAGAAGATTCATCATCCATTTCACCTCCCAGCCAATGTAGGATTATTCCCTGTAGTCTATTTTCAAGTGGCTTGCTTCATCTTGTAAAGTGCCATGTTGGTGGTGCTTCCACCTCTTTCCAACACGGGCTTATTCTACAGCTGGCTTGTCTTGCTACTCAGAACATTTTGCTAAGGTTTAGCTTACATTTTCCCTCTTAATTATTTCCCACTATTTCACATTATTCATCTCTGAATCCCACTAAATTATCTTCCATTTTGGTGTTGAGAACCTCTTGAGAAGTCAATCTCCTCACCATGGCAGGCAATTCTACCTCATCTCATTCATAAATTTATCAAGCTCCATCTTAAAGCTGCTTGACTTGTTTGCCTCAACTGTTCCTGTTGGGAGGCTGTCCCAAAACCTCTATAATCAGGGCTCGCCAAGTGGCGGTGAGCCCCACTCGCCAGCTGCGTGGTTCTGCGAGCTGTGCATGCGCAGCTCGGGCGGCACCAGCTTGTAATCTACTCACCACAGGTGAGTAGATTACATGATTTATTGAGCCCTGTCTATTATAATATATGGAGATATACCATCTCATAGAGCTGGAAGGGACCTTGAGAGGTCATTGAGTCTAGTCCCCTGCCCTCACAGCAGGACCAAGTACCATCCCTGACAGATTTGCCCCTGAACCCTAATGGCCCCCTCAAGGATTGAGCTCACAACCCTGGGTTTAGCAGGCCAATGCTCAAACCACTGAGCTATCCCTCCCCCTGATTTAAAAATCTGTTACACTAATTAATACATGACATATTGTATTGCATTAAGACCAGATCTTTGCTGTTTGGTAGAGTTCTGGCTCTTCTGAGTCAGATGTAGCAAGTACTAGCTTGAGCTGTTCGAAAGGTTGATACATCTATTCTCCAAGGGTAGTATTAATTTTCTTTTTTTATTTGATTTCATATTAAATAGCATGTGCATTGTTCCTTGTTTAATATCCCTTGTTTTAATATATTTTCTTCCACACATATGTCTGCTTAGAAATGTGTGTTTATTTTGTTTGTATTGGTGGTGCACATCCATACACACACTACTTCAATATTGGTGGTGCACATAAGAAATTTCAACCCTCCCAAGAACAGAAAATGTTAGAGGGAATACTGCTCATAACTCCTTAACTATCATCTGTAGATACTTTTCACACTCATGATTATCAGTGGAGTTGCTGGTTATGAGTATAGGGCTCACATGTCATGCTTTGGTTAATTGCTATATATTTGAGAGAGTCTGTCTGCCTGAGAACTTCTAGATGGTAAGTGCTAGGACCACCAAATTTAGAATACATTTTCCTCTTATTGTTACGTAAAGCAAAATAACGGTTTGATTGAGCCAGGAAAATGGGATGTGCCTAGAATGAGATTGCTTCTAAGAAAACCATACAGAAAATAGACATAATTACAAGGCAGGTGAAACGGGCTGGGTGGGGCATCTCACCCCATCTGATACTGCCTTAGCCTCCCACTCTCCAGATGTCCTTTTGAGAGAGGAGTGACCGAAGCTCCCCGATTCCTATGAGGACATGGTTGTCTGTTCCCCTTCGTCAGAGAACAAGGGGAAAGTGCACACTTTGCTGCATTCCTCACTCTGAAGCTACATCTAGACTGCAGGCTTCTTTTGGAAGAAGTTATTTTTGGAAGATTTCTCCTGAAATAACTTCTTCCAAAAGAGTGTCCACACTCCCAAAGGTGCATCGCTTTTTCGATGTGCTTGTGTAAGAGAGCATCCAGACTGATTGGATGCTCTCTTGTGTAAAAGGCCACCTGGGAACCACTTCAGCCAGGGCTTTAGGTCACTAGTTGCTTCCAAGTGCTGGTGCTGGAGCCTTGCAGAGACACACACTTAAAGGGACCCCCTGGACAGCCGTTTCTCTGCTTCTGCTGTGTGCTTGCTACCTCTTCAAGGGACAGCAAGCTCTTGCAGTGCCTGCTGTGGTTGTCCTGTTTTTTTGGATGCCACAGCTTTTCTCTTGGTGCCACAGAGCTGGCGCTGCCCCTGGGCATGTGATGGCCCCACACGGCCATGCTGCAGTTTTTGCAGCACTTTGTGCTAGCTGCCTTCCTGGTCTTGACCAGGCTCAATCCCAAGCTCATTCTGGGGACCCTCTCCCTGGGTGGAGGAGCTACACTGTGGCAATCGCAACCCACTGTGGAGAGGTGTTTCTGGAGGCTTGAAACCAGTTTGGATAGGTGGGACCGGCTGGTCATGGAGCAGTGGGATGACCAGTGTTGGCTCCAAAACTTGTACATGCGGAAGGCCACCTTTTTGGAGCTGTGTGCCTGGTTCGCCCCTACCCTTCGGAGACATGACATCCACATGCGGCCCGCCATCACCATCTGTATGCTCACCACCCCAGACCGCTACCGGTCGGTGGGTAGCCAGTTTGGCATGGGGAAATCCACTGTTGGGGCCCTCCTCAGGCTGCAGTCCTTGCATGGGGGGCAGGGAGGGGAAGTCTTGGAAGAGGGGGACCCTAGGGAAAGGTGGGTTGAGGGCTGTGGGGGGTGGAGTGGGGATGGGGGGGGAAGTCCTCTGGAGCTGCAGCAACCAGCAGTGGACACTTGCTGGAGCTGCAGCAACCATGGAGAGGCTCTTCTCACCTGGCCCTAAGCTGCTGCAGTGAGAGAGGATTGGAGTAGCCCCACTTCCTCGGGCAGCTCTGCTCCCTTGAGAAGCCTGCATACTGAACCTCCCATCCCCAGATCAACCCAAAAGCAATGATTTAAATCAAAGATACATTCTTATTTTTGTTTTTTGGAAAATAAAATTAGAGTTAAGGACCTGAGAAATGCTGGGCAAATCCTTTTGTTATGTATATATTCAATAGAGGGGATTCCTGTAAAATCCTGCAGATGCCTTTTGTCAGTTGGCACCCTGGTTCACAACTATTCAGCTCAATAGATTTCAATACCAGGATCATTTGCCTAATACGTATTCTAAATATACCTTTATTATGTTTGCTACTAGTCTAAAGAATTTCTGTCCATATGTGTTGTTTAAACCTTCCAAACTACAAATATTTATAGAGGCTTATCATGTCCCTCTCCATCCAAATAATTGTATAACCAAACTAGGGAGATTTCAGTGCTTCAGGGGGGAGCTGAGTTAGTCTGTACAGAATAAACTTAAAAAACAACAAATAGTCTGGTAGTACTTTAAAGACTAACAAAACATGTAGATGGTATCATAAGCTTTTGTGGGCACAGCTCACTTCTTTCACTTCTTCAGTCACTTTGGCTCCAATGTTAGAGCTAGTTTAACTTCCTTCTACTCGTTCATTTTACTAGTTACTTTGGGTTTTCCTTTGTCAGACTGCAGTTGGTAGGACTGAACGTTTTCATTGTAACCCAGCTTTTCTAGTATGTATAAAATTAAACCACTGCATTAAGAGGTGTCACAGATCCTGTCCATAAGAAAATGAAGATAGTTCAGCTAGTGGGTGATCTGCCATTAACCACTGGAAAGCTTTGGCTCATCCTCTATGCTTTTGTATCTCACACATGGAGACTACAAGGAAAAAGTTCCTGAATGCTAATTTTCAGTTCATATGACGTACACTGTATGGGATAGAGATCTACTATACATGTCTTTTGCTTTTGCCTGTTCTCCAGAGAACATTGGGAATTACACCCCTTTTTTCTAATTAAATCAAGTGCAAAAATAGTTTCTGATCATTTCCCCACCTTTTCTTTGTTCTCCTCCCCCCCCCCCCCATTAAAAAATAACTGCTGGATTTAGAAACACTTGGGGTCAGTCTTCCCAATATCTTCAGGACTGTGAGGTGTTAATAGTCTCAAAGGTATTTTTCCTTCTTTTTCAGGTTTCTGTTTCTCATCTCTGTGCCTTTACCAGCAAAATCTTTTGCAAGCAAATTGGTTAATGCAGCCTGGTGCTGGAAAGGTGCTGCCTTGCTTTTATCATTTCAAAGACTGATTACTGCAATTCTCTGCCTGCCAGCCTCCCTGATGCCTTTTGAAGGCTTTTGCTAGGGGTACTTAGCGATTCTAGGTCATTTCAAAAGAGACACCACTTTGCAGAAGTTTCTTTGGCTTTCATTTAAGTAACATGTTGATTAAAACATCAGTGGGTTGTTTTGCACATCTCTGCGCGTGTCTTTTAGTCTTACGCCTTCATACCTGAATGTTTTTCTCCATCTGTACATAGTTGTTTGTTCAGTGTTGTTGGGCAACTCCCACCCTTTCAATTCTGTAGTGAACTGGCAATTGTGTAGGTGTTACCACTGCCCTCAATTACATATAATTCACTGTGTGTCATAGGCCCTGTAACTGCTAAGAGCTATTCAAGATTCTCCGTCAGCTCAAGTAGCAGGGGTCAAAGCTTTAAGAGCAGGATGGTCTGAATTTTATCCCTGAAACTTCTGAGACATTAGTGAAATGACTACACTGCACAGTGTGCTGTCCTAGATGGTACTGAATGTATTGTATTATTTAAAGTTATACAGCTTATTAAAGTCTTTGAAGGTCTTGGCTTTTCAACTTGACATTTGGGACATGCCAATCGACTGATGAAAACTAACTTTTAAGTAAATATTACTATGAAAATTTGTTTTAATAGGAGCGATTTAAATTAATTTTAAAAGCAAGTATTGAGAGGCTCACAGGGTGTTGTTCCTGACATTGTGTTTCAATTTCCTCATTAGGAAAAAGGTACAGTAATTCAAGATGCTATCGAGTCATAAGCTGTCTCAAGTGAATCTGAAAGTTGGATTTTTCTTTTTCAAGGAGCATGTATAAGGTGCTTGTAAGAGCCTGCTGGGGCCCACAGCTTCTTTAGACTCATAATGGGTCTCCCCACAGATGGTCCTGCTTTCTGGTGTTTCCCCCAGTAACTGCACAAATCCCTGAAAATCTGACAGGATTCTCTAGAAGGAAGGGGAAGTACAAGACTCTAGTAGTCTGTTTGTGGGGAAATCTACAGCACACTCAGGGTACAGCTAGACTGTGTGTGTGTGGGGGGGGGGGGGGATACTGGAGGTATCCTGAAAAAACCTCTACCGTGTCCAGGGAATGTGTTTGCTCTTCCGCATTTTTTTTTTTTTTTTTTTTTTTTTCAGAAGAGCATATGTGCTCTTTCGGAAGCCCCTGTATTTCTCATTCTACAAGGAAGAAGGGGGCTTCCAAAAGAGGTTTTTTTTTTTTTCTGACATTTGGCTCAGTGTAGATGGAAAAGCTTCTTCCGACAAAAGAATTGGAAAAGGTACGCATTTCTGACAAAAACTTGTAGTCTAGCCATACCCTCACAGAATTGTCTCCCTCCCTGAAGTTAATGAACACTGATCACGTTATTCCTTAGTTACTGGTGTAACTTCCACACTGACAGCCTATTCACCCATGTAAAGCCTCTTAGCCCTAACTAAAAACAGATAAACAGCAGTGCTATTCCAGTTCATTGAGTGTGACTGACAATATTTGAAAAACACCACTCATCGAAGGCAGTCAAGAGGGCTAGCACATACTTCAGGCTACAAGAAAACCTCATTAAAGCTAGCCTGAGCTATATTCAGAAAAATCTATAGTGGTATCACAAAGATTGGCTTCCAAATGAAAAATAGAGGGTTGACAGGAACCTTACAACTTTTTATCTTTGTGACAAGTTCATGAAGGCAGAAAAACTTGTTTCATGCCAGAGCCACTAGATGGCAATGTTATCAAAACTAAGACATATGTGGTGTTTTCAGTAGGTTAAGATTCAGCCTTTGTTCGCTGTGAAAACATGAAACAGATGCAGTTTTATTTGTGGGGAAAGATGAGGTTGAAGCTATGGAAAACTCCATCCGCACAAAACCTGTTGCTGCTCACACAAGGAATATTCATTCACCTCTTACTAATTCTGTGTCTGCTCTACGAAGATTAAACTAAACAAAGCAAGTACTTCACAAAGCATCTGTTGCCCATGTGAGCTTGTCTGGAGTCATTAAAAGAAAGAAAGACCTTCCCCTCCCCAAAGCCTTCCAATGTTGCCAGGTGTAAGTTGTTGCGCACACCTCAAAAATCCACCCCCATCTTCCTATTAAAAAATGTAGGATTATTATTTCTAAACCATCATGTGTTTGCAGTTTGCTCTTGAAGCAGTTAGGAAGCATAGTTTCTTCCCTAAAGAGCTTGACATTGTAAGGTTCTGTCCTTTCAAAAAAAAATCCACAAGCTAGACCCTTAACACAGCCGAAAATCTACAGTTGTAGGATGGAGGCCCAGATCAGACAAAACCATGGGCAGCAGGTAAGAGAAGAGTGAGTTTTACACAAATTAGGATCATGAGTTCACTAGTTCTCATAGTGTTTGTGTCTGGGTGATTTTTTTTTGATGGAATTTTCATTGTATTTAAAAAGTACTTTAATATTTTTGTGACGGGGTGAGAAGCAAAGTCAGATGAAAGGGATAGAGTTTGATTGCAAAGGAAGCGGTTGTGTGATTTAACTTGTTTAGGGAGTGTCTATATTTAAAGAGGTGGATCTGGACTGGGGGCAGCGGCACGGTGGGAGAAGGCATGTATTCAGGTATAGGAAAAGGATGTGAAGTGGAAATGGCAGAGTGCATCATAGGTGAGAGGCAGGAAATGAAAGCTGAAAGGTCAACAGGGAAGATTCTTGATGACGAGGATGGTTATGAACAGGATGCAGGGTCAGCAGGAGAGCTAAGAAGGCTGTCAGAAATGCTTAGTCAGAGAGGTCAGGGAGGCAGATGAGCTTCCTCTTCAAGTCCTGGGAAAGCAACTGAATAATTCATGTCAGGCTTCCAAAAGATCAATGGGCCTGAGGTTAATGGTCAGCTCCTCACTTCTATAGTCATTATGGACTAGCTTCCTTTTCAGCAGAGGTGACAAGTCCCTGACACTAGGGCTGTGGTGAAGCACTGGAATGGGTTACCTAGGGAGGTGGTGGAATCTCCGTCCCTAGAGGTTTTTAAGCCTTGGCTTGACACAGCCCTGGTTGGGTTGATTTAATTCGGATTGGTCCTGCTTTGGACAGGGGGCTGGACTTGATGACCTCCTGAGGTCTCTTCCAGCTCTATGATTCTATGACATGTCACTTGAATCAGGGTGTTTGAGAGGAAAGCTGGGAGCCGGATAGGTCGGCTCAATTCTGTTGGGAACATCCCCGATGCTAGGGGAATCCCCAGTTTGAGGGAAATGGCCAGTCTCTGCTCCCGAGCATTGCTGGCCAGCATAAAGGGAGCCTTGCAGGGAACAAAGTGATAATGAAATTGAAATACACAATGGAATTTAGAATAAAAATCTAAGAATCAAGACATGAAAATCATTTTGCATTGTTCCCCCAGAAGTCTGACATGGGAAATGTTACAATTACAGCAATATGTAGCTGGAATCAGTGCTAGCTCAGTGGGGGCTCGAAGCAGGAATATTTCTGACCTTCCCTTACATAATACTGTAAGTCTTTTAATAAAAAGCCAATCCCCCTTCCCCCGGCTGCTCGGAGCCCTAATCAAGTCTTTAGTCTGCTTACTTCTAGCGCCAGGTCTGCCCATAGAATCTGGAAAACTTGAAGGATAGTCATTTTTTCTAGAGCATGGATCACCCTGTGAGCCTGACTTTCTGGAGAGGAAACTTTCAATTTTTAAGGGATCTGAAGGTTTTGGTGTGACTTGGCTAAGTGACTCTCATGGCTGGCTGGCTGGCAATGCACATGTTTGCAGAGAAAGGGAGGGGAGGAGGGTATCTTCTTTAAGGGGCGTCATCTCTCTGGTGGTGATGATTTATTTGTAATGCCATGGAGCCTAGGTGGTTGATCTGCTTTGAAGAACTGCAAACATTTGTTTTATAATCATAATATTGCTCATTGATGCTTAGATGTATTTCCGTGTTGAAATTCCATTGAATTTTATTGGCTTGCTTTTATAGTTCTGTAGATATCCTGTACTCTTTTGTCATGACCCTTTCCCCTATTACTTTCCTTTGATGGTATGCGCTCTTTTGACAGCTCTTTTCAAATCTTCATTTTGTATTTCTCTGCTCTCGTTCCTGGAACTAACGGGCTTCTACTATATAAGGATTAGAAACCAAAATTTCCATTAAGTAGTGAGGTACTGAAATATGATCATTAAATCTTGATGGGCTTTTCCTTTTGCTTACAGTAATCTGAAGGCCAATTGCTTACCAAAAATAGCTTAGACAAGCAAAGAATATATGGTACAGCAGAAGAGAGATCCCAAGGCATCATAGAGCCTATGGAAGACAGCAGTTATTTACAAACCTCTTTGGAGCCAGGTGAGTTATATAGGTGGGTCTGGCTAAGCAAGATAACATGAAGTTACTGATCCTGATTACAGCCCTGTTTGTGGAGGCAGCTTGTCAGTGTGTTTTTGATGGGTTGAGTTGCTCTGTGTGAGATTAGTTAGTGAGGGAGTTTACTTAAGGCGGAACTTTATTTCCTGAGAGATGAGAGAGAGCCAAGGTAAGCTGCTGATGTCAATCAGTGGTTATCTGCAGCAGGTATG
The DNA here is from genome assembly GCF_052426305.1 of Pelodiscus sinensis. Lineage (NCBI taxonomy): Eukaryota > Metazoa > Chordata > Testudines > Trionychidae > Pelodiscus > Pelodiscus sinensis. The sequence goes on from NC_143056.1 coordinate 34,645,270, forward strand.
GATAACAGTGCTTATACTTTTGGGCTCCCATTCTGTAATGCTGAGCCCCATTGCCTGGTCCCAGTGCACCACTGGTGGCTAGCATTTGGGCTGTTCTCCTATACAATACTAGACGGTTTACCTGGCATTACTTGGGTCCTAAACTCAATTAATTTTGGGGGTTGGATAATAAAATAAAAAAGGATATTTCATTTATATCCTTGCTCTGGGGTTGGGACTGAGGATGAGGGGTACAGTATGCAGGCTGCTTCAGCTCCAGCGGGCACTGGAAGTACATCAGTGTTAGTATCTGTAACAAAAGACAGGACTATGCAGCACACGGCTACATCTCTATTACTATTCTGTTATGTATCTGTGTGATACGCTTTAGTGAAGACAGTACTATGCTTGTATGATCGCTGAATTCAATTTAAGGTGGTAGAACATCTGAAGAGACAGACAATAGAATTATGCCATCTTAACATGTCATTTGTTGTGAGGTCTCCATTTGACATGCAGGGCCCATTGGTGATGTTACTGAGCTACAGGCTTGACACAGCAATGTGTTGTGGGCTAGCAATGGAGCAGTTATGGGCAGTAAGACATCTGTGACTTGCCATCAGTGAACAGAACATCAGACCTAGAGGTAGGAGATGTGGAGTTTTCTGCCGCCAATTTGGGTAGGACTTTTATGTGTCTCGGGAGGTTCTTCATCTGTAAAATAGGGTTAATTAAACTATCCCACATTTCAGGCCTGCTGACGGAGTAGGAGTGAGGGACAAAAGGAACAGCTGCCCTGGGGCATGGTGGTTCAAAAGGGCCCAGGGCTCTGCTACTGTGGCAGCAGTGGAGGCCAGAACCCCTGACCCCTTAAATCACCACTGAAATGGTGTGTGGTGTGCTCCATGCAGTTTTGAGAGCTGGTTGGGGTGGGCATGGTGCAGCATGCTCCAGGCACCTGCCTCTTCTGCCTGTGGCCCTGCCCTTTCTGGGAGCATAGTCAAGCTCCCCCCATCTTGCCCAAAAGCCCAGAATGTCTGTCAGCTTCCCAGCCCCCTTTCAAGACTATGGATGAAAAGTGCTGTGAGGCTGCTAGATATTAATATAAGTGTAAACATATGATTGATAGATGATTTTCTATTCTCTGGTATAAAGTGCTTTATATACCCCTGGTCCAAACATGTTGTCTTCTGAAGAACTTGAGAGGCTTATATGGGAAAGAGTCAGTGTTATTCAATGGAATTAAATGTCTGGGACTACAGTTAGATAATGTCAGTGCAGCAGTTTTGAAATAAAATGCCATGGCCCTTCTGTGTTCAACAATGGCTCAAGCACAGCTTTGGCTGCTGAAGATTGCTGCTGCTAAGAGACAGAGTTGTGATCAAGATATCAGAGAAATCTGTCAAACAGCTGTCGGCTCATTTAACTTTCATCTGGAAAACACCCCAGAATAGGTTGAAAGGGCCCCCTCTTCATATTGCATTTATTTGGGCTTCGCTCCCATCCCACCCCTGGAACGAGAACAAAACCAAAATTCCCTCTCTTTGGGGGGGGGGGGGGGGGGAGAGAGAGAGAGAGAGAGAGTGTGTGTGTGTGTGTGTGTGTGTGTGTGTGTGTGTGTGTGTGTGTGTGTGTGTGTGTGTCAGCACAGGGAACAACTAGCTGCCCAAGAGTTGGAAACCACTTCAGTTCCTTGAACAGCTGCCTCTGTGCTTCCAAAGCCCCCAGGGATGGGCCCTAGAAAGGTATGGACCAGAAAAAGACTCATCTTTGTGAAGCTAATTTATTTTCCAAAGTAAAACTCCCACAAGACACCTTAAATCTCTTATAACCTAAGTCACATTGCTCAGATTCTCTATGTACATAACTGGATCTAGTACTTCCTTTCTACTTAATCTAATCTGAGGATGAAATCCTGGCCTCATTGTGACTTCAGTGGGTGTTTTGCCATTGATTTCACTGCAGCTAGGATGTCACCTGAGGTATTACTCACCACTGTAGTATATGATCATCTTCCAGAATTACATACATTTTTGTGAGCAGCCTACAAGAAGGCTTCTGTTTTGTTTTCTCTCTCTTTTTCCCGTCACAGTGAGAATTATAGGAAACTTCACTCTTGTCCTTCCTCCTCCATTCTCAGAGCAGGCACGTTAGTGTCACGAGGTTGCTGTGGCAGAGAGGTGGGTCTTGCCTATTGTACAATGGTCATTTTTGGCTCTAGTGAGAAGTAGTTCTGAACTCATTTACTCCTTTGTTAATAACAGGCATTTATTAAACACCATCTTTTGTCCCAGAGCAAATTAACTAAATAAACCACCATGGTGTATTCAAACATGGCCTTTAAGATACTTTATTAAAAACAATAAATCAAGTGCTATGACGGCCATTATTGAACTGGCTTTTATTGAGTTCTTCCGTTATCTTTGCCATCCTCCTTTAACTCCTCCCCTGACTCCTTTTGCATTTATGACTTTGAAACTCACTATATCACACAGACCCACATGGCACTTTAATCTAAGGCCACATTTTTGGGGAGGTGTTTGCATCACTGAGAAACATATTGATCATTTTATGAGTCTATTGTTTTATGGAACTGTGCTCACTGCCTTTAATTCTCTGACTCCCTTTCTCTCCCAATCTGGTTATAATTATGAATAGCTTTTATAAAGAACACTAGTGGGAAGACTGAATACCAGGCACACTGGTTTCTCTTAAAATGCTGCAATCTATCTATTTATTGAAAAAATATTATAAGATGAAAAGGTTGGGCAGTCCTGTTGAGAACAAAACCAAACAGCATTTTCTTATTTTTAAATCTGCTTTAAACTATACCAGCATCAGTGTAATGGTCAAGGGAAAAACCCCAATGTATTGACAGCAATCAAATACATCTACACGCCCTCCCCCCGAATTCCGTAGAAACTTGGCAGACTCTAGTAACCAAACACAATTTATAGCTTATTCTGTTAGATTGGGTTTAACTGATGGGCTATCTACATTATAAATGGTTTTACATCTCTAGGTAGGAGATTGGTGCGTCTATATCTCCAGCATTAAAATCTTGCCAATATTCATCCCCATGTTCTCACTGGATCTTGGATTATAGGTATAAGAAGTCTTTTTTTCCCCCAAACTATGCCAGTCAGATACTGTTTAAAATTCCAGAGGTCTATTTTTCATATACCATGAGCCTCTGGGAAGTCAATAAATGTCAAAGAAATGTCAGATTATTTATGTATTTATTAGGTCTATGGTGCATTTCTGAGGAGGCTGTGTGGCATTTGGTCATCACATTCTTTGAAGACATAACACAGAGCAACAGCCCTGTAAATACATCAAAATAATTTCAGTATTAGCCACAGTACAATAAATCTGGATTGCACTTAAGACATCAGTGTGTTGAAGAAGTCACTTTTCCCTCTTGGGCATTTTCCTTTGCCAAACAGTTATCTCACTTTTATACTTTCAAAAAGTGCATATAAGCACCTGTTTAGAGCAAGCAGAAGCCAGACTGGTTTTGGATGTACATTATTCATTTAATGGGATCATTTTTATCTGAATTGCTTCCAAGTGCTCCAAACTTGTTGGTACCATATGTGAAGTAAGGACCATAATAAAGAAGAGTTAGTACTTTGATGTCAATACAATCATGAAGCCCTTTCCAGGACCGCTAGATAAATGATTTGTGGCTATCTCATTGGCAACAGCTTTATTCCAGGATTACCTAGGCTGCTTATGAAGGATTTCTTCCTGCATCTTCCATAGTGGTTACCGAGCACAGCAAGGTCAGCACAGATTTTGCCCAACCATGAGCAAGGTTCCCTCTAAACTGCGTGATAGCACAGCCCTGCAGATGCTTAGTGAGCCCCACACAGCCATGGGCACAGGGCTCCGCACATGGAGCTGCCTGGCTGGGGGAGGGACACTTCTCCCTCCAATGGCAACAGCAGCTCCCTGCTGAGGACAGAACAGTGAGTCTCTCCCAGCTAGTAAGGACACATTCCCTCCCTACTAGCTGGAAGAGACTCGCTGCTCTGTTCTCAGCAGGGAGCTGCTGCTGCTGCTGCTGCTGCTGCTGCTGCTGCTGCTGCTGCTGCTGAGGGAGGACTGCTCCTTCCCCAGCCAGACACTCCATCATGAGTCCTGAGCCCCTGGTTGGGCAGGGTTCATTAAGCAGCTGTAGGTCTGTGCTGCTGTTCAGCTTAGAGAGACCTAGGCCATGAGCAGTGTTGGTACTATAGGGCTCCATTTAATTTGTGTGAAATGGAGCAGATTGGAGCCCCTTCATCTTTAATAGCAGTGTTGCCGATGGAGGGGAAAGACATACACTTGCAATGCTGCATCATGAGCTCAGTGGAAGTCACATGGATTCTGCAGTCTTTGGAAAAGAGAGAATAATGCACATGGACCATGTTTTTAGAATTCTGATAGCTCACAGTTTGCTCAAGTTTGTCCCTGAAATAGACAATATAATGCCTTTCGTATGTCAGTAATGTATGATATGCAATCTTCATAAAAATAATTTCCATTTACATAAGTCCTTTCATTCTGGAGTATCGCCACATGGTGTGCAAACTGTTATCTTTCTCTGTGTACAATAAATACCTTTGTTTTGATGAGTAACTAATCAAAAGTAGAGAACAAAGTCTCCTTTCACAGTCTGCATTGAGCTCTCAGAAGAAAATGGAACAGAGAGACTGCTCTAATATTTAAAGATGTTGTGCACAGGAAACAAAATACTCACAATGGGCTAACTACTATACATCCACCTTACTATTTCTAGGGACAAGAGGGAGAGATAATTGGCAGTCAACATAAGTATGCGTAGGAATTCTGGCCAAGGATACCTTTTGATTACACTTGTAAGCAGGGGCTGAACTGCTTCTTGCTATCAGTCAGCTAAAAGGAGGGATGGGTGTACCTACTACAAGGCTGTGCCTAGACTGGCCAATTTTTCCAGAAAATCATCCGCTTTTCTGGAAAAACTCGCCAGCTGTCTACACTGGCCACTTGAATTTCCGCAAAAGCACTAACTTCCTACTGTAAGAAATCAGTGCTTTTTGCGGAAATACTATGCTCTTCCTATTCGGGCAAAAGTCCCTTTTGCGCAAAACTTTTGCACAAAAGGGCCAGTGTAGACAGCTGAGATTTGTTTTCCGCAAAAAAGCCCCGATCGCGAAAATGGCGATTGGAGCTTTTTTGCGCAAAAGCGCGTCTAGATTGGCCACGGACGCTTTTCTACAAAAAGTGCTTTTGCGGAAAAGCATCCGTGCTAATCTAGATGTTCTGTTCCGAAAATGCTTTTAACGGAAAACTTTTCCATTAAAAGCATTTCCGGAAAATCGTGCCAGTCTAGACGTAGTCCAATTGTTTAGCTCTGCAAGGTAATTAACTGTTAGCTGTTGATATGTAAATACAGCTCAGGGGAGAATACAGCGACCAGTGGCGTGGCATGGAGCGGTGGCAGGCGAGGAGCGGCGACCAGCGGCAGCAGCAGGTGAGGAGCGAAGCGTCTGGTGGCGTGGGACGAGACAGCTGGTGGAGCGTGGCGGAGTGTCGTAAGGTGCCCCCTATCTATCCTGCCACCCCCATTTCTACCCAGGTTGGGAGGTGAAACCCTGTGGGTGAACTTTGGGACTCTGGGTGGCACGGACCAGGGACAGAGACTTTTGGGGTGTCGGACTCTTTGGACTTCAGGTGATTCTTGGCTGGGAGGGGGGCTTAGCTCATGTTTGTGTTATGAACTCTTTTTGTGGTGTTTCCCCCAAGTTAATGCTGTATGACTTCTCTCTCTGTTTTGTTTCTAGTGTGTTAGCACCAATTTGTATGATATTGCTTCTGCTCCTTGATTAGATGACCAAAATATTTATAGCATGGGGGAAGGAAATAGAAGAAATAACAAGACAGTCACAAACATTTCTGGGCACACATCATATGTGAACATTCTCAGGCTTTCTACAAATGTTCCTGTGGAAAAACAAATCACCCATGAATGCTTATGGAACCTGAATAAGAGAAGATACTATAGTGGAAGTGCATTGGTGATTCTTTATTCAGTTAAAGGTTCACAAAGCCTTATTGTTGTTCTGTATTATTTTTAGGCAGCAGATGCCTTGCTGGATAGATTAGAAGACAATTTCTTTGCCCTGAAGAGTTTGCACTCTAGTCTGTGACATAACATGGTAAGTAAGAAGTACAACAAGCTATACGGAAAGAGTGCCTAGAGTCAGAAAAAAAGCTACAGGGATCAGATTAGTTATTCATTTTAAATATGTTCACAAATTGGTGCTTTAATCAGTTAATACAGACGTGTGTGCAAACAGCACATGTGGATGGGTGTGAGTGTATAGTTTTCTTGCCTTTTAACAGTACCAATTTAGCGCTACCCTTGGTGAAATCTCAGATATTTAAATAATTCCAAGAGATCTTCAGTGGTGTTTGTAACTCTGGTCAATGAATAGTAATGGTATATTTAGGCTGCCAAGGTGACTATGGTGTCCTTTTACAGAAGACGAAGGTGGTTATTTAATACGCTGCTCTGGGGAATTAGTTTCTGAATAGAAAAGAATGAAATAAACTGGGAAAGAAGTTTATAACCGCAAGAGTCTTTACTATGCTAGTTGTAAATTTATTAAGCACTGTACTGCACCATTTGTGTCAGCATATTGTTAGAGCCCTGCAAATGTATAGATTTCCACTTTATGTCTGCGGGCCATTTTTGTTGATCACAGATTGGATGCAGATACAAATTTTCTGCATGGCTCTACATATTGTACCATTTCCCCAGATCATATAAGAACATAGCTTTGTACCTCTGTAGAGCTGTTCCTCTGAGGAACTCCTCAAAGAACTATACAAGTATTAAAGACTTATCACAATGCTTGTGGGAGGCAAAAAGAAATACTCTCCTCCCTAAGGGATATTCAATATGTCACATAGTATACATGAAGTAATATGCCCAAGGTCACACTGCATATCATTGGCAGAGCTGGGCAAAGAGAGGAAGGTTGGTTTTGTTTAAGGGACTGGATTGAAGCATGCCCACATGTAAATGTAATACACAGCTACTTAGAGAGTAAATCTATAACACTAATCCACTGTGTACTAAATGATGATTAGGACCCTGCTTCTGGTGCACTAAAAGTTCCTTTACAGAGTTCACATGGCCAGCTAGTATGTGCACTGTAGATTCATACGCTGGCTTGACAAACTCTGTGTTCACAAGCCCTCAGACTTGAGGGATATGGGTTCTAATTGTGGCTTTGTCACAGATTTTCTTCAGGATCTTGGGAAAGACACATAATCTCATTGTGCCTCAGTTTCCCAGTTGTGGGGATAATGATACTTCCTTTTCCCATTATTTGTGTTGTCTATTCAGACTGCAAGCTCTTTGGGGCAAGGGATATACAATGCTTAGCACAATGAACCAGGGACCACTGCCTCAATGCAAGTAACACTGGTTTTCCTGTTCTATGGTCATTCTTTCTTCCACTGGTGATCATAATATTTTCTCTCTACAGTGTAGCACATGCATAGTTAAGCTTGGGTAAGGTGATGGAACCCTTTCTGAGATTAGAGCTGAGAGTTTTTGATTAGCCTGAAGCCAAAGCATCTTGAGCTATAATCTTGTCAATTGTCATAAGTTGGGCAGGGTGAGGACTGGTCAGTACTTGCACAGGAAACTTTTAAGGAAAATTCAAGCTTCTGCAGAGAGCTGAGCTGGGTGAATGTCAGTCTTCCCTCTTACCCAGGGTGAGCCTATACCACAGCATGACACTAGGGGGCACTGTCCTGATACAGGCACTTCCAGAAAGGTGTGGCATAAAACTGAGGTCTTGACTATTTGTGGTATTAATTGTCCCATGGCATGTTTTGCATAAGTAAAGATGTTGGCCCTGAACATCTTGTCTAACTTCCAGTCTAGTCCATTGCATTCTCCTTGCCCAAATACCATACTGCATGGTGTATTACTTCTTGTTGTAAACTGATAGGCGGTGTTGCTGTGTATTCTTAAACAGCTGCTGTGTTCCACACTAGAGAAGGGTGTGTTTCACTGATAAGTGAAATTAGTGCTGTTTATAAGGAGCTCAGGGTTTTAATACGTTGCATACAGAAGATGCAGCTTGGTATTATAATACTCATTACTGCATTGAAGAAGCAGCTTGACTGTCCCACATCCTCTGTTGTGCAAAGCCTGGCTCTTATTGTGCAGGTGATCCAAGAGATGGATGAGAGGAGGGGAAAATTATCCTCCACTCCAGGCAAACCACACTGTTGTCACAGTAGTAACTGCTATAGTAGGAAGGGAACTCCTGTGTTGTGTAGACAGAACACAGGAGGATTGGGCTTGTTGTGCCCCAGCACCAAGTACCCTTTATTGACCCTTTGTGGCCTGCCTTTCCAGTGCAGTTGACCCATACAAGTTTGGCTTTCTAAACCATGGAAGGGGTAGGGATAAAAAGGCCAGAAAGGACCACTGGGTCCATTCAATTTGACCTCCTGTGTAACACAGTCCAGAGAACTCCCTCAATTGAAATTAAAATTTCTCAGTGATGGAGAATCACTGTTAACAATTTGTTTTATTTCTAGTCTGAATTTGTCTACTTCAACTTCCAGCCATTGGATCATGTTATATGATTCTCTGCAAGATTGAAGAGCCCATTATTACATATTTCTTCCCTCAAGTTGATACTTAGCCTGTGGTCAAGTAACCCCTTAATCTTCTCTTTGTTAAACTAAATAGATTGAGCTGTCTGAGTCTATCACTATAAGGCAGGGTTTCTAATCCTTTAATCATTCTTATAGCTTTTTTGAGCCCTCTCCAATTTTTCAACATCCTTCTTGCATTGCGGACCTTACAACTGGATACACAGTATTCCAGCAGTGATCCCAGTAGTACCAAATACTGAAATAAAATAACTTTTGTATTCCTACTAGAGATTCCCCTGTTTATGCATTCCAGGGTTGCATTAGTCCTTTCAGCCACAGAGTCGCATTGGGTGGTCTTGTTCAGCGTATCTCCCCTCTGCACCTGGACTTCGAATCTTTTTCAGGGTTGCTACATTCCATAATAGAAATTCCCCATCCTGTAACTGTGGCCTACATTATTTATTCCTAGATGTGTGTTTTTACATTAGCTGCTTTTAACACACACATTGTTTGCTTGCACCCAGATTAGCAAGCCATCTGGGTTGTTCTGTCCTCATCACTATTTACCACGGCACAGTTTCTGTATCATCTCCAAACTTGATCAGTGGTGAATTTGTTTTCTTTCAGGTCATTTATAAAAACATTAAATAGTTCAGGGCCAAGAACCGATCCCCATGAGACCCTTCTAGAAATATACCCACCTACTTGATGTTGATTCCTTTTTACAATTACATTTTGAGGCCTCCCAGCTGGATTCTTTTACTCCATTTAATGAGTACCAAGGTAATTTTGTTCTAGTTTTTTTAATCAAAATGCTATGTAGTATCAAGCCAAAGTATATTATGGCAGCACTGTTACCTTTATCAACCAAACTTGGGACCTTATCAAAAAAATTGTGTCAAGTTAGTTGGTAGAATCAATTTTCTTTAAGCCCATGTGTAGTGAGGCAAAGTGGCCTCCCTCTGGACCTGAGTGAGGGACCACTACACACCTCCTGGTTGGTGGAGCCTAACACACCCTGCCTCCTAGTCAGAAGTGTTAACACAAACCAAGAAGTAGAAAAGGAGGGCTCTGTTCCTCAGTTGAATTGTAATCAGGGAGGAAGATGGATGCCTACCCTCCACTGTGGCACCTAGGAGTTGAATCTGTGCTCTGTAGCACCTGTCCCCAGAGGAAACTGACTGTGAAGAGGAGTTGTCAAGACTACTGTGCTTTGTGTACCTAGAGGAGTCAGAGGACCTGTGCATTAAAAAGATATCAAATCCCAGGGAGGTAGGACATAGTCCAGGGGCCGTCGACCATACTCTGGCTATACTCTAGATCAGCATTTTATGGCTGGATCCCTGCTGACCCAGTGGTTGACCACTTTGCTAATATTAGGGCCATGGGCTGAGAGACAGTGGAGTTGGGTGGGCCTACTTTCCCTCTCCACATTCCACTTGGGGCTGGCAGCCTTCCCTTCTAGGTCAAAGGACTTAACTTTGTCTACAGTCCACCTGAATTGAAACGTCAGACTTTTTGTTGCTCCTTCCTGTGTGAGGGTCAGGATGCCTTAGACAATTAGGGCTAGGTTTACTTATTGTTAGCCCCAATTAGAAGTTGATGGGCTAAAGCCTGCTCAGTGGCGCAGGCAGGACCAGAGCCCCTTTAGTCAGGGTAAAGCTTAGGGCAAAGCCTGTTCCCTGCTCTGCTTCACCTACAAGGATCTGTCCTTAGAGAGTTAATTACTGCCAGCCCAGCCAAGAGGCTGCAAGCTAAACACTGCTTTGGGTTCTGCCCATCTGAAGGTGGGTGAGTGTCTCCACTTATTACTAGTTGGTTGTCTCTACTAGGCAGCCACAGAACCATGACTGCTTATGGCTCGGCCCTGCTAACATGATCTGAGCCAGAGAGCTGATTCCTGATACAGCAAGGCAGAGTGGTCTCCTTCCTCACTTGAGAGTGAGGGACCACCACATTTGGAGTAGAATGTGGGCATTCATGCCTCTCCTGGGACAGTATGAAATGGAATTACTTTACCATCTTCTGGTCTGGGAAGGATAGTGGTCAAGAAACTGATCAAATGGCTTTCTCAGCACCAGTAGCAATGTCAGGTAGCCAAATTCCTGCAGCAACAACTACTGAAACTGTGAGGAAATCAGTAACATCAACTGATTTGAGAACAGTGGGCCCAAAATTGTGAGCTGCAACAACAGTGCTTACAGCAACCTGCTGCACTTGTGCCAACACCTGGGTATTCCAAGTTCAAGGGTGCAGCAGCTCCCACTAACACTACAGTGCCAATGTGCTTGGTAAAAAGGGGCCCTGAGGATGATCCAAAGTCCCTTCTTATAACAGTTGAGAGGGTTGGAATAATCAGCCACTCTATTGGCCCTGTATTTGATGGGTCTGGCCCATGTTGCCTATCGGGAGCTCCCAACAGGGGGAAGCTCAATACTATGGATGGTTGAAGGCCACAGTCTTTGATGTGTTTGAAATCACACCAGGTATATCCTTGCAATGACTACAGGAGTAGAGCTGCCCACTCAGGGAATGACAGACCTGTAGCCCAGCAAATGAAGGATGCAAACTGGCAATGTTTACAGTCCAAACGGCGTACCGGCACAGAAGTCACTGAACAAGTGTCTTCTCAAACAGTTCATACGTATCATCCCAAATCGAGAATTAACCTGGGTCCTTTGCCACAGGCCAGTGATTCTGAGCACAAATGCTACCCTCATGCAGGATTTTTTGACTTCTGACAGACCTAGGGTTTGGCCCATGTCCCCAATGACTGTAAACCCCAAAGAAAAGAGGGCCTGGAGACAAAGGAATGCACAATGTACCAGCCCAAGATGCCCTGATGGATAGGATACTGTCAATCCCTGGCATACAGCCCATAATACCTGAAGAACCGAGAGGGTGGTGAAGCCCCAGATTATAGGCAATGAGGTGTAATGGTAGTTCGAATTAGAAAGCCTAATTTGAACTACCTACTCCGTGCCGCGTGTAGCCGCGGGCACGGAGTCCGCACTAACGGGGATTTAAAAATGGCGGCACCTGGCAAGATGCAAATGAAGCCCGGGATATTTAAATCCCAGGCTTCATTTGCAACTTCGATTGCCTACATTAGCCACCCTAGTTCAAACTAGGGTGGCAGTGTAGACATACCCATAGTGATTTACAGCAGCCATTGGGAAGATGACCTCAGTGAGGTGGCTACTGTTCTTACACCATGCTGAGCTGATGACCAACCCTCAAAAGTGTAAAATTGGGCAGCAGGAAACCACATACCTGAGGTATACCCTTGGATGAGTGAAGTACAACTGCTGATAAGAAAGGTCCAGGCTCTGCAGGCTGACTTGGCCCCTGCCACAGGGCAGCAGGTGCAGCAATTTTTGAAGCTTGTCAGATATTATCAATGCATTGTTCCTAATTTTGCCTTGATCACAGCCCCTAATAGAACTCCTGAAGAAGGACAGTTCCCAATGGATGTGTTGGACAGATGAGTGTGACTGAGCCTTTCAGATCTTCAAAAACAAACTGTGCTGAGAACCAGTGTTATTCAGCCCCAACTTCAACTGGGAGTTCCTTTTACAGAAAGACATTTTGGAGGAGAGATTGGGAGCTATCCTCTCCCAGGAGGCAAATGGGCAAGAGCCCCCATATTCTACATCAGACACAAGTTTTTGTTCCTGTGAGATCAGAACTACTTTGTTCTCAAGAAGGAAGCTCTGGTGGTCAAAGCAGGTCATGAATGCCTTGAGATATGACCTCCTGGTCCCCTTTCATGCTTGTGGCCAACCATGTTCCCCTGAAGTGGTTAAACACAGTCAAGGAAACAATCCCCCAATTGATATATTGGTATTTAACCCTATGGCCCTATGCTTTTGTCATTGTGCTGGCAGGAAATGCACCAGTGTTGGTTTCTTTTCTCTATTGGGAGGAGACATTGCTATCTCTGGTGGCCCAGAGATGGTTTTGAGAATATGTGTGTGTAGTGACACAGTCTGGCCTCATTTATGAATATGTTGAATAGGACTGTTTCCAGAGCAGACCTCTAGGGGACACTGCTAGTTACCTCACTAGCTAGTTACCAGTCCATGAGAGGACCTTCCCTCTTATTTGATGACCGCTTACTTTGCTTGAGAGCTTTTGGTGAGAGAATTTTTCAGAGGCTTTTTAAACATTATGTACACTCTCACCACTACATCCCCTGGTCCACATGCTTGATTTTCCTTTATAAAAGCAATGTTGACTCTTCCCCAACAAATTACATTCATCTACATGTCTGACAGTTTTGGTCTCTACCATAGTTTCAACCAGTTTGTTAGGTAGTGAAGTTAGGCTAACTGGCCTGTAATTGCCCGGATCACCTCTGGAACCCATTTTAAAATTTGGTGTCATTGTAACTGTTCTCCAGTCATTTGGTACAGAAGTTTATTTAAATGGCTACAAACCACAATAAGTAGTTCTGAGATTTTGCATTTGAGTACCTTCAGAATTCTTGGGTGAATGCCATGTGGTCCTGGTGACTTGATACTGTTTAGTTTACCAATTTGTTCCCAAACCTCCTCTAATGACACCTCAATCTGGGAGAGTTCCTTAGATTTATATTCCAAAATGAATAGCTCAGGTTTGTGAAATTCTCTGACATCCTCAGCGCTGAGGACAAAAGAAAAGAATTAATTTGTTTTTTCAGCAATATCCTTCTCTTCCTTGAATGCTCCTTTAGCACCTTGAATCCAGTGGGCCCATTGATGGATTAGCTGGCTTCCTGCTTCTGATGTACTTCTTTTTTTTTCTTTTTTTTTGCAATTACATTTTGAATCTTTGGCTAACTGAGCTTCAAATTCTTTGTGGCCTTGCTAATTATATTTTACACTTCACTTGCTAGAGCTTATGCTCCTTTCCATTTTCCTCACTAGAATTTAGCTTCCACATTTTAAAGCATGCCTTTTGTCTTTCACTGCACTTTTACTTTCTTGCTGAGCCATGAAGTCACTTTTTTGGTTCTCTTACTATGTTTTTAAATTTAAATTTATTTTTTTAAGAAACCAGTTGGGTGATGCACTACTTTTCAGTTACTTTACAGCTGTAGGTGTGGAAGCCTGCTCATTAACAGAGGCTCTGAACTGCCACATTTGCTATGTCATTATTCTTTCAAATATCTGTCTGACAGGCTTGTGAAAAGTTAGTCAGAAGTTACTGCCTGCAAGACCCACTGGTTCAGCCTAACAAAGCTTCTCTGCCTAATTCTGTACCCAGAAACACCCCATCCAATCCTCAGTGTTGCTTCTGAATATATTGAAAATGCTCTTAATGCCAACATTAACTGACCACCTCCTTATGAAGAGATCTGTCAAATCCTACCTATCTCTATGTCAAAACCCCTTCTGATTTCTCCAGTTCATTCCTACTATGCAGTTCAGTTCATGCTGACATAGTATCCCACTCCTTGTCTAATATTCCTGTACTCTGAGTCCGTTATCTTTATTTAGTCTTTCTTTGCAAAATGAATACATAGGAGCTTGAGCCTGCATGCTACTTTTATTGAACCATCAGCAACGGTCTTTGCCTTAAATGAAAGGATATTATTCTTCAGTCTTCTTTAAAAGTTAATCTCAGCGCTTCCTTGCAACAGAAACAAGCATAATTTTTTTTATTTCAACAGCTGTAGTAACAGCCCCTTGTTAAAATATTTCTTGCTATACAGTACATATGTGTTGTCTCCAATGTATTTAAATTGCTATTACTTCCCTATTGCATAGTGGAAATGCTATCCTGTTGTGTTGATATTTTACCTATTGAGTGTGAGAATTTTCCTTGAGCTTTTAAGAGTTGCCTTTTCCCACTTGCCAGGTAGTAACTGGTTGAATTCAAGCTCTCCCTTAAATGTCAGGCAAACAGATCTAAACCTTGCACTGTTGCCTTCATGCATGACCTGCTGCCTTTTACATTCTCCTTTTTATCCAATTCCCAGGCACTAACACAGAAATGTTCAAGGCTGTTGAGCATGGCTGGTTGTGAACTTTATTTCTCAGTGCATCTTTGGTGTGCTTGGGGTATAATCACCTGGCAGGCCAATTGATCATTTTGCTCCTGTGATTTCTGTCTGCAACTGGGACTGCCACTGTGCTTCAGCCCTTTGTCAAATATGTCATGTGACAATGCAGTGCAGCATTTCAGAGTTCATTCTGAAAGAGTTGCTTGGGCCTTTTTCTTCATTACTCTGAGATGGGCTGGTTTCAACCAGTTATAGGAATAGCTAGCTGGTAGTGAGAGTAATAATCCAATTTGCTGGCAGCACATTAGCTATTTAACAGTAATAAAGATTGTCTTATTCTTCCAGCTCCTAGTGCCTGACCCTGATTTAGATGTCTCTGGTGGAGTGGCCAACAAGAGAGATTAGCATAAAAAGTTTTCACCTTTCCACTCTGCCTTGCCTGCCCAACCCCTCCTCTCAGATAGAGGTTGAACTGGCTCCTTTAGTTCAATAGCAAATACATTTTTTAGATGACTGATCCCTGGATGTAGTCAGCTAAGCCTGAAATAAGCAACCAATAGAATGAAATTTAATAACGGAACCGGAGCCTGCTTAGTGTTTAATGGAGTTGGTAGGCAAATCAAAGGAAAGACTTGGTGAACTGATTTGAACAAAGCAAGACCTGCCCTGAGCATTGATCCAGACTTTGCATCAGACCTGAACAGATTCTTTCCAATCTTTCAATAATTTGGTTATTTTCCCCTCATTATTTTAATTTCTGTGCTGCATCTGCACTCCTGGGTTCTGACTGGCAGTGGAAGCATCAAAGAAAGCTCATGGTATTGTTGGGCTGTGCAGAAGCAGTAGCTGTTGGAAACTTCCCAACAAATTCTGTTCTTTGGGAGATTTCCAGTCCCATCTGGTAGATGCAAAGGGTAGTATACATACAATTCCATGATACTTAGAGGCACCAGAGAGAGTGTATCCCTATGTGGAGAAGGCACTTTCCTTTCCAAGCACAAAGGAAAACAATGATCCCTGACCGAGGAGCTCATCAGAATCTGAGTTTTGCACCAGCCTTAGATTATGATGGTCAAACTGTTTCTGTGCTACATCCTCTACTCCAGAGAGGCTTGAGAACTCCCATATGAGTCATTGTCTCTACAGAACTTCATTTGGAGCTGAAATGATGCATTTTATGCACTGGTCTGAATAAAGGATGCTGTGTAACTGTGTTGGCCCAGTCGAGAGCATTACATTTCACCGAGACACAGTTCTTCCTGAGATCTACCCCTTGGGGCCAAATACTCTTGTGCAACCTTTTCCCATGAGGCAGCTCCTTCCTTCTACATGACCAGCCATCATCACTGGTGACAGCATCAGAGATACTGCCAGGACTTGGCAAACTATTCACCCATTTTCTACCTGCTTGCTTCCTGGAGGAGCATCTGAAATTCAGGCTCTCTCGATGCAAAGCTGAGTAACCGCAGTATAGTCACCCAGCGGGGGAAGTTCGCTTCCTTGCATGTCCATGTTAAGGAGAGTCAGTAGCCTTTGGGCTGTTCAAACAACCACATTACGTCAGTTTTTCTAAGCAATCAGTCCACACCACCAAGCTTGTTCTGTCCATTTTAAGGGCTGTTAAATTCTATTTCTGTACTCCTGCTTTCACGAGGAGTAACTGCTAAATTCAACCTTTGCGGTAGTACAGCTCTTTGAAAGTTGATATTCTTGGCCTCCAGGAGGTGTCCCACAGTGCCCTATGGTGACCACTCTGGCCACAACTTTCAACTCTACTGCTCTCCAGGTGAATAGGAAAAGCCTGGGAAAATTTGAATTTCAATTTCTGTATGGCCAGCATGACCAGCAGACCTCAGAGCAAGCTGAACATCTGACCATGTGTTCAAGCTCCATGAGTTCCCAAGGTTGCTGATGAGCACCAGAATGGAGTATGTAGGAGATCCTAGACCTCGTGTGGGGAGAAGAATCAGTTCAGGCAAAACTATGAAGTGGCAAAAGAAATGCTGATATCTACCACCCTGACCAAGAGCCCCTGCTGCCTCCTGCCTGCTTGGTCCTGCAGGAAGGGAAAGTTGCACTCCCCCAGCAAATGGAGGTTGCTGAACACACAGGTGCTGTGTGAGTCTCTGTCCTCTTGCTACGGCCAGACCCGCTCTCACCTCCCTGGCCTGTCCCTTATTATGCCTGCCACCAAAGATAGTCCAGCTGCTCACCTAAGAACTCTGAGGTGTACTTGCTGCATAGTGGCTACTTAAAAGCATAACTGTGGCCTTGTTCATAACGCATCCCCATTGTCTTTAGACAGGCCTTAAATTTATTCTAACAAATAAGGTTTTACATTCACTCTATCATGCATCCTGAAAAATCTGACCTTCACTTCTTATTACAGCAGGAAGAGCAATGAGCCTGCTGTGTGAACTCCCCTGGCTGTGCCAGCTGTCTGGCTGGCACAAATCTGCAGGTGAAAACAGACTAAGGAAGAGATGTTCAAGGAGCAAATGCAATCTGCCAGTGTGGATAAGGAGTATGTAAGTTAATGGAGGTATACACTGCTGGAGGACATGCATGAAGAGCATGCAGAGAAATGGAAGTGAAGCATCAGGAGAGAGTCTCGTCATCTATGGCATCTGTGTTGGACTGCATATCAGCTTTCTAGAATGCCCCCCCAAAAACTGCCACCTTGCACTGCCCCTGCGGTGTCCCTTAAATAAAAAAGCATGATTTCTGAACAATAGTCTCTTTATTGCTTGTATTGAACGGGTGGGTTTTACAGGCAAGCACGCTGAATGCAGAGGCACCTCATAGAGAGCAACATGCATGGCTTTCACAACTGGCCATATATAAAATTCTCTTTTAAAGCCTCCTTGATTTGCATTGCTCCTCACTGTGCTCTACTTATCGTCCTGTTTTCTGGCTGCTCAAAATCCGTGACTAGGCACCCCACTTTTGTCCACTCCCCTTTCCTCCCAGCAAATAACTTTCTCCCTTGCTCTCGCAAAAATTATGGAGCATACAACAGGCTGCCACCGCAAAGAGAATGTTGCATTTGTTGAGGTCTTAGACTGCAGAACCTTCTCTTTAAATGCCCCAGAGTACATTCTACTACCATCTTGCACTTGCTTGGGCTATAATTGAATTGTTCCTTACTGCATTCCAGGCTGCTGTCTATGGCTTCATGAGCCATGGGAGCGGGGGGTAGACTAGGTCACCAAGGGTCACTATTGGCATTTCAACCAAATTACTATCAATTACTGTGATGGTAATTTTCTAGCCTGGGAAGAAAGTTCCATCTTGCAGTTTTGGCATAGGCAGTAGTTTCTAAAGATGTATGCATCATGCACAATTCCCAACCATCCCATGTTGAGGTCAGTGAAATGGTCCTTGTGTTCTACTAGGGCCTGTAGCACCTTCGAGAAATACCTTGTATGGATTATGTACTCTTTGGCAAGGCGGTTGGGAGTCAAGATGGGGATGTTCATTCCATCTATTACCCCACCACAGTTAGGGAACCCCAGTGCAGCAAAGCCCTCTGCTATGTCCTCCACATTTCCTTGAGCCATTACCCTTAATAGTGGCAGAAGGGTATTGATTGCCTTATCTGTTTGGATCACAACAACCCTCACTGTAGATTTTCTCTCTACACATTGATTTCCAGCTGACCGGTAGCTGTGTGGCATTGCAAGCTTCCACAGAGCAATTGCCTCTCATTTCGTCACCGTCAGAGCAGGTGTCATTCAGGTATTCTTGCACTTCAGGGTGGGGAAAAGCGATTCACAAACTTCCATTAAAGTGGCCTTATATATATGGAAGTTTTTCAGCCATTTTTGATTGTCCACAACCCGCATACCAATGCGGTCTCACCAGTCTGTGCTTGTCTAATGACACCAGAACTGGTGTTCTACTATGTCAAGAGAATCAAATGCCAACAGCATTTGCAAGTCACTCAACTCAAGTATGCCACAGAAAAGTATGTTCATGGCATCCTGAGATTCTTTCTCATTATGGTTAGACCCTGGATATGCTCCCGTGTTAGGCACACCATGGTTATCATCATCATCATGCTTTGATGCTCAATGGGATCCATGATGGGTACCTATGCTTATGCTACTATGGTGTCTGCATGGACAACCAGGTGACAAAAGGGCATGAAAAGACTGTTTGGCATTGTTCTTAAGCAAGGGGAAGGGAGGAAATGAGTGCATTATGGGACACTGACAACATGTAACCAGAATCATCAATGGCACAATTTTGGTCCCAGCATGTACTGGGAACAGAACCCAGAATTCAAAGGGGTACAAGCACTGTGGGATAGCTAGCCACAGGGCATTGCTTTCAAAGTTGATAGAAGCCACCCTACTGTGGACACGCTACTTAGAACTGTGTCAAATTCTTGCACTCTATAGGGACATGCACCTTTCTCTTTACAAAATTGGGTGCTAAAAAGTTAACGGTAATAAATTCTACCTTATCTCATAGTCTTAGTAGTTTATTGTCCATTCGTGTACAAGATTTCCTGCTCCTTATCAGTAGAATGTTTCCTTCTACCCAGTCCCTTTCATGTCACATGAAATGCAGGTGGCTGTTTTCAGAACTGTCTGGATGACTGTGGCATTGAAGATGTTCTTTAATCAATGAGTATTTTTAGCCATTATTATATTTGGTTTGTGCTTTTGTGATGTTCAGAGGTATTTTTAAACTCTGAGGTGGTACTCGTCTGAGCTCATAGGGAGGTAGGCATGTTGTACCAAAGAGCCATAATTACCAACTGCAAAGCTCAGCTGCAGGCGAAAAAAATACCCATCGTGTTTCACCTCTGCTCCAACTAATTTACTTGGTCTGCTGCTGCCTGTATTATTTTTTAAGTAAAAGGATACAATTTGTTTGCTGACAATATGCTGATTTAAATATGCCTTCAGGTATAGATTTTTCCATAAGCCAAGAAAAAAACATGGTATATCTGTTTGGCAGTTAATGCTGAAATTTACTAGCTCTCCATATCCATTGCAGATACAAACACAGTCTTAATTGTTCCATTTTTATTCTCACTGAAAACACAGTAAATCTTAATGGTTGTGCTTCATACATTAAGAGGGAATGTAGTAGCTGTAGGAAAAAATATTCAAAACACATTAAATTAGCAACTGTGTAATAATGTTTTCATGCTGTTCATCAGAATTTATATTGAAAGAGCAATTGTCCCAAAGTATTCTTAAAGTGGTTGGTCTGATGAAATTGTTTCCCTACCCCAAGATATTTCCATAATATGGTTTCCCCCTCTACTTCTGCCCTTCTCAGATTTTCAGAACTTGAAAACAAAATTTTTCCACGTTAATTACAGTGCTGGTTGAGAATGCGTTCTGTTGTTTTGGCTACAATACCAGCTCTCACACTGTTTGTTTATAGCTCTCTAAAAAGCCATTTTAATAAGGTCAGATTTGCAATTTAAATTAACTTTAATATTACTTGCAAGTGCCAGCATTATTTGTTTACGCAAGGGGTAAACATACTGAAAATTTATCATTTAAAAATACATTCCCTTGTTTTCTTTTCAAAATGGTGCATCTCAAGTAATAAACAGCCATGATTTTGTATAATATATTGCTTTTCGAAATGGGAGACAACTTAAAACAGGGAGATAAATCAGATAGTCAAGCTAAGCATTTGAGCTGAGGGAACAATTCACAGCAAACAATTTATTCTGCAAATTGAGCCCTTTCCCCTCCTCTTATGTATTCTGCAAGGAGCCTGCCATTTTAAAATGAATGTGATGACTATTTGGGATTGTCAGACAAATGTTTTTATAGACATATATCTGCTTATAGCTTACTTATGAACTGTTCACTGTGAATGGTCATTTCTGTACACGGTGTTATATCTTTGAGCTGTGTGACTGATCACCTAAGTCATGCGATATTGTTTTTGTTCTCATGTGAGATGACCTAAACTTTATAGGCCACTTCTGCTTTCACTCAAAACAAATTTGGTTTCATGCTTATCCATCTCTTTACCGTAGATATTTATAAAGTGTCTGGCCCACTCAAGATCATCTGAAGAAGCAGGGTTTTTTCCCCACGTAAGCTCATGATACTATATTTTTGTTAGTCTCTAAGGGTATGTCTACTCTACCCCGCTAGTTCGAACTAGTGGGGTAATGTAGGCATACCGCACTTGCAAATGAAGCCCGGGATTTGAATTTCCCAGGCTTCATTTGCATAAGCGGGGAGCCGCCATTTTTAAAACCCCGCTGGTTCGAACCCCGTGCAGCGCAGCTACACGGGGCTCGAACTAGGTAGTTCGGACGAGGTGTACCGGTAGTTCGGAATAGGAAGCCTAGTCCGAACTACCTAGTTCGAGCCCCGTGTAGCCGTGCTGCACAGGGTTCGAACCAGCGGGATTTTAAAAATGGCGGCTCCCCGCTTATGCAAATGAAGCCTGGGAAATTCAAATACCGGGCTTCATTTGCAAGTGCGGTATGTCTACATTACCCTCCTAGTTCGAACTAGGAGGGTAGTGTAGACATACCCTAAGGTGCCACAGGATAACTAATTTTTAAAGTTACATACTAACACAGCTACTCTCTGTAGCCTGATAGTGGCTATGTGCAGTATTTTTCATAGAAGAAACCAATTGCAGATTTTGAACATGAAATGAAATTTTGTTTTGCATTGAAATGAGCCTCAGCATTGGGCCAGAAATTTGTCTCTTGAAAAACTCCAGTGGCCCAACTTTGCAAACAGCATCTAAATAGGGCTGTGATTGTGGTCAAATTAAATTCTGTTTAGAAGTCTCTGAAATGTTTACTAGCTTTACTGAGCAATTTTAGTTTTTGACTCCAGAGCTAAAGGCGTAAGGTGCTGGATCCACAACGCTACTTCCATTCCTAAGTGCCATTTTTAGGTACCACTGCAAACTACAAACTCCTGCTTGGCTGCTGCCCAGTTGTGATGCTGAGTGTCATAGCATGTCACTTCTAGGCATTCAGAAAATGAATGTGATTCACAAAGCCTGAAAGAGGCACCTGGGTTCCTTATACAATGAAAGGGAACCATAGGTACGTTAGAACAGCTTAAAAGCCGGCTCTCCGCACATATCGGCTCCTGTATCCCCTCCCTTGCTGCTTCTGGAACAGAGGCAGCAAGGGGGGGGGGGGGAGGGAGAATGTGTGTAGGCAATAGGATTAACCAATATACCCAGGCTTATTGATTAATCATGAAGTCAACTACACGTTGACATCATTATTCCCAGCATCCAGGAAACAGAAGCTAGGGACACTTCACAGCATGGCTGTGAATCCTTGCACATCTTGGGTAATAAGTTCCTAGAGGATAGGTCTATCAATGGCTTATCTAAATCTTTTTTTTTTAACCCAGTTAGAGTCATGACCTTCACAACATTCTCTGGCAAAGAGTTCTATAGTTTGATTGTGCATTGTGTGGGGAAAAAATACAATAAAAATTACAACCAATATTATTACATGAGCCCAAGCTCAGATGTCCTGGCTGAAGCCCTCGGGCTTTGGCTTCAGCCCTGTCCAGCATGCTTTAGGCTTCAACTTTAGTCCCACTATGTTTAATACTGGTCGTGTTGACCCCATTCAAATGGGGTCATGATTCACTTTGGGGTCCAGAACTACAGTTTGAGAACTGCTGTTTTAGAGCTGCCACTGATGAAGAATATATATTATATGTTGTTACTTTTAAATTTAATTTAATTTAGTTTTGAATTTAGAGTCAAGGATGGAGATCAAATGGACAGCTGTGGAGACTGAAGTTATTTATCCATAAAACAGATCTATTACAAGCCATGGAAGTTCAAATAGCTCTATCAACATGCCTTCCTTCATCCAGAAGGATTACTACTATGGTTGAAATGATACTTAAGTCTACGTGTTTCATCAGAGATTGCCAGCCTGGGTATCTGTCAGTGATTGTGGTTTTCTGTGGGGGACACCTGTCTGCTGAGTTTCCTGATGCTATATAGGTCACCATAAAGCCATCCAGTAGGAAGGACTTTTGGGCACTGCTGGGGCTAGAGTCTAACTGAGTGACTTATTGGTGAAGAGACCTTTGTTGCATTTCTTGGACATGGTGCAAAATTTTGGCCTTCAGTTCTCTGTGCTTCAATTTCCCCCTTGTAATGAGGTACATGTTACTTCTCCAGATCTGTTGTCACCAGCCTGCATTGCTGGAAGAGATCCCCATTGCTAACGTGGGTTTAGGCCACCATCTTCTGCTTGAAGATACTTTCCTGCCAGACTGGGATTGGCCATTGCCTGCATATCACAGAGAATCTCCATCTTGCTATGGGAGGGGAGGCATTTGGCCATTAGTTGCCTTCTCTTGTGGGACTTGCTGCTGCTGAAAGGTAAGTTATCAGACCACAAACTGCCTTTTACAGAGTTTTCTGCTGTGAAAGAAGCTCTAGCCCCCCAAAATCCAAGAAGACACTGCTAATGTGAGCCCAGGGGACAATGTTCCTCCCCTGAGGATCCCTGCTCTCGGACCAAAGTCTCAGTTGGCTTTCCCTTAATATACCCGGTCAATAGGAGTCTGTTGTCACATGCCCTGGTAAGGGAGTGTGGGAATTCTGGCTTAGTTTATTAATATAGTTCATAAATATCCATGTGACTTTCCCCTTTGTGTAGTTGTGTATTGCTTAAAGCTATGAGAACTATATAAGTCTGATTTTTTTGTTGTTTGTGTCTATGCAGAATATATTTAATATCTTGCTTGTACTTAAGTGGAAGATGAGAAGAGATGTTAATTCCATTCAAAATGTCACGTCTGTCAAAAGAACTGAGAGAATTTAACAAATCCCCTGCCGGGTTCTTCCTTTAGCAGAGTCAGAAGATAGTCTTTAAATTATGCAAGATTTCATTGTTAAAAAATTTTGCCTCACTGTTTTAATAAGTCAGCGGGAGAAGGTGCTGCACATAGTTGCTGCAACAATATATGTACTGACAAATAGTGCTCTGAAAAGAAAGGGGTTAAACAGATTTTATTAGATTTTTAGGGTAAAAATGTTCACTCTAATATGAAATTATGAAGTCTGCCTATTAACCACTCCTTGGTCATTTTTGAAATATAAATGAGCCATAGCAGCTTATCCAAGCTCTTCAGATCCAAGTTCTTTCAAAGTTTCTGTAGCATTTGGGATCTGAATAGTCAGCTTGTGATAGAGGGATATACAGTGATAAAATTCAGATTCAGATAAGAATTTCTCAAGTTCTAGGGTATGGATTTTGATGTTTTCAATCCAGTCCTCTCTGCTTTTCCAATATACTTCCTAAACCTTTGGTATTTCTAATCAAACCCTTAATGCCATGGCTAAAAGCAGATTGAGGGGCAAGTATTCAGAACACAATGCAATGAGGGAAATCACAACAGTGTACACTTGTAGGATTTGGAGTGCACAACATCTGAGAGCCCAAATCAGGTGAGAGTTCTAACTACCCTCTTGGGATACCTGCTTTACTCTTCAAATAACATTTCTTTTTGTGTTGTTGTGTATAAGTGGTGTCATCATACAGACAATAGTAAAGAGAACTTCTGTAAATAGATTCACAAAAGGACTTAGGCATCAAACTGCCACTTAGGTACCCAAATCCCAGAATCAGCCCTCAGTGGGAGTCAGAGCCCCCCTCTTCAGTTGCCCCCAAACCTTGTAGGTATTTAAACTTATTTGATGCCTATTTTTTTGTTGTATAAGTTCCCTCTGTCTGTGTTTCTGTATTTCAGTGATGTATAAACCAGGGGAAGATAGACATGGCTCTGCCAACTCAACTGTGCTTTCTGCTCTGACCTCACCTACTAGGTGGGGCCTCTTTAGAAAAGTGTATGCTAATTAGCTGTGAGGGAGGGGGTGATACAGCCGCTCTTTCATATTTAATTTAGTTATCCACAGAGTGAGGAGCTCAGCAAGAGACGTTGAGGAAGCCTCCTGCTAATATCTGTGGCTAGAGCGCTCATGTGAGAGGTGGGAGATCCTAGTTCAAATCCTTTCTTCTCCTCAGGCAGAAGGGGGAATTGAAAGGGTCTCCCACACCACAGCTGAGTGATGAGCGGTGGGCATTTCTCATGCAGTTATCCATAGCTGAACAACTTCAACAGGAGAGATTTGGGGAGCCCCACATCAGAATAGTCTATAGCCCAGTGCTTTGGGCACTCTCCTGAGGATGGAAGATCCCTATTCAAATTCCTTCTCCCACCTGAGGTGGAGAGGGGATGAGAAGCAGGGTGGGGGGAGGAGTTGCCACAGCCTAGGTGAGCACCCTGAGACAATGCATTTTTAAAGAAGGTCCAGGTGTTCCTCTGTCCCACCTGCTGGCTTCTTGCTATAATGGGGTAGGCATCATATGCCAGGAGAGGGTTTGCAGTTAGGGAAGCACCTAGCTTCAAGAGAGAGGGCTGAACATGCACTGTTGGCATCTCCCATTGGCTATCTTAGACATCCAGCTGCCTAGAGTGCTGGCTTTCATGAAGTCTCTTTCAAGATCCCAACCTCCATCTCTCCTCATGCATTGTATAGCGACCCTAGGCACTTAACCCAGGCTTTGTGAATCCCAGTGATTTTTCTAGGTGCCTAAAAGTTAGGTGGAGTAGTGCTCAGCATCACTGCACCTACGTTCCTTTGCAAATTTGCTGACAGGGAGGGTAAAGGGGGGCAACTGCCCCAGGACCCAGTGATTCAAAAGGGCCCAGGGCCCCTGGCAGCAGCAGCAGCAGTTACAGCTCCATGTTCTTTAAATTGATGCCAGAGCCCCACGTGGCTTTGAGGACTGGCTGGGAGGGGGCGGGAGGACACAGCACAGAGGGCCCAGCTAGAGGCCCCACCCCTTCTGGGGGCACAGGACTGCCCTCCTCCACACCTTGCCAAGGTCCCAGCAAGTGTGCTTTTTTCACCTTTCCCTGAAACATTTAGTCTTCGGCTCCCCTGGAGATAAGATACCAGACTTGATTGTCCAACAATGTGTTTCATTTTGGGAATTTTTCTGTTCCTTAGAAGACACTTGCTCATCTGACATTACTTACTTACATTTGTGCTGCTTGTTTCCATGTGTCTCACTAGAGGCTACTGACCGTTGTGCAGAGGGCAGGGTGGGGGCAGGCAGCATGTGAGTGGCCCTTGAAGGAGTGCTCAAGAAGTCTGCTGCCATTGCCCGGTTGTTCAGCACCCTCCCACGACAGGAACTGCTGAGCTCTCTGTGTTCAGGGACATGCAGAGGGAAGTCACTTTCAGGGCTGTGGAGAAACTTGCCAGACCCCAGGACAACGTGGGAGGGGGCCTGGCTCCTTGCCTCCAGAGGGGGAAGGGGCAGGGCTAGGGCGAGGCTCCCTTAGCCAGCCTGTCAGGGTACCCAGAGTGCACCTCTCAGGGTACCCAGAGTGCACCTCACAGGGCTCCATCAGCGATTTAAAGGGCCTTGGGCTCTGGCTACTTCCATTGCCACTATAGCAGCAGTGGCTAGGAGCTCTGGGTCCCAGGGCAGCTGCTCCCCTTGCCCTCCTCACCTCAGTGGCCCTGGTCTTTTTTATCACTCACTTGGAATTCTAAGTAGTGAAACTGGGGAAGGAATAGTGGATCATGACTTCAGCATCTCTGCATTGACCCCTAGAGTAGGATTGACATTCCAGGAGGGCATCTGCTGCATGCTATACTATGCTCAGGACTGCCACCTCAGGATTGTGGTACGAATGCAGTGATACATCCCAGTGCAATGAACCTAGGACTCCTGCCCAGTCTGTTCACTGACTTGCTGTGTGACTTCAGGCAACTTACTTAATCACTGTGCCTTAAATCCTTCATCTGTAAAAAAGAGGCTAATATTTACCTACTTCAGAGGAAAGAGCTGGGCTTTAATGAATATTTGCAAAGCGCTGTGTGATCCTGTGATGAAAGGAGTTCTACTAGTAAGCACATTATTATGCTCTGTTCTTCCCCTATTTCATGAATGACCAGCAATTTGCATAACCGTGCATAAAGTCTTAAACTAGTCACAATTTGGCCATTTTTTTTTACCTAGACCACTCTGGTCACCTATTTATTCAATTGGCATGGCATGCAAGGGATGATCAGACACTGTAATGAAACAGATGCCAGCTCCAAAAGCAGTTGAGCCAAGAACACTTAGAATAAGTGATTTTTCCAACTTAACAGACTGCTGATAAAAAGGGAAAGACAAATGAAGCTCATAATTCCTCCACCATTTGCACTCTCTGGTAGTGAGGCATACCAAGTTGCTGAGCAGTATTTGAAATGCACCCATCTCATTATTTGTCATAAAAAGCACCAGGTTAGATAAAATACAGTGAAAGCAATGTTTAAAATGAAGTGCAACGAAGCACTGCAAGTCAATGAGACCACTCTCCTTGTAGGTTTGTTACCTTTGATCAGTTATTATGTGATGAGAATTTGAAACTAAATTAAAAAACTCTGTGCCACAGAAAATGTAAATGTAAAAATGTTAATTGCGGTTTCATTACATATCAATTATTGACATGGCTGTCATGACCGTTTCTTCTGGAGATAGTGTAAGGCCAGATTCTGAATTTATGGCTTAAAAAGAAGCATTGTCTTCTTTGGGACTATGGAAAGATGGCAAGACTTAACTCATTGTTTGATGAACTAATTTTGAATCTACTTGAATGTGATGGGTTGGAAAGTTTGACTGGAACTGAGATCTTACTGGGTTCACATTCTACTTAAAAGGTGAAAAGGAAGAGAGGTGAAGAAAGAAGAAAAATATACAATCACAGATGGTGTGAAACATTGACAATCAGAAGAAGAGTGTGAAAAATGAATACAGGCAGTCCCCGGGTTACGTACAAGATAGGGACTGTAGGTTTATTCTTAAGTTGAATCTGTATGTAACTCGGAACTGGCGTCCAGATTCAGCCGCTGCTGAAACTGATCAGTTTCAACAGCGGCTGAATCTGGATGCCAGTTCCGACTTACATACAGATTCAACTTAAGAACCCCAGGCTCCACGGCTTTGCTCTGCTTTGCTCCCCGTCCCCCTGGTCTGCAGACCAGGGGGACGGGGAGCAAAGCGGCGGAACACGGGCTGTCCGCTGCCCGCGTGTTCCACCGCTTTGCTTCCTCTCCCTGGTCTACTGGAGACCAGGGAGAGGGAGGGCCCCGTTCGTAACTGCGGATCCGACATAAGTCGGATCCGCGTAACTCGGGGACTGCCTGTACAAGGTAACTGAGCATAAAGTTAGAGTGAGGGCCAAGAACAGAATTCTTATTGTCCTATGCACAGGGGCCAACTTTGCTTTCTGAGATTGTTGTTTTGTCCTTGATTCAGAGCATGGGCTTCCCTCTAGCTTATGGAACATGTTGCAGTTTAAATTATGGGATACACATTTTTGAGACACTGCCTACTTTAGGAAGCCTCAAAATTATTTGGCAAGATACAGCATACTCCATTAAATTGACCCTTCACATTTATGGAAACTTTGTAAAATGCATGGCCAGTAATACACAGACATCAGGTGGAAGGGTTGTAGAGGGAAATAGATCATAGAATCATAGAATACTAGAACTGGAATGGAGCTTCAGAGATCATCAAATCCAATTCCCTGCCCTCATGGAAGGACCAAGCACTGTCTAGACCATCCCTGATAGATGTCTATCCAACCTGCTCTTAAAAATCTCCTGTGGTGGAAATTCCACAACCTCCTTAAGCAATTTATTCCAGTGTTTAACCACTCGAGCTATGTTTTTTCGGCAAAATGGCTATTTTTCTGAAAAAACTTCACTTACATCCCCATTGCAATCACTTTTTCTTGCAAAAAAAATTGGGAGAGGGTTTTTTCCAACATTGGTACACCTCTTCCTATGAGGAAGAAGCCTTTTTCTGAAAGAGCTCTTTTGGAAAAAGACGTGTGTGGGTGGGTAAGAGGGAGTTCTTTTGAAATAAGAGGAAAGAGGAAAAAGCGCAGGTATCCTGGTGACCACTCCGTCCATAATAATCACAGCTTAAATGCGAGAGTGTGTCCATTCAGTGTGGACTCTATCTTTCGAAAAATAAGTTTGCTTTTCGATGCACTTTGGCAGTGTGGATGCTTTCTTTCAGAAGAAGTTTTTTCAGGAAATCTCATCCGGAAAAGCTTCTTCCGAAAGAAGCCTGCAGTCTAGACATAGCCGCTGACAGTTTGGAAGTTTTTCCTAATGTCCAACCTAAACCTCCTTTGCAGCAATTTAAGCCCATTGCTTCTTGTCCTATCATCAGAGACCAAGGAGAACAATGTTTCTTCCTCTTCCTTGTAACACCCTTTTAGATACTTGAAAACTGCTATCATGTCCCCTCTCAGTGTTCTCTTTTCCAAACTAAACAAGCCCAATTCCTTTAGCCTTCCCTCATAGCTCATGTTTTCTAGACCTTTAATCATTTTTGTTGCACTTCTGTGGACCTTCTCCAATTTCTCCACATCTTTGTTTCTTTTCACCTAACAATTTATTCTTTTACATAATGGGGGTGACATCTTACAATGTAAGATTAAGATCACGAGCTTATGAATGTAGAGACTGAAGTTGTGAGAGAGAGATTTTATACAGTGAATATATATATTTTTAAAACTAGGGGGCATTTCCAGCAGCTAACATAAGACCACATCATCCCTATTCTAATCTTAAAGAATAAGATTTTGGTGGACAGATCCTGAGAACTTACCTTAATGCAGCATCATAACAAGGACAGAAGAAAGTTTGATTTTAAATAATTTATTATAGAGTCATAGCTTTTAAGGTTAGAAGGGACCATTATCTAGTCTGACCTCCTGTATAACAAAGGCTATCAGATTTCAGACAGTAATTGCTGCACCAACACCAATAATTGTGTTCCAGCTAGACAATATATTTTAGAAAGAGAGTAAATCTTGATTTAAAAGTAAACAGTGAAGAATCCTTCACATTCTGATGGTTAATTACCCTCAGTGTTAAACATGTAGTCTCCATCCAACTCAACCATTTTTATTTTCCTGCAATGTATAGATCTCTTCAGCACTTATGTTGTCTTTCACATGGTTGAAAGGCCATGCTCAAAGAGTAGTTCTCAATGGTTTACTGTCAAACTGGGAGGATGTATCTAGTGGGGTGTTACATGGTCAGTCCAACATCTGCAACTTGTCAATATTTTCATTAATGATATAAAGAATGCAGTGGAGCGTGTGCTTATAAAATCTGGGAGGGGGCACAAGCACCTTAGAGGACAGGTGTACAGTTCAAAACAACCTCAACAAATTGAAGAATTGACTTGTAATCAAGATGAAGTTCAAAACAGGAAAGTGCTAAATACTTCACTTAGGAAGGAAAAGTTAGTTACAGTTATAAAATGGGAAATAAATGGAGAGGCAGTAGTATGCTGAAAAAGATCATTCTGTTACACTGGTTCACGAATTGCAAATAAGCCAACAGTGCGGAGTAGGTTGCAAAAAAGGCTAATATTCTGGGCGTATTAACAGGAAAGTTGTACATAAGACACAGGAAGTAATTGTCCCTCTGTAGTGAGCACTGGTGAGGCCTCAGCTGGAGTACTGTGTGCTGTTCTGGGTTCCACACTTTAGGAAAGATGTGAACATATTAGAGAGTCCAGAGAGAAGCAACAAAAATGCTAAAAGGTGTAGAAAAGCTGATCTATGAGGAAAGGTTAAAAAAATTTGATATGTTTAGTCTTGAGAAAAGAAGAGTGAGTGGGAACCTGTTAACAGTCTTCGAATATGTTAAGGTCTATTGTAAACAGGACAGTGTACAATTACTCTCAATGTTCATTGCAGATAGGGCAAAAAGTAATGGGCTTAATATGTTGCAAGGGAGACTTATGGGGGAAAAAAGCCTTTTAACTATACAAGTAGCTAAGTTATGGAATAGGTTTAGAATAGAGATTGTGGCTTCCCTGTTAGTGGAGGTTTTTAATAATAGGTTGGACAAAGACCTGCTAAGGATGGTCTAGATGTACTTGGTCCTCCTTCAGTGCAGGAGACTGAGCTTGGTGATGTTGAGGGGACCTCTGGAAGGGATCTCGCTTTCTATGCCAGAGTTGGGATAAAATTACATTACACCTACCAGCATGACTGCTGTTACCAGATGTTGGAGGCTAATTAGGATGGGCAACAACTATTTTGGGTGAGACATGCTGTGATCTCTAACTGGCACTGTGAATCAGCTCTGAACATAAATCAAACCTGAAGTGCAGCCAGCCATGTCTGATTTCTCACTTGCTTTGTGTCTGGCAGCTTTAGCTTTGGTGGCAATCATTCCCAATGTCATTGCTTGTGTATGTGTATACATTGACGAGGAGGGGAGCTTTCAGGCAGATGACTTTGCTGTGTTAGGAATCATAAGAAGCCTTATTTCTATATTATCTTGCCATGATCAGATCAAGCAGAGAGTATTTGAACTGAATGATCTTAGGCTGTGTGTATGTTAGTCTTTTCCATTAATGGCTAATACTGGTGGAACTCCACTGGTGATGAAAACAATGGTAAAAGACCATGTTGTCTAACCTTGCGGATAACCAAGATATGTAATAGTTAGTGCTCATAGTCACTGTGGCAATCAACAGGCCAGCGGCAATGGTGGAAAATATTAGGTTTTTTTTTAAGCTAGCGCAGACAAAGCCTCAGTGGGGTTGAGCTGCTCTCTACTGAACACAACTCATGCAGAAATGCATCAACGCACATTGTGGCAAGCCAGGAGAAAAGAGAGTGCAATTTCTTTTTCCTTCTTGCTTCTTGAGTCACATAGCATATCTACTTTTACACCAGTTGTTTCACTTCTTTTGTTTTAGGTCTGGGCTTACAGCTTTCAGGCACAGTCTGGATTATGAATTTTAGGGGAATGTCACAACCATGAAACCACCTTGGATAGGGGTAGGAAACTTTTTTGGGGTTGGAGCCATTGACCCATAGAAAAATCAGTCAGGGGCCAGGCACAAGTGAGAAGCAAAAAACTCCAAACAAACAAAAAAAACCCACCCCTAAACACTCACTCCAAGAAGGAGAAAGACACTCCCCACATTACTATTGCACACCAGAGCCTAGGGCTGCCCAGGCTATTAGATTTTGTGTGCTCCAGCTCCGTGGGGGAGTCAGCGTGGGGACTGGAGTGCCAGCATGGGCTCCCTAACGCTAGATTCAATCAAGCTGGAGACTGCATCTGGCCCCTGGGCCTTAGTTTTCCCACCCCATACCTAGGAGCTTCACAATTGTCATGGCCACAACAGGGACATTTTGCAGTTCCTGGTAACAGCAAGGCTAGAACCCTGATTCTGCTGCACACTCTCTGTCTCTCCCTCCATGTAAACATATATTTTGAACACCATTTTTACGGTCTAGGCCGCAATGAGTACTCAATTGAAGAGTCCAATTGATTCAAACTCCTTGGGTGAGTAATTGCTCATCAGAGTGAGACCGGACTCCATGGTCTAGCCCTGTAAAGGACCCAATCCTGCAGTCCTCACTCAAGCAAATCTGCTATTGAAATTAGTGACGACATTGCCAATGGGCTGCACTAAGTGATGAAAGACATGCTGGCTCCTGAGAAGGATATTTGGTGCTACTGTCTGTCTAGGGTAGATGTCTATCGACAATTAAATATTTCCAGTTGTCCTCTGCTGCTCAAACCTGACTACTGATTTTCCAGCTGGGAAAGCCACAGCAGCTACTTGGCAGTGAATCAATGGCAAAAAAAAAAAGATTTATAGTCTGAACATTTCCTGCCTCCCAAATTGAGCATGAATCCGAGCAGCAGGCGGCTGTTGTATGTCCAGTTACAAGGGTAAACAAATGATGGACAAAATCCTGTGCACCCAAATAAATTCAGAAGCAAAGTTACTAAGAGTAAACCTGCCTTGGAATGGGTTAGATTAATGAAATGGTTAGATTAATGTGTTGCCTTCATCCAACTGGGAAATATACCTGGCCACTTTTGTTATTTGAACCTCTTATGTCTGGATGGATATGGGGAACTCCAAAGATTTAGAGCTTGAGTGTGATCACATTTATACCAGCAGGATTGTCTCCCATGTAACCATGCTGGCTTCCATAACATTTCACTTGATTTACATTGATGTAAGTGGGCTCAGAACCAGACAGAATCCAGAACCCATTGTTATCTGGAGGGTGACACTGAGGAGGTGGAACAAGGCCATTTTCAGTAAGTGAACAGTATGGAATTGAAGGTGCAGATAAAGAGGTTATGTGGCAGCTCAGTATACTTGGAGGGTTTCAAAAGCTTTTTCATAGAGTGGACACAGTAGAGCAGGGGTAGGCAAAATGGCCTCTGCAGGCCAGATCCAGCCTATCAATTGGGTTGAACCAGCCCGTGGAGGCCCTGTCTCTCCCATGTCCTCAAGCCAATTAGGGCCTAGGGAGCGAGGGGAAGCGCAAGAAGTTTCCTCTATCCTGCCAGGAGCACGCGGCGCTTTGAAGCGCTGCATGCTCCTGGCAGGGAGGAGGAGACTTCACATGCTCTGCTGCCCCCAAGCCCTGATTGGCCTGGGGGCAGGAGGAGTGTGCAAAGTTTCCTTCGCCCTACCCCCACCCTGAGAAGAGCACACGGCACTTAGAAGTGTTGCATGCTCCTGGAAGGGTAGAAGGAGGCTTTGTGTGCTCCCCCGCCCCCAGGCCCTGATTAGCCTGGAGGTGGGGGAGCATGGGAAGTCTCTTCCCACCTCAGGAGCATGGGTGCTTAATGGGAAGGGTGGGGCAAAGGAGCTTCTCCACTCCCAGACCAATCATGGTCTATGAGTATGGAAACCTGAAGCATCCTGGTGCCACTTCACTTTTTCAAACCTTTTCTCTACTGGGGGGGCTATGTAGATCTCCCACATTTCAGGTGAGTGCTCTAATCCCTGGGCAAAGATTTACAAGGTGGCAGCCACAACCATCTCCTTTCACATCCTCCTCTTATGGTTTGTGTGGAATGAAGTAGCCACTTAACTCATTCCCAGAAGAAACTGAAGCATCTGACCAAGGACTGGGGAAAGCTTGGATTGCTAATTCATGGATTGCTAAGCAGAGCTAGACTCCTCTCTGCAGCCTGGATTTAGGTGCCTATTTCTGAGATGAGGCTGCGGCATTGCATACTGATGTCTCCCACTGGTTAGGTTAGGTGAGGAGCTTGCTAGCATGCTGGCTTTTATGGATCACATTCTCAGTTGCTTGTCTCTCCCCACTTGTATAGGAGACTGGGTGCCTAACTCAACTTTCTCCACCATGGTGGTGTTCCTGTGACTTTTTTAGGCACCAAAAAGCTGGGCACTATTATGCTCAGCATTGCAATGCTTAAATCCCTTTGTAGATTCCTCCCTTTATTTCCTACCCTGCCATTTGGCCATGTGGACCTCTCTCTCTTCCCATTTGGGCTTATACATGAGTTGTAGAAGCTGGGTTTCAGAGAAGAAAATGTAAGTATGTATCATGGTTTTACTCCTGAAAACTCTTTTCTCTGCATCTCCTAAGGCAGCAGTTATCAAACTTTTTGGGCTCTGGAGCCTTTTACGTGTGTAAAAGTGTATGCGGAGCCCTAGCAGTCCACTGACTGTATGTGTTGTGCCTATCGATGTTTCCAGTTTGTCAACCTCGTGGAACCCCTGGAGATTTTTCGTGGAGCCCTGCGGCTCCGCGGAGCACAGTTTGAGAAACACTTCCCTAAGAAATACAGTTCTGTCTGGAGAGCATTCACAGCCTGGAACATAGTGGGCAGGGCCATGGAGTTCAAGGAATGTGATCAGAAGATCTATGAATTGCCACAGTACAGGTCTGCCAGCCAAATGTCCTACTCATGGTCCTACAGAGGCAATGGCCACTAGTACAAACCATGGTATGGAGGACTGATTGCACAGGAACCCCTTCCTCTGCCACTGGGCTGAGGGGAGAAGTCCATTTTGCTTTTTTTCTTTGAAATTCTCTGAACAAGGCCCATTTTAATTGGTGTTCACAGAAAAGCCTGGTGGTGAAGTACTTGAAATAGTTCACTTGATGAGAACTTTTCTTTAAAACATACTGAGATTTTGTTCCATTTCTGGCTCACTCTCCACAGAGGTATGTTGCTTTATCAGTTACTGAATTAGGGGATGTCCATGCTGGAGTGTTAAATCAGGGAGTGACAAGGCAATTCTACTAATGAAAATGACTTTCTGAAAGAATATTGTAACCAGGGCATCACGTCAATAGTGAACGGGTGTGATTCATGTTTAACTGATATTTGCGATGACTTCCATTTAAAAGGCTTGCTCTATAATTGAACTGGAAGTTGTTAACATATTGCAAAGGTCCTTGTACACAGGCAGACTTCAATGGAAGTGAGTGCCAAACTCATTTAAAGGGGCACTTTACTAAATGGATTTGTAATATATCGTCCTATTACTGTGCATGTCGTCTGACTAATGTATACTTATCTGATTTGTGCTGATTCTCACTTACTTTTAAATTAAAGGGTAATGATAGAATCATAAGAATTAGAGCTGACAAAGACATATTATATCATCTAGTCTATTTCCCCTGTCAGTGTGTCCCTGACTGCTTCAGCCAGTTCTTTTTAAAGAGTGGACTCACCACTCCCTTGGGAGGCGATAATGCACCCAAAGAGATCATGCTGATGCAAAGTTTGTCCTTAAACTTAGCCCAACTTTTTCTTTACTTATTTTCACCCCCATATATAATGTACAGTTATCAGGCTGATCCAAAGTCCTTTGACATTAATGGGCTTGGGCGCTGTGTGTGTTCTGTTAGTTCAGTTGCAGAGAAGAAAGAGGATGTAAATGACTAGTTTGCTTCTGAAGCTCATTGTGAGATACCTTTTTGGCCAGCTGCTGCACAAACTCCGAACTCTGCTCTACAGACAAGCCCGAAATACAGCTTTCTCATACGCTTGGAGCAGCTTTTTTCTTTCATGTTTCAACACTCTGGTTACGGCTAGTCTGCACATTTCTTTTGGAAGAGATCTTCTGAAAAAACTTCTTCCAAAAGAATGGGCCACACACATAAACACATTGAAAAGCGATCTGCTTTTTGAAAGAGAGCATCCAGACTGGTTAGACACACTCTCATCTAAAAGGCCACCCAGAACCAATTCAACCAGAGCTTTAGGTCACCAGTTACTTCCAAGTGCTGGTGCCGGAGCCTAGTGGAGACACTGCACTTAAAGGGACCCCCCCGGAGAGCTATTTCTCTGCTTCTGCTGCATGCTTGCCTACCTTTTTGAGGGACAGTAAAGTTCTCGCAGTGCCTGCTGTGGTTGCCCAGCTTTTTTGGATGCCACAACTTTTCTCTTGGTGCCATGGAGCTGGATCTGTCCCTTGGCATGTGATGGCCCCACACGTCCATGCTGCAGTTTTTGCATCACTTTGTGCCAGCTGCCTTCCTGGTCCTGACTGAGCTCAACCCAGAGCTCATTTTGGGGACCGTCTCCCTGAGTTCAGGAGCTACACACAGTCTTCCGAAAGTGATTAAACCTTCGGATCTCTACCCCTTCCTGCTTCTCTATGTAGGAACTAATGATCCAGCCAAGAATGACCTTGAGCGAGTCACAGCAAATTATGTAGCGCTGGGAAGAAGGATCAAGGAATTTGTAGTGCAATTGGTGTGCTTGTCCATCCTTCCGGTTGAAGGAAAAAGTCCGGGCAGGGATCGTCGAATTGAGGAATTAAATGCGTGGTTGTGCAGGTGGAGTTGGAAAGAGGAGTTTGGTTTCTTTGACCATGGGACTCTGTTTTAGGCACAAGGATTGCTAGGAAGAGATGGGATCCACCTAACCAAGAGAGGAATGAGCATCTTTGCGGGCAGGCTTGCAAACCTATTGAGGAGGGCTTTAAACCAGTTTCGTTGGGGGATGGTGACCAAAGCCCTGAGGTAAGTGAGGAAGTCGGCTACTGGGAAGAAACACAAGGAGGAAGGAGCAACAAAGGAGGACCACTGAGTCGAATGGAGAAGATAGGGCGATCAACTGGTTATCTAAGGTGTTTGTACACAAATGCGAGAAGCCTGGGAAACGAACAGGAAGAATTAGGAGCTCTGGCCCAGTCAAAGAACTGTGATTTGATTGGAATAACAGAGACTTGGTGGGATGACTCGCATGACTGGAGCACTGTCATGGAAGGGTATAAACTGTTTAGGAAGAACAGACGGGGGAGAAAAGAAGGAGGAGTTGTACTGTTATGTAAGAGAGCAGTATGATTGCTCAGAGCTCCAGTATATAGAGGGTGAAAAGCCTGTTGAGAGTCTATGGGTAAAGTTTAGAGGTAGAAGCAACAGGGGTGATGTTGTGGTCAGTGTCTGCTATAGACCACCGGATCAGGTGGATGAGGTAGACGAGGCTTTCTTCGTACAACTGAGAGAAGCTTCCAGATCACAGGCCCTGGTTCTCATGGGGGACTTTAATGTCATCCTGACATCTGTTGGAAGACCAATATAGCAGTACACAGACAATCCAGGAAGTTTTTGGAGAATGTTGGGGATAACTTCTTGGTACAAGTGCTGAAGGAACCGACCAGGGGCCATGAACATCTTGACCTTCTGCTCACAAACAGGGAGGAACCAGTAGGGGAAGTAGAGGTAGGTGACAACCTGGGAAGCAGTGATCATGAGATGGTAGATTTCAGGATCCTGACCAAAGGAAGAGAGGAGAAAAGCAAAATACACACCTTGGACTTCAGAAAATCAGACTTTGACTCCCTCAGAGACCTGATGGGCTGGATTCCCTGGGATGCTAATATAAAGGGGAAAGGAGTCCAGGAGAACTGGCAGTATTTTAAAGAAGCCTTATTGAAGGCACAGGAAGAAACCATCCTGATGCGCAGCAAGAAAAGCAAATATGGTAGGCGACCAGATTCACTTACAGGGGAAATCCTTGGTGAGATTAAACACAAAAAGGAAGCTTACAAGAAGTGGAAACTTGGACAGATGACTAAGGAGGAGTATAAATATATTGCTCGAGAATGCAGGGAGTAATCAGGAAGGCAAAAGCACAATTGGAATTGCAGCTAGCAAGGGATGTGAAGGATAACAAGAAAGATTTCTACAGGCATGTTGGCAATAAGAGGTTGATCAGAGAGGGTGTGGATGAGGGAGGTAACCTAGTGAGAGATGATGTGGGGAAAAGCTGAAGTACTCAATGCTTTCTTTGCCTCTGTCTTCATGGACAAGGTCAGCTCCCAGACAAATGCTCTAGACCAGGGGTCTCCAAACTTTTCAGCCCGAGGGCCGCATTAACTATCAAACAGCAGTTCGGGGGCCGACTACACACTTGAGGTCCAAATAAAAAACAATCAAAACATGGATGTTGTTTTTAATTATTTATTTAATATTATTTTATTCAGTTATTATTTAATAACACATTCATACACTACACATGAACACCTGTATTAGTGTGAATGGTGAAATTGTTTCCTGGATGCCAAAATAGCAGACATTTCTGGCTTTAGATTTGTTGTCCCTAACATCAACAGTGACCTGAGATTATCATCGGACAAGTTTGTTCTCAAATTGTTCTTCACGTATTTCATTCTTGAAAATGTTTGTTCACACAGGTATGTTGTTCCAAAGATTGAAAGGTACCTTGATGCAAAAGTTTTGACATTAGGAAAGTCTTCCTTGGGCAAAAACTGGTAAAAACCCACCAGTCCTATTTTGAACTTGTCCCTAAGGAGGTCATTTGCTTGCAACTCAATGACTTCCAGCTGCAGTTCATCTGGGCAACTGGCCACATCTGCTTCAAATGGGTTTTGAAACAATCTCACTTCTTCTGCCTTTGAATCCAAAAAGGTCTCCACGGGCCGGATGAGAGGGCCTCGCGGGCCGCATCCGGCCCCCGGGCCGTAGTTTGGAGACCCCTGCTCTAGACAATGCAGTCGGAGAAGCAGGTAGACAGCCCTTGGTGTGGAAAGAACAAGTTAGGAACTATTTAGAAAAGCTAGACATACACAAATACATGGGCCTAGATTTAATGCATCTGAGGGTACTGAGGGAGTTGGCAAATGTCATTGTGGAGCCTTTGGCCATTGTCTTTGAAAACTCATGGAGATAGGGAGATATCTCGAATGATTGGAAAAAGGCAAATGTAGTGCCCATCTTTAAAAAAGGGAAGAAGGACAATCCGGGGAACTACAGACCAGTCAGCCTTACCTCAGTCCCCGGAAAAATCATGGCGGGGATCCTCAAGGAATCCATTTTGAGGCACTTGGAAGCGGGGAAAGTGATCAGGAATAGCCAACATGGATTCAGTAGAAGTTCTGCTCCAGCCTGTCACAAGTCTTGCCTATGCTCAGATTCCCTGCGAATGGACTGTCAACTTCAACAATTCCTCATGATATGCTTTAGGCACCACCAGCTGCCTGCGAGTTGCTGCCTGGGAGCCCTTCTTCCCCTGGGGAGGGGCTCCCTGTATAACAGCCCATCTTGTACGAGAAACTTGCCTCTCTCCTCATTAGCAGGGGCCTGATTCTGTGCATCATCCCTGGCTCTCTCCAGGGAAGCATCACTCTGCTGGGCCTTAATGAACTCCTGCTGTGAGCCACTCAGCTCTAGAACTACGTCCGTCCCTTCGGACAACCGCTCGTCATCCCCTGCCTGGGGCACCCTCTCGGCCTGCTCACCTTCCCCCCTACTGCTACCCACCGGGATGTCTGCTTCACCCCCATATTCCTTCTGTGACCTGGTTACCACATTAACCTGGCTAGGCACGTCCACTATGTCGTTACCCACCAAGACATCAGCGGGAATCAAGTGCCGGACAGCCACAAAGACCTGCCCCTTAAAGCCCCTCCCATTCGAGATGGACTTTAGCCACGGGCAGGGTCACCAAGTATTCAGACAAAGCCATTATCGTTACATTTTTCCTGGGCAACATGTCCTCCAGTCTCACCAGGTGCCCCTTAACTATTGTGATGTCAGAGCCCGTGTCTCGCTAGCCCCTGCATTCAACTCCATTGATCTTCGCCTTCCCCATAAACTTCTCACTGCCCTTCCATGTCTCAGTTCTGACATACCGGGTGAGCTCACTGCTGTCTTTCGCCCCACCATAGGTTATCGGGTTAACATTAGCCACTGCAGTGCTCTCAGCTGGACTCAGGGTGGCATCGGAGGCCTTGCTGGGGTCCGTGTGTCCTGCTTGTGTGCACATAGTGACAGAGTTGGTGCTTACTGAGCGGCCAGGAGCTGCTGGCCTTGGGCTGCTCTTTAGGTCCAGACAGTCAGGCCTCATGTGGTAGCATTTGGTCTGCTCGTCCCTGGGGTGAACACTCCTGCTCTCAGGGCTTCTCTGACCTCCCTTGTTTGATTCAGGGTCAGGTCTGCTCCTGAACCCCTCTCTTCATCTAAACTGTGGGGAAAGGTGCTGATTCTTCCCCAGGGGACCGTGCCCCTCCCATGCCCTGTTTTGGGTATGGGCACCTGCAAACTCCTCAACCTGTAGGATCAACTCGGGCTCCCTCTTACACATAGCCACCCTGACCTGCTCAGGCACAATATTCAGAAACTTCTCCAAGGTGATTAAATCCAGCAGTTTCTCATAACTCCCATTTTCTTTTGCCCCCATGACCCACCTTTTCACAAAGCCCATCAGCTTGTGAGCACTTTCCACATAAGTACAATCACTAGACATTTTAAACTTCCTGAATTTAACTCGGTGGGATTCAGGGGTAACCCTGAACTGCTTCAGTGCATAGTCTTTAAACCACCCGTAGTCTAAAGCTTTTTCCTCCCCCAGATCATTAAATACCTCCCTGGCCTTGCCAGTCAGTCTCGTCATCAGGACAGGCATGCGCTGGTCATCTGGGATCCGGTTCATGTTGCAAATATGCTTGAAGGTGGCCAAATACTCCTCAATATCCTCATTGTCATTGTAGATGGGACATGCCCACAAGAGCTGGGAAAGGTTAAGTGGGGATGGGCCCTCCAGTTGCGGTATCCTTTGTTGCTCTTCCAATATTCGGAGTTGGTCTGCCAGCTCTTCCATTCATTGTGCGTGGGACGCTCTCTTCACTTCTGCTGATACCTCCCTCTCCTTTCCATGTGTCTTGGCCAGGGCCCTCATGTTTCAGCTCCACTTTCTTCAATTCCTGCTGCTTTCTAACTTCTTCTGCAACAGCATCTGTAGCATCGGGTGGGGGCCACTCTCTGGCCGGCAGGTCTTTCAGGTCATTCT
The DNA here is from genome assembly GCF_052426305.1 of Pelodiscus sinensis. NCBI lineage: Eukaryota > Metazoa > Chordata > Testudines > Trionychidae > Pelodiscus > Pelodiscus sinensis. Next base: position 34,686,029 of record NC_143056.1, read on the forward strand.
GCATCAGCACATGTGTCAGCTGTTGCTTAGTAGTTTTCTTTCGAAAGTCAATGCCTCTCTCTGAGCACAAACCCTTCAAAGCCTCTTTGCTTAGACTTTCATACTGGTGCTCATTCATTGCAGCAGCTCTTTAACCAATTCAACTCTCAATACCAAAAATCAAATTCAGACAGCATGGGGTCCTGACCCAAACCTTGATTGACCAAGATCTGTGGATCCTGCCAACTATGCCCCTGTGACAGACTGGGCTGGGTCTGGGCACCGCTGAGGGTGTCTACTCAGAGCCAATTGCTCAAACTCGGGGCTCTTTATAGTCCCTGACTGGCAGCCCTTCCCAAATAGGCCACAAACCAGTCCCACAGAGCACTTTAGCCACCACTTGGTCAGCCAGAAGCCTCATGAACAAAACCCCTCTGACACCCCAGTTCACTCTATGCCCCAAACAGCCCCAGGCCTCCCCACAGGTGAGGGGTTTTAGAACCCAATCTCGCCTACCCCGAACAGGTTCTGTCCGGTTCTAAGAAACCAGTCACAGATCCCAGGTCAAATTACACTCTGGATCTTACCCATAAACCACACTGAGCCAATCCTTTAGAATCTAAAATCTAAAGGTTTATTACTAAAAGAAAGAAAAGCATGAGAGTAAGGTTGTTAAAGTATCATACGTTACATGTATTGAATCTCCCAGTTCTCGATGCAGGCTAGCAGCAGAGACTTTATAACTGATGGCTTAAAAGTCTTTGGTGTACGTCTTATGTCAGGATGGGTTCACAGTTCTTTCCGGCTCATGATTCCCTGCAAAGCTGCCTCTGGGGTGAGGAGCAAAACTGGATACCAAGATGGAGTGTGCCACATGGCACTTTTATATCCCTTCCTGGTCTCTTCCAAGCTGGAACAGAACCTTCATTCCACGAGGAGTAACAGTTAATTTGAACTAAGGACTTAGTTCGAATTAACGTTTCACTGCTGCGTGTAGCCACGCGGCAGTGAGTTCAGGCTAGTGAAATTTCAGCATGGCAACCAGACGGGAACATTCAAATAAAGCCCGGGATATTTAAATCCCGGGCTTCATTTGCGACTCCGGTTGCCTCATTTTGCCTACCTAGCTCGAATTAATGAGATACCCCAAGAGAGGAAGAGCATCTTTGCAAGCAGGCTTGCAAACCTAGTGAGGAGGGCTTTAAACTAGGTTCGTTGGGGAACGGTGATCAATGGGTTAAGTTTAGAGGTGCAAACAACAGCAGCGATGATGTGGTTGGTGTCTACTACAGGTAACCGAATCAGGTGGATGAGGCAGATGAGACTTTCTTCGCACAACTGAAAGAAGTTTCCAGATTGCAGGCCCTGGTTCTTGTGGGGGACTTTAATCACCCTGACATCTGTTGGGAAACCAAAATGGCAGTACACAGGCAATCCAGGAAGCTTTTGGAGAATGTTGGGGATAACTTCTTGGTACAAGTGCTGAAGGATCTGACCAGGGGCCATGCACAGCTTGACCTTCTGTTCACAAACAGGGAGGAACTAATAGGGGAAGTAGAGGTGGGTGACAACCTGGGAAGCAGTGATCATGAGATGGTAGATTTCAGGATCCTGACCAAAGGAAGAAAAGAGAGTAGTAAAATACACACCTTGGACTTCAGAAAAGCAGATTTTGACTCCCTCAGAGATCTGATGGGCAGAATCCCCTGGGATGCTAATATGAAGGGGAAAGGAGTCCAGGATAGCTGGCAGTATTTTAAAGAAGCCTTATTGAAGTCACAGAAAGAAACCATCCAGATGCGTATCAATAGAGGCAAACATGGTAGGAGACCAGATTGTCGCACAGGGGAAATCCTTGGTGAACTTAAGCACAAAAAGGAAGCTTACAAAAAGTGGAAACTTGGACAAATAACCAAGGAGGGGTTTAAATGTATAGCTCGAGAATACCGGGGGGTTATCAGGAAGGTGAAAGTGCACTTGGAATTATGACTGGCAAAATATGTGAAGGATAACAAGAAAGGTTTCTACAGGCATGTTAACAAGAAGAAGGTGATCAGAGAGGGTGTGGGGCCCCTACTGGATGAAGGAGGTAACCTAGTGACAGATGATGTGGGGAAAGCTGAAGTACTCAATGCTTTCTTTGCCTCTGTCTTCAATGACAAGGTCAGCTCCTGGACTAATGTGCTAAGTGACACAAGATGGGAAGAACATGGACAGCCCTTGGTGGGTAAGGAACAGGTTAGGAACTATTTAGAAAAGCTAAATGTACACAGATCCATGGGTCTGGACTTAATGCATCCAAGGGTCCTGAGGGAGTTGGCAAATGTCATTGAGGAGCCTTTGGCCATTATCTTTGAAAAGTCGGGGAGATCGGCTAATGGCACATTAGGTTGCATTAAGAGGATCATTGCCAGCAGATCCAGATATGTGATTATTACCCTTTATTAATCTCTGGTCAGGCTACATCTGGAGTATTGTGTCCAGTTCTGGGCCCCCCCCACTACAAAAAGGATGTGGACACATTGGAGAGGGTCCAGCAGAGGGCGACCAAAATGATTAGGGAGCTGGAGCATATGACCTATGAGGAGAGGCTGAGGGAATTGGGTCTGTTTAGACTGCAGAAGCGAAGAGTGAGGGGGGATTTCATGGCAGCCTTCAACTTCCTGAAGGGAGGTTCCAAGGAGGATGGAGAAAGGCTGTTCTCAGTAGTGACAGATGACAGAACAAGGAGCAATGGTCTCAAGTTGTGGTGGGAGAGGTCCAGGTTGGATATTAGGAAAAACTATTTCACTAGGAGAGTGGGGAATCACTGGAATGGGTTACCTAGGGAAGTAGTGGAGTCTCCATCTGTAGCGGTGTTTAAGTCTCGGCTTGACAAAGCCCTGGCTGGGTTGATTTAGTTGGTATTGGTCCTGCCTTAGGGGGAGAGGCGCTGGACTTGATGACCTTCTGAGGTCTTTTCCAGCTCTCTGGTTCTATGATTCTGGGGACACAGTCACATGGTCAGCTGACTGATCTTTGTGTCCCAAGTCAGCAACCATTATGCTGGCTGACCCAGACATCTAGACATTCCTCAGGTGTGAATTGGCCCCTAGAGTCTTCTTTGCCCATTGCTCTGCGTCAGACAGAGTACATGTTCATAACTTCACATACAGATATACAATTCCAGGAATAGCATATAGAGAATCAGTAAAAGATATGCTTTCATTTGACACCTCACGTGGCCCCTTTTGTACCTCTCTTGGGGCAACCCTCCCCAGTGGGTTCAGCAGTGATCTGGCTGCTCCCCTCAAAATCCAGTAATGTGACAGTCTGGCTCGCTTCCGCCCTTTGGAGATGCGATACCCACCTGCAGCCCACCATCCCCCTAGAGAAGCAGGTCTCAATTGCCCTCTGGAAGCTTGCCACCCCAGACTGTTACCAGTTGGTGGGCAACCACTTCAGCATGGGGAAGTCCACTGTCAGGACCCTCCTCATGGATGTAAGTCACTCTGGGGCTGCAGTCCTTGTATGGGGGTAGGGAGAGTCCTGGAAAAGGGAGATCCTAGGGAATGGGGGGTTAGAGGCTGTAGGGGGTGGAGTGAGGGTGGGGAGAAGCCCCATCCCCGGGGGGTTTTGCCATCCCACCCTCACACAGCCCTGTTGCTGGGGGGGCGGGGGGTGCGGCCTCATAGGTGGTGGCTTGTGGGGTGTTTAGTGAGTGGAGGAGATGGGAGGGGGATAGGCACCTCCCAAAGGCTCAGGCACTTCCTTTCTCATTTTCTGTTTTGTGCATTTGTTTGTCTCCTTCTGCAGATGGTGAGAGTAATTAACTCAATCCTGCTGTGGAGGGTCATCTGTCTGGGAGACCTGGACCTGATCGTGGCCGGATTTGCCACCCTGATATTCCTGTACTGTGCTGGAGCCATAGATAGGACCCAAGTTCTGATCTGAGCACCAGAACATCGAGTGGCCCAGTATATTAATAGGAAGGGCTACTTGTCCATGGTGCTACTGGCCCTAGTTGACCACCGTGGACATTTCATGGACATTTTTGCAATGTGGTTGGGCAGAGCACATGATGCCTGCATCTTCAGGAACTCAAGCCTCTACGGTAAACTGGAGGTGGCACATTCTTCCCCCACAGTGAACTTTCCATTGGAGACGTGCAGATGCCACTGTGCATCCTGCAGAATGTGGCCTACCCTCTTCTGCCATGGGTTATGAAACCCTATATTGGCCACCGGGACCCCAGCAGGGAACAATTTAATGTCTGCCTGAACTGGGCCTGTATCCAGGTGGAGTGCGCCTTCGGCCACCTCAGAGCATGGTTTAGGTACCTGCTGACCCGCCTCGATGTAGGGGAATGCAACATCCCTGAAGTGGTAGTGGCATGTTATGTCCTTCACAACATTATGGAGAGAACGGGGGAGGCCTTCCTCCCGGGGTGGGGATCAGATGTTGGCAGTGAGGGCAAGCCTTCAAGCATCTGAGGACAGCTGCCATGCAACAGCCCATCAGGCCAGGGTGCGCATCCGAGAGGCCCTGAGGACCCCAGTAACTCTCCCCAGGGCCTCCCCAACAGGGGCCTCTGGTTTGCTGCCCTATCCCTTCCCCACCACATCCGGTCTCTTTGCTCTTTTCCTGACCTCTCAATAAACACACCTGTTTGGTGTCCAACAAAATGAAATCTGTATTTATCTTACATTAAGAAAAGGAGGCCAGGGGGAGGGAGCTCATAACCTGGAGGGGGAGGGAGCTGACTAGATGTGCCACCTCGGGTGCAGGGACCTCATTGGAGATGGGGTTGGGTGGGTCTGAGGACCATAGAGGGGTGAACGGGGGAAGGAGGAAGAGGCAGAGGGCATGAGCATCACTTGTGGAGGGAGCAGAGGCATCTCATAGGGGGCAGGCGGAAGGATTATGGGCAGAGCGGGGGGGGGCAGAATGGTGGTAGCCAGGAGCAGTGACAGCAGGTGGGTGTGCCATCATGCACAACATGATGGCACACATGGTATCACAGCACTGCATGCTCTGGTCCCATGGGCTGTTTCACCATGCTTGAGACCACCTGCGCAGATGCTGTCACGCTTTTGAGTGCCCTGAGCTCTGGCAGCTGTGTCTGGTGTAGTGGCTCGCCCCTCAGTCCTGACTGGTCCGGCTGGCTGGCTGTGGAGAACTCAAAGAGGGAGAGGTGATCAGTCATCCATGCACACACTGTCCCTGAGGCCGTGCCTTCCTTTGTGAGCAGCGACCAACAGTCCTCGGGGCAGAGGAGAGGGGAGTCCTGGGAGCAAGGCCATGTGTGGCCTGCACAGTGGGCCATGACTCACCAGGGCCTGGGGACGTACTTCCTCCCTCCCCCCAGCCCACGGACAAGCAGGCAAGGGAAGTGACCAGCCACAGTGGGATCCCCTCATGGGTGGCAGAGAAGCCGGGAGCAGCCTGGCCCTCCCTGGTGTCCACACACACAGCTGTGGTCTGCAAGGAGCCTTGATTCGAACTACATAGACCGTGCCGCGTGTAGCCACAGGCAGGTAGATCAAACTACGGGGTATTTAAAAATGGCGTCGCCCGGGAACATGCAAATGAAGCCCAGGATATTTAAATCCCGGGCTTCATTTGCAAGTTCGAATGCCTACATTAGCCACCCTAGTTTGATGTACCCTTAGAGACTTTGGAGAACAGGTCAATCCTGGCCTACAGACAACCCTCCCAACCTGAAGCAAATACTTACCTGCAGCCACACACTCACATAGGAACCTAACTCTGCAACAAACACTGTTGCCAAATCATTCTTAATTAGCTTCATTAACAACTTACAGGTAAATGCTTTTTCTATTGTATATACCTTAGATTCTGTTGTTTCAATTCCTACTCATCTCATGAACTGGGTTTTACTCATGAAAGCTCATGATTGTATATATTAGTTTCAAAGGTGCCACAGGACTACTTATTGTTTTTTAAAAAATGTATCATACTTAACCCCGCAGAGCTTTTTTTTTCTTTTTTCCCTTATAAATTTTCTAAAATTCCTAGTCTGATGTAAATTCATTACTATTGACTTCCTCCTTCTTCCATTTGTTTATGTATGTATTTAGGCTTGTTTCTAATAATTGTCTTTATGCACCCACATTGGACTGTTTTTAGAACCACTGTGCTCATCACTTATATCTGATTTTTTTCCCAGACTTAAATTTATTTTCACAACACCCGTGTGAGGTGAAGAGATATCATTATTCCCCTTTTACATATGTTGAACTAAGGCAAAGAGGGAATAAGGTTAAACGTATCCTCTTATTTAAAATGCCCAGTTTGATGCACACAAGACTTGATTTTTCCAAGTGCATAGCATTACAGGGTGCTTAATATGTCATTTTCACATTCCACTGTACTGTCATGTTGACTCTATCTCCATTACAAGCACAATTCCCCACTAATTCCAACATCAAGGATATGATGACTCTTCTCTCCTTCCCTAATTTTTTACTCCTTCCCCAGTGCTGCTATTTGGAGAATTCCCATTATCCATCTGGAAACCAGCTGTTCTCTTCCTACCCCCCTATCTTCTGCAGATGAGCTGCTTTTGAGCACATAGCTGCTCTGAACTCTGTGCCACAAAGCACACACTTTGTCTTCTGCTGCTAGGACATACACCCCACTGCTGTGGCTTCTTCATAGGCTGAGAGGGAGGGATCCATCAATAGGTCAGAGTGACTCCCAGGAATGGCTTGGGGGAAGGAATGATAATTTGAGGAATCTGTGTTCAGTTTATGAACTCCCCCTCTCCCAGGAATGTCATTCCTGACCCCTTCAGTTGACTGGCTGGAGTGCTGAAGCATGAGATTTGATTTTGGACATTGTCTTAGTGCAGTGTTGCAAGGGTTATGGATATGTTGAGGGAAATGCAGACTATGTTTTCTTCATGGCCACTGGGAAGAGGGAATATGGCCTGGACAGAAGAGGAGTTTATGATTTTTCCCTAGTGCTGAAGCCAGAGACACAGATGCAGGAGGAGGATAGAATTAGTATATCTCAAGGGGATAATGCATTGAAAGGGCTCGGTGCTTATACAACACAAATCTGACACATCCATGACTTGAAAAGATCACAGACTAAATAAAGCAAGAGACACAAGCAGGAAAATTCCATCTGATATTCTCTTTGTTGTCTAAGAGCAAAACACAGTCATTGCGCTATCCCTGCTGGTGTTTGATGGGCTCTCTCTCTCTCTCATAGACTGAGGATGGATTATACATTGTTAGAGCTGTGTAAACAAATTACACCATAGTATCCAAAACGTGACACTTTTCCAGGTACTGACTGTGCCTCTACTTCATTATTGTGAATCCCATTGAAGGCAGTGCATCCACACTGGAATATCAATAGTAATAGAAATGGGGAAGAGATTATTGACTCTCATTGACCCATCCTGACAATGCATAACTGAGTAAGAGGAACAATTTGGACTAATGGATTTTTTTGTGGAACAAAAAGTTCCAAACACTTTTTCTAAATTCTGAACTGTTGAAATGTTGGATTTCATTTCAATTTGATTTTAAACTGCATCTGCCCATGGTGCAGCAGTGCCTCATGTGAGCTGTACTTTCAATGCCTCTTGCATTTAATTGAGACTGGATTTTTTTCTAGATATGTACTAAGAATTATTTTAGGGGAGGCCTATGACCTGTGTTTCAGAGGAGGTGAGACTAAATGATCACAATGGTCCCTTATAGTCTTTGAATATGAATCTCTGTTCCTGTTCTCAATATAGATTTGAGTCCCTGGCTAGACTAATCTCCTACAATGCACCCACAGTCACATGAATGTCTTGATGTACTAGATGAGTGAGAAGTCAGACCACAGTTCATCATTTACCCTTGGGCTAGACTGGGAACACAAATCCCCTGAACTACAACTCATGTGAGTACCTGGCCTGTTGGCAGATTTAGGTGAATGTCAAACTGACTTAAAACAAAACATTTACATTTAGTTCAGCAACCTGAAATATTTCATTTCAGTTTTCCCAAAGGAAAATTTCAGTTTTGCAGACTGTTAAAAAATCATTTTGACAGGAAATTCCCAACCAACTCTACCAGTCAGTTTTATGGGAAATAAAATCCTGTTAATGACATGACCATTTTTATTTAGGAAACAGGAGAAAGACATTTTTAGCCATTCCTGCCCAGGACAGACTCAGAGTATTGATGGATTTGTGATAAGAAACAAATATATTCTCCTCACAAGCTGAATAAATAGAATCCCCTCTTTTTGTGTGTGAAAATATCTCCTTGAGCTGAAACACGAAGCAGTGAAACCTTACAAGTGTCTGTCAAAACCAGGTTGGCAGAATAAAGATGTATCTCATGATAGCAATGACAGGTTGTCAGCTAAGGGAGAGGCCCTGAATAAATCTCTATTTCCCAAACATCATTTCTCAGAAAACAAGGGACATAAAAAGCAACATAGATTAGAACAAACAAACCTGTTCTCCTAAACCTTTCAAGCCTCCCAAGATCTAAGTGAAAAGAATTAATTCACATCTTATAACCTTTGTTTTTATCCTCCCCATATTTGATTTGTGACCTATTCGGCTGGCTGAGGGGTGATGCACCTTTTTCTGGAGCCAGTCAGTGATTCTCCTGTGTCGGGTGGAACATGGAAAAAGAAAGGGTTAGTTAGTAATAGTTTGCATTCTGGAGTGTGATTAATGTGTAGAACTCATTGTTTTATTAGTATTGTATTTAGTCTGGGAGTATCATGTTAGCTATCTAGCCAGGGCAAGACAGACTGGGTTTTAAAGGAAATTCAGGGGATGTACAGGCTACCTACAAGAAAACTGTTATAAGAATGTTACATTTGCGAAGTCAAACTCTCAGAAATTAGAAAATTGCCAGAGTTAAGGCTGGCTGTGCAATTGTAATTTTGCCCCCTAATTTATTTGCATCCTCTTGCCCAGCCATTCCCAGTTCCTGCCCTCGTAGCTCTTAGTCCAGTCTGTGTGTGTCATTCCCCCTGCTCTTCAGTTATGCCTTCCTGCCCATGTTCCCTAGTCCCAGTGGCTCCTAGTTCCAGTCTCCCTAGGCTCCTTGTCCACTCTTTTCACCCCTCCCATGCTCCTTGTCCCAGTCTTCTCCCATGGCTTCCTACTCCTCCTCCCTCAACCATCTACCATGTCTTTACTCAATCCTTATGGTTCTCAGTCCGGACTCCTTACCCAGCATGTGACATTCTTCCACTTGTAAGCACCCCAACTAATCTCATTCTCCCACCCCACCACCACTGACTCCCAGTTCACTACCATCTCACTGTTTCCATCTTCTACTCCTGGTCTCCTTTCCTTACCCAGCCAGGCACAGTTTCCCATCCCAATGTTCCTTTCTTTCTGTCTCTAGTCTCCAGTCCCAGTACCCCCCAAAAGGCTTTCTCTCAGTCTACTGTTCCTGCTGTTTCTTGCCGCCTCCTCTTTGGAATTAAGCAGCTTCCTTCACCACACTGCTTGGGCGCAGTAAGAGGGGAATTTAGCACACAAAAAAGACAGTCTCCCTGCTCTCAGTTCTGGTCAGACTCAGTCCCAGCACAGTCCAGAGCAGCAATTGCAGTTAATATCCTGCTGAGACGGATGGTGCATACTCACTGTGGACAAAAGTCTTCTGACATTTTAGCTGCTACTCTTACTCTACTGAGCATGTGTAAAGTGAAGTTTTTCAAAGAATTATCGCTTGAGTGAATTGTCAAGGGGATGACAAAAATCACATCTCCTCTGCACAGGCCAACCTCTGCCAGGTTTCAAATCCCTGCTCTGAAACATGTGGATGCTAGGGCTTTTTGAAGAACAGGTCACCAGAATTTTTTAACACAGGGGAAAAAAAGAAGATCTTTTTTCCCTGCCTCATTCTTGGAAATGACTGAGCCATCTTGGCTGAAATTTTCCAAACATATACAGCCTGAGGCAGACATCTGGCATGGAAGGTTGCAACCTAAATGGTTTGGCATGGTTATAAAGCAAATGAAAATAGTGTCTTCTAATGGAAAATGTAAGGTAACTAGGGATGTTAGATATCAGCTAATCAAATAATTGAGTAACCACATGAATTCCTATGGATTACTCGACTATTCTGTAGTCCCCAGGGGCAGGGCTGGCAGCCAATGAGCTCCAGCCTCATTCCTGAGGAGCCCTCTGCCACTTGTGCTGCTGCTTCTGTATCAGAGGCAGTAACATGGGGTACCAGGCAGGAGCCAATCAGTCCACGAGAAGAGCCAGTTAAAAAAACAGCTCCCTATGAAGACCAGCTGCCTGTGCTGCTGCCTCTGATACAGAGCCAGCAACATGGGGTGACTGCAGCCCCTGTCTCCGGGGGATCTGAGCTCCCCATAGATAGAGGCTGCTATGGGGGACAGAGGAGGGGACACGGTGAGGGAGGCAGTTGTGAACTATCCCAGGCTGGTTGCAGACAGAGGCTGATTCAGCAGCAGCTCCTATCATGGGAAGTCCGAGCTCCCCTGGATGGAGGCTGCTTGGCCTTCCACGGAGCAGCCTCTGTCCATGTGAAACTCGGGCCCGCTGCAGACAGAGGCTGCTTCTTGGCAGCTTCTCCTGCCGCCACCTCCCCACTGCACTGATGGAGCAAGGTGGGGGAGAATGCAAGTTGTCAACAAGATTATCCAATAAACCTAGGCTTATTGGTTAGTCATATAGTCGACTACATGTCGAACTCCCTAGGGGCCACCTTAATAAAAGAGGTTTCTGTCAGGTCTGCCTAATGCTGTTACATAGTGCTCATCTGGAGTATGTCTAGACTACATGGCTCCATTGATGGAGCCCTGTAGATGAGTTTACTAGACATAGGAAAATGAAGCGGCAATTTAAATAATCACCGCTTCATTTACATCAAAATGGCCACCGCACCGTGCCGATCAGCTGTTTGGAGGCACAGTGGGGCAGTCTGGACACTCCACGGTCGACAATGGAAGCCTTTGTCGATCGCTCCGTTATGCCTTGTGAAACCTCGGAGCCATGCCTCGGAGCCATGTAGTCTAGACATACCCCTGGAGTGCAGCTCCGCTACTAGCTGATACCAAAGGGATTCTGCAATATTAAATCCTTTTGAAACATAATGGATTTTCCCTTAGTACTACATGGAAAAATGGGGTTTTGGTCCCTATGCCATAAGCATCTTCTTGAACCCATGACTTAACTTTGGTTTGGAATAAACTAGCACTGCCTCCTAAATAAATGTGCATTTGCTGTTATGATCTACTCTGCATTTGGATATTGGAGTTTAGTTTAAATGTTTTCTGACTATGCGTTTTTTAGGTTTATATCCAGTGTGGCTTTAAATGATTGTTTTTGTAGGTATTGCCTCCCTGTATCTCAAACATTTGAGTGAATCACATACTGGGGTAACTCCTGTTTCTACTGAAATCAGAGGCAAACTCCCAGTGACTTTAGTGGGACCAGGACTTGGCCTGATGCATTTAATAACTTTTAGGATATTGTTTAACCTCCCACCAAAGTTATTACTCATTAGCATGCTGCCATATGTTTACACAATAGGGCCTTGTTCTTAAAACCTGTTGCTTTAACTAAGAAGGCATTGTTTCCTTAGAACTTGGCAAGAAGTTTAGGCCTGATTCTGATTTTGCTTACATCAGTAAGAATCCTGAGAAATGTCATTGCTTATTATCAGTGTTACTCCACATTTAGACCAGCGCAATTGAGATCAACATCCGGCTTTGATTTTTAACTTGTTTAAGGAAAGTTATGGTGCTCACAAGAGGCCTGTTCAGCGAGGCCTTTGTGTGCGTGTTACGTAGACAGAGCATTAAATCTTACTCTTTTTCATTCACTGGCTCCCTGAAGGCCAACACAATACCTAATTACCTTGGAAAATGATTGATGCTCACTTTGAAAGCCAATGTGCAGGTGGAATGTGTTTTATAATTTTCCATTCTTTAATTTATCTGCTCTTAACAGCCGATTGTTTGCTTTGCACAAGGGATTGCAAAAAGCTTTTCCAAAGGAAATATTTGGATAAATAAAAATTTAAATCACAATTGCATGATGGAAAGGTCTTTTGTTTGTTTCTGCTTTTTATTTATCTATGTACATACAAATTGATTGGTTTCCATTGGCCAATCTGCTAGAGGCTTTTCAGAGAGTAGGCAAGTGGGAGTAAAGGGCCCTTGAAGCACAGTCAAACAGTAGTGTGAATTAAGTGATATTCTCTCTGTGCCAATACAAGAGACAGAGGTGAGAAAAATAACTTCCTCTTGTAGCCTTTCATTTTATTGAATGGACCACACATGATAAAACAGTACTAAAATACAGACCCTATATATTCCTCAAAGCCAACTGCAGCAGCATTTGTGTGTCTATCTCCCTGAGAATCTCTAATATTATAATTTTTGGGCCAAATTTTCAGGAGAGTTCTACACCCAACAGCATACTTTATTCTAAGTAGAAAAAAGGCATACAGGAACCAATGGTATTATATTTCCTTGACTTTAGATCCTGGATGCCAAACCTATATGCAGTCACTTCCCCATCCAACTTGCTAGCTACTAACTTTGACTTGCCTACAATACTTTGCCCAAAAGCCTGATATACCTGACTCTAAACCAGTGTTTCTCAAAGTGGTTTCGCAAACCACTTTGAGAAACTTGTGAACTGGCTGCACCAGTTTGTTTATTTACCGGTGCTGTGGCCGTGGAGCCATGTGGCTCCTATTACCCCCATTTTGCCATGTAGAGCCAAGGGGAACCGCAGGAAGCAGTGACCCCTTTGGCTGCAAATGGTGAAATAGAGCCAATAGGAGCTGCGAGGCTCTGTGACAGTGGCGCCAGTAAATAAAGAAACCGGCACAACCAGTTAACAGGTTTCTCAAAGTGGTTTTGCAGACCACTTTGAGAAACACTGCTCTAACCCTCTAATAAGGGGTATTCTACCATCCAGCAACAACCAAGAAAATCACAGAGAAGAATTAGAAACATCAAAATATCACAAAAGTTGGATAAATTCTGGGTTTCCATGACAACATGATTTAGTTCTGTATTTACGACATAGCTAAGGATCTAGATAAGTCTGGATGACGAAACAGTGTTTTAGCAAGGCAGAGGTTTAATGGATTTCTTGCTGTAAGCACAGGGAGAAGTGGATCTTTCTGACCAGTTGTTGGTTTTGTCCAGTTAAGCACCATAAATGTGTAAAAGGGTCAGAAGATAAGGGCTGGTAACTGATTTCTTAGTTTTGATGTGTAAAGCAGCAATAACATAGCAATCTATTGGTTGCTAACTTTGTCATTCCATGAACTGCTTTAAAAGAGAAATGCTCATTTTCTTTTCCACTTCCCCCACACTTTCATGACTCGGTTCCAAATTAAGTGGTTCATCTAGTCGTTAGTGATTACAAATTCTGTTCTGCTATAATGTAGCTAAATGGACTCCATGGCTATCGCTTCTAGCCTAAGTGCTTCAATAATTACTTCAGGCCTATACACAGTATCATTAAAGAGCAAATGTAGTATTCCTATCAGTGGTGATGTGTGATACAATTTAGCAATTTAGTTTCCAATCTTGCCATTTTTTCAAATTACAAAATCCCATTGAAATGAATGACACTAGTAGTTTGGAAATAAACATTCTTGCTGCTCTGGTATGGTTGTCATTTTTTTTCTGTCCAAGTATTAGTTATATTTTCTTATTATTATTCTGGTACAGTGGTAAGCATGGATTCCTCCCAAACTGCTACCATCTGGACGAGCCAGCTCACATGTGACACGTGAATTCAGTGCTGAACAAACAGAATAAAAGAGCAGAAAACCAGTGACTGCATGGTGTAGCATCACTTCATACAACAGACTCGTCCAACACTGTCTCACCTTGTAACGCCTAGGTGCTGCTTCTGTCTGTTTTACTCAAAGCTCTGCTTTCCTTACTATGGCTACGTCTAGACTACAGGCTTCTTTCAGAAGAAGCTTTTTCAGAAGAGACCTTCTGAAAACACTTCTTCTGAAAGAGAGCGTCTACGCTGCAAATGTGCATTGAAAAAGCAATCTGCTTTTTTGAAAGAGTGTATCTAGACTGAATGGATGCTCTCTCGCATGTAAGCTGTGATTTCTATGGACGGAATGGCTATCAGGGCACCTCTGCTTTTTCCTCTTTCCTCTTCTTCCAAAAGAACTCCCTCTTCCTCATCTACACACGCTTTTTTGCAAAAGAGCTCTTTTGCAAAAAGGCTTCTTCCTTGTAGAATGAAGATTACCCCCGCTCTGTTCTTTCAATTTTCTTGCAGAAGAATGCAATTGCAGCGTGGACGTTCCTCATGTTTTGTCGGAAAAACAAAACTCTGTAGTGTAGATATACCCTATGGCTATGTCTACACTGGCATGATTTTCCGGAAATGCTTTGAATGGAAAAGTTTTCCGTTAAAAGCATTTTTGGAAAAGTGTGTCTAGATTGGCAGGACACTTTTCCGGAAAAGCACTTTTTCCGGAAAAGTGTCCGTGGCCAATCTAGACATGCTTTTCCGCAAAAGAGCCCCGATCGTCATTTTCGCGATCGGGGCTTTTTTTTAGAAAACACTACTGTGCTGTCTACACTGGCCCTTTTCCGGAACAGTTTTCCGGAAAAAGACTTTTGCCCAAACGGGAGCAGCATAGTTTTTCCGGAAAAGCACCAATGATTTTATATTAGATCATCAGTGCTTTTCCAGAAATTCAAGCGGCCAGTGTAGACAGCTGGCAAGTTTTTCCGGAAAAGCGGCTGATTTTCTGGAATAACTTGCCAGTGTAGACAAAGCCTATGATTTTACTCATTCACTGTGTGTTTTCTGGATTTTGAGACTTGAGTCTGCATCCTTTATTCCTCTAAAGTTGAGATGCTTAGGAATTTTTCTACAAAATTGTTTTTATTACAAAATATGAATTAATTGAAACTGAAACTGTTTTCAGGAAAGGGACAGTTTTGCCAAGCTTTACAATTTTTTTTCCAGGGAAAAATGCTCCGAAGTTGTCGAAGCATCCAATTCATATTTGTTGAAAAGGTCTAGTTTTGGTGGTGGAGGGATTAAAAGAACTTTTCATTTTGAAACGTAAGTTAAGTAATAGCAAAAAATGGTAAAAAAATTAAAAACTATTTAGAATCAAAACAAAATATTTTGAAATTATCAAATAAAACCTTCTGGGAGACCGGAGCTGTTTGTTCAGATTTTTGCTCTGTGAACATTTTTAGAGATTTTGTCTCTTTGTTCCAGATTGGAAATGGAAAAAATGTTGAAATCTTAAATTCTCATGGAGAAAAAAACCTGTTTCCTACTCTGCTGTAACCTAAAACTCCTTTTGATCGTGTGTGTATGTTGAATGTTTCAGGATCAGCTACATAATACGTTTTACTCCACTTCAGCTTTTAAATGACATTTCTGTGTTCTGAATGATATAAGTGGCCATTACTTTGCTTTATGGCTAGACTTGTCCAGATCACACTTTCTCAACTGTATTTGGTTGTACTCTGGCCTATGTAATTAACAGCCAGTGTGTCCCAGTGAATGTGATTTGATGACATTATTGTCAGTGACTTCCAGGTCATAGTGCCTCTACAGATTGTAGAAGAGATATTATATTCTCTGTTTCAACAATGTAAGAGAACTTCAGGAGGCAAAAAAGGTGGGAGGGAAACATATTTCTATCTAGTTACAAAAACGGATGATTTAAGTGGAACATGAAGAAGGTCTCCTAGGAGTTGTTTATGCTACAGCAATAGGAGGGAAAGCAATAAAATGATCACTTTAGCACTATTGGAACAATTTATCACATAGCAGTTGTGAGTGTATTACAATATCTGCAGATACCTGATTCCTGTATCCACTTGTGGAATTCCCATGATACTAATTTTCTGTGATATTGATCTCTGGGCTACTTCCATGATGGAAATCAGCATTTCTCCGTGTTTTACTATTGGGTTTATTAGAGCCTTGCAGATATCAAATACCTATTATTTCTGCCAGACAAAAGTCATAGTTTGGGAAAGGGTGTTATCTAGTCTTAATGATTGGTATACATCACCCATCTGAGGAAAAAAAGGTGCTTTTATTATTACATGATGATGTAAAAAGAAGCAGTAACAGACACGATGAAATTTGAATTCCTTTGATTTTTTCTTTCATGCAATAGAAAATTGAAAATTTCATAGCCACAGTTTGAAGATCAATATGTAACAATAATAGACTGTTTGTTTCAACTAGGAGTTCCTTTATTTTCTGAATCAATCATGTTTATGTTTCTGAATAGTTCATTAGGCAAGAAATAAGCATGTGATTCAATTGTGGAAACTTTCCTTTCTGTTTGGTAGCTTTAAAAGAGTAGAGTGATTTTATGTCTAGATGGTATGTATCGAAACCTTTTTTATCTCCTTGCTCTGCTAGCATTTAAGTGCTTGAGAAGGAACAGGCATCTGTATGTGAAGATCATGGGCTGTTCAGCTTCTGTAAGGCAGACTGTTAGCCTGGGAAATGGTTTTATAGATCTGAAGTACTTCTCCTTCCAAGCATTTCAGAGCCCTTAAGGACCTGGGAACACCTTGGCTAAAGTGCAGCAATCAAAGATCTGATTAATATCCGTGGGTCTTAAAATGGTATAGAAACATTGAATAATACTTACAAAACCCACATGAGGAATTTTATGGTTTTGCTGATGAAAACTGCAAGGCCAAGAGATACGAAGTGACTTGCAATAGTCACACAAAGACTCAGACTGCAGGACTAGGCTTGTATATTGAGCTGGGGAGCAATTCCCTGACCACAAAGACATACTTACATTGGCTGTCATTGTACTAGAGTACTAAAAATAGCAATGAGCAGGAGCATGGGTTAGCTGCTCTGAGTTTGTAACCATGAGGTACATAGCCTGTGCTCCTGAAGGTACACTACCAGTTTTAGCATGCTTGTTCAATGAGGGCTAACATGAGTGTGTCTACTCTAGTTAGGAATCACTCTCCCAGCTCCAAGTGTAGACAAAGCACTGAACTCACAAGATTAGACACAAGAGTGAGCCTACTTTCCTGGCTGCCCATAGAAATGTGGAATATATGAAAAATATAATCTGTTGTATTAAAACATAAGAGACTATAATGTGAAGTGCTTTTTCTTTTCATTTATTACATTTTCCTGTTTGTGTGTGCCAGGAATCCCGAATTATCCTGCTTTCTAATAAAATCATCCTTTTTTTCCCTTGCTAACAGAGATTCACTGTTTTAATTTTGCTGCCTGTATTGTCTTTGTATGGAGTTTTTGTAGCAGGAATTGATTGGTTTAATTGATGAATAGCCTTTTAGATGCTGTTTTTTGTAATCCTAGCTATTTAGCTTTTGAATAATTACTCTGTTTGTAATTATGTTACAGGATTAATAAATAAACCAGGGAAAATAAACAGGTCACATCATAAAGATAAAAACCAATAAAAAAAATCTATTTAATCCACTTTTTTTAGAAGATTTTCTGCTTAAAAACTTAATCTTTAATTGAATGCCTATATATTTTATTTATAGCTCCTTTTATTATTTTTCCAGAATCTGCTGACACAGCAGTGGTTTTGCTAACAAAATTTGCCATAATAAATATTATAGCCAAAAAAAAAAAAAAAAAAAGCGCCTCTGGACTATTTCCCCAAGTTTCAGAATCCAGTAGGGTTTGGCCACCATGAATTAATTCGTTGTATATTTGATTGTAAAATCATCATTGTGCAAATATATTGCCTCAATGGGTCCATATTTGGCACCCAATGACAAAGGCAGAGCTAGCAAACAAGGAGAAAAGTTCTTGCATGGTGGTATAGAGCATAGCTTCAGCCAGAAGTTCACTAAACTTGATTTGTTCCATCATGGAGGCTTAGTTTTTCTTGGGCTTATCTGGGCTTATTTCCATGTTTGCTCATTAGGACTGCATCAGCGTTATGCAACGTGATTCTATACATAGATATTCTTCTCCATCAGCATCAAAGTCATGGTGTTAGTTTTGGGTTAAGCAGGATTTTATGCAGAAGTTGTTTTGACAGCGAGGGAGTTATGTCAGCAAGAGGAGAGTTTGTCCTTAGCCTTTGTTTCTGTTGAGAGACAAGTTGGGTTGCTGTGTCACAACTTGACATTGCTGTTGGATTGAAATTCCTTTGAAGAAGGAACAAGTAGGAAAGAGCAGAACACCAACATTTCGACCTTATGTGTCTCCTCCACAAGATGATGTCTTGGAGGATGTTTACTACCAGAGACAGAATGGTTCTGCAGATAGGAGCGGAACCCTCAGAGGAGGCAACCAGAGACCCCTGCAGATGTAAAAAGTATGTCCTTGTTGCAAAATATCTCTAATTGTTTCTTAGTGATAGAAATGTAGCCGTGTTAGTCTGGGGTAGTTGAAGCAAAATGCAGGACAATGTAGCACTTTAAAGACTAACAAGATGGTTTATTAGATGATGAGCTTTCGTGGGCCAGACCCACTTCCTCAGATCAAATAGTGGAAGAAAGTAGTCACAACCATATATACCAAAGGTTACAATTTAAAAAAATGAACAAATATGAAAAGGACAAATCACATTGCAGAACAGAAGGAGGATGCGGGGGGGTGGGAAGGGGGAGGAAGGAAGGTAAGTGTCTGTGAATTGCTGATATTAAAGGTAGGGAGAGTGGGATGTTTGTGAGTTAATGGTATTACAGGTGATAATTGGGGAAACTGTCTTGATAATGGGTGAGAAAGTTCAAAGACTTGTTAAGTCCCTGGTGGTAAGTGTCGAATTTTAACATGAATGACAGTTCAGAGGATTCCCTTTCAAGTGCAGATGTAAAAGGTCTTTGTAGCAGAATGCAGGTGGCTAAGTCATTTAGAGAGTGTCCTTTCTGGTTAAAGTGGCAAGAAACTGTTTTCTCTTTGTGATCTTGTCTAATATCTGTTTTGTGGGCATTAATCCTTTGGCGAAGTGTCTGAGATGTTTGTCCAATGTACATAGCAGACGGACACTTTCGGCACATGATAGCGTAGATTATATTTCTGGATGCGCAGGAATATGTGTTCTTGATCTTATAACTCACTTGGTTAGGTCCAATAATGGTATCAGCAGAATGAATATGTGGACAAAGCTGGCAACGGGGTTTGTTGCAAGGGAAGGTACCAGGGTTGGTATTAGTGTGGTATGTCCTGTGGTGGTTGGTAAGAATCATCTTGAGGTTAGGTGGTTGTCTATAGGAGACTATGGGTCTGTCTCCCAGAGCCTCTTTGAGTATGGTATCCTGTTCCAATATAGGCTGTAGTTTCTTGATAATGTGTTGGACAGGTTTAAGTTGGGGGTTGTAGGTGATGACAAGTGGTGTTCTATTGTTGGTTTTCTTGGGTCTGTCTTGAAGTAGATGGTTTCTAGGTATTCGTCTGGCTCTTTCAATTTGCTTTTTTGTTTCTCTGGGTGGGTAGTTGAGATTTATAAATGCTTGGTAGAGATCCTGAAGCTTCTGGTCTCTGTCAGTGGGGTTAGAGCAGATGCGGTTGTATCGAAGGGCTTGGCTATAGACGATGGATCGTGTGGTGTGTTCTGGATGGGAGCTGGATACATGTAGGTAACTGTATGAGTCAGTGGGTTTTCTGTAGAGAGTGGTGTCTAATTTTCCATTGTTGATTTGTACGGTGGTGTCCAGGAAGTGGATCTCTCGTGTAGAATGGTCCAGGCTGAGGTTGATGGTGGGGTGTAGGTTGTTGAAATCTCTGTGGAATATCTCCAGTGTTTCTTGGCCATGTGTCCAGATCATAAAGATGTCATCGATGTACCGTAGGTAGAGGAGGGTGAAAGGGGACGGGAGTTGAGGAAACGTTGTTCTAGGTCAGCCATAAAGATGTTAGCATACTGTGGGGCCATGCGTGTACCCATGGCTGTGCCGCTGATCTGGAGGTATAAGTTGTTCTCAAACCGGAAATAATTGTGGGTGAGAACAAAGTTACATAGGTCTGCTATCAGGTTGGCAGTAGTGTCCTCTGGGATAGTGTTTCTAATTGCTTGTAATCCGTCTTCATGTGGGATGTTGGTATATAGAGCTTCTACATCCATGGTGGCAAGGATGGTATTATTGGGGAGGTTATCGATGTTTTGTAATTTCCTTAGGAAGTCAGTAGTGTCTCGGAGATAGCTGGGGGTATTGGTTACGAAGGGTTTGAGAAGAGTGTCTACTAGTCAGAGAGGCCAAGAACTGACTAAGATTTTGCTTCTCTCTCACCCCCTAAAGGATAGTGATAGAAATGTAGCCGTGTTAGTCTGGGGTAGTTGAAGCAAAATGCAGGACAATGTAGCACTTTAAAGACTAACAAGATGGTTTATTAGATGATGAGCTTTCGTGGGGAAGTGGGTCTGGCCCACGAAAGCTCATCATCTAATAAACCATCTTGTTAGTCTTTAAAGTGCTACATTGTCCTGCATTTTGCTTCCCCTAAAGGATGTTTGACTAATGAGGTGAAAATGCTCTTACCAAGGATACCAGCCTCTCAAGGTTCAGATGTGACAGACAATTAATGAGTATCCCAATCAAGGGAGGACTGGAAAACAATAAAACCTTATCTGTAAGGTCCGAACTTTTGTCAAGTGCTCTATTATTTTAAAGTAAACTAGTTCACCAAGTCGGTTTACAGAGGTAGGACAGTTTCTCCCCTCCCCCTGCCTATTAATAACTAAGTCCTAAATATTTTTACTCTAGAATATTGATTTCCTGCACTTTCCCATTAAATCCAGCCTGGCTTAGATTGGTTGCCTCTAATTCTCTGCATTTTCCCTTTTTGTCTCCTTTATGTTTTTAAGAAGAATTTGTGAAGCAGGCAGCATGAATCCACTTCTCACTGATGGAAAGTATTGTCTGCAGGCTTGCCTTCTTTCTGCATGCAGCTACCAGCTGTGAACTCTCAACCAAATGGCAACTTGATTGACAGCACTGGAAAAAATCTATATAGCTAAATAAAACATTTAAAAAGAAATATGTCCCATTCCAGGTATCTGAGAGTGCAAAAAAATGTGAAACATTCCATATTTATGAAGGGCCACTGGGTACAAGGAGCAGATTTGCATACACCCATATAATTTTTGGACTCATTATATCATGAGTTATATTTATAACACACAGGGAATGAGCTACACCTAACTGTATAAAATAAGGCTGTTTTTATCAGCAGTTTCCAGTGATAAGTTACTCCAGTGGTTTGTTCATGTCATCAGAACCCAGAAATAAAAACTATAGCTTATAATATGTACACTTTGGGTCTATTTTATTATTTTACAGTAAGTTGACAATAAGACACCTAATGGAAATTTGTTATACAAATACCCGATATAAATTTCAAATTTTGTTCAATCCCATTCTCTCCTGCCTGGCTCAATATATTTGTTATGATGTTCTGCAAAATATATTTTTGGTATATTACAAAATTAAAGTATCTGGGCAGTTCTGAAAACATTTTGCACCAGGAGAAAGAAATAATGGTTTTGGGACTGATACTTTTGCTTTAAAGTCAGTGAGATTCTTGCTATCATTTCTAGAAATATTTTGAATCCATGGTTCAGAGAAATTGTCAAATTCCAAGTTCTTCGGTCCAGAGCTTGCAAATACTTAGACACAAATATGGATATATATTTTTTTATAATTATATGTTAGTAGAACCATTGGAATCCATCCCAAAGTTAAGCATGTTTGCAAGTATTGACAGTTTGAATAAAGCTCAATTATCTTTAAATTTACAAGTATGAATTATTGAATTTTTAAATAATTCAATTTTTGAAAATTGAATTATTTTGAGTAATGAGTGTAAATTTAGATAGATTTTCATTTTATCTATATCAGTTTGCCCATACTTCATAATACATGAATTTTCTTTTCAGTAGTTAGCTATACATTTTCAACACTGTGTGCTAGTTTTTGTTATTAATTTTGCTTTTTTAGAGCACCTTTCATTGTAGATCTCAAAGTGCTTCATAAATGTTTACTGGTCAACACTATCAAACCCCAATGAAATAAATATTATTATATCTGATTTATAGATGGAAACAACAAGAAAGATAATAAAGAAAGATTAACTGACTTTTCCAAGTGGCGAGTCAAACACGTTACCTAGAACTATTGATTGTCATTCCTGTGCTTCCTCTCAAAGATAACTTTTCCTTCTCTTACTTAATACTTGATGCTACTATGTCTTGGATTCACCAGATCATCCCCATTTAGTAAAATATTCTTTACTTTCTCATTGACTTATAAGGACTTAGTAAGCACAAGTTTAACTTTAAGCTTAAATACTTGGCTAACTCAAAACTTGTTATAGAAGTGGAGCTCAGAATGGAACAGAGAGTAGATTTTTTTAATTGAACAAAAGGAGGCCCACTAAATGTATGTGGATACTTTCACCAATATTTGTAAGCCACACTAACGTAAGCATATGCAAAATGGCCATTTAAATATTCACTAGCCCATAAAGTGCTAATAACAGAATGCTAGTTTCTGGCCTTTACCTACTGTGTAAAAATATGTTCCTACAGGCTAAAGTAAATGTTTTATAGTTATATGCTGTATGTTAAGTATATGTTTGCTTTTCTACTTTCAAAAATTGTATAGTTGAGAACTGAAAGTCTAATTGGGAGTGCTGTAAAGTGCATATGTTTTATTTATGATCACACAAATGTTTCATTATATTATCGAAGAGTCTAAAGAGAACATGATCTATGTATGTGCAAATCTGATTTACATTCCTAGTGGTCCTGCTACAAACTGACCTAATCCTAGTTGAACTACATATCATTAGAGTACAAACGTTAGTTACTACAGTATGACCCTGCTGTGACCTTATACAGCTTCTCTGCTGGAAAGGAGAAATAAAAAAACAGAGTACCAGAAAAGAATTACATGTATTAGGCTTTTTTTTTGGTCCCCAGAGAAAACTTTGATTTACCCTCGACTTATGACAATATCATTAGAGTAGTTGTCCACTGTTAAAATTAACAGATGCCTTTTGTTCCGAAAGGGAGTATTTCAAGCAAATAATTCCACTTAAAATATTTTATAAAGCACATTTTTGTGGTTTATGCTATTGGAGGTTACGGTGGCATGTTTGATTAATGAGGTGTTTTATTGGTGATGCAAATAATGTGTAATGTTTTAAGACCATATGTTGTATATTAGAGAGGTATTAAACTTATCTTGGCACAAAGTGGAGAATCTAAAGTATCCCTATGGTAAACTATAACATTCTGGGGTGGGAAGGATGTTGGCATTGCCTATATTTATGCCTTTGATAAATTACATGTCATGTTTACTTAGTTTTAGTACCTAATCAAAATCTGTTACTGTTCATGTTTTTGCTACTCTTTATTTATAAAATTCTTTCTGCTTTTACACATTGTATTTGCAATGATCATCAATTCTTATATGAAAACTGGCTGTGACAGTAAATTGAAATATGCTTGGCAGTTATGAACAAAGATATTATGGAGCAGGGAAAAATGTCAGATTTTCATAAGCAAGTCGATATTGGGCTTATCTGAAATGGTGAAAACAATATTAGAGTTGGAGGGCATATCAGCTGTAAGAGCTGTTTAAAGAATTCCTAACACAACCCAAACCTCCACAGAATGTATCAGGTTTCAGATTTCATGAGACACTTGAAACAATGGTCAGTGTTTACTAAAGGAGTGAGTGAGGCTTCAGGATCCTTTTGGCAAATGTCAGTCAAGAATTGAGCTAGCATTGCCTGGTTTATGACTTTAGACAGAAACCATGTGAAACTCGTGATCAAAACCAAGTGAACCTCAATGGTTTGGGCTGAATTTTACTTTGAGGTTTGGGATTCTCTTGAAGCTGAGAATCTAAGTAAAACTCAGGTGGTGAGCTGGAACCTTGCACATACCCCAGTGAAATGAACCTGCCACGTTCTATATGATCCTATACAGACATTCATTCAAATACGAATTATTCTCGTACGTATTTGCACACTTGTTGCAGAGCCAAAAGTGAACATTTCTCATGGTGAGAGCAATGGCAGACTAGAACTACCTCTCACTGGAAAGTCATTGCTGCTTTTTCAGATTTCATGTTGCTCCACCAACAGGGTGGACTCTCCATTTGTTTTTTGTTTTCATTTACTTGAATTTGCCTTGGTTAGCTGGGAGACCACCTCTCTCAGTATGACTGCTCCCATTCATGACACGTATATTCCCCCATAACTGTCAGCCACCAGAGTAAAATTCATACACATGGGAGAGAGTGCTTTTTTTGGCAGCTTACGCTGGAGTTTGATCCCAGACACACATCGGAATGACTGGCTCTCTCCCTTCCTTAAGGACACAGTGCAAAACACTTTGCTTTCTCAGGGTATGTCTACACTACAAAGTTAGTTCGAACTAACGGACGTTAGTTCGAACTAACTTTAATAGGTGCTACACTAGCGCTCCGCTAGTTCAAATTTGAATCGAACTAGCGGAGCGCTTAGTTCGAACTAGGTAAACCTCATTTTACGAGGACTAACGCCTAGTTCGAACTAGCTAGTTCGAACTAAGGGCTGTGTAGCCCTTTAGTTCGAACTAGTGGGAGGCTAGCCCTCCCCAGGTTTCCCTGGTGGCCACTCTGGCCAACACCAGGGAAACTCTATGCCCCCCTCCCAGCCCCGGACCCCTTAAAGGGGCACGGGCTGGCTACGGTGCCCGTGCCAGGTGCAAGCCTGCCAGCACCCAGCTAGCAGACCCTGCACCTGGCACGGCACAGAGCCACCCACCCGATGCCCCCCAGCCCACCCGCTCTTGCCGGGACCAGGCTGGCGGCTCCCGGGAGCTTGCCCTGGACCGCAAGAGGCGGGCACCTTCCTGGGCTAGTGCGGACATCGTGGACCTCGTCCACGATCTCCGCACTAGGCACAGAAAAGTGGCCGTCTAGGGCAGGAGAGCTGCCAGCCTGGCCACCCAGGACCAGGTGTGCATGAAAATCAAGGGGGTCCACTGAGACCCCCGACACTGAGCCCTGAGCTTACAATGGCCGTACTGGGTCAGACCAAAGGTCCATCTAGCCCAGTAGCCTGTCTGCCGACAGCGGCCAACCCTAGGGACCCTGGAGGGGATGGACCGAAGACAATGACCAAGCCATTTGTCTCGTGCCATCCCTCTCCAGCCTTCCACAAACTTTGGGCAGGGACACCACTCCTACCCCCTGGCTAATACCACTCCACGGACCCAACCTCCATGACTTGATCTCACTTCCCTTTAAACTCTGTTCTAGTTGTAGCCTTCACAGCCTCCTGCAGCAAGGAGTTCCACAGGTTAACTATTTGCTTTGTGAAGAAGAACAACTTTCTCTTACTAGTTTCAAGCCTGCTACCCATTCCTTTCCTTTGGTGTCCTCTAGTCCTTCTTTATGGGAACTCATGAAGAACTTTTATGAATGCACCCTCTCCACCCAACCCCTGCTTTTAGAGACCTCTATCCTGTCCCCCCTCCGTCTCCTCTTTTCTAAGCTGAACAGTCCCAGTCTCTGTAGCCTTTCTTCATCTGGGACCTGTTCCCAACCCCTGATCATGTTAGTTGCCCTCCCCTCTTCCAGCCTTTCTCTTCCCCTCTCCCACCTCCTTTTCCCAGTCTCCCCCAGTTTTGTTCAATAAAGACAGAGTCAATGTTGGAAGAAACGTTATCTTTATTTTGTACATCAATAAGAAGGGGGGCTAGGGAAGGGTAAGTGGAAGGAGGTGAGGGAGGAATGGGGTACGAGCCCCCGATGGGGAGGACTGGGCTGGCTCTGCGGGCTTCTGGGGGTGGAAGCTCTCCTGCAGCCCCCCAATTACTCCCTCTCCCCAGATGGCAGCCTGCGGCAAGTGCAGCCGGGCTGATGGCCGAGTGGTGTGATGTGCCCAGTGTGGGCACTCAGGGCACTCCAAGCCAGAACTTCTTTGCAAGCGGGGCACCCCTTAGAACTGTGTGTCCGGGGTGGGGGTCGGGACCCTTTAAGCGCAGCCCTCGGCTAGCCTGAGACAGCATCTCCATGCTCTAAGTCCTCCTTTTATGCCCTGCCGGCACTGCTTCCGGCCATCCTTAAGCCCTGTTCAGAGTCCACTCAATGTGGACTTACTAGTTCGAACTAGCAAAACGCTAGTTCGAACTAGTTTTTAGTTCTAGATGCGTTAGTTCGAACTAGCTTAGTTCGAATTAACTAATTCGAACTAAGTTAGTTCGAACTAACTTTGTAGTGTAGACATACCCTCAGAGAATAAACAGAAAATACCTCTCTGTTAGAAGAAATATTTACAGTAAATAATCTGGATTTTTTTTGTAAATGTCTAAGACTCTCAGCTTGGTGATGAGCAAACTAGACCAGAAAAACAAGAGGGATGAGCCTAGTAGATACAGTGCTTCTAGGGATTGCCCTTGGGAGTCTAGTTGTCCCTTGTTGGAGGGCTGATTTATATGGCAAGAAAGCTCCATCATAGGGTTGTGTCACGTTATTGGATTGTGAGGGGATCAGCCGGGGGGGGCGTTTGTGAGGGGATCAGCTGCACCCATGGGGGGGCGTTTGCCCCAAAAGTGGTACCAAGGGGGCCATGTGAGGGGTCAAACAAAAGCTTACTTTCTTCTGATTCAGTATCTGCTCTTCATATATCTGTATAATGTCTGTGTGTGTAGTTAGGAATCTGTAATCTGTATGGAGACTGGAAGTCTCTCTGAATGTGGTTGACCATTGGGCAGAGCCCGGCCTATGGACATGTTAATTAGCGAGGCCCTGTGGGACAATAGCACTCAATGGGCCAAGGACACACCTCGGGAATGGTGACCGACACCTAAGGGCTACCAGCAGGGAACACAGTGATAGGCCGCTGGCCAGGTGACCTGCTGCATCCAAGAAGAGACCAGGAAGGATGTATAAAGATGACTCTATCTTGGTACTCAGCTCAGCACTTCATCCCAGAGGCAACAGTGCAGGGATCGAAGGGCCGGAAAGAACTGTGGACCCATCCTGATCTAGGATGCGCAACAAGGACTTTTAAGCCAGCAGCTGTAACATCTCTGCTAGAGCCTGCATCGAGAACTGGGAGATTCGATGCATATAATGTATGATACTTTAGCAACCTTACTCTCATGCTTTTCTTTCTTGTGGTAATAAACCTTTAGATGGTAGATTCTAAAGGATTGGCTCAGCGTGATTTGCGGGTAAGGTCCAGAGGGTAAATTGACCAGGGATCTGTGGCTGGTTTCTTGGAACCGGACAGAACTCGTTCGGGGTAGGTGGGATTGGGTGCTAAGACCCTCCCCCCACCTGTGTATGAGGCCCGGGGCCATCTGGGGCATGGATATTGCTGGGGTGTTGGAGGGGTTTTGCTCGTGAGGCTTCAGGTAGGCTGCTGAAGTGCTCTGTGGGACTGGTTTGTGGGCTGTTTGGAGAGGTCATCAGTCTGGGGGCTGTAAGGAGCCCTGAAGTTGAGCAATTCGCCCTGAGCGGACGCCCTCAGATATGCTCAAACACGGCCTGGTCCGTCACAGGTTGCAACCAGGCTTCTTTCTTCATAAAAAGCAGAACTGTTCTTCTTTCTTGATCAGCCCCAACTTCTCTTTTTAGTTCTCCTGGGAAGTTCTTTTAGCTCTTTTCTCCACAGCTGACACTTGCAGCAGATGACTCTTTCATGGTCAGCGGAGGGCCTTGGGATATGTCCCTCCCCTGTCAGCTCCTCTCCATTCGGATAGGAAAAAAAAATCTGTATTTTGGTGAACCCTTCTGTGCTGGACTTGGAACAAGAAGGGCTATAGGGAATGGTACCACCTCATGATTCATTGGCCATGTCTCCACTGACTAAAGGATTGATACTCTGGTGATTGATCTTCTGGTGTTTGATTTAGCATGTCTAATAAAGACCTACTCAGCTGAACACTGAGGGCATTCCCAGTGGTGCTAACTAGGAGTAAGGGAAATTAATGAGAGCATTTCTCCTTTTGACCTCCTGTTGTGAGGCTACTCCAGAAAAATCAATGCAAGGTACGTTGACTCTACTTATGCAATTCACGTAGCTGGAGTTGCATATCTTGTATTGATTTTCTCGGCCAGTGTAGACCTGGCTACAGCTACAATGACTCAATCCTGCAGTCACTTGTCCCTCAGGCATGCTGCAACTGTATATCCTTGAGAAGGCCAGTAACAGATGATTCTCCTCCCTTCCTCTGCCAGCTGCCCACACAGGTATTTGACTCTCACTGGCAGAGCCAGACGTTAGTCTATAAACAGCAACACTTGGCTAGGAATCCTCCTGCTGCCTCACAGTGTTAGGCTGCTAAGGCTTCTGGCCTGCTTGTTCCTTCTTCAGCCTTACCTGAGTCCTAATCTGACCTTGGACATCCCTGCACCTGCCTGCTGACTCACAGACATCAATCCAGCTTTAACTTCAGCTTCCTTCCAGATTCTGACTATGATCCTTGTTTAGCTTATCTACAGACTGACCCTGGTTCTTACACATAGCCTGTTCTCACACCCTATCCTTCAGCCCAGTCCCGACTCTACATCTATCTTCGACCCTGGCTACACGTTATTGTCCATTGTCCATGCAGCCTAATGTCTTAGAACCCAGATCCTGACACCAGGGTGAATTTATTGCTGAGATGGTGTTATACAAATGTGTTCACTGCTAGGCCTTCTTTTCCATCAGAGAGTGGGAGTTTTCTTTTGGGAACAACTTTTAGCTGAGGTAAAGGCTGGGATGTTCCTTGCCTTTTACCACCTGGGCCAAGACTGCCACCAACCCCACATCAGGGGCATTAATCTGTTGGAACAGCACCATAACTAGGTATTTTTGCACCTGGGGTACAATATTAATTATGCACCCCCTTTATGTTTAGCATGAGCCATGCTGTTTCCTTTTGCAACTTTTTATTTTTACTTATTGTGTCTTTGCATCCTGGTTATGACATGCCCAGGGCAAATGCCCCGCTTGCCCTGCCCTTGTTATGGCCCTGTGTAGGAAACAATCTTGAAGAAGTCTTGGGCAGGATGAAATAGGTTTCCTGCACTGATGAGACTTGAGGAGCATGATCCTGGCAGATCAGACCCTAGTATCACCTGAACACTGACAAATTCATGGTTGGAAACAAGTCTAGCTCACCTGTGTGTTAGTATAGTTAATAGATATTAGTTTTATAAAATGTTTAGTGGTAATGAAATACTTGGAAATCGCTGAATGTATTAATCTCTTTTATAATATCTGAATTCCATGTTAAAGGTTATACTGAGTGTTGGCAAGCATTATAAACCTCTGGAATTGTGCAACTCACCAAATAGGAAAGAACACATTAGGGGTTTGTGGAGCCCTGGGCCTGAGGAAGTGGGGCTCTGCCCTACTCCTTCCACCTGAATCCATCTCTGCCCCCCAACACTCCTCCTGGGGGAGCCGGATCAGGACATGAGGGTTTCTTTCACCCACCAACCTATTACTCCTACTGAGGAACGGCGGCAGGGCATAGGGCCCTTCTCCTGTCCTCAGCTGGAACTCTTACTTGGGTAAAGATATTCATTACCTTTGTTGCAATGAGTGTAAAGGTATGGCCTTGGGATATCTGCTAGCAAAATCCACAATACCCAGGTGCTCTTTTCTTGAGTGGCTCAAACATGTCCTTTCTGATCTTCCCAAATGGCGTGACAACCAAGGGGACAAGGGCTAGTGGATTTTTCACCACTCTCCAGGGGGCCATTAGTTGACACTCCTGACAAGGCACAGAAGCTTATAACCTCTTTATGTATTCTTGGTTAGAAAAACCCAGTCACAATCTGAGCAAGAATCTTTTCCTTTTCCAGATGCCCAGAAAATGAAATGGCATTGGCCAAATGCAAGATTTCTTTGTGCACACAGTTGGTGCACTAGGAGTTTGGCTTGGAACTCCCTCCTCCATTGGGCAGTCTTTCTTCAAGTGATACGACTTCCCACCCTGAACTTCCAAATAGAGGAATACCTCAGTTTGCTGGGGGTCCATTACTTTCCCATGAACAATGATTGCTTGTGCAGTCTTATCAGTAAGGCTTTTGCTCCTCTGTAACATTGGAGAACTTAGCATCTCTGATCAGATAGGAGGTGATCACCAACTCTGGACAGGGTTGGGGTTCTAAAGACACATCTGGCTACTTGGAATTACCTGCTTCCAGATCAACAGTGTCTCTTATACCAGTGAGACCTTCTAATTCCTGAAAAATCAACTGGGAGAACTCCAGTAGCCAGGGCCTCAATGATTTGGGTAATTCCAATAATTCGCTCAGGAGATCCTCACAGTATTTCCAGTTTTGGCCAATAATGACTGGATAGGCAAGAGACATAGCCAGGCTAACCATTAAAGGACTTGTACATTCCCCCCATGGTAGCTGGTTGTGGGTGTAGGATTATAGCTTTGTGTCTCTATACACACACTGTAAGTAGATGATATCTCAGGGTGGTTCTGCATTTTAGATCATGGATTATGAGTCCATGAAGCTCATTTATTCTAGCCCTTGTCATTGTGCTTAAGCCTAGAGCAGTACAGATTTGACTAAACTGCATTCATAAATGGGCAGTTCTGGTAGCAATACCTGGGATGGCTACATGAAAAACAAGCGTCCTTGGCCTGGTTGCTGGTGTTGGGGTCCCCACAACTCCTGGGTAGATGTTTCAGTGTGGGTCTCCCTGTTCCTGAGTCCCTTTGGAAGCTTGGGTGAGTTGGAGGATTTTGGAACCAGGACCAGACCAGGCTGCTCAAATTCCTTAGACCAAGTTGTCCATTCCTCCATGGCTTCCTGGAGCTCCCATATCCTGGCATCAGGCTCCTTGGGATGTCAACCCTGACCAGATTTCTCATTCACCTGAGCTGATCCTTTGGTCCTTTCTACATGTTGTTGCAGCACTCCTCACCCCCTCCCCACCATAGAATTTTCCATTAGTTTGATGGTACCAGCCAGTGTCTTGAACTGGTGACCTAAGATCCAATCTCTTCCTCCGGTGTCAGGGTGTCTGTATAAATGGTTTGAGCAGAATTATTTCTACTACTTGAACCCAGAAGCTGTAAATCTGATCCCTCACCAACACCAGTTTTGCAGCTTTGGGGCCAGAGGTTATCACACCTCAGAAAATTGCTAGTGGAATCTTTCCTCCAAGATATTGAATGAAGTCAAATACAACCATTTTGTCTCATGCATGACCTTATGCCGTCACTGGGTCTAACCCACAATAAATTGCTTGTGCCGTCCTGATCAAATAGGAGGCCAAAAAGACTGCCAATAGTTCAGATGGCCCTTGTGCTGCCACTGAACCCAGTTAAATACTTTAAGAAAGGCCTCTAGACCCTCTTCTATTCAGGTTTGGTCTTTCAAGCCATTTGTGCTCCCACCAATTGCCCCATAGATGTCCCTTTTATGACAGCTGATCTGTCTGGGAAGCCAGCTCCATCTCAGGACTGCAATAAGTCTTGTCTTCCATCCAGAGAGAAAGTGCTCTGTCCTCCTTCCTGTCCATCCTCCAAGCTGGAATAGGTCATCTCCTTTTAGCTTGTCTCTTCATGCCTGACACTGACTGAAGGTGTAATGAGATGAGGGTCAGCTGGGTCCACAGGCTTTCCCCGAAGCCTTTGCTAGGGACAAGCCTGTCAGTCTTCGAACTATCTCACCCATTACCAAGATAGTTTCCCCAATTATCACCTCTAATACCATTAACTCACAAACATCCCACTCTCCCTACCTCTAATATCATCAATTCACAGACACTTACCTTCCTTCCTCCTCCCCCCCTGCATCCCCCTCCTGTTCTGCAATGTGATTTGTCCTTTTCATATTTGTTCATTTTTTTTAATTGTATCCTTTGGTATATATGGTTGTGACTACTTTCTTCCACTATTTGATCTGAGGAAGTGGGTCTGGCCCACGAAAGCTCATCATCTAATAAACCATCTTGTTAGTCTTTAAAGTGCTACATTGTCCTGCATTTTGCTTCATTGCTACTGTGAGACCATCAAAATTTTCAAAAGGAAAATTCTCTATGCAATGGCAGGTAGTGGGACTGCATTGTCCCTTCCTGCAAATTCCCCCCAAGAGGGCATGGATTTAAACTCTGCGGTGTTTCCACAGGGGTGCCTCTACCCTGCATTCTGACTGCTGGAGGCAAAAAGCTCCTTTGGCTGGATCTCACCCCAGGATATTTTCTTCTTTCATGGGTGCTAGTGCCATCACTCCCCATCCAGCACACACTCACCTGGAAACATCATCTAGGCCCTGATCCTGCAAACACTTGTGCACGTGCTTAACTTTACTACAGTGCTTAGCCTCGCTGAAGCCAAAAGGAATACTCATATTACTTAAATTAAAAACATTTGTAAGTGTTTTTGTAAGATCCGTGCCCTTATTGGCATGAGAGGATTTTAACATGAGACAGGGAATAATCAGCAGGAGAAGGTGGCCCCTTCGGCAAAGATTCCATTTCCATGCAAATGTGCTTAGAAACAAAGAGAAAGAAGTACCAGAAATGTACTTTCTGGAAAGCAGAGCTTTCTCCAAGGACTGGCTTGCATCGTTTTCCTGGAGAAGCTGGCATTTCTTTAACAGCAGGATTGGTTTTCCTTTCGTGGTTACATTGTGACAGCTTAGAAAACCCCCCATAACTAATGTAGCCTCCATGCATTACGGGGTGATCATGTCCAAAGAATAGACATTGACAGATTGGAAATAATTATGTAAATTTATTTGGGATCCTATTTAAATGCACATTTTTCAGACGCATGATAAAAAACCCAACAAACCCTCAGTGATTGCTGAGGAAGCGATACCTACGAGTCTGCATTAAACTAAACACAATATGCCATAAAAAGCTCATTACACATCCAAGCTGTCTTTGTATCAGCATTAAGCGCGCTGCCACAGACATTCTGTAAATTATACACTTATAAATTACTCATTTATAACAGCTGCAGGATGACGGTGACAGTGTGAATTATATTTTTTCCTTGCCTTGGCTAGCAGCCTGCTTTCATTGATACAGTTTTTGCTTGTCTGAACACCCGATGACCCTGATCTTGCCGTTGGTAGGAGGAAAAATCATGGCTTAAAGATGATACTTAGGGAAGTATTCCTATTACCCCTTTTTCATTATTAACCCTAAAACAGTCAGATATGCCTGAAACTGGAAATCTTACAACAGCGGATGATAGGGGCTCCATATTTTACTCTGTTCTGCATTGCTGCAGTGAACAGAGTTGGATAGTTTTACATAGGCTGATAAGCCCTAGCATTCTTGCTACCAAGAGTTGTGAAGAGCTCTAAGCACTGTAGTTAGCTTGTTAGTGCTTTTAAGTGCACAAAGAAATCTAACAGACCTGATGCTTAGCAATCTTGAGAATCAGAGCTCTGACCACGAGAGCAACAAAACACAGAAGGATATAGTTTGTACTTAACTAGGCAGGATGGGACCTATTTTCAGCCAGAATAAGGTTTCACAGGACTCTCGACTCAGACTTCAGAGAGTCTTAAATGTCTAAGCTATGACTTAGCTGTTCTGTTAATATAATTTATTTATATAGTACTATAAATAGACATGGGGTCTGATTTTGTGCCATCAAAATCAATGGGAGATCTGCCAATTACATCAGTGGGTTCAGAATCAGACCCGTCGTCATATATTATGCTTAAAATGAGCTGCAACATTAGGGATGTGATAGTGTATGTGTTTAAATGGTTAACCGATGAGCCTGAGATTCACCTTCATTGATACATGCAAGCCCTGCAACCCCACCCCAGCTGCTGTCTCTGTATCAGAGGCAGCAGCATGGGGGGCAGTCTTTTAAAAGCAGCCCCCCACATGTTTAAATGTGTAATCACTGAAAATTTCAGCAGTTACACGTTTACAAAAAAACATACCCCCACTTTTTAACATCCCTATGCAACGTTTTTCTTGCAATCCAAAGTAAGAGGGGATATAACATCAAACAAAAATACAATGTTTTAACAAAAGGCACATCCCCTAAAGAGGTGTGCAACAGGACAGGGCAGTTTAATTAAGAGGACACATTGAGTCACAGGTTTTAAGGCCAGATGGTCTGACTAACACACAGGTCATAGGATTTCACCCATGAATTCTTTCATAAAGATCATAACTTCTGGCTGAGCTACCACATATTTTTTAGAAAGATTCCCAACCTTGATTTAAAAGCTTCAAGTGATGTAGTGCACCACATCCCTTAGTAATTTTCTTCTAGTGGTTAATTAATCTCACAGTTTAAAAAAGTGCCTATTTCTAGCATGATTTTTTCTAGCTTGATTGACCTTGCAGCCATTGGTATCGTATTCTGCGTTTGTATGCTTGATTAAAGAGCCCTTTACTATCAGAAATCCTTTCCTCAGGTTGGTACTTACAGATCATGATCAAGTCATCTCGTAAACCTCTTCCAGATAAATTAAAATGGATTGAGCTTTTCAAGTCTCTTACTCTAAGTTTTCAGACCTTGATTCATTCTTGTAGCTCTTTTCTGAAATCTTTTCACGATTGGTCCAAGTGCAAATGATGACCGGAGAGAAAACATGAAGCTGAACATCGGCCAAGGAGATAAAGTAAGCTGAGCACAGATGCTTAGGGAAAAGAAAAATACACAAATGGAGGTAAAACCAGAGAAATGGAGCTTAGGGGAGAAATGGAGACGAGCCAGGAGGATGAAGAGCCTACATTTTAGGTAGAACATTAGTATCTTTATGGATACATCCATTCTGGCTGGACAGCTGATACTGAGCAAATAGTGCAAC
Organism: Pelodiscus sinensis; assembly: GCF_052426305.1. Classification (NCBI taxonomy): domain Eukaryota; kingdom Metazoa; phylum Chordata; order Testudines; family Trionychidae; genus Pelodiscus; species Pelodiscus sinensis. The sequence goes on from NC_143056.1 coordinate 34,720,745, forward strand.
GTTGCTGCAGTGAGTATTTGAATTTTTAAATCAAACATTCTGCAACTCTGTTCAAAGCCTCTCTGAATTGATTCTCTATGAGTATTCCAGGATTAATGTCAGAAATCATCTTATGGCATCCAGTTTAAAAAATGTATGATGTCATAGACTCAGAAAGCAAAGGTCAAATTCACATTTACAAGAAATTGCTCTGGATACCTAATTCTGAAAGTTACAGCTATGCAAACAAGGAACAGAAATTTAACATGTGATTAATGTATCCAGTGAAAACAGATCACATTTTGAATTTCAAACAGTGAATATTGATACCAACTGCTTGAAAATGACCAATGGACCAAAGCATCAATAGCAAAAATGTCAAATGGCAAAAGATTTGGGAAAAATTACTATCTCTTCATAGACAGAAAGAGGCAAAAATCAATGACTATCTTATGGATTAAAATGATTCATTCAGCATTAATGTCTTCATGTATTGTACTGAGATGCCGATACATCACTGAGTCATTTGTATCAAACCTGAAATGGGTAACATGGGATTATATTTATCTGAGTTATTCCGATTTCATGCCTAGGTACCTGGTAGGAATTGTCTCTGGATTTTATCAAAGAACTGGGTTCCTGAAATGAGAGAGAGTCTGAATTCAGCCCTAAGACTGCCCTAGTCAGATCTTTACAGTGGGATGGCTGCACTGTGAAATCTAGCTGCTTTACTTTTATTACACAATTTATGTTGGACATTTTTTCCAATGGACTTTCATACCTTCCAACACCTTTTTATATCCTCATTGTGAATGTCTCTATTTTTGCTTGAAATGTGTCTAGCCACATAACCTCTAGCTATTGTCAAAGTCTCTCTTTTTACTGCCTCATTCAGCCATGCTTTCTTGCAAACTCCCCCTTTGCAATCTAACTTTGATTTACACACCTCTTCCCTGCCTTCAGTTGCTCATTTGATAGCATAGTTTAATCATGTCTTTCCTACTGAATAGCAGTACATCAAAATTCAAATAATTGTTGGGATGTCCTGTCCGCCAAGAACAGATTCCTACAGCTTCTGAGCAAGAAGTTGTAGGATAGCTAGTGAGGTTGTGTGGTGAATGAGTGGCCGAGGAACGTCCCCAATGACATCCATACCCCATGGAATCACTAGATCCATCAAGGAAATTGCTGCTGACTCTATGGTATGTTCACCTGCTGCTGGGCAGATCATAAGAGATCATAGTAATGGTCTTGCTCCTTGTGCCCTCTTGTGTAACTGACACATAAACCAAAAAAGAAAAGAGAAGTTGAGAATGCACTCATATGTCTCTTGGTATCCTATCACACATAAAATAACTTGCAGTTCTAGTGCATCCAAGAATGAAAGGGTATAAAAATTAATTAAGCCTCACAGTGCCTTTGTAAGGTAACCATTTTTCAACTATGTAAATAGAGGCATTGAAAAGTAGTGATACACAATATTTCAATGAGCCCTAGTCTATGCTACATGGTAGGTTGAGGTAAGGCAGCTTGTGTTAATCTACGTCACTGTACATGCTACAGCAGTGGTCTCCAACCTTTTAAAGCATGAGATCACTTTTTAAATTTAAGCACAATCTAAGATCTATCTCAAACCCAAATACCCTTGCCCTGCCTCCTTTGTGTCCCTTCTCTGAGGCCCCACCCCTGCTCGCTCCATCCTCCCTCCCTCCCCCATCCTTCCTCACTTTCACCAGGAGGGGCAACAGATTGGGGTGCAGGCTCTGGTCTTGGATTAAGAGATCTGGAGTGTGAGAGGGGCTCTGAGCTGAGCTTGCAGCAGGCAGTTGGGATGCCAAAGGGGGTTCTAGATGCAGGCTTTGGGAGGGTGTTTGGATGCAGGGGTGCTCGAGGCTAGGGCAGGGACTTGGGCTGCAGGAGGGAGTTCATGATTGGGGTAGGGCTGCAGGATGTGGGCTCTGACTGGGCACTGCTTACCTCAGGTGGCACCTGGGCTGTGTTTTAGTGGGGCTAAGGCCGGCTCACCCCTGCCCTGGCCCTGCACTGCTCCCAAAGGCAGCCAGCAAACTCCCTCCCAAGTCCTATCTGTTCTGTAAAGATAGAATACAGAGTGGAAGGGGGCACCTTGACATCAGCAACCCCTCCTCTCCTTGCCCTGTCCTGCACAGCAAGCAGGAGACTCCCATGGGTGGGGTGAGATAGCTCAAAGGCAAAGGGCAGGAGATGTGTGGCGGTAAGGGGGAAGGGCAGCTGAAGTGCCAGCACTTGATAGCCTCTTGGCCAAACCAGTCAGGATCACCTGTCAGAGGCTACTGGTTGGTGATCACTGTGCTACAGCTTTGCTCCTGCCAATGTAAGTGCCCTACTTTACCCCAACATAACAACTATGCATCCAGGAGAAGTGCAGACACTGCATTACTTACGTTGGTTATTGCCTGTCAAGCTGGAGCTGTGAAATTGACAAGAGAGTCCTCCCATCTCCCAGCTGGTCTGCTGCCCACTGCCCAGGATTCCTACTCAGAGCTGGGCTGCTCCCAGGGTCCTCATTCCCCCCTCCAAGCCTGGTGTGCCTGCCCAGCTCCCTGTGAGGAGGCTGGCTGCACTGAGACTCCTAGTTTTCTGCTGTGAACCTGGGTGGCTGCCCTGCTCCCAGCAATGAGCAGGGCTGCAAGAGCCTGAGCATGTTGCAAGGACCTGATGGCCCAATTTCTCAGTCCTCTCTGCTATCCATTGCCCCTCTTACGTCAATGGAAGTGCTTCTGGTGAGGACATGCACCACCAACTGAAGGCAGGCATTTGTGTATATGAACTGCCAGAGCAATCATTGCAGTGGTTGTCTTCCTCTTAGTGTAGCCATAATGATGATCAGATGACTTCTGATTAGGATTCATCACTGAATTTAGTCTGCTGGTTGAAATATTAGGTTTCCCAGCTTGGGACAGGTATGGATGAAGATCCAACATGAGTGCTGATTCATGCACCCTGCAGTGGCTGTAAGTCATCCTAATATAGGTATGTTTAAGCTTGCAGAGTAGACATGCCTTAAGAGAGTAAGGAATTGAACCCAGGAGTCCTGGCTCTCATTGCCTGCCCTAAATATTTGACAACATCTGACTTTCAGTCCACAACCCCAAATGTAATGAAAGAAAAAATATTCCAGCAGTGTCTCAAATGATTAACGTGAGGCAGAAATGGATTGCTAAATCTTCCCGATAAGAAACTTAAGACTTCTATTTTTCTTGTCTTATTCCCAGGTTGAGGATTAATATTTTATCTCTGTGAATAACTTTGTTGCTTTTTATGAAAAGAATGATTCATTTTGAGTTGGAGATGGTGAAGGCATATGAGAAGCTACTGATAGGGAGAACGGAAGGAGTAGAGCGACTGATTTGCCGTGACTGGGCTGAAGGAAGCAGCTTTTCTTTCAGAACATAATCCTGGAAATTTTCCTGCGTACATGGTGGTAAACTTGATTTAGGTGAGCTGTTTTTACTTTGGTAAAGCACAATGTTAAGCCAGATTGTCAGACGGTGCCTCCCATGCAGCTTTTTGGGTTTCAGTAGAACTATGCTGATTTACACCAGTTGAGGATCTGGCCCATTATGTTTATAATGATGATTTTTTAAAAGCAAAGGGTGAGCATTTTGGAACATGATTTTCCAGGGGACTGGATGACCTAGGGGATTGGTTGTGGGAAACAGAGCTTTTTCCTCTTTGAATACCTAAGTAAATGCTGCCAAAGTCTTTAGTGATGGAATGCTAGGGGACCAACTGCTGACTGTTTGGTGCTCTGTGTTGGTGATCTTAGTCTGTTTCTTAATGGGCAAGTGTCTGTGCCGTGCAATGGCCACCACAATTGGCATGTTTGTTGTAGTCTTAGCAAAGATGCCAAAGACTTGATGGACCATGGAAATAGAAAGGAGCCCTAATTAGAATGGTCTACAGTTTACCTTAACCAACTACTATGAAATAAAACCACAACTTGCTTTGTCTACATTAAGGACATACAATAAGTTAGCTATCTCCTGAAAAATCATGCCTTTTCCCTAGTGTAGACATGGCCTATGAGCTTCTTGCTTGACCACCGAGTGCTACATGACCATGGCACTGCCTACTTCTTCCCCCATCACAGCCCCCTTTTTGGAGAGATGCGCTGTGGGAAGAGCTCCCAGGGAGTAGCCACTGCATGACTACACAAGCCAAACACAGTCTAACTCCAGATACATTGTCCATACACAGCTTTCTGTTTCCCTCTGCACTCCTAGCACAACATGAGATTGCAGTAGGGCAACTTATCACTGGGGGAATGGAGGGGGAGAGAGGTGGGGATTGTGATGACTGAGAAGAAAAGCTGCATGGAATGATCCAGATGTAAATGTGTCATCCACATCAGAACCTGCTGAGCTGGAGCACAAATTGCTAAGTAAGAACTGAATTTGCTATCTGAGTGGATGCTCCAGTTATCACTGACATATTTTTGGGTGCGCTTAACTTTTCATGCACATTAACATTCATAAATATGTTAGAACAGTTTTCCAGATTCAATTCTTTCTCTGGATAAAGGCCCATGAAAAATGCTTCTCTCAATCAAACCTTAGTGGCACAGTGGTTTAAGCAGTACCACCTTGCATGCTACATACCTTGGAAATATATCGCTCTTTTATCCTGTCCCCCACCCTATTTAAAGGCAATATAGCATCACCACAAAGGAAACTTTATCTTTTTAGAAACATAAATCATTCACTTCCCTTCCCAACCTGGCCCTACATGTCTGGGAAGCCTTTCACATTTACTGTGCGTGTTATAATCTCTACTGTATTTCTGTCTGCCACATTGATTTATCCTTTGCTAACAAATCAGTCCGTATGGCAAAGCTGCTGCTTTCCAATTCAGCCTTTGATGAAACGTTTGGAAGTGCTGTAAATCATAACTGGGATTCAAGCAGAGAGGAGACAGGAGTAAAGATGAGAAGGTGTTCTTTATTTATATGTGCATGGTTGTAAAAAATCCAGTGTCTCGTCCCCTTCCACCTCCCCCACACACTACAGATGAGGTTTTGTTTTGTTTTTTAATTTATAATAGGGACATTTTCTGTCGTGAATTTTCTCTTTGATTCCTTTTTTCTTCTAGTCCAAAGTGTGGCAACAAACTGACAGACAGAATGTGCAGCGTGTGGGTCAGAGGTGCACAAGTATGCAAAGCATGTGTCACACAAGAGTTTCATCCTGCATTTTTCTCTAGGTGCACACAACTCACTGGATTGGTGAGGAAGTATTAGGGTGATAAAGAGAACCCCAAATATCAGGACTGTCCCTATAAAATCAGGATGTCTAGTCACCCCGGGCCTGGTCTTGTGGTTAAAGCATAAATCAGGGATCTGGCTTCATTTCTCAACTCTGCCCCAGGCTTTCTGTGTGAGCTTACATAGGACATTTAACCTTTCCATAGTTTCCATATCTGTAAAATAGGCGCGATAAAATATTTCTTTGTCTCATAGCAGTATCGTGAGGCTTCACTGACTAATGTCTGTGTAACCTTTCTGACAGGGAGGCCAGCTTCAGCCAGGGCACAGTTCAGTATCTAGGCTAGGGGTTCCTTTCTATCCACCCAACACAGAACTGGCTTGAGCTCCCACCCAGAAACTGGGGAATTCACACACTAACCCTCGGCACATCTAAGAGGCCATGCTTTCCCATGTACAAGCAAAGAATCTGAGCATAGAAAATAAACTTTTAACAAAAGGGAGGGAAGAAATGTGACAATAACTTGGGAAAACACCACAGAGTTCATAGCCCAAACCATAAGTAGAAGTCCCACCCCAACTAGGTTGGGCGGTATCCTTTTTCTCTCAAAGTCTGATGTCCAGCAATCTAAATGTACCCTTAAATGCTCAACCCTTCTCTGTACCATATGCACACACACTTGCTGCCTTTGGTCAAAGCAGACCGAGAGTTTAGAAATGCTTCCACAGAGTGCACCTCCAATCCAGAGTGGGGGAAGATAAAGAGGCACCTTACTCACTCTGCTGGTCACTCTCCATCCACCTGCTTCCTGTTCTCTGATGCCACACCGCTGGCCATTTATCTCAGCTCTCTGCCAGGGCTGGCCTGAGCTCTTTTGGCCGCCTGAACCCGGATGCATAGCGCTGCCCCCGAGCGCCCGGTGCATGCGCTGGCCTGCCTGTGGGGCGCGGGCCCACTGTCCCCAGGGAGTGCGGGCCCGCCCCCGAGGTGCATGGTGAATGCGTGTGCTGGCCACAGCCGCCGGCGCACAACCTGGGGCCCTCTCCCGGGGTGCACGGTGCATACGCTGCCCAACCCGGGCTGGCGAGTGCTGCTGGCGCGTGCGCGCCAGGCCGTGCTGGGCTCCTTGGCCGTGGGGGGAAGGGCGCTGCTGGCTGGCGCTGTGGGGCCAGCGCTGCAGGAGCCAAGTGCGTGGTGCCTGATGGCAGCTGTAAGGGATGCCACGGCCCCTTACAGCTGCCATCAGGCGCCCCTCATCAGTTGGCGCCCTGGGCAGCTGCCTGGCTCGCCCATGCCTCTGTCTGGCCCTGCTCTCTGCTGCCACCCTGCTGGCTGCTCATTATGCCTCCCCACTGCTGCCCTGCTGGCCGCTCTTTGCATCTCTCCACAACTATTCTGTTAGCTCTCAATCACCATCTGCTGACATCCACTCCTTGGCTGTGACACCCGCTCATCAGTCTCAAATGATTTCGGCTCTCAGTGATTTCACCTCTTAGCAAGCAGGATAGAAGAAACACAACTCCAACACAATTAACATAAGAAAGGAGGCATCTAATGATGCCTATTTAGCTCTGTTCTTTGAACAGGGAGGAGGAAATAGAACAAGTCCAGGCAGGGGAGCCCATATAGCCTCCTGAGGAGAGCCCCCTCTCTCTTATAGGGCTCTGAAAGTCACACCCCACACATTAGCAAAATACTTTCTGCTAACTAGTGATAGAAATGTAGCCGTGTTAGTCTGGGGTAGTTGAAGCAAAATGCAGGACAATGTAGCACTTTAAAGACTAACAAGATGGTTTATTAGATGATGAGCTTTCGTGGGCCAGACCCACTTCCTCAGATCAAATAGTGGAAGAAAGTAGTCACAACCATATATACCAAAGGATACAATTAAAAAAAAAATGAACAAATATGAAAAGGACAAATCACATTGCAGAACAGAAGGGGGATGCGGGGGGGGGGAGGAGGGGGAGGAAGGAAGGTAAGTGTCTGTGAATTGATGATATTAAAGGTAGGGAGAGTGGGATGTTTGTGAGTTAATGGTATTACAGGTGATAATTGGGGAAACTGTCTTGGTAATGGGTGAGATAGTTCAAATTCTTGTTAAGTCCTTGTTGGCAAGTGTCGAATTTTAACATGAATGACAGTTCAGAGGATTCCCTTTCAAGTGCAGATGTAAAAGGTCTTTGTAGCAGAATGCAGGTGGCTAAGTCATTTAGAGAGTGTCCTTTCTGGTTAAAGTGGCAAGAAACTGTTTTCTCTTTGTGATCTTGTCTGATATCTGTTTTGTGGGCATTAATCCTTCGGCGAAGTGTCTGAGATGTTTGTCCAATGTACATAGCAGACGGACACTTTCGGCACATGATAGCATAGATTATATTTCTGGATGCGCAGGAATATGTGTTCTTGATCTTATAACTCACTTGGTTAGGTCAAATAATGGTATCAGCAGAATGAATATGTGGACAAAGCTGGCAACGGGGTTTGTTGCAAGGGAAGGTACCAGGGTTGGTATTAGTGTGGTATGTCCTGTGGTGGTTGGTAAGAATCATCTTGAGGTTAGGTGGTTGTCTATAGGAGACTATGGGTCTGTCTCCCAGAGCCTCTTTGAGTATGGTATCCTGTTCCAATATAGGCTGTAGTTTATTGATAATGTGTTGGACAGGTTTAAGTTGGGGGTTGTAGGTGATGACAAGTGGTGTTCTATTGTTGGTTTTCTTGGGTCTGTCTTGAAGTAGATGGTTTCTAGGTATTCGTCTGGCTCTTTCAATTTGCTTTTTTATTTCTCTGGGTGGGTAGTTGAGATTTATAAATGCTTGGTAGAGATCCTGAAGCTTCTGGTCTCTGTCAGTGGGATTAGAGCAGATGCGGTTGTATCGAAGGGCTTGGCTATAGACGATGGACTTTTCTTGTATAATATAGTTCTCCTACCAGGGTAGGAGTCCCTGGTCCTTAGCTTTTCTCTTTCCCTCTTAGTGCTTATCTTCCTTTGTAAAGCGCTTAGCATTTCTTTGGTGTTTTACATTCACTGTAGTGTTATTCCCTGCTAATAAAAGAGCATGACTTTTCTTTCCCTTTTAAATTCTTCCCATGCTTTTGCACCTGAGAGCTCTGTACAGTAACAAGAAAAAATACACAAGAGCTTGAGGCCAAGAACTCTAAATATTCCAACAATCTTGAGGTCATTATATCTGCCTGCAGGCTTGTCATCTCTATATGCTATTGTATTAATAAAGCCCCAGAATACCAGTTGGCACTGACAGAGCTTTACATTGCATATTATATAAACTGCTTCATGTAGCCTCATCTGATTGTGGTAGAGACACACAAATTAATACATTTCACTATCAATAACCTGCTACTTAATCGTAACCCAACATCCATTCAAATTAAAGCACTGTAACTATTTTCACCAGGGGAAAGGATCTTTCAGCTTTTCACAGGTTGATTTATTGTTACATAACAATATTGGAAACATGAAATTTTAATATTGGTGCTGTCACTTTAATCATAAGTCTAATACTGAAGAGCGCAGAAATTACTTCATTTTAAAAAGGATATTTATTACACTGTATAGGTAGATATGTAATTTCTTCCTTTAAAGAACTCAAGGATTATTTTCCTTGGGATTTATATTTGCCCTGTCACTTCTGGCAAAGAAAAGAGAGTTAATTTACTGTTTCTTTTGACTTAAATAATCTCCTGTTTGTTTCTCGTTCACGTTTGAGCCACGGAGAACTGACTCCATCTTTCCTGACTGCTTAATAATAACTAGTGATGGGAAAACTGGTTGGACACTTGACCCAGATCTTAGCCAAACCAAACTCTGTTTTTATATTCAATAAAGATTAAACTCTTTTCTTTCCCTTGATAACTTTTTCCTTTAGTAACATTTTGATTTTGGTGTGTATATTTATTATTGCTTATTATTTATAGAATGGTAACACCTATATGCTCCATATTAGATTCTGGCCCGATTGTGCTTAGAATTGAACATTCTCAAAGTAAGAGACATTCCTTTCCACAAAGATCAGTTAATGTAAGTAAAGATGACAGTTAGTGGGTGGAAGAAAGGAACTATTATTATCCTAAAGGTGGTGAACTTAGGGTTTTGTCTCTTGCTCTATATAAAGGAGCCATATAACTGGAGACCAAATAATGTAACATAGAGGAACCACATAACTGGGGTCCAAATAACTGTGATTTCTGAATATACAGACCATGCAAAGCCTAATTACACATATACACTGCTGCTCTGATAGCTTCTCAAACACAAAACACGATTTCCATTAGGTGATGCACAAACTAGTTAAAAAGATACTATCCTGTTCCTATTTTCTAGAGTCACACATAAAGTCTTATTAGAATCAGGAACTAAATTCATCTCCCTTCTGAGTGCCAGTCCAGTGTCTTAAGCAAAAGACCATATTTTTTCATGATAGGATCCACCATGATATTGGTATCTAGTGTTCTCAGTGGAACACATTCTCCTTTCAACCCGGAATAAAACCCAGGATTCTGTATTCATATTTGCTTACAGTAGAGGAATGGGAAGAGTGAAACCCATTGGTGGGTGTATGCCTCTCTTCTCCTAGTGATTGGCTTGCATTCAGGATAATAACCTACTACCTGTGTCAGTTACTCTGATTGCTCAAGTGACAGGGATCAGTGGAGTTCATCTAAAGGTTCTCTGATCTAGATGATCACTCTTGTGGGTGTCAATTCGATGGAATTTTTGCTTTTTAAAAAACTCCTAGGAAACTACATTACAAAAAAAATTAAAAGAACATTATTACTAAAGTCAATCATGCCATGCAGAAGTTAGGAAATGCCAGAATAAAGGTTGCCTGTGCAAGCTTAATTTAGCTCCATTGTGTGTATGCATTACAATACAATCTTTAATTACATAATTGCATACTATTTCCCCCCCAGTTCTCCTGCCTTGTTTGGTGCCCAGGGACTGAAATTAAATATTGCCTCACTTGTTGCAGCAGTTGTGAGATTTGTAGTAAATAAAACAAGGACATGCAGGAAGGAAAAAAAAAGGTTGGTTTAGGCAGTTCAATACCACTCTGGAGAAAGTTTTATCCCTGCCTGTGCCACGGTGTTCCTGTATGCTTCTAGACAAGTTACTGAAACCAGATTTTTCACAGGCAGTCTCTAACTCATTTTCTGGGTGCCCAAGTTGATGCATGGCATTTGATTGACAGAAGTGCTGAGTTCTCACAGTTGCAACTGAAGCCAATGAGAGCTGTTGTCTGAGCATATAAAATGCTATACAATACTAAAAACTCTGAAATAATCAGTCTCTACATCTCTGAAATGGGGTATCCAAAATTAATGGATACTTTTGACATTAATGTCCCAATTCTTCTGATCTCTCTCGGTAAAATGGAAATAATACTACCTTACTTTACAGAGGTGTTGCACAGACAAATTCACCTGTTTGTACAAAGCACTGATTATATAGTAATTGTATCCACATGAACAATCAGCTAGGCTGAAGAACCTTAGATCCATAGCACTGACCTCTGCCACTAACTGACAGAGGTAATAGGTAGTCATCTTATATATGAGCCAGTCATTAGAGGACTAAACAAGTCAATGAGAGAATATAATAGTTTTATATTCAAATCAGGGTTTCTATGGTGTACAATAAATAAGGTGTAGGCCAGATGTTGGCTAGTCAGGAAAAAAAATATCAAATAACTATTCATTCAGTGAAGCTTGCCCCATCCTCTGTACTAAATGAGGCAGGTGTCCTGTGGACAAAATAGTATGTGATTATGTAATTAATGACTGTATCCATAACCTTGGTTCTGGCATTTCCTAACCTTTGAGTGCTTAACTTAAGAACATAATGTTCTTTTAATGAAGCCTTTTATATGGAAACAGCCATATAGTGCCCTCTAAGCAGTTTATAGTAGGTTTGGCACCAGTGTCAAAAAATGCTGAATATCTCTCTCTAGACAGTTTATAATGTATGGGAATCGGGATCCATTCTTTTCCCTATCACTTTATTCCCATGATCACCTCCCACTTGGTAATGCCATTTAGCATTATTTAGCAGGATTTATCCATGGAGGAGGAATGTGATATATTGTACAGTAACATGGCCTCATCATGACATTGCTATGCATCCTTTAAATTAATTGCACATTCTTGTATAAATGACATTATTTTTGTGTTACCTAATCCCTCTGCTCCTCTGAAAAAGTAGGATAATTTCACCAGAGGATTTTAATCTTTCAAAAAAAGTTCAGCCTCATTGCTTAAAATACTGTTGTTTAAAATGTTGACTGGATGCTGGAAAATTTCCTTTAAATTTAGATCTTATAGAAACATGCATGCCCACCTATTTGTGAAACATTTGCAAGGCATTAAGGAAAGAAATAAGGGGTGTTAGGACTTAGACCTAGCTCTTGTTTGGCCAAAGAATGCTTGTAGTGCCTTCTGTTGCTCTTCAGTCACTGTCTCCTATCCAGAAAAGTTTATTGATGTGAAATGCTCCCTGCTCATAGACACTTGAGATGGTGACAAGCCCAGGCTTTGCCAGTCAGTCCAGTCATCTGAAGAAGTGGGTTGTGCCCATGAAAACTCATGATACCATCTACATTAGTCTTGAAGGTGCTACTAGACTATTTGTTGTTTTTTAAGTTTTTCCTGTTACAGACCAACTCAGCTACCCCGCTGAGGGTGAACTAAAGATAGCTCATGGGTGTGATCTCTGATTCTCTGCACATACTTTGTGCTGTGCTCACTCTAAATGGCTCTAGTAGTTCAAAGGAAAGGATAAACTTGAAAAACAACAAATGGTCTGGTTGGAAACCAAAGAAAAAGAATCCATCTAGGACAGAGATTACAGTAGGATTGTAGTCAGTGGGGTCACAGGCTATAGCGCTGTGACCCAAGCACAGGCCACTGTGAACAAGTTTCTGTTGTGGTACGGATCCCCCAGGGACCTTGACACTCCTTTGGTAAGTGTAAATGAATACTAAGTATTTAGTATTCTAAGTACAGTAAAATATGTGTTATCCAGCACAGTTGGGGATTAAGGTGTTCTGGTTATGTAAAAATTCCGGTTATCTGAGGGTCCCAGCTGCCTGGCTCAGCTCCTGGTCAGCCGGATCATAGTGGTGCTCCGTGATGCTGCACCCAGCCTCGCACTGGCTGGATCAAAGTGCTACGCAGCACGGCCATGCCCAACCCCCGGATTAAAGTGCCGCACCAAGCCCCTAGGAAATTTGCCAGTTTCTAAAGTTTTCCAGATAGTTAAGTGCCGCATAGTGCAGGTTTTACTGTATACCAGCTAGACTAATCTTTATTTTTTCTACATGGGCATAATTTTGAAATTAAAAGTTATTTCTATGCAGGAAAAAACAACCACCACCACCAAAAAACAACTCTCCTCCTCCCCACCATCCATATATCAGGGTAGCCATTGTAACTTCAGCTTCCCAAGCATCCTGTGCAAGTCTGATTTGTAAACTTTGTGGGAAAGATGTTGTTGTTATACATGTACATAGTGCCTCGTAGAGCGTGGTTCTGAATCATAATTGGAGTTTCTAGGTGCTAGCACAATATACATACTAACAAGCACCCTGAAGTGGTGCCTAGCAGTGAGCCAGAAGCAGAACAAAGCAAACCAGGAGACACGTTAACACACACTTTTGACCACATTCCGCTTTATTTCCACTGTTATTTTACAACATGGTGCTACAACCACTTTCAGTCACAGAGTCCCTTGATATTAAATCATACTGCCATTCATAGTGAGGCACCAGTTCTGTACTTGGGTGTCTCAGATGAAATGGAAGTCAGCTCTGCCTCACCCATCAATTCCAAAATATGGCTTATTGGTCCTTGTCTAGTATTTACAGATATTGTGCATAATTAGAAATAGCTGTTAAGTGCAAAGTCCTAAGCTATAGGACTTCATTTCAAAGCCACATCGCTTTACTAGAGTAGGCAGTTGTGGAATATTTTGCAGTTGTATATAACTATCAATGAAGCATCAAAAATACTTTACTATACTGAATTTCTCAATAGCATTCTATTTCACAAATGAAATTCAGAGATGGAAATGAAAATGTCTCCCAATTCAGATTTCAATTTAGACCTGTGTGAATAGAAATGCCACCTTGGTTTCCAGGGAGATCTGAGGAGTGAGAAGTTGGCTGCTCTGCCCTCCTATGTGTTGAAGTTATTACGTAAGCAGGTCACAAATCCTCACATTGTTTTCCACAAACACCTATTAGATGAGTTTCCAAACTAATGACTCAGTTGGGCAATGACTGACACATTCCTCATATCTCTTGAAATAGAAGTCAGCCAGCTGACATCTACAGTTTTAGAAACTGTCCATCTGCCATATGGTGTATTGATCTTTATGCATTGTAAGGCAGTTTCCAGCATGGAGATGAAACATAAAACATTATTTCCATTATTTGCCCCAGGATACATCAACCTGTTGGTTTGGTGTTACATTTCAAAGGCCAGTATATCAGTTATTTAATTACATGAAGTTACCAAGCATTTTCCCTCCCATTTCATTCCAGTGTTACCAGAGCTTAAAGATGAAAAATAATAATACAGAGCAAAAAATAACAACATAAAGGTCTTATTGACTTCTTTACAGCTGTACAATAATTAAAGGCTGTACAATCATTAACTCACTCTCACAACACTGCTCTGATATGTGATCTACTGGTCTCTACTGGATGTAGTCAGAAATACTCCACTGTGTCACAGCCTCTTTATATGTTTACTATTAAGAGAATAATACTTAGTCCTGCCATGAGTGCGCGAGTCTGGATTAGATGATCTCTTGAGATCTGTGACAGTCCTAAGAGTCAATGATTCTATATGTTCAGGAGGCAGTGCTCAGATACAGATTACGTATTACAGTATTTGTATTGCAATAACACACAGAACCCAGTCATGAGCCAGGAGCCCACTTTGGTTGGTGACGGACAAATGCAAAACCATAAACCGGTCCCTACTCCACAGATCTTATAGTCTAAGTAAATATCCTAATCTAAACTAGAGTTAGGCTAAGAGTTCAGAGGTTGGGTTTGAGGCCAATCAGGGCGTTGACTCAGGCTTGGATTCAATAGTACCCATATAATTTCATGTGTGCCTGCATTGGAACCTGAAGATTAGACTCTGTCTGCTTTTGGATTTAAGCCGGAATCAAAACTATAAGGACTGGTTCAAATCTGAGGATCAAATCTGAATGCTGTTGCCTGTTCTTGGAAGTTGCATAGGGTTCACAATGAAAGTTCCAGTTTTCACCCATATTTTAAGTGTTAACTTTATTGTGGATTTAATTTTTTGGTGTTGGTTCTGACATCATGTCAGAGTCAAGGCTGTGAGAAGAATATGGACTTCTGCTAGCCAGAGCCATGTACCCAATGGGACCCAGTTACAACTGTTGGGTCTAGCTGGGGTGGGGGAAAAAACCTGACCCTCTTAGGCATGGATCAGGTTGGATCCCCTCCATTAGACTGCAGCACAGACTGTGTACCAAGTGGTAGTGGATTGCAGGGGATATGCAACCACTGTTGTATGCAGACACTGCCATGCTACCCCCTTGGGCAGAACGAGGAGAACTGATCCCATGAGTAGGAGGTGATGGCAGAGTTGACTTAGGCTTGAGGGGAGGAGAGTCAGGAAAAAGACGTGACTCTATGGGGCTTGGGGTGGATCAGGTGGGCTTGGATTCAGTTTGGTTCTGGTTGAAATTAGGCCACAACAGAACTCTACTGCTAGCTCCATAGCACATGGTGCAATGGGTCATTCCAAAGACAGATCTGCTCCTGTCTAATGGAGAAGCCAGTCTGCATCAACAAGATGGCTCATTATACTTTGTTTAAACTTGGCTATTTACTTATCAGAATCTAATTCACACTATTCATTTGGTAAATACCCCAGCCTTCGGCTGAATAATGGCAAGTTGATGAGCCTGATTCAGTTAGATGCCACAATTAATTCATCCAAATGTCTGAGCAACAGACTATCATCAAACAATCAATTACACAGTTGTGTTTTGTCTAGATGGTTATGTCTGTGTTTTGATTGTATAGAAGTTAAGGATCCTGCTGTAATGATCAGAAAACTATATCTGTGTTATAGAGAGATTGGTATATTATAAAAGACAAAATTAATGCTAGTGCAAATAAATGTCATAGAGAGGCAAATATAATGAAAATACTCCATTTGTTCTATCATTAAAACTTAATGATGTGAGTATATAATACTTTAAAGTCAAATGTGTTCAAGTGCTGATTAAGGATTGTCCAGAACAGCTGAATACAATATTCATGTTAATTCAGATAGCACTGGTGTGCCCTCTGCTGGTGTGATTAAGTGTGAGTTAATGGTAAGAGTGCCACTTACTGAATATCAAACATCACTTCCTGCAGATAGCTGCCTTTGCCTGATCTGTGACCACAAGTATTAATCTAGCCTGAGCCAACCTATGACATTTAATGGAAATGGGAACACAATATGGCATGCCTCTCTTCACCTTCATTTAGTGAGTAGATGTAAGATTTAATGTTAGAGCTGCAGAGAAGCTTTCCCCAGCACCATCAGGGTTGTCTTTAATTTTTGGAAGTCTCAGAGGGTAGCTGTGTTAGTCTGCAACTCTAAAAATTATCCTGTGGCACCTCAGAGACTAACCAACATATATATATATATATATATATAGTATCATGAACTTTCATGGGCAAAAGTGGGTTTTGCCCACAAAAGCTCATGTTACTATATATATATACAGGGCTCGTCAGCCATGTGGTTCAACACGCTGCACATGCACTGGCTGTGCTGCGCATGCGCTGACCTCCCTGCAAGGCATCAAAACAGCACTCACTTCCATTAGCTTCTTCCTGAAGCCATCTGAGACTTATGCTTAGAGGAGCTCCTCTCTACAGCCGCATCTCACACTCCTCTTCTCCATTTCCTACCTCCTTGAGGAACAGCAAACTCACGCCACGTTCTCTGATTGCCCTTGCAGATGCCACAGCACTTTTTACTCGGAGAGGAAGCTGCTGCAAAGCAGTGCCAGGCTCTTTGACCTCCTGCTCACATTTTACTGTCTGTAGAGGTTTTTTAATAGCATAAGGCTTTTAATGGCCTAAGTCCTTTCCTTTCTGCCTGCAGCTTTAAAGACGGCAGAAGGGAAGCATTAGAGTTGTCAGGGCTATGGCCACAGTGGCTACCTGGGAACTGTGAGAGACCTCTGGTGGCCAATTATTTCGAAATAACAGCAATTGAATGTCCACGCTAATGCTATTTTGAAATAACAATTTTGCTATAGGCATTATGCCTCATCAGAAGCTGGGGTTATTATTTTGAAACAACAAGCCCATTATTTTGAACTAATCATATATATATTAGCCCAGTGTCTGTGAGTCTGTAACACTGATGTATACGGCCCCGCACCCTGGCCGTGTATGTCAGTGACCCGCCCCCTTCCCCTCCCTCCGTGGTGGCTCGGATGAGTGTTGCGCTACTCAGCTGGGCCGCAGCAGGGGAGCAAGCGGCGGCAAACAGACATGGGGAACTTGGACCCTAAACGGCCTCTTGCTGCTGCTTGTTCCCCTGTGGCGACCCGGCTGAGCGGTGCAGCGCTCAGCTGAGCTGCCACAGAGGGAGGGGAAGAGGACGGGGCGCTGACATACATGGCCAAGGCGCGGGGCTGTGTATGTTGCTGCCCCGCCCCCCACTTTCCCTCCTGCTGTGGCGCTCAACTGAGTGCTGTGCGCTCAGCCGGGTCACCGCAGGGGAGCCCAAACGGCTCTCTACAGCCACATCTCACACCTCTCTTCTCCATTGCCATGGCGGGAGGGGAAGAGGGAGCAGGGCGGTGATGTACACGGCCCTGCCCCCTGGCCGTGTACGTCACCAGCCCGCCCCTCCTCCCCCGTGGCGGCCCAGTGGAGCGTACAACACTCAGCTAAGCCACCATGGAGGGAGCGGAAGGGGGTGACGCAGTGATGTACACGGCCAGGGGGCGGGGCCGTGTACATCACCACCACCCCTTTCCCTCCCGCTGTGGCACTCAGCTGAGTGCTGCGCCCCTCAGCCGGGCCGCTGCGGGGGAGCTAGCGGCTCAAGGGGCCATTTGGGATCTCCCGCGGCGGTAGGGGAAGGGGGGCGGGGCGGTGATGTACACGGCCCCACCCCCTGGCTGTGTACGTCACCGCTCCGCCCCCCTCCCTTGCGGCGGCCCGGCTGAGCAGGCAGCACTCAGCTGAGTGCCATGGCGGGAGGGGAAGGAGAAGGGGAAGGAGAAGGGGGGCAGGGAGAACGAGGCAAGAGGAGGAGGAGAAGAGAAAGGGAGAGTTATAGGCAGGAGTGGGAGAAGAAAAAGAGCGAGTGAGAAGCAGGAGGGGGAGAAGAAAAAGACGAAGAGAGAGGCAGAAGGCGAGAGAGGCAGTAGGCAGAGGAGAACTGAGAGAGAGAGGGGGAGAAGTAGGAGGAGGAGAGAGAGGGTATGTCTACACTACCCCGCTAGTTCGAACTAGCGGGGTAATGTAGGCATACCGCACTTGCAAATGAAGCCCGGGATTTGAATTTCCCGGGCTTCATTTGCATAAGCGGGGCGCCGCCATTTTTAAAACCCCGCTGGTTCGAACCCTGTGCAGTGCGGCTACACGGGGCACGAACTAGGTAGTTCGAACTAGGCTTCCTAGTTCGAACTACCTAGTTCGTGCCCCGTGTAGCCGCACTGCACGGGGTTCGAATCAGTGGGGTTTTAAAAATGGCGGCGCCCCGCTTATGCAAATGAAGCCCAGGAAATTCAAATCCCGGGCTTCATTTGCAAGTGCGGTATGCCTACATTACCCCG
The DNA here is from genome assembly GCF_052426305.1 of Pelodiscus sinensis. Lineage (NCBI taxonomy): Eukaryota > Metazoa > Chordata > Testudines > Trionychidae > Pelodiscus > Pelodiscus sinensis. Next base: position 34,738,817 of record NC_143056.1, read on the forward strand.
CTAGTTCGAACTAGGAGGGTAGTGTAGACATACCCAGAGAGAGATGGAGTGAGAGACCGGAGGCTCAGGAGAGAAGGCCAAGGTGGAGGAGAGACCTGAAAATCCCGTCTTATGACGGGCTAATTGGCTAGTTTCAAAATAACAGGCTTGCTATGTGGACACTCGCTTTGTTATTTTCAACTGGGAGAGTTATTTTGAAATAACTCCCCAGGGTAGACATGCCTTTGGGTGCCATAGGACTACTCGTTGTTTTTTGAATTTTTGGGGACATACTGGAAGCAGACGTTGCTTTGTGTGTATATATGTGTACTCACATTTTACTGTCTGTAGAAGTTTTTTAATGGCCTAAGCACAATTGCTTCCACAAAGAGACCAGTACTACCTCCAGGGAAGGAAGGCAGAGATGTCTGGAATTCATAATGTCTTTTGTTGGTAGGAGAGGGAGGGAGATAGTAATGAAAGGATCTTGTGCCTTCAAATCCTCCCATCCTCACTCTTCTCATAGAAGCACCATTTCTTTTTTAACATTTGATTTATCTACAAAGCAAATACAGCTTTATTATGCCAATGTTTGCAAGTCTGAGTTCATGTCCTTGTTTAGGCTGAAATCTTTGCCATCTCTCCTGTTCTGTTTACTCAGAATGAACATCGGGTACATGCTGTAATTCACGTTAGCCTTATCAGACATGTGGTCCCATAGTAACAATGGAGAATATCTTCATTATTAATAATATTATGAAGACAGCAATCTGCTTGGGAAAGCTGTATCTGCATATTTTGTAGTTTATCTAGCATTATCTGTCCTCTGCTAATTAGAATTTAGTTGACAAAGGTATGAAGTAAAGTGTGTGTGTGTGTGTGTGGGGGGGGGATATTCATTGGTTTATTGCAGGATTTTTGTGATTACTTATTATGGGGAATTCTTATTTTAACAGCTGCCTAACATTCCCAGAGATGACCACCCTGAACTCTCACCTGTGCATAGTGGGATAGTGTATCAGCCTCGGTAGGGCATAACCAGCCTGCTTCAGTGTCAGCAGCACAGCATGCTTCTCTGTGTATTATTCTTTCTTTTGCCTGTTCTATTCTGTTATGGCACAGAATAGACAGTAGTGAGCAATATCACCATGTCTTCTTGTGGGTCTGAGTGGGGCTGTGCTGTGCTTCTTTTCAATCCTGAATACTGTTTAGAACAAGCATGGAAACTTACATAAATGTACATATCATCATAGTTAGTACTGTATCTTTATCTCAGTGCTCAGTTGTTGTTTTGTATGTTGTCATGATGTTGCTCTGAAATGGGCAGTTAGCAGCAAGTTCAGTCCTGTGTCTGCGTGCTGAGTTGGAGCTTGTAGTGTAGTGTCTCAACATCGGCGGGATTCTATAAGTGATTATTACACTATTCCAATTCAGAGAGATGCTCTCCACAGGCCCCAGAGGGAGTTTTCAGTGTTCAACCCCTCTTGGGATCAGTCCTGTGATAAAAGACTCAGCATCATAAGAAAGCTGAAGATTTCTCTTTCAATAGAATGAAGTTGCATATACTGCCACCTGCCAACACACTGTGATTAAGGCTGTGCAAAACCCAAGGTAAAGCTAGATTTTAAGTTAGTCATGAAGTTAAATTTTCTGAAGTTCTCAGGAAATCCCCTTGCCCCATTTGTGAACCAAGTGATAGGTTTCTTTGTGACTCAGGGCGTATTTGGATTGACCTTCAGCAAGGCTGGACCATAGGTACTTTGACATTCCCTTTCCAACATCCTGTTTCCCAATTAACATCTGCTCTGGTAACCCCTCACATTTAATGGTCCTTCAGAAGGACAGCCTTGTGGACTGCAGCCTTCTCTTCTAGATTATCAAGTCCTCCAGGGGCAGCCAGATGACCTGCTCTCCAATCCTGCTCTCATGGGCCAGGGACATATAAAAGGTTCACAGTCCTCTTGTTTCCCTTATGCCTCCTGCAAGGAGGTTTACAGGATCTGTCAAAAAAAGGCTTTCTTTCTCGGCAGATCCCCCTCTAGACTGCCGCTTTTTGCCGACAAAGTGCTGAGTCAGCAAAACACGGCCACCAATTTTATGCAAATTCGGCACGGGTTATTTAAATCCCTATCTCATTTGCAATGTCGACCTGCCTAATCGGCATTCCTCTGCTGACAGAGGGATGCAGTCTAGACATACCCTAAGGGAGCCTGCCTCAAACTAATTTTGAGGCTTTCCAATAGTGTGGATGTGCTATTTCAAAATAATCTCCTAGGGAAAATAACACCACAGAAATCTGAAATAAATGTTGTGTTCAGAGATTCTTTTTTTATCAGTTCAAAAATTACTTATAACATTAGCAGCCAGTATTAGGAAAGCCATAATAACTGGTGTTATTAAATAAAGGGCATATTGGCAAGGAGCTGGCATTTTTGCCTGTAGCTAGAGCATTTGGCAAAGATCATCTATAAAGTTAAAAAGGGTGTAGCCCACACAATCCATTTTCTGACCGTAAAAGGGGTGGATGCATTGCTGACTCTCATTCTTCTCTGTTTTCTGCTTCTGCATTTCAAAGATAAAGTATCTGTCTCATATTTGTTAGGAAAAAAAGCAAAGATGAAACACTTGTAGTTCAAATTTACAATTTTGACAGTTCTTTTATCCCCTTTGCACACTCATCCATTCCAATAAGGACATAATCAAGGGATTTTACTGTCAAAATCAGGACAAAGGAGTAGAAGAATAATATAAATTCATGCAACTCTGAGAATAAAAACAACCCTGGTGGCAACGATTTCCTTATTACTTGACTAGTATTCCTTACACTACATTGAGACAAGATTTATGGAGTTTGCTGTTGCTTTTGGTTAACTAATGACTAACTGGTTAATGATTGTAAAGCTCTTGGTAGATATCCTCTTGAAATACTAGATATCATAAATTTGCATTGTGATTGAGACTCATATAATTTTGTATGGAAGAGTTACCCTCTTGTCCCTTTAGAGTAGACAGTAGCATTAGACCTGTCCAGATCACAGCTGCTGTCATGTGGAGGTGGGAAAGTGGGGAGATGCTGTTCCTATTGCCAGCAAATGGACTAGGAGTGGCATTTTTGACCATAGGTAATTTAAGCAAGCCTGTCTCACTTCCGGCACTTAACATCTGAATCTTGGGCAAACAAATTTCTCATTAGGCAACAAGGTGTCAGAGAGATCCACATAATCTGCGGCATAAACAGTTACCAAAGCCTTTGGAATAAACATGAGGAAACTAATAGCCAATATTTCAAAGCTGAATTGCAAATTTTGCAGCACAACATTACAAATATACGAATCCTGCTGCAAATCTCCCGAGTGACTACATTAAGGTGATTCATGAAGATAAAGGAAATTCATCCTTGTCAGCTGGAGCTGAGAAGGATAAATTACCTGGGGACAGCCTATTATGCCTGTTCTTAGCACTTTTAAAATTACAGGTGACATTTATTTCTAATAAGTTATAATGTAATGGGGGGGGGGGATAGCATTCACCTCTTCTATATTTCTGCTTTCACTCAACAGTCATTTGCTCTTCTCTCTCACCTTTATTCCAAGGATTTTACAACCTTTTACCAATACTTACTAATTAAAGAACACAACATTTTATGCAGTTGAAACCTATAATCTGTATTGATAGTTGGGTAAACTGAGACACAGAGAGGTTAAAAGATTTGTCCACAGTCGCACAGGAAGTCAAAGGCAATTTCAGCAGAATTAGAACACAGGTGTCCTGTAGACATACTCTGCATCACTGTCCTTCATGCACATTTCTGTTTGACTAGCCACGAAGGTGAGGGTGGAGGCAGAGGTGGAGTGTGGGACTCCAGCAACAGGGAAAGCAAAGCAACCTCTTGTGTCAGGAAAGAAACTCTGCTGGCAGCCAGTCGCCCTGCTGCTTCCTCCCTTCCCAGGACACACTGACAGTGCCAATGCCCAGGGGAGAGCTGTCTCCTCACTGGTGGGTGCCCATGCTGGAGATGTCCCAAGAAAGCTGAGTTGTGGCACAGGTACCGTGCCTCTGCTCCCAAGCATGAGGAACAGTGTGGGAGAAAGCATGAAGCTGATAATATTTCTGGGGGAATGTCTATGCTACAAACAAAACAATAGACCCTGCAACACTCAGCCTAAGTCAACTGACTCAGGCTCAAGCTATGGGGCTAAAGCTAGCGGAGATAAAAATGATTTTGCTCTACAGCCTTGGCTGAGACCCAGCTGGCTTTTAGCTCATGTGATAGAGATTCATGCACTAAGCTCCAGAGGCCCTAGGTTCAATTCTGCATGTCAGTGTTACATAAACATTCCTTCCTTGGCTGGAACCCAGCCATTGAGACCCTCCCCCTATTCTGTGTCTCAGAGCCTGGTAACGTTTACACCGGTATTTTTAGCAGTGCAGTGTGAGATGAGTGAGCCTGATTCAGTTGATTTAAGACTGTTGTTGGTTGGTTATTTTTGCAATGTAGACAGACCCATTTCTGACTGATATTTAGTGGAACAATGGTCAAGTTTCTAGGTACTTTATTTATCTGAGAAACTTGAGCTCAAGTGGAATGTCTGGTTTTCATGGAAGCCCTTGCATTACTTTTGTTAGTTTTCCAGCTGGGGCTGAGTGAAGGTCAAATGTCTTGCCTAGAAGGTTGCACAGTGAATCAGTGGCTTGAAACCAACTCAATTCCCCCAGTGTTTAGTTCTTTGTTTGAACAAGCTGGTCTTTCCACAGAATGTAAGAGATGAGAGCTTGCAAGCTCACATGGGTGGATGCCAGAATAACCAGTGTTTGCAGGTTGGCATTTGGAGGGAGAAGTGTCATTATGTGCCTGCAGTATCTCCCTCAAGAGCTACGTGATTTGCCCAGCCTACATTTAATTAACATCTATAAAGCCCTTTAAAAATGAAAAGCTGTCTAGGTGCTAAGTGTTATGATGATTATGACTGTACCTCACAGCTGTGTGCCACATGAGCAGCTGGAAAAACTAGACCATGATTGCCAAGGAGGTGATGACAGTTCTATGTCCCTAATGCATTTACCCAACATGCACTTGTGCATCTTAAAAGACTTGGACTTTTCAGCTTTGAAAAGAGGAGACTAAGGGGGACATGATAGACGTCTATAAAATCATGACTGGTTTGGAAAAAGTGAATATGGAAAAGTTATTTACTTATTCCCACAATATAAGAACTAGGGGTCACCAAATGAAATTAAAAGGCAGCAGATTTAAAACAAACAAAAGGAAGTTTTTCTTCACTCAGTGCACAGTCAACCTGTGGAACTCCTTGCCAGAGGATATGATGAAGACTATGACTTTAACAGGGTTCAAAAAACAGCTAGATGGATTCATGGAGGGTAGGTCCATCGATGGCTATTAGCCAGGATGGGTAGGAATGGTGTCCCTATCCTCTGTTTATCTGGAGATGGATGACAGGAGAGGGATCACTTGATGATTACCTGTTGTGTTCCCTTCTTCTGGGGCATCTGGTATTGGCCACTGTCAGCAGACAGGGTACTGGACTAGATGTATCTTTGGCCTGACCCGGTGTGACCGTTCTTATGTGATGATTTGTAGACTGAACTTCCTTCCCCCCGAGATTTGTTGTATTTATTGGTTTGGGCATTTTTGAAGCAGGTAATTATCTCCAGCTAACAGATCCTGGGCCTAATATAATGGAATGGAGCTACTGCATAGGCAAATTTCTCTCCATATGTTACAGAAGAGAGTGTTTTAACTATGTTGCAAAAGTTATGAGGCCCTTTTGTAAGAGTGGTAAGTATTATAAGTGGCTATACAGATAGATATTTGGACCAGAACAGAAAAGACAACTATGTTTTGAAGAGTTTTAATCTAGTCTTGCTGTAACTGTATGTCTGGCCTGGAGCAAATCAATAAACTTTTCTATCCCAGTCTCCTACTCTGGAAAAGGGAAAACAATCGTATCTTCTCATAGGATATTATGTGTCATTAATTACTTAACGTACAATCGACATAGGCAGTTAGGCTCTTAAATCCCTTTCTGGGCACCTATGTCCTGTTTTAAGGCACCACTGAAGTCCACAAAATGCACACTTGGCTGCTGCCTAACCATTCTAGTCTTGAAGTTTTGTCTCTGGCTACGTACACTGCCGTGTAGACTGCAGTCTTGCTCCAGGTGTCTTAGTGTGTATTGTAATGGATCTCCCCCCCCCCCCCATGCGTAAGGAAATGGACTTATGGACACAAATATGCATAACTCAAAGATGCTTTGGACAAATTATATCAGTCTTCATGTCATAACTCATTGGACCTGTATATTTTTGCCAGGGCTGTTCCCTACTCTGGCATTCCAAGTGCAGAAGGCAGGGGCCTACAAGAGTCCTTAGAAATACCTTGCCTTGGGATTCCCTGGCCTTGGGAGGTAGCTGCCACCACCAAATGAAACAAGAGATCCCTTTCTTCTTGAACCCAGGAAGGAAGCACTTGAACTTCTTTCAGAGAGGCACCCTCATGCTCTTTTACCATAAGAGAGCTTAGAAAAAAAGAGAAAACAAACTGTAGTTTCTGGTAGCTGACCTCTCAGTCTTAGGCATGCATATACAGACACAGACCTCCTGTTTCTTTCCAGGACACAAGAATCAAATCGTCATCTTAAAAATGTGATTTTATTAACAAAAATGAAGAAAATATATTTGATAAAGCATACTCGGTTGCTAGGTGTTACAGAGCAATTAAAAAAAGAGCAGATTCAAACAGAAAAAAAATGATATCTCTGGGCACAGCTTAAATAGCAAATGGTGGGGGCGGAGAGGAGGGGGAAGAGCTCATGGATTTTACACAGAGAGTTTTAACAAACAGAAAAATAAAGAAAAATAACCTGATTGTGACTAAGTATACGTTTCCCCTCTACTCACAATCCGTTCTGACCTTTACTTCGAGGCCCAGTTCATTCCTATATCCAATATTTTTTATAGGCATGGTAATTCTGATTATTGCATCTGCTCCCTCCAGCACTCAACTTAGAATTTTTTTGTCTCAAAGAGAGCAGGCAAGATATCGAGATGCAATTCAAATTTCAGTACTGTATCCCATTGGTTCTTCTGGCCCCTTGCCAACACCCTTGCTAGCTACATAAGTTTAACCCTTTAGTCATCAGGTGCTGGCCAGCACACCTCCTATCCATCTCAATCTTATTTTGGTGTATGTATCATTCTTGTGTGTAAAGTTAGAGATAATGAGTATGGAATGGTTTATGGTTTTAAAAGTGCAAAGGGAAGCCATCAAGAGTGTTTCTCTAAGGGTCTGGTAATCTGTAAACAGCCTCTTTTGTCCTTTAAATCTTAGCAGCGGTTGGTCCTAGGAAGTCATGTGACCCCCCGCACCCCAATTAGTAGAATCTGACCAGCTGTGATTTTTCCACGTAAGGGTGGAATATAGAAACAGAATTGAATCTGTAAAACAATGGGAAACTAGCAGTTTCTTTGTCTTTGGCTGGCATGGTACTCCCAAGAAAGTGAACCAAAGACCCCAGGGAGAGGAACTTCCCTTGTTTGGAGGCTTAGCTGGAATAAAAACAATTTTAGGGCGAGTTTGAAATAAGTTTGTACTGAAGTTTTAGTGTTAGAATTAGCTAAGTGATTTCTGTTATTTTAACTCTGCCTGTTTTCACTTACAGCCTCTTAAGTCCTACTGTTTGTATTTAATAAAATCACTTTTCTTTACTATCAAGCCCAGTGTAAATAATTATTACCTGGGGGGACAATTGGTGTGTACATTTTCCTTTCATTGTGAAAGAGGGCATATCTAAATAATTCATTTGGGGTTCTGATCCCATTTGGGGAGTGGTATCCCAGGAAACTGGGCCCACAACTTCATTTTCCTTGGACCTGGAGAGTTTCAATGTCTGTACTGCTCCTTGGGGGGCAGTGATCTCAGCTCTGTGCCTTGGCTGGAGGAGACCAGCAGAGCTGGCTCAGCACGAAAGGGTGGAGAGAAGCCCCAGAAAGCAAGGAGTCAGTGGCTTTGTCAGCACTCCTGGAAGCATCCCCCAGGGGAATTCTGTGATCCCACTCTATCACATCTGTCTCATTGTCTCTGGCCTGAGCCTCAGAGTGATTTATTTTCTGGAGGAGATAGGTATTCAGCTGACTAAGGCTGGGTATAATAACATAAATACGTCAATTGCAGGTATGGAAAATCCACACCTTGGAATGATGCAGGTATATTGGTCTAGCCCCACAGTATAGGCAGCACCATGTTGACAGGAGGACTTTTCCATTGACATATTTGGCATGTTTTGGGGAATCTGTGTCAATGGGAGAAGCTCTCCTGTCGGCCTAGCTAGCTTCTTCATTGGAACACTACAGTCTTAAGTGTAGACAAGCCCTAAGAGGCCTGATCCAGTAGACATGCACAGAAGTCGCCAACAGATCAGGGCCCTCAGGCAAGTTCACACAGAATAGTAGAGGAAGGAACTCCCTTATAATCTTTAGCCCAGTGGTTTGGGTGCTCATCAAGATGCGGGAATCCCTCCCTCGCCCCCTTCATCCCCTGTCAAGAAAGGGGAACAGGGCAACCTTTCAGCTGAGTGCTCTAACCACTAGCCTCTTGAATATTCTGATTTAGTGTGCCCTCAATCTCTCCTATTGAAGTTGTTCTACTTTAACAAATTGAATATTAGTTGGGCCAGTGAAAGAGTGCTGATGACTCTGTAGGCTAGTGATTGGAGCACTCATCTGAGAGGTGGCTAATCCCTGTTCAAATCTCTTCCCTCACTCAGGAGGGGGGAATCTGAACCATGACATCTCCCATATTCTGGGTGAGTACCATATCCACTAAAATTATACAGGAGGCTGAATACAGCCTCTTTCTCCTAGCTTTTTTATGGAGCTAGCTAGCCTCTGAGCATACTTACTAGACTGGGCCCTGTATGGTTCTTTTCTTTGATCAGGAATTGCAAGCAGAGACAGGCATCTATCTCCATAAGAAGGATGGGATTTAGCATCTCCTGTTAGCTAGTTTAGGCATCTCCTTGCCTAGTGTGCTAGCTTTGTGGATTGCAGTCTAAGGCACTCATCTCTCCCTATTTATTGTGGAGGGTGCCTAGGTGCCTAACTCAGTCTTCGTGGAGCACAGTAGTGTTCCTATGATTTTCTAGGCATGTACAGGTTAGATGCTGTAAGGTGTTGTGATGCTGAGCATAAACCCCTTCGTGGATCTGGACCTTCCTGTTTGTAAATTGCTTTGAAGATGAGATGCGGTAAGCATTAGCATTGATGGGAATCTTGCAGAACTACTGAGGACCTACGTCTATAACCTCAGTCACAGTAAATAGTTCTGCCTTGTGTGAATAATGTGATCAAGCTAAGCAGGACTATTCTAATTAATAAGCACAACTCACTGAGAATAAGGGCTGCAGAACAAGGCACTGAATAATCAGGAAATACGTGTAGCTGGCTGGTCTTCATGGGGAAGTAAAATATCTCTATATTACAGACTATATCTGTCTGTCTTTCTTGGCATTACCCCCCACCTTCATATATTAGCAGACCTGCCACCACTCACCATGAAACAAGACATTTGTCTTCATTAGGATATTGCTTGTAAGAGTTCAACCACAAGTAATTCCCAGCTTCATTAGCAATGAAGTTGAATATAAACAGCTAGTTATCTGTACACAATAACCAGGGAGCAATCATTGACTTACTGTAAATATGGCCAACAAAAATGCTGGAAATGACTACTTCTCCATGCCTCTAATCCACCATTTGGAGCTACTGTATAAATCATATCCACAGTTCCTCAGAAACACACTTGGAAGGTGGAAAGTCCCTTCACTCCTGTCCCACTTCAAAGCAATGTGACTACTCTGACACAATGATGCTCTATCCATCATTGTGTTATGAAGTGACTAAGAGAAAAAGAGAAATAACCCCTAGACCTGCTTTAATACAGAGATATTACACCATTCAATCAAATATATGCAGTTCAGGGTAACAATCATATCTAGCAGTCTGGCATATATATTTGTAAGAAACCTAAAGTTAAGCACTACTAAGGGGGGCTATTTGAATTCTGCTATTAATAAACAACTATGAGTTTCAGAAATGTGAACTAATAAATCTGCAAAGGGGGCAAAAAGCCATTTTTTGTAGCCTGTTCATGTAAAATGCAAGAGGGCGTTTGTATGTTTTTAATACAACCCAGGAGCCAGTTAAATAGATTTCTAAATTGAATGGGACTTATTATAGTTCCATAACATATAACATATGTTGTGAATGCTAATACTTTGCCCTATACATCACTTTGCAAACAAAGATCTCAAAGTGCTGTGCTAATGTTAATGTCATAGGGTGACTGGCTCTTTGGGGAAGATGCATGGGCAGCTGCTTCACTTGTGACACAGCTAACCCGCCTCTTCAAGTGATTTGATTTGTGAGTCATGTGACCCAGTCAGGCCTGCTGCATAGGTGTGATAGCAGCCCTGGGAGAGAGTATGGGTAAAGCAGAGAAAGATAGGAAGGTTCCTGTAGAAGACTGTGAAATACCAGGGGAAACTGCAGTGGAGAAGGCTGCTTGTCTGCTGCTTAGTAATGGCTGGCCTCCAAACTGTAGACTGCATCCCAGAAGAGATGCCTTGGATGAAAGATGGTTATGAAGGTTTTGTATGGAGTTCTGTTTCCTGAAAGTCTGTTGCCAGCATGAGTGGCACTGGGAGAGGGAGAGCTGTGGAATCTCTTAGCCAAGAGTAAAAGATATGGGCCCAGAAGGCTACCAGAAACTGTGATGACTCAGTAAATTAGTGCCCTGAAGGGGCATTTGTTTTAAATACTCTGGCCTGCGGAAAGTTACTCACAGGAGGGATCTGAGGATGAGGAACCAGCTTTGCCATTAGTGTCCCTGTTACACTTAATATATGGAAGTTCCTAGCACCGGTGTGAAATACGATAGTATGGCTAGCCTTACTTTTCAGTTGGAAGATCTGAGACACAGATTTCTGTTTGCGTAAAGTTTTTGCCTCAGTTTTTAAAAGTGACCTTTAATTTTGGGATCCAGTTGTTAGCTGTGCATTTTTAGAGAGCTGGAGAGCAGGGAGAGCTGGTTTTAGGGGTGGATGAACAGAGCTGTTGCACTGGGTACAGACTGCCAGGGTGCATGAACTGTGTTGCTGCCCTGCTTTTTTGTTTTCTCTTCTCTCATTGGCTGCTTCCCCCTACCCATGCCCTGGCTTGTCCACTCTTGGAGCATTGAAAACATTTCATTCCCTGCCTGGATAAACCACTAGGATTGTTCCTGCACCCAGAGTTAGCTTTTCAGAAGGGCTGAGCACTCACAACTTTACTTAGCTAGCTAGAGCAATGAGTACTCAGTGCCTCTGAAAATCATGCCATAGGGATTTAAAATCAGGCCTACAAAATCTCAGGCAATTGTTACTAGAAGCCATTTCTGAAAAGTGGGGCCTAACTGTCTTTTCTGAGGTCACATAGCAAATTAGTGGCAAATCTGGGTATGTAAACCAGGAATACTGACTCCTAACCTGCTATTTCAATTATTAGCAGATTTGAAGAACAGCAACAATAAAAAAAATCTGTGTCTGTTCCTCTGCATTTTAAGTGAATTTGCTTCAGACATGATCAGAGCTCTTAGGAGCTTGTTTTCCTGCCATGAAAAAGGAATCATTTCCATGAACTATGGTGATCCAAGTGAGTGAAACCTCAAATGGTCAAGGATACACCATGCACACACTTCCATTTCCTATAGTTACTTGTCATTAAAGCTAGGATTTTGGCAGAGTGGTGATGGAATTTGTGGGAATTGTGAATTTTTAAAATGCCCATGGCTCCTCATAATGGCAAATCCCATGAGCCCAGCGATCCACTGCGAGCATCATGATCTAGCTCATATGGTTGCAGGACCATTCAGATTTGGCATGTCTGCAGCTCTGTAGATAAGATCATAAGAACGGCCATACTGGGTCAGATCAAAGGTCCCTCTAACCCCATAGTCCAGACAGAGACATGGACATACCAAAGCTGAGTTTCACTGATATCTAGCATATGGGGTCACCAGAGGGACCTCAGAGTTGGGAGCTAGGCCCAGCTCCATGGGACAAAAGCTAGCATTGGTGAGTGAGTGAGATATGCTTGCACTCCAACAATGCTCACCCCTGTCCCATGACTGTGGGGTTTTTTTTGCCTTCACCTCTGCTGCGAAATTGACCAAAAACATGTATGACAAATTAATAGCCTTATTCATCATTCATATAGAAATGTTATGTTGTTACTAATACTATTGAGAAATTGTGCAAGGACAATGTTTGCTTTGCCTTTGTACTACATAGCAAACATCACTGGACACAGGGCTTCCAGCTGTAATACAAAATCTATGCAGTTATTTTTCTTCTAATGAGGTATCCACAGGAATGAGGCAAAATCACAATGTCTAAAAAATCCAGCAAAACCGAGTGCAGCCAAAGCCTGTCCATGAAAGTGCATGCCTTCTCCAGAGCTGGTAACATAGGGACAGTGTTGTCTTCAAGTTGTCATTGTCAAGTCCAAGTCAAGTTTCAAGTCACTACAGTTCAAGTCTCAAGTTGAGTCTTGAGTCCCTAAAGTTACTTTTGAGTCAAGTCCCAAGTCGAGTCTCAAATCTTAATTTAAAAAATGTCAAGTCACTTTTGTACAAGCCATCAATATCGGCATTTTTGGACAATTTTTTCACCAAGTCAATTTAACAAAATTAACAAGTCTCAGGTCGAGTCTCAAGTCACAAACAATGAACCCGAGTCGAGTCTCAAGTTGAGTCACGTAGGCGACTTAAGTCAGACTCAAGTTCAAGTTGTGGGACTCGAGTCAACAACTCTGAATAGGGATACACACCAAAAAGGACATTTTCTTCTAATTCCCACGCCTGTTGTGTTTTTTTCAAGTCACACCAACTTGCAACCCTGCCAGTGGGGAAAGGGAAGCCTATAACAATATTAACCATTGCACAATGCACATTGCACAATGTCAAGATTGAAAAATATATATTTTCAGATGATCTTTGAAAAAAGAGACTCAGGGTATGTCTAGACTACATCGCTCTGTCGGCAGGTCCTGTAAACCTAATAAGGTATCTGTCGAAAAAGGCTTTCTTTCTCAACAGATCCCCCTCTAGACTGCCACTTTTTGCTGACAAAGTGCTGAGACGGCAAAACGCGGTGGCCATTTTTATGCAAATTAGGCACGGGATATTTAAATCCCTGCCTCATTTGCAGTGTCGACCTGCCTAATCTGCATCCCTCTGCTGACAGAGGGATGCAGTCTAGGCATACCCTCAGAGGCAAGGGTAGGTGGTTCTCTATGGTAGGAGAGAACACTCTTGCATCTACAGTGGTGAGACTGAGTGGAAGGTTAGAGAGGAAGCCAGTACTAAAGGAACTGGGAATGAAGGAGAGAATACACATTTTTAAAACTAAGAATCTAAAACATGGAGGTATGAGAGCAGAACAGATTCCTGGCTTATAACATCATTAATTTTAAATCATATTTGACTTCTCATACTCTAGAGTTTCTTCATGCAGTTCCTATGAGGATATGTCACGCTTAATGACTAATACTTGAGAACCTCAGAAAGACCCTTTTGCATTTCGAAGGACATGTTCACAGAGGATTTATAACCTATGTGGCAGAGGTTGCCCAAATGTAAATTCTTAAATACAGCTGCTCTAGCAAGGATACAGAAAACGGGCGAATAATAGAAAGAATAAAAGAGCCACCTGACCAAGTTTAATTAGGAACAATTCTGTTTCAAATACCATGTAGCCATGTTGGAGAAAACGACACTGAGAAGGGAAGGGAGAAGAATAGTGAGTTATGGAATAATGGACCGTTGACTTCTACAGAGGTTGTTAATGTGAAAGACTTGGGTAAAAGGGGTTTTTACCATAATGTCCCCCACTTTTACTAAAGAAATCAGTGCAGCTATGTGGCATCTTCTCGGGGACCACAGAGATGATGGGTCAAAACTTGTTTCCAATGAGCCATCCCCAAAACTTGTCATACTCCTTCAAAATGCTCCATAAAACTCTTGTTTGCTGTGATGGTGGTTTGGTGATTATTTTCTTTCTGGTCTTGGAGTCTCTGGAACTCACAAAAAAATGTACATGGTTAGGCTACTTGTGTATTGTGACCAATTTGTTTCCCTGGACTCCCTTGTCTATCTATACTCATTAATTGACTGAAGGCCAGGTTCTGATGCTCTTATTCACACTAATTTCTTTAATCCCAGAAAAATGAGAGTCAAAGGGGCTACTCACAGAGCAGGTACTAGAATCTGACTCTAAATATTAGGAAAAAAATCCTAACTATGAAGTCAGTTAGCTTGCAGAGTACAGTTCCTCGTGGAAATGTGGAAGATGTCTTGCTGAGATATTTGAACCTGGACTAGTCAAAGGGTTAAAGAATGTATTTAGAGTTGCAGGATTTTATTTGATTTTTTATATTTTCAACAAATATCAATATTTATTTTAAGTAATTTTTATTTATTGAAATTTTCTCGGCTATGGAAAATTATCAGGGATGCTGGAGGTGTCAGTCAAGTATTTAATGACTGTATATGTTGAGATTTGAAAAGTTAAAGCTTTATTCCCATTATAACACAAATTGTCAGCATCACATGAACATTTACAAAGTAAACATCCTTACATTAAACTCTGATTTGTTCTCAAGCAGCGGTTCTTTGTTTGCCTTCTGTAAATATTGATGATTGTTGATGAAAATATTTTTGTCTCAGTTTATATGGTTATGGTGAATTGAACATTTACTCATATTTACTAACAAAAATCAAATCGGTGTATCTCATTTTGTGAAAAGGAAGGGGCTTGTATTTTGATTCCCCTTCACTTTGCCTTGGTTACATTTAAAAATAGCATCAGAAGATGGCAGCAGAGATTGCTGACTTCCTCACATTTCCTTGCAGTATTTGTCCAGCAGGATACAAATGCTCAGTGAAAGAACACAGGGCAGAGTCTTTTGTAAAAACATATTGATTTCATTCCAGAAAGATAAATTCATGGACTCTAAGAGCTTATTCCTCAGTTCATTTTTTATGGAAGTGACGTAGGAGTTATGAAAGAAAGATTCTCCTGTAATAAAAATCACATTCACTATCACTTCCATATGTCTTCATGGCAACACTCACAGAAAGATAAGATAGTACTTGCAAAAGGCTGTGGATGCATTGCATCTGTACAGTCTCTGTTCCTTATCAATAAGTCATATGTGGGGACTGTTGCCAAGTTCTCTATAAGAACATAAGAGTAGAGAACCATACACGTACATTAGACTGAAAATGATTGAGATACTGAGGAACTTAATGGAGGGCTGCTGAGCAGCTGAAAAATAACTAATTTAAGCAAGTGATTAATGGGACAGGCAATGGTGCTAAAGAAAGATAAAATGGTACCTTCCCTACACTAGATCTAATAGTAAGTCATTGGACGGATGTGCATGTAGGCTAACTTAACCTTCTGTTGCACACAGAGTACTCAGCTCTGAGTTCAGTTACACAGAACCATGTCCCTGCATACCTGATAAAATGAGGGAGGAAGGATGCCTATGTCCTTTAGCTAACCTGTCAGGCTCTGTAGTGAGCTGGGACCCAGAGGCTACGTCTAGATGACGTGCCTTTTTCGACAGATGCTTTGTCAACAGTATCTTTCTGTCGAAAAAGAGCGTCTAGATTACATTATGCGGATCGAAAAATCAATCTGCTTTTTTGAAAAAGAGCGTCCAGACTGCCGGACGCTCTGTTGAAAAAAGAAGGCACCCGGAACTGCTTCTGGTAGGGCATGGGAGTAGCCTTTATTTCCAGGTGCTGCTGCATGCCCTTTGCAGAGACGCATGTTTAAAGGGATCCCCCTGGACAGCTGTTGCTCTGCTCCTGCTTCTGGCTTGCCTAGCTCCTAGAAGGAAAGCAAAGCTGCTGCAGTTCTTGCTCTGGTTGCCCTGCTTCCTCGAGCACCACAGCAGTTTATTTTCTGTTTTTTTTTCTGCTTTTCACTCTTTTTGGCCCTGGAGTCTGAGCTGCCCCGGGCAGGCAATGGCCCCACGCTGCCATACTGCAGCTTCTGCTGCATCTGCGTGACTCTGTCATGAAACTCCTGCCCCATATGGACTCGGACTGCACCGAGGAGACCCTCCTCTGGGATGCAGGAGTCCTGTCCTTGCCCCCAAACATTTTTGGGGACAGGCAGATTTGGAGGTACGGGACAAGTTCGGACTGGTGGAACTGGCTCGTCATGCAGCTCTGGGACGATCACCACTGGCTCCGCAACTCCCAGATTCAGAAGGCCACATTCCTGGAGCTGTGTGCTTGACTCGCCTCTGCTCTGGAACACCAGAACACCCACTTGTGGCCCGCCATTCCCCTGCAGAAGCGGGTCGCAATCGCCCTGTGGAAGCTGGCCACCCCTGACAGCTACTGCTCCATGGGACACCAGTTTGGCATGGGGAGGTCTACCATTGGGGCCGGCTTGATGGAGGTAAGTCATTTTCGGGGGACAGGTCCTGCTGAGTGGGGAGGGAGTTGAGAAAGGGGGACTGCCAGGCAAGGGCAAGAGGGAATAGGGGATGGAGTGGCACTTGGAGGCCGCTCCTTGGCCACCACTGCACTGATGTGGGGGAGGGGGCATCCTGACAAGGTGAGGGGGAGTTGTGGGGAGGAGGGTTCTCCTCCCAAGCGCTTAGGTAACCTGTCTAACTCCCTGGTTTCTGTCTATTTGTCTCGTGCTGCAGGTGGTGAAGGCCATCAATGCGGAGCTGAAGAGGCTCGTCCATCTCAGGGACCTGGACAACATCATTGCTGGGTTTGCTGCCCTTGGCTTCCTGAACTGCAGAGAAGCCCTCGATGGGACACACATCGCAATCTGTGCACTGCCCCATCGAGCAGCCCAGTTTATAAACAGGAAGGGCTACTATTCCATGGTGCTGCAGGCCCTGGTCAACCACCGGGGACACTTAATGGACATTTGTGTTGGGTGGTTGGGGCGGGCACATGATGACCGCATATTCCGCAACTCCTACCTGTACCACAGGTTGCAGGCAGGAACATTTTTCCCACAGCGGTACCTTGCACTCAGGGACGTGCAGATGCTGATATGCATAGTGGCCGGCGTGGCTACCCCCTGATGCCATGGCTCATGAAGCCCTACATCGGCCACCTGGATGCGAGCAAGGAGCTTTTCAACACACATCTTAGCCAGGCTCGCCTCCAGGTGGAATGCAGCTTCAGCCGTCTGAAAGGGAGGTTCCGTTGCCTCCTCACACTCCTGGAGATGGGTGAACGTAACATCCCGGAGGTGGTGGCCACATGTTGCACCCTCCATAACCTGGTGGAGATGAAAGGGGAGGCCTTCCTGCCGGGGTGGGGGACAGGTCCTGATGGCGAGGAGAGGCAATTTCAGCAGCTCCAGAGAGCTGCCATCCGCCAGGCTCACCAGGCTGGTGTTCAAATCCAAGAGGTCTTGAGGGAGAGATTCTCAGAAGGAGCCCACTGACTCTCCCCAGGGCCACCCCCATGGGGGGTTTGGCCTGGCCCACCCCTACCTTTCCCTTCCTAACCCTCACTCTCTTCCCATTAAGAAGACATAGACCCAGTTTCCTTTGTAAACAGATTTTTTTTAATAGAAACATTAGCAATACAAAACAGGTGCGGACTGTGTATAAAACACCTTTCTCTTCTTACTGCTCAACTGTTTATACACAAAGCATATCTGTCAGTAAAAAATAAAGATTTTGTTACATAACTGAAATGTCCTTTAACTGGCGTGGTAGGGGACTGAAAACTTGGAGAGGGGAGAGGGGCTCAAGTAGGCCGTTGCTTCCCTTCTTGCCACCTTCCTGCATCCTGGCATTGCCATGGCCTTGGGATCGGGTGGAGCGAGAGCCAGTCCTGGCCTGGGCAGGAGCAGGGGGCAGCTGTTGGGCCTGCGAGGGCTTGGGAGTAGGAGAGCCTGGGAGGGAAGAGGAGGCTGGAGGAACATAGGGGGTTTGGGGGAAGGAGGAATGAAGGGGCTGGAGGGAAGGGGGGGCTGGAGGAGCCAGGGCTTGATGTGCAGGAGGAGTGGTGCCTGTGACAGGGGCAGGCAAGCTGAGGACCTCCCACACTGTGGCACAGATGGCAGTGCGCTGCTGGACCAGCTCATCCAGCAGCCCGGTGCGCCACTCGGCCTCTGTTTCTGTCCTCTGCTGGAGGGTCCTGTTTAGGTCCTGCAGGGCTACTACATGCTCCCTCAGCACATCCGTGTAGACCTGCCAGTGCCTGCAGGTGCCACGGGTCTAGCATGGTGGTGGGGTGCTCCCTTGTTGGGTAGAGGGTCCGGCTGTGGAGGAAAAGAGGAGACAATCAATGTCTGTGTGCACCCCTGCTGTCCCCGAGGGCATGCTGTGGCTGTCAGGGACTCTCCTTTGGACAGGAGACTCAGGGGTGTTACATGTGACACTGCGTGTGAGTTGGGCAGCGGCCTGAAAGCCTCACAGAGGCCCCACAGTGTCAGTGGGTCTAGATGGCCCCCCAAACTGCCAACCCGCCCGTGTGTGGTGACCCCTCAAAGCACTCACCTGATGATCCCTCCCCGATGTCCACGGATGCCTGAGTGGCCTCTGGGGTCTGGAGGACCGGCTCCTGGGAGAGGGTCCCTGCTGCCTCTTCACCCGCCCCTAAAACCAGCTCTGGGGGTGGGGAGTGATCGGGTTCTCACAGAACCCTTACTTTCACTTTGCAGAACCCCGGGGTTCTGTGGAGTACTATTTGGGAAACACTGATGTAGATGATCTTGCTTTTTTCTACAATGACTCTGCTTCACAGAGCTGTAAGTTAAGTGTTTGTGGAGCTGTTTTCCCAGGACAAAGAAAAGGGGGAGTAGAAGTGGTGGATGGATTATTCCCAAAAGACCCAAGTGAACTTCTTTTCAGAGAGGGTCTGAATCTTTACTAACCTGCATGTTCCCCTTCAATTCAGAGGTGCTACTGGCATGAGTAAACACCACTAGCAGAAGTATGGACTGAAATTTTGCTTCCACGTTGCCATCTATAAAGTTCTTAAATCAAGAGGGAAATTCAACAGCTATGTACCAGCCCCTGGTGTATGTAGATTGTGTTTCTCAGCCATGAATTGTGACAGCAATTTTCTGTGCTTTCCCCTGAAGCACTTCTACCACCTCCAGTCCCAGTTTTAGCTGAAGTCAGCTAATCATATGGACAGTGTGGGGCTAAAGAAGCCTTTGAGCACTGGGTTAATATTATTAGTACAGCAGAATATTATTTCTCTTGGCTAATATTGCAATGTACCAGCATTTTACCCTGAGGTATAACTCATCTGTTGTAACCCAGCTATTTCCTAATAGCGCAGGAGTAGATCAAAATGTTCATGGCCAATGTATGAATCTGAGAGCAGTTGCTTGCAATAGAAACATCAGCTCTCTCGCTCATATATGATTTGTGATTGTTTTTTTTTCATTTTGGGGGATGACATGTTGCTTCTTCTTAACTTTAATTTTTTCAGGGAATTTTCCCGGCAGCCAGTCAAATTAATGTTTTGGAGGATTTATGTGTATGTGTATGTGTATGTGTATGTGTATGTGTATGTGTATGTGTGTGGCCTGCAGGTTTGGAGATTGGTGTCCTCTTCCCATATCTGCCACAAACTTGGGCAGTTCACCCAATCACTGTGATTCCAGTTCCCCATCTGTAAAATAAGAATCAGAATATTTCCCTAGCTTGATGTGAGACTAAATTAACAATGGTTTGTGAAGCAAATTGAGAACCAGAGCTGAAAAGTGCTATCTGCATACATACCCAGACATCTCTTGTTCTGAGTGCTGGAACATTAGCAAAGCTGCAAAATCTGAGAAGGGGCAATAGCCAGCTATACCACAGGATACTGCCATTTTGTAATCCATTGGCCAAATTCACAAGCTAGGTTATCATCCCTTTCTGTCGCACTGGAGGTGCAAAAAGGCTATAACCAAACTGAAAATATCTAGCAGCCAATTCTCCTTTTGGAGGTGAATTCATTGCTGGAGCATCTTCACTGCAGCCTGATTTTGTACATCCATCTTTTATGCCAAGGTATTGGCATGTAGAGGTCATAGAGGGGCCATTGTGATGGTCCAGGTATGCAAGTTGTCCAACATGAAGCTGGTTGCAGGACAAGGAAATAATCTAGTTCAATATGTCACTGGGTTTTATCTCAGCAATGCTAGTTCATAGTAATACATGTGTGAATCTTATATTAGTAAAAAACTTTTGCAATTCTAGATTGAAGATTTCTATTGTTGAGGGAACCTACAAGAGTGTATGAGTTCAGGGTGAGAATGGATAAGGTCCAGAAGGGGATGATGGACTTTTCTGAATGTTCTCTAAAATATTCAAATTTCTTGAATTCCTGCTATCTTTGGAGGACTACTTTTCTCCTATGGCTTGCAGTGCTTCCTACTTCTAGTCTATCCCAAAGTACAACAAAGAGCTTCTTTCCTTGTTTGATTGAGGCTCTCCAGGTTTAGGTGGAAGAGCAAAAATCATTCCCAAATATTTTTATTCATCATTTGGGTGAAGATTCTGAGCAATTGCTTTAAGTGAAACCTAATTGTTTCATACAGTAAATGTGGAAAATGGAAATGGTTCCTTTCCCCATTATCTGCTGTTTGAATTATGACCTTTCAAGACTCTCTGTCAATGTAATATGCTGTGCTATGTGTAGCTGTAAGCATAGGGAGAAAGCCTATTGAACCCCAAGTCATAATTGCTTCATCCCACTCTGCTTATGTTGCAGCTAGTGTTGGATCTGCTTATACTGATGCCTTTAGAGTGAAATTCACCTCACTGAAGAGGCTACCAACAAGGTCACCAAAATGCCCTGTTATAATTTTGGCTACTCTGAAAGGAAAGCAAATGAGTCATTGTTTGACCAGCACAGCTGTTTGTTGTACACCCAAGGCTAATTTGATTGCATAAACTGTTCTTGTTTAAAGAAGTTCACCAGAAGCCACTCATCGTTTAGAGCTTGACTGTTCACCCCTTTACTCCCAATAGGGAGCAGTTATTCAAATGAGTCCCTTTGAAATCAATAGGTCTATTAATTCAAGTATGTGCTCCTCAGTGTCCCACCACTGATGATTAAGACCATGGAGATACCAATTCTGTGTGGTTATCATATGATTACATAAGGTGGCTTTTGCAAGTTATTGATTTAAACTGAATTTAGGGGTTCACCTATCATTTGAAGCAAATAAAAACTTCTGTCAGATTGGATTTCACAGCATCAAATAGGAAAAAAAAATGGTATTCCACTGAAAAAAGTCTTTAGGTGTAAATCTAAATCCTCAAGGTTCCATCAAAACATAGTACTACTGCTTTTGAATTGTAATGGTCAATGGCAGCTCTGGTAAAGATGTGCATGCTTTTTATTGAAGGAGATCCTCCACCTCTTCTTTTAACTCAGTATTTTCACCCCGTTTCTATTGCTGAGCTGATATCTGTGCCTGCAGGGTTTTGTTGGTGGTATCTGCTCATCAAATCTCAGAAATATTTCCCTCATTTTTAAAGTATGAATTTCATGCTTTCCAGGTGTGGAGTCAAGCTTATTTCAGTAGATCTTCCCATAGCGGCACTTGTAAATATCACATGTACACCTCTTAAGTCTGGGTGTTCTTGGATAGACTTGGGATGGATGGATCCATCCCTCTTGACACCTGGAAGTCCAGATTAGGCTCCTACATTTGTCATCTTGACATACTCATAGTTCCATTCTAACATTGCAAAGTGCAAAATATCTACAAAGCACCGAACAAACATTTTACAATGGCTACTGAGCCACAAAACTTTTGTCAGCCACGGTTGCTTCCCCCATCTCCAACTGACAAAATTTTTGCTGCAGCAAGCATACATAGTACTTTGTAGGAAGAGAGCTCTCCCGTTGACAAAAGAAATTACTCTTGTAAGGGGCGGAAGCTTTTTGTTAGCAAAGTGTTAACAAACAATGTTCACACTGCCTGCCTTTTAACACAGCCCCCGTTGCTAGAAGCTGTGTCGTGTAGACAACACACTTCAAAATAAGGAAGTAGTATAAAACCAAGGGAAAGAGAGGGTAAGTGAGTTATCTGAGGTCATTCAGCAAATCAGTAACAGGGCTAGGACAAATTCTACAGATTCTGGAACCTTCCCTGCCTGTCCACACACAATCCCTTAAACCAATCTGCATTATAAAAGAAGCTCCTGTCAAGCACCTGTCCTAGAGCTTCTCAAACTTGAGGTTGTGCTCCCAAGGGAGGTGGGTCACGAAGTTATTAAGTGTGGGGGAATGGCAACAAGCTGCCAGCTTCTACCACAAACCCTGCTTCAGTTCCAGCATCTGTAACAGTGCTAAATAAAACAAGCATTTTTTATATGCATTGGAGACAACTTTCTGTTTCAGAAGGTTGAAAAAGCTACCAGAGGAGAAGCTGTTCTGGATTTGGTTTTAACAAATAGGGAGGAACTAGTTGAGAACTTGAAAGTGGAAGACAGTATAGGGGACAGTGATCACGAAATAATAGAGTTCATGCTCTTAAGGAAAGGTAGAAGGGAGACCAGCACAATTGAAGTAATGGATTTCAGGAAGGCAGATTTTGATAAGCTCAGAGAACTTGTAGGTAAGGTCCCATGGGAAGCAAGACTGAAGGGAAAAACAACTGAGGAGAGTTGGAAGTATTTCAAAGGGACGTTGTTAAGGGCCCAAAAGCAAACAATTCCGCTGTGTAGGAAAGATAGAAAATATGGCAAAAGACCAGCTTGGCTTAACAAGGAGATCTTGCATGATCTCAAAATAAAAAAGGAGTCATATAAAAAATGGAAACTAGGACAAATAACAAAGGATGAATATAGGCAAGCAACATGGGAATGCAGGGGCAAGATTAGAAAGGCAAAGGCACAAAATGAGATCAAACTAGCTACAGGCATAAAGGGAAACAAGAAGACCTTTTATAAATACATTAAAAGCAAGAGGAAGACGAAGGACAGGGTAGGCCCACTGCTTAGTGAGGAGGGAGAAGCAGTAACAGGAAACTTGGAAATGGCAGAGATGCTCAATGACTTCTTTGTTTCGGTCTTCACCGAGAAGTCTGGAGGTGTGCCTAACGTAGTGAATACAAGCAGAGAGAGGGTATGTTTAGAAGATAGGATACACAAAGAACAAGTTAAAAATCACTTAGGAAAGTTAGATGTCAGCAAGTCACCAGGTCCTGATGAGATGCATCCCAGGATACTCAAGGAGCTGATAGAGGAGGTATCTGAGCCTTTAGCTATGATTTTTGAAAAATCATGGCAGACAGGGGAGATTCCAGAAGACTGGAAAAGGGCAAATATTGTACCCATCTATAAAAAGGGAATAAGAACAACCCAGGAAACTACAGACCGGTCTGTTTAACGTCTGTCCCAGGGAAGATAATGGAGCAAGTAATTAAGGAAATCATATGCAAACACTTGGAAGGTACTAAAGTGATAGGGAATAGCCAGCATGGGTTTGTGAAGAACAAGTCATGCCAAACTAATCTGATAGCTTTCTTTGATAGGATAACGAGCCTTGTGGATAAGGGAGAAGCGGTGGATGTCATATACCTAGACTTTAGTAAGGCATTTGATACGGTCTCGCATGATATTCTTATTGATAAACTAGGCAAATATAACTTAGATAGGGCCATGATAAGGTGGGTGCATAATTGGTTGGATAACCGTAGTCAGAGAGTTGTTGTTAACGGTGCTAAATCCTGCTGGAAAGGGATAACAAGTGGAGTTCCGCAAGGGTCTGTTTTGGGACCCGTACTGTTCAATATCTTCATCAATGATGTAGATATTGGGATAGAGCGTACGCTTATTAAGTTTGCAGATGATACCAAACTGGGTGGGGTTGCAACTTCTTTGGAGGATAGGGACATAATTCAAAATGACCTTAGCAAGTTAGAGAAATGGTCAGAGGTAAACAGGATGAGGTTTAATAAAGAGAAATGCAAAGTGCTTCACTTAGGAAGGAACAATCAGTTCCATACATACAAGATGGGAAGCGACTGTCTAGGAAGGAGCATGGCGGAAAGGGATCTAGGGGTCATAGTGGACCACAAGTTGAATATGAGTCAACTGTGTGATGCTGTTGCAAAAAAAGCAAATATGATTCTAGGTTATATCAACAGGTGTGTTGTAAGCAAAACTCGTGAAGTCATTCTGCTGCTCTACTCTGCACTAGTTAGGCCTCAGCTGGAGTACTGTGTCCAGTTCTGGGCGCCACATTTCAAGAAAGATGTGGAGAAATTGGAAAGGGTACAGAGAAGAGCGACAAGAATGATTAAAGGTTTAGAGAACATGACCTATGAAGCCAGGCTTCATGAACTGGGCTTGTTTAGTTTGGAAAAAAGAAGATTAAGGGGGGACATGATAGCGGTTTTCAAATATCTAAAAGGGTGTCACAAGGGGGAAGGAGAAAATTTGTTCCTCTTGGTTTCTGAGGACAGGACAAGGAGTAATGGGCTTAAAGTGCAGCAGGGGAGGTTTAGATTGGACATTAGGAAAAAATTCCTAACTGTCAGGGTGGTCAAATATTGGAATAAATTGCCAAGGGAGGTGGTGGAATCTCCCTCTCTGGAGATATTTAAGAACAGGTTAGATAGACATCTGTCAGGGATGGTGTAGATGGAGCTTGGTCCTGCCTTGAGGGCAGGGGACTGGACTCAATGACCTCTTGAGGTCCCTTCCAGTCCTATTATTCTATGATTCTATGATATATGGGGGAGAAGGTTGCACCCAGAGGCTTGCGGTGTGACTGAGGTTCCAAAAGTGAGGTGTGGCGTACTAGGAAGAAGGAACACGAACACTTCAATATATCTAAGATGTAGTAACTGGGCTTTTTTAGAAACATAGAGGAGAAAAATATTTAAACACAGTGTTGGGTCTCTTAGCATTGTTCTTTGAATAATATTTTGTACACCTAGTATACAACACCTTTTAGTAGAAGCTCTCAAAGTTAGAGAACCACTGACCTATCCCATTTTGAATGTCCTGAAAACGGATGGCTCTTTATGAGCATAAGAAGTTGACCTTTTTGCTCTGCCATCTGCAGTGAAAAGAATAATTGAGGAATGCTCCTTTTTATGACTTTGATAATTATTTTGAGTACTGGTGTTCATGAAAAGTATCAAATTGACAGCACAGGAGGCTGGACACAGAGCAGCTATGCTATGCTCAGCATTTCATCCTGGCTCCCCACATTGCTATGCCCCAGATTGGAAGGACCATCTTAAACATTCTCTATGGTGTTTTTTGTTGACATGTTAATTTGATTAGTCACATTCCTATTCTGCCCCAGGGTTGGCCACATCACAATGAGGGTCAAAGTGACTCCTGTATATGCAGACACAAATTCTGTGCTTAGTTACAGTGCATGGGTGTGAATCTCAAGTACCTCCGGAGATCATAGAATCATGGAATCCTAGGGCTGGAAGAGAGCTCAGGAGGTGATTGAGTCCAACCCCCTGCCCAAAGCAGGACCAACCCCAACTAAATCATCCCAGCCAGGGCTTTGTCAAGCCAGGACTTAGAAACCTGTAGGGATGGAGATTCCACCATTTCCCTAGATAACCCATTCCAGTGCTTCACCACCCTCCAAGTGAAATAGGATTTTTCCTAATATCCAACCTGGACCTTCCCCCTGCAACTTGAGACCATTGCTCCATGTTCTGCATCCGTCACCACTGAGAACAGCCTCTCTCCATCCTCTTTGGAACCTCCCTTTCAGGTAGTTGAAGGCTGCTATCACATCCCCCTCTCACTCTTCTCTTCTGTAGACTAAATAAGCCCAAATTCCTCAGCCTCTCCTCGTAAGTCATGTGCTCTAGCTGGACTTTCTTCAATGCATCCACGTCCTTTCTGTAATGGGGGAGCCCAGAATTGGACACAGTACTCCAGAAGTAGTCTCACCAGTGCCAAGATATTACTACAGATTTGCACTGATGTAACTGGGAGCACCTTAGGACTAGAGTCACAAGGAAATGTAGACGTGGTGATGCTCAGTATCAGCATGCCTAACTTGGAGGCACTGGGATTCACACAGCCTTGGTTATGTGCCTAGGTACTCTTTGCAATGAATGGGGAGAAATGCTTCTGAATGGGATTCACAGTAAGTGGCTCCTTGCCTAAACTAGCCACTGGGAGGTTCCAAGCCAAGGGGGTATGCGCTAAGCCCTGCCCTTCTCTAGGAGAGAGGCAGTGAAGTCAGGGCTCCAAGGAAGCACCTTTCTCTGCTTGGGATTTTGAACTTTTAGCCCAGTGATTAGGGTCCACACCTGAGAGATTGCTAGTTCAAGTCCTCTTTCTGCCATATAGAACAGATGGGATTTGAGTAGGGATCTGCAGTGTCTCCAGTATGTGCTCTAACCATTGAGCATTGAGATATTCAGATGTGAGGCTCCCTCAGCCTAACCTGTTCAAAACTGTTATTCTGGGAATAAACAACGAGAGCCAGAGAGAAAGCAAGAATGAGAGTGACTTTGTAGCTTAGCGGTTAGAGCACTCAGGAGATCAGAGACCTAGAATCTAATCACCATGTGGCAGTGACCGTAAATCCCTGAGGGTATGTCTACACTACAGCACTAATTCGAACTAACTTAATTCGAATTAGTTAATTCGAACTAAGCTAATTCGAACTAGTGCATCTAGACCTAAAAACTAGTTCGAATTAGCATTTTGCTAATTCGAACTAGCATGTCCACATTGAGTGGACCCTGAACCGAGGTTAAGGCTGGCCGGAAGCAGTGCCGGCAGGGCATCAGATTAGGACTTAGAGCGTGGAGCTGCTGCCTCAGGCTAGCCGAGGGCTGTGCTTAAAGGGACCCAACTCCCACCCCGGACAGACAGTTCTCAGGGGTTCCCCGCTTGCAAAGCAGTCCTGGCTTGGAGTGACCTGAGTGCCCACACTCGGCACATCACAGCACTCGGCCATCATCCTGGCTGCACTTGCCGCGGGCTGCCATCCAGGGGGTGGTGTCAATTGGGGGGCTGTAGGAGAGCTTCCACCCCGAGGAGCCCGCAGAGCCACCCCAGTCCTCCCCATCGGGGGCTCGTACCCCATTCCTCCCTCACCTCTTTCCACTTACCCCTCCCTAGCCCCCTTCCTGATGTACAAAATAAAGGACACGTGTGTTCAAAAATAGAAACTCTCTTTATTGAACAAAACTGGGGGAGACTGGGAAAAGGAGGTGGGAGAGGGGAAGAGAGAGGCTGGGAGAGGGGAGGGCAACTAAAATGATCAGGGGTTTAGAACAGGTCCCATATGAAGAGAGGCTAAAGAGACTGGGACTTCTCAGCTTAGAAAAGAGGAGACTGAGGGAGGATATGATAGAGGTCTATAAAAGCATGAGTGGTGTGGAGAGTGTGCATAAAGAAAAGTTCTTCATTAGTTCCCATAATACAAGGACTAGAGGACACCAGATGAAATGAATGGGTAGCAGGCTTCAAACTAATAACAGAAAGTGCTTTTTCACAAAGCAAATAATCAATCTGTGGAACTCCTTGCTGCAGGAGGCTGTGAAGGCTAGAACTATAACAGTGTTTAAAGATAAGTGAGATAAAGTGATGGAGGTTGGGTCCATGGAGTGGTATTAGCCAGGGGGTAGGAGTGGTGTCCCTGGCCTCTGTTTGTGGAAGGCTGGAGAGGGATGGTACGAGACAAATGGCTTGGTCATTGTTTCGGTCCATCCCCTCCAGGGTCCCTAGTGTTGGCCACTGTCAGCAGACAGGCTACTGGGCTAGATGAACCTTTGGTCTGACCCAGTACGGCCATTCTAAGCTCAGGGCTCAGGATCGGGGGTCTCACTGAACCACCCTGATTTTCATGCACACCTGCTCCTGGGTGGCCAGGCTGGCAGCTCTCCTGCCCTAGACAGCCACTTTCCTGTGCCTAGTGTGGAGGTCATGGATGAGGTCCACGATCTCCGCACTAGACCAGGTGGGGGCCCGCCTCTTGCGGACCTGGGCAGGCTCCCGGGAGCCGCCAGCCTTGTCCTGGGAAGAGGTGGAGGGCTGGGTGGCAGTGGGTGGCTGGTTCGTGCCGTGCCAGGTGCAGCCTCTGCTGGCTGGGTGCTGGCAGGCTTGCACCTGGCAAGGGCACCGCAGCCAGCCAGTGCCCCTTTAAGGGCTCCGGGGCCGGGAGGGGGGCAGACGAGTTTCCCTGGTGGTGCCCAGAGTGGCCACCAGGACAAGCTGGGGAGGGCTAGCCTCCCACTAGTTTGAATTAAGAGGCTACACAGCCCTTAATTTGAACTACTTAATTCGAACTAGGTGTTAGTCCTCATAGAATGAGGTTTACCTAGTTCGAATTAAGCGCTCCGCTAGTTCGAATTAAGTTCGAACTAGTGGTTTGCATGTGTAGCGCCTATCAAAGTTAATTTGAACTAACGTCTGTTAGTTCGAATTAACTTTGTAGTGTAGACATACCCTGATAGAACAGCTTTGATAAAAGAGATTGAGGGAGCTGCATGAGCATACATTCATTAAAGTCTGAGGTAGTCACATGCTATAAAGCATTGTAGGCCCAGATTTAAAAAAGTGTCCATTAATTTTGGGCACTCAGCTTGAGAACAGACAAAAGAGGATGCCCCCAAAATTACTGGAGATGTTTGACAATCTTGGCATTACTCATCTGTGCCTTAGTTTTCCATTTTGTAAAAAGGTGCTGATGTATTATTTATGTGAGGATTAGTTAGATAATGTTTCTGAAGTGCTGTATATATGTGCCAAGAATTACTAGGTACCATTTGGTTACTTGGGATTTATGTGACAAAGGGGTAATAGGAAGGAGGAATCACTTAGATATAACTAAGATGTAGTAACTGTTTTTACAAATGTAGAGGAGAAAAATATGTAAACACAGGTTTGGGTCTTTTAGCATTGCTGTTTGAATAATTATAATACTTTGTACTTGTAGTAGATAACATCTGTCTGAAGAAGCTCTCAAAGTGCTTTATATCACCAGATTAGCTCACTAAGTATCCTTATCTCTATTCTACAGATGGGGAAACTGACACACAAAGAGGTAAGGTGAGTGGGGCTGGATGTCTTGGGAAAACAGACTTTGTTGGGAGAATTCTATTTTGTTGCACTAGAGGCTCCACTTTCTGGGGCATTTGAGTACTTTTTCTGCAGATGAACATAAAAAGGAGAGTGAAAATAGAAAATAAAACCCCCAAACTAAAAACCATTATTAATATGTCAGGCCCTTAATCACATTCCACTTCCATTTAGTTCTAAAAATGAGCAAAGATTCCTAAGAGGGGGAGCATAAATGGAGATTTTAAGTTGTTAAGTTTTTCAGAACTGCTTCTTCCTTCCCTGTACACATGCTCCCACTGCCAAGAGCTATGAGTGTATCCTGTCTATCTGGTTAGGTGTTGCATATTTCAGTCAGTTAATTGTTGCAGGCTAAGCACCTGCCTGTATCTGCATCGCCTGGAAAATAGCTTTGTGGCCTCTGAGTGTTTGCATGGGATGCATGAGCTGAATAAACTGAGGAGATAGCATGAAGCACCTCTATTTCTTCTGTTCATGTGAATGCCACTATGATTGATTTCACAAAAGGAAAATTGTTTCCCTTGAGAAATATATTACCATTTGCTTGAATTCCTTAATGCTTTCCTCGCTGGATGTGAAGAACAAGGAAGTCTCCTCCTGGGAAGAAGCAAGGTACAGAGTACAATACTTAGAAATTCAATAGCATAAAATGCTGTGTGAACTATAAAATTTGGAATGGGTCAGACAGATTATACTCAAACTGACATTTAGAGGTGATGCTATCCACTGACAGCTACTGTACTGCACAGAAAAACCAGAAATACACTGGCACAGTGTGGGATTTCTGAGTAATCCTTTACTAGAGCATAATATTTATCAGGAGGATGGTATACTGTGAGGCAATCACAAGATGCTTAGTTAATGAGATCAGACTCATTAATATGATGAGGTGACTTTAAACAGAAACTGTCAACTCATACAGTTAGAGGAGGGCTTTGGGTTTTTAACAGGTAGAAGGGAGACGAGAATGAGATGATGGATTTGCAAAATGTAAGATGAAGAAATTTTTTTCCATTAATTACAAGGCAGGAAAGACAATATTTAGAGGAAAACATTTTCCTGTAGTGGCATGAAACCAAGTACAACACCATTGTACTGGGGAACAAATGAAGAGAATTGAGTGGAAATGACTAATTTACTTTTGCTGAATGGATCAAAATAAAAAAAGTCAGTGAACTGCATCTGTGTCGAGAAGGAGAGCTGGACTTGAGCCATGAAGGTTGGGTAAAGATGAGGATCAGAAATTCAAACTTTAACCAAGTGTTCTGGTTCAGCCCAGTTTAGAGCAAAGTACAAAATGCAAAGCTTCATCTGGATCTGAACTTCCTCAAACTTGAGAGGGATTTTTTTGGATATGGTTTTCAGTGCATCTGTCATGAAAAATAAATTATATTTGCAAATTCTTTGTGTTAATAATATAGAGTGGAATGATCGCAAATATGGTGAATTATTTTAAAAAATTTGTATCTTGTTGATTTCCCTTTTTCTAAGGAACCTGTAAAAAATAAAAGAGTATTGTGCATTTAATTCAGACACAACAGGGACAGAAAGAATCGGAGATGGAGCCCTAGGATGCCAAAGGAGCTCAAGAAAAGTGTAACTGGAATGTGGGAAAGTTTCCAAACTTGCAAACCAATTCATTTTTTTCCAGTGCGCATCTGAAGGTTTTTGCTTTAGAAGCAAAATGCATTATTTGGAATGCATTCCTCCCCACATTACTATAAAAATAGCCCAGACAGGACTGTGTCATTTTTTAGAAAAAGTCAAAAAATTAGTAGATTTTGAAATAAGTTTGGCATACAACAAAAATAGAAAAAATTAAAAAAAATTGCTGCAAAGGATAGTTACTGGGATTAGTAACGTCTTTGACTAATGGAGAATGTATCCAATGAGCTTTTCCTTTTAAGAGGAATCTGAACTAATCGCCAGAGTAATTGGCCTTAGCCAAAGGAGCTAATCAGTGGTGCTGGAACAATTTTTGTAATGAGGGTGCTGAAGGTAGAAACTATGTATGTGGGTTATTATTACTGCTTCAAGCGTGGTGGTATGTCTGCATCTCCCGTTCTAGCACCTATCCAGTTAGGACCCCAGTCATCACTGAGGTAAATCCCAAAGGAACATAGCCTTATTATACATTTTGAGTACCACCCTCACTGATCTTTAGTTAGGTTCGTAAGACAGCCTGGCAGGTTATTCAGTGCATCATTGGTGATCTCATGGTGCAACTAAAGCTTTTGGCCACCCCATGATCACTGGCTGAATTATGGCATGACATGGTAATGCAGAAGGCACCACAAAAGCTTTAAAATGAGTAAAGTAGTGAAGATCTCATTGTTGCCAACTCCCATAATTTTATCTCACACTATTTGGTATTTTTCTTAAAGCTCCAACTGTTGGAACCAGGGTATTGCACATGAATACCAGCTTTCCTTTTCAAAAGGCATGTTTCTAGCTCTTGTGGTTGTAGAAAGACATTTCAGTGTGTGATGTGGATGCATCCTAATGACTCAGAAACCAGGAAAAAACAGACCTCTCCCCAATATACCATTTTTGTAAAATCTAATGATTTTATGTTGATGCCCTGATTTTTTGTTTAAAATTTTTTTTGACTGTGTGGAACCAGAAATACTGTCAGTTTTACATCTCATCCAAAGCACAGCCCTTCCAGCAGAGGATTGCCCTCTAGTATCCTGGGAAATCAGCTCAATTCTTGACTCAGAGAAGAGCACCACTGTAGAGCCACCAATGCCACTTCCTGTAGCCAATGAATATTCCTCAGAGATCTCCCAACCAAATACTGGCACTGCCTAGTACAAATGCTTATGACTTACAAGTTTCCAGGCTGGGTGGTAGAGCCCTTTATTCAACCTTATTAGTACAAAACACTTTGAGGGACTAGAAATCTTTGCTTAGTATCTTAATCTTACTGTTATTTTTATTTTTAAGAATGATGTTTTTATAGGCGTCCAGAAGTCAAAATACAGAGACAGGGATGGGTTTTTTTGTTTGCTTCTATTTGAAGGATTGAGGCTGCTGAATCCAAATGAGTTCTCAAGACTTAAGATCCAATCTTGAGAAGTATATGGAGCAAAGCTAACTTTGTACTGTTGAATCAGTGGGCGATGTGGGTGCTCCGCACCACCTGTGAGGGTTTCTTGTCACTGTTGCATTAGGATGTTAGTGTGGTTGAAGAGACCAAATGTAACCATCTGTTTTGGGAGGCAGAACTGTGGACTACAGGTTATTCCACATTCTGGTGGCTATTATATCAGAGTCAGGGTGGGATGAGGGCAAAGAGGGCAACAGCCTTGAAACTCAGAAACTCAAAAGGGCGTGAGGCTCCCAGCCACTATGGCAGCCAGAGCACTGGGTCCTTGCAATGTAGGCAACACTTAGATTGTGCCTGCCAATGGCACTCAAAGGATTTTTCAAAAACATCAAAGAGCGCTTAATATATTTCAAATCCATTCACTGCATTCAGTTCAGGCAAGGGGAGATTTTCTTATGTGGGAATGTTTGACCAGCTCTAATAGACTAAGCCCCTTGACATATCGCCTACTGAGAAAGGTGATGGCAGAAAATGGTCAACTGATACAGTAAAGGTCTTGTGTTCTCTAAGCTTCTGGGCAAATATTTAAATGCCCATATCAAGCATGAGCGAAGTACAGAAAACCTCAGATGCAAATAGACTCTCACATTCATGCACACAATGAGTCACTGGAGATGTTTTTCTTTCTCAGTAGTACTTACACCTGTAGTGTTTCTCTTTGGCTTTCCAAGCAGTAACAATGGTTCTTGTGTATGTACATTGCCCTTTAATAAATGGAATATGCCAGACCTCATTATGAGGAATTAAGCCCACCCTATCAATTGAGCTATTAGAGCTGCTCCTTTGGCATTATCTTTTATTTCCATTTAGGCCTGTCCCGCATGTAAAGGGTATAGTGGTACTGAATAGCTCTAGGAATTAAGGTATGAACACCATATTTAATATTTTTAATAACCATCTGTATCCTCCCAACCCCATTTAGTACTTCCACCTTTCTTTCTCCATCCACAACTGGAATCTTGCCTCCTTCTGAAGAGAATTTCAGTCTCTCTATCAATCTGGAAATTATGTGAAACGTTCACCATAGATCGCCTGAGAGTAGGTTCATAGAATCATAGAATACTAGGACTGGAAGGGACCTCAAGAGGTCATCAAGTCCAGTCCCCTGTCCTCAGAGCAGGACCAAATACTGTCTAGACCATCCCTGATAAATATTTATCTACCCTACTCTTAAATATTTCCACAGATGGAGATTCCACAACCTCCCTGAGCAATTTATGCCAGTGTTTGACTACCCTGATAATTAGGAACTTTTTCCTAATGTCCAACCTAAACCTCCCTTGCTGCAGTTTAAGCCCATTGCTTCTTGTTCTATCCCCAGAGGCCAAGATGAACAAGTTTTCTCCCTCCTCCTTATGATCCTTTTAGATACCTGAAAACTGCTATCATGTCCCCCCTCAATCTTCTCTTTTTTAAACTAAACAAACCCAATTCCTTCAGCCTTCCCTCATAGGTCATGTTCTCTAGACCAGCTCTGCCTGCCTTTTCCCAGCACTACTCTGTCTCAGGAATCAAATAGTTTTCCTGGCAGCCAGGTTCCTCCTGCTCCATAGCTGAAGCAAGAGGATGCTCTCTTCCATTCCAGGAGCCCATATTTTATACAGCTCCAACTGGGCTCTAATTGGCTTCTACCTGCAACAGCTATAGGCTCCACAATCTCAACCCTCTCCCAAGGGCTGGGTTTAACCCTTGTTAAGGCAGTGCAGGGCAGCCACCTTGTCGCTCTGATAAATAAACCCTGTGGCTACGTCTACACTGGCCCCTTTATCGAAAGGGGCATGCTAATTTTAAACTTCGGAATAGGGAAATCCGTGGGGGATTTAAATATCCCCCGCGGGATTTAAATAAAGATGTCCGCTGCTTTTTTCTGGCTTGGGGAAAAGCCGGAAAAAAGCATCTAGAGTGGCCCGATCCTCCGGAATAAAGCCCTATTCCAGAGGATCTCTTATTCCTACTTCAAAGTAGGAAAAAAGCCAGAAAAAAGCGGCGGACATCTTTATTCAAATCCCGCGGGGGATATTTAAATCCCCCGTGGATTTCCCTATTCCGAAGTTTAAAATTAGCATGCCCCTTTCGAAAAAGGGGCCAGTGTAGATGTAGCCTGTATGTTTTATCTAGCATGACCAAATCTATATCATCATATATTCATTTAAGATAAAAACATGAGTTACTGTTGTCACATTACTGGATTTTAAAGTGAGAAGCCTAATCACTGCTGCCCCATGGGGGGAGGGGAGGTTGTTTGCCACAAAAGTTGGTACAAACGGGGTCATGTGAGGTGTCACATGAAAACTTATGTTCTACTGATTCTGTATATGCTATTCATGTACTTGTATAATATCTGTCATTAATCCTCATTTTTTGAGGAATAACGTTAGTTCGAACCAAGGGCTCAAACCAACTACCACGTCCCAACGCTCACTTCCTGGTTCGAATCAGCTGTGATTCGAACTAGCGTGCTGGCGAGATCATACTAATGAAGCGTGGGATATTTAAATCCACGCTTCATTAGCAATTTTGAATGCCTGCATTTGCATCCCTAGTTCGAACTAGAGTGCAAGTGTAGACATACTCTCAAGGATTGGCTCAGCGTGATCTTGTGGGTAAGAGCCAGAGTGTAAATTGACTGGAACCTGTGGCTGATTTCTTGGGACTGGATGAACCTGTTTGGGGTAGGTGAGATTGGGTCCTGTGTGTTAGGCCTGGGGCTGATTGGTGCACGCGGAGAGCTGGGGTGTCAGATGGGCTTTGCTCATAAGGCTTCTGGCTGGCCACATTGGCAGCTGAAGCACTCGGTATGACTGGTTTGTGGACTATTTGGGAAGATCTCCAGTCTGGGGCTGTAAGGAGCCCTGAGTTTCAGCAATTCACCCTGAGCGGACGCCCTTAGTTGTGCCCAGACCCGGCCCGGTCTGTCGCAACTGTCCACTAGCAAAATGCCTGTTTTAGTTCCAAAGTCTCTTTGGCAAAAATAAATATTTCTGGTAGAATAACTAAATAGAGTAACCTGATAGCAAGTGCAAAAAATTAGGACCTAGTAGGTGGGCGTGGGGGGGACGGAAGGGGTAATGGGTGCCTATATAGGACAAAGCTCTGAATATCAATACTGGTCACCCTATAACTAAATGACCTGATAGAGTATAACCCCCTAGAGAAATAATACACTCCACATGAAAAGAAAATCTACGAAATGTCACCCCACTACATTGAGCGGGGAACACAATCAACCTGAGAGTTAGATAGCATGGAAACCTTTATACACAGTGTTAACCTTTTGGCTGTGTCTACACTGGCACCTTTTTCCGGAAATGCTTAAAACGGAACAGTTTTCCGTTATAAGTATTTCCGGAAAAAAAGCGTCTACATTGGCAGGATGCTTTTCTGGAAAAGCCCTTTTCCCAGAAAAGCGTCTGTGGCCAATGTCGACGCGCTTTTCTGGAAAAAAGCCCCGATCGTCATTTTCACAGTCGGGGCTTTTTTTGCGGAAAAGACTACTGTGCTGTCTATACAGGCCCTTTTCCGGAACAGTTTTCCGGAAAAAGGACTTTTGCCCGAGCGGGAGCAGCATAGTTTTTCTGGAAAAGCAGCTGATTTCTTACAGTAAATCATCACTGCTTTTCCGGAAATTCAAGGGGCCAGTGTAGACAGCTCGCAGCTTATTCCGGAAAAGCAGCTGCTTTTCCGGAATAAGTGGCCCAGTGTAGACATAGCCTTTATGTCTATGAAGGACAAATGATAAACCTTTTACCCCACTGCCAAGCTAGAGAGGCAGTCAGTCTCTCTGCTGGTTCCACTCTAATTAAACGTGGATTTGATGTAAACCACAATTCAGACTTGTTATGAATTCAGAAAATGCTAGCTTCATTATTCTTGTCAGGCAGCAAAACTAGACAATGACAGATGAGTTTCTGAGCATTTGCTGATCATTCATCTACAAAACATAATAGTTTGATTCTTTCACTTAGGGCTATTTACAGGAACAGAAGTTGATTAATTGAAGAACCAATTCTCAGTGAATTCTCTTTATTTCCCCCTCCTTTAAGTAGATTTCAGTGTATCCTAAAAGTATTTTCCTTATTAATATGATAAAGAATGGGAGATCACTGGCACTTTTTGCTAATGAAAGGAACACATGATTTCTTTAACCTTAATATAAGAACAACAATACTTTGAATACCACCCATACACATTTACTCTAAGCCAGCTGAAGGATAGCAATCAACTATCCTGGTGTTATTCATAAAATACCTAAATAATTGAAATAAGTCATATATTCTAGAATCAAATGGAGTACTTACAGCTTCACCAGGATTAAGTACAAAAATTAAATTTGTGTGAATCTGTTTTAGAAAGCAGAAACACAAAAATATATTATATGTATCACTTACCTGTTTTAAACCTAAACCCACCCCTGAATGATTGGTCCTCTAGCACCTTAGAGACTAATAAATATATATGTATAGCATGATGAGCTTTCATGGTCTTGAAAGTGGGTTTTGCCCACAAAATCTCATGATTCTCTCTCTCTCTCTCTGTATATTTGTTAATCTCTAAGGCTATGTCTAGACTGGCATGATTTTCTACAAATGCTTTTAATGGAAAAGATTTCCGTTAAAAGCATTTGCGGAAAAGAGCATCTAGATTGGCACGGACACTTTTCCGCAAAAGCACTTTTTGCGGACAAGTGTCCATGGCCAATCTAGACACACTTTTGCGCAAAAAATCCCCAATCGCCATTTTCGCAATCGGGGCTTTTTTGCGCAAAACAAATCTCAGCTGTCTACACTGGCCCTTTTGTGCAAAAGCTTTTGCGCAAAAGGACTTTTGCCTGAACGGGAGCAGCATAGTATTTCCACAAGATGCACTGATTTCTTACATGAGATCGTCAGTGTTCTTGTGGAAATTCAAGAGGCCAGTGTAGACAGCTGGCAAGTTTTTCCAGTGTGTGTTTTCCAGTTGTGCCAGTCTAGACACAGCTTAAGGGTACGTCTAGACTACAGGCTTTTTTCAACAGAAGCTTTGTCGACAAAGAGCATCTAGACTACATCCAGTTCTGTTGACAAAGCAAGCCGCTTTCTCGACATGAAGGTGTAGCCGCAAAGGACAGTGTAGATGCCTTCTGTCAACGTTATGTCGACAGAATTCGGCAGTAGTGTAGATGCAGGTATAGTTTTGTCAACAAAAGTCCACTTTTGTTGGCAAAACTCTGTAGTCTAAACACACCCTCATATCTACACTAGGAAACTTTTGAAATAACTAAATTTGACTAAATAACTCCCGATTTTACAAAATTGAAATAATGTGTCCCCACTATGGGAAAGCCTCAAAATTAGTCTGAGGCAGGCTCCATTAATGAGGACACACTACTTTGACTTAGAACCCCAGGAAGCCCTCAGGTGAAATTACCTCAAATTGCTCTGGGGGGTAGTTATTTCAAAATAGCAGCACTGGAGCATTCATACTAACACTATTTTGAAATAACTATTTTGAAATTAGCCTTATTCCCTGAGAAAAGCGGGAGTATAGATTTCAAAATAAGCGGTCTGTTATTTTGAAAAAAATGGGCTTGGTAGTGTGGGCGCTCCACTTACAAATTTGACCTAAGAGGGGTTATTTTGAAATAAAGCCCTAATGTGGACCAGGGCAGAGTAAGTGTAAGAGCCCTAAGTCACAGCTACTCATCTGAGTAATATGAATGACATAACTGTGGCATCAATGTAGGGAAGGTAAACCAGGACTCAGGTATTACAAGACTACTCTTTTTTTTAAGTTACAGATTAACACAACTACCCCTCTGACGTTATTTTAGAGTGTGCTTGTTATGCTCACACACATGCACACTCATTTAAGTAGATATGTATACAACATTTTTATAATTGATTTAGAAATAATAGTAATATTTTAATTTTTTTATTTAAATTTGAACTTCCTTCTGCAGTTTTGTGCCCATAAATAACAACAGTATGCAGGAGAATCAGACAGGGAAATGGATTATAAGCAAAAGAGAAACTAACTAGTCTAACTTTATGGCTCAAGCTGAATAAAACAAAGCAAGGTCATCATAGATCATGTGGAATTAATTTTTGAAAATTAGAATTTTTAATAATCTACGGTATAACTAGTAATACAGTTATGGGTTTAAAAACAAACAAAAAACAAATACCCAAGAACATAAGGGACATATTCAATCACAGTGTACTGAAATTGCAGGAGGAATACATTTTACTCATGATTTTTTCTTGAGACTGTCCCTTTGATTTGATGTGGAACATTAGATATACAGAAATATTACAGCAATAAAATCATTCTCCAGTAGAATGTTAACTGCATATTTAGGATTAAAAAGAGTGTTACCAAACTTTTTGAAATACACAGATGACACATTCATGTCAAAAGCATTAAATTATAGTGTAACTTGCAGCCTGTCACAAATATTTTGCACATGAACAAAACAGGAATTCTCTTTTCAATGTTTCATTCTGTTTTAAGGTTTATGTAAATTATTAACTGTAGTGCAGCAAGTGTGCACAGTGTCTTACAGTCAGGGAAAGAAAAGATCTTTGCCCCAAGGGGTTTACAATGTGCCTTAGAAAAGTAAGGTACATGTTGAAGAACAGTTAAGTAACCTTTCTACAGCTTAGTGAACACAGTGAACTCTATGCATAACACCAAATACAAAAATGCAAGAGAACCAACTAGCTTAGGGTATGTCTACACTACCCCGCTAGTTCGAACTAGCGGGGTAATGTATGCATACCGAACTTGCTAATGAAGCCCGGGATTTGAATTTCCCGGGCTTCATTAGCATAAAGCCGGCGCTGCCATTTTTAAAAGCCGGCTAGTGCGAACCCCGTGCCGCGCGGCTACACGCGGCACGGGCTAGATAGTTCGAACTAGCTAGCTATTCCGAACTATCTGTACACCTCATTCCACGAAGCGTACAGATAGTTCGGAATAGCTAGCTAGTTCAAACTATCTAGCCCGTGCCGCGTGTAGCCACACGGCACGGGGTTCGCACTAGCCGGCTTTTAAAAATGGCGGCGCCGGCTTTATGCTAATGAAGTCTGGGAAATTCAAATCCTGGGCTTCATTAGCAAGTTCGGTATGCATACATTACCCCGCTAGTTCGAACTAGCGGGGTAGTGTAGACATACCCTTACAGAATAAAAGAGGTGATTAGAGACAAAAAAATCTTTTAGATATTGGCAGTAAAATCTTGCTAAGGAAAATAGATAGGTGCATAAATTTTGGCAAGTCATGTGTAAAAGTACAATTAGATAGGCCAAAAAGAATATGAAGAGCAATTTATAAAAGAAACAAAAACTAGCAGCAATTTATTTTAAATACATGAAACACAGGAAGCCTGCCAAACAGTTAGAGGAGCTATCAGATGACTGAGATGCTAAAGGAGCCCTTAAGGAAGGCAAGGCCATTGCAGAAAAGCTAAATGAATTCTTTGCATCAGTCACCACTGCAGATGAGGTGAGGGAGATACTCACATGTTAATTATTCTTTTTAGGTGACAAATTGAAGGAACTGTCCTAGACTGAGGTATCAGTAGAGGATATTTTATAACAGATATGGTAAATTAGATGGTAATATGTCACCAGAACTAAATGATATTTTTTCAAGAGTTCTGAAGGAACTCAAATATGAAATCACAGCACTACTAATTTTATGTAACATATTGCTTAAATTAGCTTCTGTACCAGCTCTCTGTAGGATAGCTAATGTAATGCCAGTTTTTAAAAAAGGTTCCAGAGGCAATCCTGGCAATTAGAGTTCAGTAAGCCTGACCTCAGTACCAAGCAAATTGTTTAAAACTACAGTGAAGCATAGAAATATCAGCAGCATAGATGAAAACAATGTATTAGGGAAGAGTCATCACAGATTTTGTAAAGGGAAATAATGCCTCACCAATCTATTGGAACTCTTTGAGGGGGACATGTGGACAAGGGTGATCTATGGCTATAGTGTACTTTGACTTTAAGAAAGTCTTTGCAAGGTCCCTTATCTTTTAAGCAAAGTAAGCTGCCATGGGATGAGAGGGAAGGTCCTTGCAAGAATCAGTATCTGGTTAAAAGATAGGAAATAACGGAGAAATAAATGGTAGGCTTTTATAATGGCGAGAGACAAATAGTGGAGTCATCCAAGGATGTGTATTGGGATCAGTGCTCTTCTGCATATTCATAAATGATCTAGAAAAAGGGTAAACAGTGAGGTGGCAAAGTCTGTTGAAGGAAAAAATGTGCTCAATGTAGTTAAGTCCAAAGCAGTCTGCAAAGAGTTACACAGGGATCTTATAAAACTGGGTAATCGGGCAACAAAATGTCAGATGAAATTCAATGTTGACAATTGAAAAGTAATGCAAGTTGGAAAATGTAATTCC
Organism: Pelodiscus sinensis; assembly: GCF_052426305.1. Classification (NCBI taxonomy): domain Eukaryota; kingdom Metazoa; phylum Chordata; order Testudines; family Trionychidae; genus Pelodiscus; species Pelodiscus sinensis. The sequence goes on from NC_143056.1 coordinate 34,779,430, forward strand.
AACTATACAGAACAATTATGGTGGTCTGTTACCACTTGAGAGATTAAGCAGTCATCGTGGATAATTCTCTGAAAAAATATCTGATCAATGTGTAGTAGAAGTCAAAAGAGCTAACAGAATATTCGGAACCATTAGGTAGTGGATAGATAATAAGACAGAAAATAATGTCACTACATATATCTATGGTGCACCCTCACTTGGAAAACTACGTGTCATTCTGATGGTCCCATCTCCAAAAAAAGATTAGAATGAAAAAGTTATAGAGAAGGATAACAAAAATGAATGGAGTGTAGAACAGCTTCTACATGAGAAGACTAAAAGGACTAGGACTGCTTATTTTAGAAGAGAGATGACTAAAGGGGAGCAGGGCAGACCCAAAAGAATTGCTCAGCCCCTGTGGCAAACTGAGGAGCAGGGCAAACTGGTGGGCAAAGCTAGTCTCCCCTCACCAGCTTTTCAGTGCCACCTGAAGATTATGCCTGGGCTTCAGGTGATGATTTAAAGTGGCTGCCACCACTGTCACGATAGCAGCAGTGGGCTACGGCAGTTGCTCCCTTTGCCTTGCCCCTACCCTTAGCGGGCTTGAAGGGAGAATATGCTAGAGATCTATAAAATCATGACTGGGGTGAAGAAAGTGAACAAGGAATGGTCATCTAATGAAATTAATAGGCACCAGGTTTTAAACAAACATAAGGAAGTACTTCCTCACTCAACATACAATCAACCGCTGGAACTTATTGACAAGGGATATTGTGAAGGCCAAAAGTATAACTGGGTTCACGAAGAACTAGGTAAGTTGCTAGAGGATAGTTCCATGGGTGACTAGTAGTTAAAATATTCAGGCAGTTCCATGCTCTGGGTTGAGATCCCGGACAAGCCCCTATATATAATCCACACATCTAGGGAGCATCTATATGGCAGCATTTTTCCGGAATAACGGCTATTCTTCTGGAAAAGCAACACTTGCCTCCACACTGCTGTTCCTTTCTTTCAACAGAAAGTTGAAATATTGGACAGCTTTTTCCAACAGCGGTATACCTCATTCCACGACGAATAAGCCCTTTTCCAAAAAAGCTTTTTTGGAAAAGGGTGTGTGTGGACGTGGAATTGGGAGTTTTGTCAGAAAAAGAGGCCTCCGGGAAATACCACTGGTGCCCTGCTGGCCACTCTGTCCACACTCATCACAACTCTATAGTTCCTGTTCCCCGGCAGTTCTTAAAGCTGCAGACACAGGGGACAGGGGTTGTGGCAGGAAGTCGGCCCTCACAGCTTCCAGCACCTGAGCAGCTGCCTGTGCCACATATCTGGCCACTATGTCCGAGCCACAAGTCCCCAAGAGCCTTCTGCCCATCCCAGGGAGCATGCACAGGGCTCTCAAGAGACTGCCAGAGGCCATAAAAGGCATGCACCATTGTTGTCTGGGGAGGAGATCCTGGCCCTCCTGGAGGTATGGGGCGACGAGGAGAACCTCCAGGATCCCCGCTTCAGATGGTGCAATGTTGACATCTACAGACTGATGTCCAAGAGCCTGGCAGTGAAGGGCCATACCAGGACTCTGGAGCAGGTCTGGAGTAAAGTGAAGGTGTTCTGAAAGGCCTATGCCAGAGTGAGGAAGTGCAGCTCACACACCGGGGCAGGACCCCACTCCTGCCCCTATTTTGAGGAGCTGTACCTGGAGGGCAGTGCAGCCCCTTCCTCACTCCTGGTGGTGGACTCAGGGCTGGAAACACCTGTCGTTGCCTGCCCAGGGTCCCAGCTCATGAGGAAGAGGAGGAGGATGCAGCCAGCACGGTGACCACCATCACCCTGGAGCCAGTACCCCATGGCCTGGATGTGCCCCAGGCACCCTCCAAGGATAGGGAGGGATCATCAGGTGAATGGTCTTAGTTTTTCACACACACAGGGTGGAGGTGGCAGGTACTGAGGGGCTGTCATGTGACCGTTGCTTGGCTTTCAACGCCTGGCCCTCGTGTTGCACTCTGTGCACATGGACGCCTGTGCAGTGCCAGTCTGCACCACACAGTCCCAGGAGGCAGCCTTGGAGCACCCCTGGGCTCCTACTCACAGGCTGTGGGGAGGCTGTCCACACTTCTGACCCCTGGGAGGAACACCCTCCTACCACTAGCCACTGCTGGAAGGTGGCAGGGGACAAGGGCACACACACAGACTCTGGAGTGCTGCTCATGGCACATGGGCATGCCTACACACTTGAGGCAGCACCCACTCCCAGGGACAGCACTGCCAGGTGCAGGAATGTGTGCAGCCCTGATAGAAGCCCAGGTTGCTTGAGGCCCCTTTCCTGCAGTTGGGGAAGCCCTGGGTGGCAATGGGTCTAGGTTGCCCAGGTGGATGACTCTGCACAGCAGGACGGTGTTAATGGCCCTCACCACCTGCAGAAGGAGACAAACAAAGAAACAAAAGAGAGAATCAAAGGGAGTGCCTGAGCCCTTGGAAGGTCCCCTCCCGCCCCCCACAAACACTCCAGCAGCCACCCCTTTTAAATCCCCCCCCAGGGCTGTGTGAGGGTGGAACTGCAGAACCTCCCAGGGACAGGGCTTCCCCCCACAACCTCCACCTCACCCTCTCACCCTCAATCTCCCTTTCCCTTGGGTCCCCCTTTCCATACCTGCATAAGGAGGTCAACTTTCCAAAGCCAAACTGGTTGCCCATGGACCAGTTACTGTCTGGAGTGGCAAGCTTCCAGACAGCAATGGTGATCTGCTTCCTCAAGGGGATGGTAGGTTGCTTCTGAGTGTCATGTCATTGGAGGGCTGGGGTGAGCCAGGCACACATCTCCAGGAATGTGTCCTTCCTCATGTGAAAGTTTTGGAGCCACTGCTGATCATCCCACTGCTACACCACCAGCTGGTCCCACCCGTCGGAACTGGTGTCCAGCCTCCAGGAGTGTCACTCTACCGTGGGGTGTGGTTGCAAGAGCTTTGCTTCTGCACGCATGCAGAGGTTCTCCACAATGAGCTTGGGGTCAAGCTCATGCAGGGCCATGAAGGCAAGCTGCAGAAACTGCTGCAAAAGCTGCAGCATGACAGTGTGGGGCCATCATGTGCTCAGAGGCAGCTCAGGCTCCATGGCAAGGAGTGCTGTGGAGTCCAAAGTCAGGGCAACCAGAGCACACAGAAGAAATGCTTTGCTGTCCCTCAGAAAGGTAAGCAAGCAAGCAGAAGAACCTGAGAAATGGCTATCCGGGGGGGGGGGGGGTGCCTTTAAGCACGTGTCTCAGATAGCCTTAGGCAGCAGCACGCGGAAACAACTGCTGACCTAATGCCCTGCCTGAACTGGTTCCGGGTGGCCTTAAATATGAGATAGCATCCAGTCACTGTGGATGCTATCTTTCAAAATAGCACATCACTATTTCGTTTTGATTTTTGCATGTGGACGTGCTATTTTGAAATAAGCTTTTCTGGAAGATCTCTAGTGTGGTTCACTGTCCCATGTAGAGTCACTTAGAACACTTACAGCTAGAGATAAGAACAAGGGAGTTGGCTTTTAGCTCAAGTGGTAGAGGCTCCTACACTAAGCTCCAGAGATCCGAGGTTCAGATCCAGCCGGTGGTGGCTACAAGTGGATGGCTTCCTTGTTCCTATCTCTTGTTGTAAGTGGTCTAAATGCCACCACATACACTTCCGATTGCCTGCAGCTGGGATTAGACAACGGGATAGATCATCTGAAAAATTGCTTTGTTCTGTCCACTCTGCCTGAAAGCATCTGGCCCTGACCACTGGTGGAAGATAGGATACTGGCTGGATGGGCCTTTGGGTTGTCCCAGTATGTGGCTGTTCTTATGTTCTGCTTGAGAGTTCAAACTAGGAACTGTCATTGCTTCTAACATAGGCACCAAAGGTGAAGTAAAGTACAAACACATGCTCTCAGTTGTCAAATACCACATACTCTCCAGAGGATACACAGAACCTCAAACCATTGTGTTTTCTAAACATACATAAGTTAGATCCTCAGCTGCTGAATACCCAGATAGCTCCACTGATGCTGATATATACCAGCTCAAGAACCTCTTCTGTGTTTCCTACATTTTGATTCTTCGTTTTCATTTAAGTGTATGCTTCTCAGAGGATAAGCAAACAGTCAGCTGTAGTTTTTAACATACAATAAATAACTGGCTTTGGGATAAACATTTAATTCTTGCCAGATACCTTATGTTTGGGCTTGAACATGCCGTTATCAGCCAAGAAAGTTTTATCTTGGAAAGAATTTCCTTGATGTCTGGCTTGGAACATAAATACTGCAAGATCTTTAAAATGCCAAATCATGTGGTCTGCAGAAAAAAAAAGGAGCAATAAAGTGGAAGGCTGTGAGAATTCAAATCTTTCCCCAAAGGCTTGGGTTAAGAAAAGGCAGGCTTTTCAGAATCAGTTCCTGCATATCTGTTATTAGAATGGGCTAATCTGAGCCATTCATGCAGCCCAGGGAGATGTTGTGTACTAGTTTTTGCTCCATTTGTAATACTGCAGATTTGTACAAACAAAATGTTCATGGTTTTCTCTGTAGTCAATGAAGTCCTTTTTATGGAGCAAAAGTGACCACTGTAGACAATGCTGTAGAATTGGTTTCACTGTAATATGTTGCTTTCATTGGCTCATAATGCTCCGAACAATTTTTTTTTACTGAAATTTGGCTTGAAAGTGGGCAAAAAGAAAACAGTATTTTGGAGATGAGTGAAAACAATACACTTCTCCGATTCTAAGAAGTCACTCTCTCTCTCTCTCTCTCTCTCTCTCTCTCTCGTTCTCTCTCTCTCGTTCTCTCTCTCTGTATTCAGTGTTATTGTAGCCATGTAGGTCTCAGGATATTAGCGAAACAAGGTGAGCCAGGTAATATTTTTTATAGGATCAGTTTCTACAGCGCTATTCTCGGGTCTGGAAATGTACTGTGTGTGTTTAGCTGTGGCTCTCGGAATAAATTTTCCAGATTTGAAGAGCACTTGGTAAGCTCAAAAGCTTGTCTCTCACCAGCAGGAGATGGTTCAATAAAAGGTATTACTTCACCCACTCTGTCTCTCTATTTTTTTAAGAGCTTCATACCTTAAGAGGCTAGGAATAAGAATTGAAATTTGTCAGTGAGAGAGCTCCAATGAAGACTGATTTGACTTAACTAAGTACAGCCCTCTCATAATAACATACTATGTTTTCACAGAATGAGTTATACAAGTGTGTAGTGGTTGTCTGACTTTGTTTTGTTTTTTATGCCCCTCCCCTAAACTTGTTAGGTGCGCTGGTAAGGATGTCTGTATATACCCCATGTGTGGTTAGTTCCGAAGGGATTGGAATAGTCAAGGATAGTCAAGACAGAAGCAGACTGTGAGGGACTCCAAGAAGATCTTAACAAACTGAGTGATTGGGCAACAAAACGGCAAATGAAATTCAATGTGGATAAGTGTAAAATAATGCACATCGGGAAAAATAACCCCAACTATACGTACAGTATGATGGGGGCTAATTTGCCAACGACAAATCAGGAAAGAGATCTTGGAGTTATCGTGGACAGTTCTCTGAAAACTTCCACACAGTGTGCAGCGGAGGTCAAAAAGGCAAATAGGATGCTAGGAATTATTAGAAAAGGGATAGAAAATAAGACCCAGAATATCTTACTGCCCCTGTATAAAACTATGGTATGCCCACATCTTGAATACTGTGTACAGATGTGGTCTCCTCACCTCAAAAAAGATATTTTGGCCTTGGAAAGGGTTCAGAAAAGGGCAACTAAAATGATTAGGGGTTTGGAACGGGTCCCATATGAGGAGAGGTTAAAGCGACTGGGACTTTTCAGTTTAGAAAAGAGGAGACTGAGGGGGGATGTGATAGAGGTATATAAAATCATAAGTGGTGTGGAGAGGGCCGATAAAGAAACGTTATTTATTAGTTCCCTAAATAGAAGAACTAGAGGACACCAAATGAAATTAATGGGTAGCAGGTTTAAAACTAATAAAAGAAAGTACTTCTTCACACAGCGTTTAGTCAACCTGTGGAACTCCTTGCCAGTGGAGGCTGTGAAGGCTAGGACTATAATAGAGTTTAAAGAGAAGCTAGATAATTTCATGGAGGTTAGGTCCATAAAAGGCTATTAGCCAGGGGATAAAATGGTGTCCTTGGCCTCTGTTTGGTCAGAGGCTGGAGAGGGATGGCAGGAGACAAATCGCTTGATCATTGTCTTCGGTCCACCCTCTCTGGGGCACCTGATGCTGGCCACTGTCGGCTGACAGGATACTGGGCTAGATGGACCTTTGGTCTGACCCAGTATGGCCGTTCTTATGTTCTTATGAATACTAAGGATACTAAGACATTAGAAAAGACTGCTGGATATTCTGTGTGGATTAAAAGAGGATTGTCTGCTACATTGAACCTTTGGAGCAACCTTGCTGAAGGAACTCCCTTGGAATGAGATACAGAGCAGAGGGACTGCCCTCCAGAAGTTGAGAACATTTTGTCCCTTTTGGTCTAAATGGTTTTCCAGTTCTTGGGATATTACTGGGTTATTTTCGTTACTGCTAGAATGGGGGGGGGGGGGGGGGTTATTTTCAAATAATGTACACAAGGTCTGGTTTCCCTGAAGACAATAGGAACCAATAGCTGCAGCCAATTTTCTTGCTCACCTTTTCCCAGCCTGCTTCTCCAGCAAGTCCTGTGCCCTGAGGAGCTCTGTCTGTCTGCTCTTTCTCAGGGCCTCTCTCATGACCGGTTCTCTTGCTGTCTTCTAGATCTCTCATGACTTTTGGCCTCTTACACACACAGCTGCAACCAATCCATCTTCAATCCCCTGCATTTGCCACTAGTCCCAGGGAAATCCCCTTAGAACATATGGCTTAACTGAGGCTGCATGGGATGGGGTATTTTTCTAGCCAATCTACTGACAGGTAAAGTTCATTGATTACAAAATCCATCTGTGCAAAAATTATCCTGAGAATGGACTGGATTTTCAATCATATTATGCTTCTGGACAGCGGGAAAGGGCACCTTTCAGGTATTTGACACCAAATTTATGACAAGCATACTGATCCCTTTCTCTTTTATTAGACTCTGGCTGTGATTCATCTGTGCAGCCTATTTATTCAGGCACCTAGCCATTGGATCAGAGAAATCAAATGGGGATTTGCAAGAACTGGTCACATTGGATAAAGCACATCAAAAAGGACTAATAAAATGAGGCTTACTATGTACGATGGAGAGTTCAGTATATTTACAGTATTACCAATAATTTGTTGCCTCTCAGAGGGAAAAGGAGAAAAACAAATAGAGCCTTGATTATTCTAAAGACATTTATCTATTTCCACCCTTTTTTGCTTTAAAACAATAAGTGGTATTTTATTTCAGCAGTTTGGCTCATGTAAAGTAATATTTCAGATTAAGATTACTAATTATGCATTTAAATAGAAGAAGATTGTGATTTAAATGCTCACTGATTGCTATCAAGATATTTAATATGGATTAACTAGAGTTCAAATGTGTATACTGTGTAGCTGTTCAGTACCTTAAATTAAGGAGGGGTAACTCTTCAAATGTTTTGTTGTGATAGCAAGCTAAAAACGCAAATTCTCACCCAAACTATTTGAACTATCCAAGCCACCTGGAAATGCAAATTGGCCTGGGTATTCTGTAAAAGGAGGTTCTTGAAAATTTGCAGTACTTACATTGTAATCTATTCCATTTAATATAGTTTCTTAGTGCCGTAGTGTACGTGAGCACCTTCTAGAAAAGCATTAAATGACATGATCAGCAACAGTTATACATAGTTTTTCTTTTGCCCATTGTTTCCTTACTATTTTTCAGGTGGGAAATAAATATTAAAACTGATTTTAATGTTCTCTTTAGGTATTTATTGTGTGACAATCACTATGGCATCTGTATGCCTTAAAGTTAGAGATGGAGATTACCGGATAGAACTTCTAGACTCACAATCTCTAAAGGACAATATGGAGCCTGATTCTAATCTTACTTACTCTGCCATGATCCAAGAATAGCCACCTCACTGAAGTCAATTTAATTACACTGGTTCGAGATCAAAATCAAGCCCAGGGTCTCTAGATATGTGAGAATTTGTGCATGCTATTCTGGCAATTAGTTCTAGAGCTTTAGAAGTGCAAAAAACCTATTAAATAGGTGGGAGGGGGGAGGAGGGAAGAGTAGGGGAGAAAGCGTGAGAAGGGAATTAAGTGAACTTTTTTTTTAAACCCATGAAAAGGGTTGATTCCAATTTTCAGTGTTTTGTGTTGGTCCATATTTTATCCAAACAAGTTGACTCATCCACAGACTTAATATATTATGAATAAAGATCCAGGTTTTTAGATCCAGATGAGCTATCCTTATGCAGAGGAAAGATGGACATGATGCTGGCTAGTATAATACACCTTTATGCCAGATGTGGAATCCCTGATTCTGGAGAAATCTCCAAGGGTGTGTCTAGACTACATGCCTCCTTCGACGGAGGCATGTAGATTAGCCAGATCGGAAGAGGGAAATGAAGCCGCGATTAAAATAATCGCGGCTTCATTTAAATTTAAATGGCTGCCCCGATCTGCCGATCAGCTGTTTGTCGGCAGATCGGGGCAGTCTGGACGCAACGCGCCGACAAAGAAGCCTTTCTTCATCGGCACAGGTAAGCCTCGTGAAACCAGGTTTACCTGTGCCGATGAAGAAAGGCTTCTTTGTCGGCGCATCGCGTCCAGACTGCCCCGATCTGCCGACAAACAGCTGATCGGCAGATCGGGGCAGCCATTTAAATTTAAATGAAGCCGCGATTATTTTAATCGCGGCTTCATTTCCCTCTTCCGATCTGGCTAATCTACATGCCTCCGTCGAAGGAGGCATGTAGTCTAGACACACCCCAACTTCCCAATGAGGCCAGCTTTATGTAACAACACCAAGGGCCATAACATGGGCCCTTAATAAGGGCCATAACATGGATTCTGTTTAGGATATATCTCTGGAAACTCCAGGGTATTCATTGGTTCAGTTTTAAACTGGATCTTGAAGAAGAGGGAACCAATGAATGTTCAAATAAGCCTGAATGTGGTGCCTGATAAACAGGCATTTTGATACCCTACATGTGTAAAGCTGTTTTGATACCCTATTTCAGGTCATGATTTTTTTCTGTCCCATGTAGAACCATAGAATTAACTCAATTGACATTATGTCAATTTGGTTTTCTTGTTTTTCATTTTTTTTAGTCTATCTGTAATATTTGCTTGGATCTTTGAGAATGAATTTCTGGTACTCTCAACTTTTCCCAATTGCATTTATTACAAGAAATAAAATCAGAATCTTTTTGTACTTTTTCATTGCTTGTGCACTAGCAGCAGGCATGCAAGCAGTTCTGGATATAATGCTGGTCTTGTTTTCCCCCACAAATGATCTCTGAAACCCCAGGAGATTATGGCCATGTTGAAATCCGCCAGGCAAAATTTTAATCCTACACTGGTTAGCACTGACCTCTAAACTCAGTTGTGCAGTATGTGTCCTCAAATAGATGTGAAGCACAACCCTTTTTCTTGATTATGCTATTCACCTTTCAGAACTCCTCCACCCCCATTTTTTCCATGTTAAAAGTAACTTACATCTTTTCAAACAATCAATAAAATTGATTTGTTTAATGGGCTGTATGACTGATGGCGTCAGCTGGAAGATAAGTGATATTTGTCTAGGAGGTAAAGGGTGACCTGTGACCTATAAGGCTGCCCTTGCTTAAATATCAACATGACAACCAGTTGGGACATATTTAAATGTCTGAGAGGAAATAACATTTTGAACACATTTCAGAAATGCTGGCCATACTGAAGAGGGAGCAGTAATAAAGAAAGAGACTAGAAGGGAATTAGTATCCTGAATTGAAATATAAATCCTTTTAAAGACCATTTGCACTTGAAATGTTTATCCAGTTTTCTGTGAAGAGGGCATCAAGCATTGTTCTTGAAATGAAGTGTATGCTTTAGTAATTAATCCCTGGTGCATTCATTAATATGGGCAAAATCTTAGCACTAATATAGAAAGAACTTTGACATCCAAAAGCACAAAATAAAGTCAGTGCTTTGAAATGCAAAATAAATTAGTAGGGAATTATGGGAGCTAATGTGATGGTGATAGCTATCACGATGATATACTTGATGAGCTATATATATACTTTTCAATAAAAGGAACACTATAATCTTGAGAATTACTCCATTTTTAAAAGTTTGAAAGCTGTTTCAGAAGCCATTTTGTCCCGGCGTCCCCTTGGAACATTGTGATTTTAAACTCATATTTTCCTAATTCCTAAATGGTTTTCTCTTCCATGCAGCCATGTGAAAACTCTACGCCATTAATGAGGGAAACCAACTGTGGCTCTGCTATTGCGACTGCATAAGGTGCAGATGTGCTAGCATGAGGCCTAGGCTACTGAACATAGAGGAGAAATAGGGAAAATGGCTAGACATGTGTTGCTGCTGAATGCAAAAAGGGTTCTTTAGTATAAGTTTCATATAAGAATATGGAGATACACAATTTGTAGGCAGAACTGCAATTTTAAATAGGTTTATGTCCCTTTTAAAACTGTAAATTCTAGTTGTGCTTACAATTTCTTTCTTCCTTTGGGAAGATGAGGACTTAGAGGGTCCTTGGACTGTCTTTAGTTTCTCTACTTGCCTAAAATTTGCCCAGTCACCATTATATATTTTTCATTTTTGCTTATAATTTGAACAAATAATCCTATCATTTGAACAAGCTCCTATGATAGGCCAGACCCTGCAAGGTACTGAATTCCCTCCTTTTTCCATTCCCTTAGCATTTTACCGACTTGGCTCTGAAAGTGGATATATAAGAAATATGGTTTTGAACACTAATGTATGAACAAGGCTTTTTTTGTTGATAAATTGGGCCCCTAAGATTTCTTGTGATTAAAAGCCTAACCAGGTGTAGTGAAAATCTAGCGCTACCCGTATTGCTGTTATTAGCATATAAATGCTAATCTCTGTCAGAGTTTGGGCATAATCATGAAATATGTCATCATTCCAGGATGAAGCTTCGAGTTGCCTAGGGTCCCATAACATTATGGTGATGCTGCAGCAATGCTATTGTTATACTTGAAGAAGAACATTCATTATCAACTTCTGTTTTCTGAGACTTGCAATTTTACAAAAATTTACTGTTTCGATAAAGTTTCTCATACTTGTTTTAGAGGCAAAGGTGTTTTTGTTTTTGGATGGGAGAATTTAATAAAATATAATCTGATCTTGTGTGAGTAAAAGGAAAAGTTGTTTTTTTCTTCATAATTATTCCAGATTCTTATTTGTTCTCAGATAACTGGCAGATATTTTCTTTATAATTAAAATGCCATGGGCCTCCTGCTCACTTTGGCACAAGTGGTTTTGATTTTTCTCATGACAGAGGGTGTAGAAACATTAAACTTATGTGATCTGATTTTCCAGTGCTCAACACTTAGTAGCTCCTTTTGGAATCCTACATCTCCATGTGCGACTAGCACAGGTCTGGAGGTAGAGGAGCTGCCCTGGAAGCTCCCTTAAGAGACTTCTGTCTAGGGGAAGTTAGACTTTGCTGTATGGATTTGCAGAAATAATTAGCAGCTTACCAGTCCTGCCTCACCCTGCTCCCAGCACTAGAATATGGAACCCCAATGAGAGGCTTCTGTGATTCAGAGAAAGGTAAAGCTTCTGCAAAGGAAGAACTCTCCCACTCACACTAGGACGGCCCACAACATTTTGATACCTGAGGCAGGGAGCTCAAATGACGCCCCCATCCCACCTTGTTTGGGACAAAACTTTGAAAGGTCTCAATTCTCTGGGTCCTAGTGGCACCCCCTCACACACAGTCTGGCACCTGCGGCAGCAGCCTCAGTTCGCCTCATGGTAAGGCCAGCCCTGGCCCACACCCCCATCTACCATGCTCACAAGGGTGGGTTCTGTTCATGAAAGTGAAGAATTTGGATCTTACTGTTGAACTGTAGTTCTGCTAGCTTATATAAACTTTAAGGAGAGGTGTGTCAGTTTAGCTAAAACTGAATAAGAACTCAAAACCCCATTTAAAATTCCTTTGAGGTTTAAAACAATTAGATCAAATTTTTGTCATGTTTATTTCAGGAGGTCACAGAAGGCTTGAAATGTCACGGAAAAGGCTATTTTTCCCAGACACAATTGGAAATCTCAGGAGAGAGCTGATCTTGCAAACTTTCTAGCTGAATTTGCAGGCTGGTAGATATGATTGGCCTCACTATGGAAAAGTGATAAATTTGAATTCTTTACCTGAGGTTCTCTTCAGGTTTTCTCATCATCACTTTTCTAAGCATCTCAAGTGATCTACTTTGTATCAGTTCCCACTCTCAAATCCATCAATGGCTATCCCAGGTTCATGTTCAACAACATGTGGAGAATCCCTCGGTAGCATACATCCCCTTCACTATTTTGACACATGCTGTTGAGATTGGATCCACATGTTCATTAATTCCACTAAAATCTGGCTAAAATCTGAGATGGGCAATTTATGCACTCTGAAAAGATTGTGGAAACCTTTTTGCAATAAAATACAGTATTGAGTATTCTGGAATTTTTTTCGTCGCTGATCTTCATAATCATAAATTATTTCATACCTAATTACAAACAGACAGATTGAATAATTGTCTTCATTGAAGGCTGTTTGACACTGAGAATATACTGCCTTGTTTTATAAACCTTTTAATGTTCAGCCCATAAATATGTCACAGCTAAGGAGTACTGCATCTTTAAGTATATTAAATTCAGTCTTGTGTAACCAAACATAATAGGATTTTTAAATGAATTATAACTGAAGTACTTAATAAACAACTTTTTAAACTTTCTACATGTGTAAAGCTGTTTGGAACTGACCAATTCAAATTAAATATATAAAAATAAACTGTGTATTTGTCAGCATTGCAACAATTTAAGTGATGGGAAGCTATTGTGAGAAACACATCTGAAAGCAATAAAAAGGTTACAGAGGAAATGATTTAATGAATTCCCTTTAAAAAACACCTGTAAATGGGATTTCAAAGCAAATACTGAAACTAAAGTAATGTGAGAAACAGGAATGCCCAGGCTTTGTCTATCTGAAGGTCGTATGGCATTTTCTTACAGTTTGAGGGTAGAGTCTGATGTACATAATAGCTGCATTAGCCTCTCTTTTTAGTAGGCAGGCATGGTGCATGGTCCTGGAAGACAACAATCCCTATCACAGTGCTCCATCTTGAGCCAAGCAGAAGTTATTTAAGATGCATTCTCAAAGTTTTGCATACTGGGAAGCAGAATTCCTGAGAATATTTTCCTAAAAATTTAGTGAGGCCAAGCAGCTTGGTCTCTGCCCAGACAGATTGGTGATTATCCTTCCCCAATCCAATCCCCTGCTCTGAGGTCTCTCCCAGGCCGTGTCCACACTCAGGGGTTCTTTCGAAAAAAGTACCCTTTTTTCGAAAGAACTTCCCCTGCGTCCAGACTCAAGCCGCGTTCTTTCGAAATTAAATCGAAAGAACGCGGCTTTTCTTTCGACGGCGGTAAACCTCGTTTCACGAGGAAGAATGCCTTTTTCGAGGGAGATCCGTCGAAAGAACGTGAGTCTGGACGGGGGGAGCCCTTTCTTTCGAAATTATTGGCCTCCAGGAACAAACCCTGGTGGACAATCTGGGCCATGGGTTGCACATCTGTGGTTCCTGGCTGCAGCCATTCCTTAAAGGGACAGGCGCACCCTCACAGACACTTGTTGCAGACAAGGAGCCAGAGCACACGGCGACCTTGCTGCAGCATGTCACAGCCCCAAGACAGTCCTGGCCCTTCCACCAAGCCTTCTGGGGACCCAGCCAAGGTTTCCAAGCGCGGGCACCATCCTGGTCCGGCGCAGAGATCAAGAGCCTGCTGGAGCTGTGGGGAGAGGAGGAGGCCTTACAGGCCCTCAAAAGCCGGCGGCGAAATGCCGAAATTTATGGCCGCATGGCTGAAGCCCTGGCCCAGAAGGGCCACTACCCCCGCACCCAGGACCAGGTGCGCTCCAAAGTGAAGGAGCTGCGGCAGGGCTACGCCAAAGCCAGGGAGGAGAGCTCCCGTTCTGGGGCAGCCCCCCACTACTGCCCCTACTACCCAGAGCTGGACCAGATCCTGGGTGGCAGTGCAGAAGCACGCACACCACGGAGGTTCGTGCAGTCCGGACTGGCAGACCCAGTGGTGGACGCTCCAGAGAGGGAGCTACAGCAGTCTGGAGACGGGGACATGGGCCCAGAGGAGGAGGACAGCGAGGAGACGGCGACCCTCACCCTGGAGCCAGTCACCCAGACCTCTGAGGCCTCCCAGGCGTCATCTGGCGCGGGAGAGGAAGCAGCAGGTGAGTACAGTGAGGTTGTGTCACACCCGGGGGGGGGGGGGGAGGGGGAGGTAGGTGGGTGGGTGCACAGTGGGTGATGCACAAGGGAAACCTGTCATGCTCAGGCTGATGCCCAGGTCACACACACACACACACACACACACACACACACACACACACACACACAGTGTGACCTTCAGAATGTCTGCTTCCCCTGTCTCAAGGGAGAGGGCATGCCCTTTTGGACAGCTGTTGCACACATGACTGATTGTGATAGAAATGTAGCCGTGTTACTCTGATCTGAGGAAGTGGGTCTGGCCCTGGAAAGCTCATCCCCTAATAAACCATCCTGTTAGTATTGTAAGTGCTACAGAGTCCAGTTTATAGGACTGATTGTGTCTTCTTCTTTTCCTCCACAGCCGGACCAGCCGTGGAAGAGGGCCGCAGCACCCCAGCCCCACCTCCATCTCCATCTCCATCTCAGAGACATGGGAGCCACAGACACAGGCGTGTCTACGCCGACATCCTCCGGCAGCACGTCGAGGCTGTGCAGGAGCAGAACGCCATCCTGCTACAGAGGGCGGCGGCAGAGGAGCGGTGGCGTGATCGGCTCATGAATGAGCTGGTCCTGCAGCGCACGGTGCTGTATGCCACCCTGAGGGAGGTCAGCGGCTTGCCTGCTGCTGTGCCTGGTCCTGCTCCTCCAGCACCCCATGACCCCACCCCACCAAACCCCCCTTCCACAACAGCAGCCCTTTCCCCCCTTGGACCTCCCTCTCCCCCAGCCCCCCCAGCTCCCCAGCCCCTCTCTCCCCCTGGCCCTCCTCTCCCCCAGGCTTCCACGTCCCAAGAGCCCCCCAGCAGCCAGCCAACCGACAGGTGCATCACCCGATCCCGTAGCCGGGGAGCACCCCAAACACGAGGCCCAGCCAGGAAAGGGAAATCTGCCAAGCCCCGTTCAACCTGATCCCCTTCCCCCCTCCAGGTTTCAATCACCCCCATCACCCCACTTATTAAGCACAAACAAAGGGTTAAAGGAACTGTTTGTTTATTGTATATAGTTTGGCAACAACAAAAATGAAGAAAATTTTTGTTATGTTTGCCACATTGTTTGATAATATGTACAAAATTATAAATAAGTAAAGAGAACATTTTATTTTGAAACACACCCTGGTGTAAGTGATGTGTCCAAACTGGGTCAGGAGATGGGTTGTGGAGGGAAGCTTCTATTGGGGGCCAGGGCCCAGTCCCCAGGCAGAAGCCCCTCAGTGCACTCAGTGGCCTCCACTGGAGAATTGCTCCCGGAGGGCCTCCCGGATGCCAACTGCAGACCGGTGAGCCTGGCGGATGGCAGCTGTCCGGGGCTGGGCAAAGAGCCTCTCCTGGGCATCAGCAGCTCTCCCCCACCCTGGTAGGAAGGCCTCCCCTTTCCTCTCCACGAGGTTATGGAGGACGCAACACGCGGCCACCACCTCGGGGATGTTGGTCTCCCCCATGTCGAGGCGTGTGAGCAAGCACCGGAATCTGCCCTTTAAACGGCCAAACGCACATCAGCCACTATGCACACCGGCATGTGCACATCCCCAACCGCAAACTGGCGATGGGGGAAAAATGTTCCTGCCTGAAGCCTCCGGTAGAGGTCTGAGTTCCTGAAGATGCGGGCATCGTGTGCCCGCCCTGACAACCCAACACAAATGTCCGAAAACTGTCCACGATGGTCGACCAGGGCCTGGAGGACCATAGAAAAGTAGCCCTTTCGATTGATGAATTGGGCTGCTTGATGGGGCGGTGCACGGATGGCAATGTGTGTCCCATCGAGCGCTCCTCCGCAATTGGGGAAGCCGAGGGCAGCAAAGCCGGCCATGACGCTGTCCAGATCCGGTAGACAGATAAGCCTGTTGAGCAGCTCCGAATTGATGGCCCTCACCACCTGCAGAACGAGACAGACAACAAAGTGTTAGAAGGGGTGCCTTATGTCTTAGGAGGAGAACCCACCGCCCACCTTCCCTCTCAAACAGCCCGGGAATCCCCTCCTCAGAACCCCCCCCCCCACAATTCAGGGTGAGTGGAGGAGCTCCCTCCCACTCCCACTCCCACTCCCACTCCCACTCCACTTGGCCCTTCCTGACAGTCTCCCTTCCCCCCACCCCAAACTGTGACTGTCCCCAGACAATGACTTACCTCCATCAAGACGGCCCCGACAGTAGATCTCCCCACGCCAAATTGGTGTCCCACGGAGCGGTAGCTGTCGGGGGTTGCCAGCTTCCAGAGGGCAATGGCGACCCTCTTTTCCAGGGGGATGGCGGGCCGCAGGTGGGTGTCTTGCCGTTGCAGAGCAGGGGCGAGCCAGGTACACAGCTCCTGGAAAGTGGTCTTTCTCATGCGGAAGTTCCGTAGCCAGTCTTGGTCATCCCAGATCTCCATCACGAGCTGGTCCCACCAGTCAGAGCTGGTGTCAAACCTCCAAACACGCCTGTCCACGAAAAAGTTCGGAGGCAAGGGCAGTGTGGCTGCCGGACGGGGGAACCCCTCGTCCCTCTGGTCTGGGTCCAGCTCGGGAAGGAGCCTCATGATTGTCTCACGAAGATGCAGCAACAGCTGCAGTATGGTGGTGTGGGGCCATCGCCTGCCCAGGGGCAGCTCTGGCTCCATGCCAAAAATAAGGGTCTGCAAGCAGAAAAACCTCAAAAGAAAAAAGCTGCTGGGGTGTCCCAGGAAGCTGAGCACTCCAAACAAGCACTGCAATGCCTTGCAAAATTCCTCAAGGGACAGCAAAGGCAGCTGCAGGAGCAGAGCAACGGGTGTTCAGGAGTGTCCCTCTCACCACGCGTCTCTGCAAAGGGCAGGCAGGCAGCATCCGGAAGGAAATGCTGCCCCCATGCCCTGGCAGAAGCAGTTCCGGGTGGCTTTCAATTTCGAAAGAGCGTCCAGCAGTCTGGACGCTCTTTTTCGAAATAGCGGATCGATCTTTTGATCCGCGCATTGTAGTCTAGACGCGCTCTTTCGAAAGAGGCTCTTTCGAAAGAAGCCTGCAGTCTAGACATAGCCCCATTCCCAACCTCCTGCCTTGACTCCTGCACCTCCCATGATCCCCTCACTCCCTGCTCTGACTCCTGCAACCACCACCCTTTGCCCTGAGCCTCTCCCCCCCAGGGCTTAAGCAGTGCTGGGTAAATCCTCTCGTAGATTATAAAATCAGAAGGACTATAGGATAATGTGGTCTGACTTCTAGCATCACATCGGCCAAAGAATCTAACTTCAGTTCTCACAGGTATGTGCTTGAAGTTGAGCAAACACCTAAGTTCTCTAGGACAAAGAAAAGGCTGGGGGAGGGGTAGCTCAGTGGTTTGAGCATTGGCCTCCTAAACCCAGGGTTGTGAGTTCAATCCTTGTGGAGGCCATTTGGGGCAAAAATTCATCAGGGGTGGTACTTGGTCTTGCTGTGAAGGCAGGGGACTAGACTCAATGACCTTTCAAGGTCCCTTTCAGTTCCAGGAGATAGGCAATCTCCATGATATATTTTTATTTTTAAACAATTTTTTGAAAACTGGGCTCCTACAGTTAGCAACCTACATTTCTGTGTAGGTAACTAAACAATGGTGGGATTTTCAAATGTGCTGAGCACCCAGGTATTCCATGGAAGCCAGAGTGAGAGGATGGGTGCTTGGGATGTTTGAAAATCAGACTGTTTATTGGTATAAGTAAATCTGGAGGTAGAATTCAGATTTAAGGCAATTACAAAGATCTTGGCCCACATTTTTCATTTGTGCTGTCAAGCACCAAGTGCATGTTGTGGGGAGGGATGTTAAGTAATATTACCACATTTAACAGACCAGACACATTTTTTTTTATTCTGCCATTGAGAGAAACACTAAAGATTTTCTTTTTGACACAAAAATGTTATCTTTTTGCATCCCAGTGGACTATTATCACCTGAATGAAACTATGACACCCAGAGAAGGAATATTTTGTCCAGTTGCATCTCATTTTGCACTCCATTTTGCTTAGGAATATGGAAGATGAAAGAACAATGGAACATCTTTAGACATGCAGCCTGGTCTGTACTTCCACGAGAAAAGCCAGGGCTGATGAGCTAATTCCAGCTTTTTTTGTGCCATTGTGATTCTAAATTCTTTAAGCCTGGACAAAGCTTAAAGAAAACGGAGCTGTCTAATGCACTGTGCCAAATGGCCTTCTGCCTGTTTCTTTCAAGCAAGAGCAGCAGAGGTAAGACCACACACTACAATGAAGTTCTGCTTATGCTCTGTATGAGCATATATGACATTTTTTCTTAATGTGTCCAACAATCTATTTTTTCTTTACTTGCTGATGATTTTCTTTTCTTTTGTTCAATAAAGGCTGGATTCTGTGAGGTGCTGAGGTCACACAATTTCCATGGCAATCAGGATCACAGGTTCTCAGAAGGTGCTCAGGTCTATAAGGATTGTGCCACGCTGTGGTACCTTCTTCCATCAGACCTCTGCTGCAAAATCTCTATGGAGTTCAGCTTCCTCATAAAATTGTGTGAAGTGTAAGGACGAAGGTAGTCTGTGAATCCTCATGGCATAAATTAATCAGTATGAAGGTAAAGAACCAGCAGCTTTAACAAAGTCATCCAGCTTTTCTGGTGGTCCACCTGGAAGTGATTAGCAAATTGGTCATGCTAATTGGGGGTAATGAGGCATATGCCCCAAGTTTTCCTGCTCCTTTGAAAGGTTTTGGCACACTGCCAGTCTGTCTCCCAAAGCTGTTTCTTGTCTGCCTGCCTCCTTTGAAGTATTTTGTCATGAGAGCAGAGAAAATTAGGAGCAAGTTCTTTTCACATTGCTTTATTCCTGAATGTTCTCTCATCCTGTTCCTTTGTTTATATCATGGACATAAGACTTTCTGTTTTCCTAGCATTCCCTGACACTGATTCTGCTATATCGTGCACTATTTCCTAGCAGATACTCATTCTATTGTAAAGGCTGCTGTGTTTATGAATGGGAACATAAGAGTTGCCCAGCTGGATGAGACTAGTCATCAGTAGATCTCAAAGTGCTTTCCAATAGAGATCAGTGTTTCTATCCCAGATGGGAAAATTGAGACAGAGAGGTGTCCAGTATTCTGTTCATGGAAATAGCCAGGAGCAGATGTGGTAGGGGACAGTACACAAAGTCCTTGCAGTGGGCCATTATGGATTACTATTTAATAAATACTGAGGAATTAGGCTTATCGAAAGACAGCATAGCACTTATTAACCAATAAATCTATGCATGTCTTATCTTCTAGGCAAATCCACTTTCACATTGAATATACTTCAACGTTTACCTGTTAGAGTCTAGCACTGTCAGCCATTCAGTAGGTGCATTTTGCCTGGATCTACCTGAAACCAATTTCAGAAAAGTAGATGTGATTTTCTGCATATTGCTGAAAGATCCAGGAGTGCAGGATGCCATGTTCTTAGTGGCGAAGGCAACGGATGAGTCTTCAGGGACCTGGGTTCTATTCCCAATTTTGTAACTGGCTTGTTGTGTGACTTCGGACAAGTCACCACGTCTCTTGGTCTCAGCTTTCCCATCTGGCAAAGTGACACTGATTTCTGTTGGAAAGCACTTTGAGATCTACTGATGAAAAGACCTCTATAAGTACCAGACATTGGAATTATTAATTATTATTATTATTCCCACCTGGATGTGCCTGAAATCATTGACACTACAACAACAGTCCAATTCCACCTGGATATGTCTGGTCATAGCAGCTTCATCTTCCCTTGATCTTCTTGAAACATCCAACAGCTAAGCAGCATTCTGCTAGAAGGGAGCTGCAATATTTGAAGGTCTGCAAGTGCATTTTACCTGGATGTACCTGGCCTATTCATCAGCTCCTCAGGTGTATTTTATCTGTTCCTAGAATACGTGGCAGCTCTTAAGCAGCTAAAACAAAGCAAAATGTTCTAAAGCTGCAGAGCCTGTCCAACAGTAGAGTGTGAGGGCCAGTGCTCCTAGCCCCTGATTCTCCACCTGGCTGGGGCGGAAAGGTCAAGAGCAGCCCCCTAGCCTGTGTTCCTTGCAAGATGGTCCATGGCTCCCCACATATGACTCTTACCTTGTCCCAGCTTTGTTTGGTAGGCTGCAGCCCAGCCATGGTAAGAGCTAGGTCAGCAGTGGTGGGGAGCTGTATTATGGACTCTCCATTGCCCACAGTGAAGGGATTGAGAGCGGTTCTTGGCCCATGCCCCCACCTTTCATTCCGATGCCACTAACACATGCTTCTTTCCATTTATAACACAGGAAATAGGGTAACATGCAAGGATCTCACATCAAACATAGCTATGTTGCACTATAACAGGTTTTGATTTTATCTTTAGTACATTAAAATAGTGGAATTTTATATGTAAAAAACAATAACAACAACCAGGGTTGTTGTTTTTTTCAGGATCTCAAGGAGAAATCAGAACATTTTGATTTTCTCCTTTGTTAAATCCTTTGACTTATTGTTTGATTAAGGAGATCTTAGGAATTCAACAGCAAGATCAGTATATATGGACACAACTTTAGATGCCTGGGTGTGACTTTCAAATAGTCAGGACAGAGACAACTCCTGAGAAATCCAGATTTGGGTTTCACATGGTGTAATGAATCTGTAGCCCAACAAAGCAGAATGTCTGTCTTTCCCATGCATCTTAGTTTCATGAAGTTCATGATTTCAATAAGCTTTCAAATTCAGTTTATTATATGGAGAATCTAAAATCTTGAATAGTATTGAGATGGCCACCTTCTGAGATAAACTTTAAAAACAACAGATAGTCTTGTAGCACCTTAGAGACTAACAAAAATGTTAGTCTCTAAGGTGCTGCAAGTCTATTTGTTGTCTTTTAAGTTTATTTAAAAAATTAGATGGTATCATGGGCTTTCATGGGCACAACCCACGTCTTCAAATGAATGGAGAAGTGGTCCGGGGACAAATAAATAGCAGAGAAAGAGAGGGTATGGGGAAGGAAGAGAAAGAAAAAAAATTATTGTCAGAGTGTCCATGGTAAATGAGGCTGATAAAGTGGGTTCTAAATACTGGTGCTTGGCTTTTTATGTCATTAAGTTGTGGAATGAAGTGGGCAATCCAGTTAAGGTCTTCGTTTAAACCTCTATTGCAGGTGTCAGACTTATAAATGAAATCAAGTTCTGCAGCTTCTCTCTCCAGCTGTTTTTTTAAATTGTCTTATAATCATATTGTCACTTTTAGATCCACTCGTGTGAGGCTACTACTAGCATAGAGATGGGCAAACTTTTTGGCCTGAGGACCACACCTCAGTATGGAAATTGTATGGTGGACCATGAATACTCCCAAAATTGGGGGTTAGGGTGCAGGAGAGGGCGAGGACCCTGGGTGTGCGGGCTCTAGGATGGGGCCAGAGATGAGAATTTGGCATGTAGGAGGGTGGTTTATGGCCAATGGGAGCTGCAGAGCTGGCGCTGGGGGCATGGTTAGCGTGTGGAGCCTCCTGGATGCTCCTATGTGTAGGAGCCAGAGGAGGGATCTGCTGCTGCTTCTGGGAGCTGTGCAGAGCCATGGCATATGTGGAGCAGGGCAAACTCCTGATGCTGCTCCCATGAGAGAAACTGAGGAGGGATTAAAAGATCTGACCAGCCTGTCACAGTCTGCATGACATAGTTTGCCCACCCCTGTTCTAGATAGAGCTGCACAGAATGCACCTGCTATGCTGCTGAATGTGCCAACTACATCTTAATGATGTACTTGATTTAAATGTTACTGTAGCTCAGGAGGTGCAGCTAAGAGGAGCAACATGCTTAATAAAAGAGAGGTGTATTTACACCTGTTGGTAGTCAGGCTGAGTAATCTAGTTGTTCTGTACTCTGGTTGAGCATGTTATTTTTGAAAATTTACTGTCAGCTGTAGGATAAAGCATTCCTCACTTTTTAAAAAATCGTGTCCCATTTTCTCAAAAGAATCATTTCATTAATGAGAACTGCAATTAAAAAGTTTTGTAACTTATTCAGTTCCCTGAATTTGGGAAATGTTTTTGTATTGGCCTCCATTTTGTCTGATCATTTAATAACATACCATGCTGAGAACCAAATAGCTTCTTAAAGGGACTTTGATTAGCTAATTAAAGTGCATGTCAGCCTTTCGATAACTGTGGTTGGTGACTAATAGTTTTGATCAAAGATGATTTACTTTCTTTGGTCTGTGGCAAAAACTCCTCTTAGGCATTTGTTTAGAACTATTAGGATATAGTCTCTGTTGAAAGCTTCCCCAGCGGACAAAATGCTAAATTGTCTAAGGACAGAAGTTCTGTGTTTTAGTGTGACATGAGAGAGATATAATGGACTTGGAGTGCAGTAGAATGCCAGTGTTACCATCACTGGTGAGTGAGATAGGGGCCTTATTCTGATGCTTATGTAGGGACATTCACAAGGGAAACTTAGGCTGAATTGCCAGCGCCTAATATTTAGGCACCCTGCTGCCAAGTGGAATTCAGAGCCCTGAGTCAGGCTCCCTGATTCCTATGAAGTTTGCAGAAATTTGGTGAACATAAGAATGGCCATATTCAGACCAAGTCAGACCAAAGGCCCATCTAGCCCAGTATCCTGTCTTCTAGCAGTGGCCAATGTCAGATGCCCCAGAGGAAGTGAACAGAACAGGGAATCATCAAATGATCTGTCTCCTGTCATCCATTTCCAGCCTCTGATAAACAGAGGCTAGGGCCACCATTCCTATCCATCCTGGCTAACAGCCATTAATGGACCTAACCTTGGTGAATATATCTAGTTTTTTTGTTTTGTTTGTTTTAAACCTGTTACCTATTAATTTCATTTGGTGACCCCTTGTTCTTATCTTATGGGAACAAGTAAATAATTTTCCTTATTCATTTTATCACATCAGTCATGATCTTATAGACCTCTATCATATCCCCCCTTACTCTCTTCTTTTCTAAAATGAAAAGTCCAAGTCTTTTTAATCTCTCTTCATGTGGGACCTGTCCCAAACCCTAATAATTTTTGTTGCCCTTTTCTGAACCTTTTCCAATGCTAATATATCTTTTTGAGATGAGGTGACCACGTCTGTACACAGCTTTCAAGATGTGGGTTTACCATGGTTTTATATAGAGGCAATAAGATATTCTCTATGGGTATGTCTACACTACAGCGCTAATTTGAACTAACTTAGTTCGAACTAAGCTAATTCGAACTAACGCATCTAGAACTAAAAACTAGTTCGAATTAGCGTTTTGCTAATTCGAACTAGCATGTCTGCATTAAGTGGACCCTGAACCGGGGTTAAGGATGGCTGGAAGCAGTGCCGGCAGGGCATCAGATGAGGACTTAGAGCGTGGAGATGCTGTCTCAGGCTAGCCGAGGACTGTGCTTAAAGGGACCCGACCCCCACCCCAGACAGACAGTTCTCAGGGGTGCCCCACTTGCAAAGCAGTCCTGGCTTGGAGTGACCTGAGTGCCCACACTGGGCACATCACAGCACTCGGCCATCAGACCGGCTGCACTTGCCGCAGGCTGCCATCTGGGGTGAGAGGGCAATTGGGGGGCTGCAGGAGAGCTTCCACCCCCAGAAGCCCGCAGAGCCAGCCCAGTCCTCCCCATTAGGGGCTTGTACCCCATTCCTCCCTCACCTCCTTCCACTTACCCTTCCCTAGCCCCCCTTCCTGATGTACAAAATAAAGGACACGTGTGGTCAAAAATAGAATCTCTCTTTATTGAACAAAACTTGGGGAGACTGGGAAAAGGAGGTGGGAGAGGGGAAGAGAGAGGGTGGGAGAGGGGAGGGCAACTAAAATGATCAGAGGTTTGGAACAGGTCCCATATGAAGAGATGCTAAGGGTGTAGACATACCCTTAGTCTATCCAGCTCTCTAGTCAGGGGTGGGGTTGGGTCTCATCCTGCCTGCCCATCACTTCAACTAAGGTGCGGGTTAGGGGCTCGCCCTGCCTTGTGCTCCAGCAGGGTGGGGGGCTTGTCTGTCCTGTCAAGGGCCATGGGTGAGTGGAGCAGGGCAAAACCTGGACCCCTTGCTTCAAGAACCAAACATTCTGCAGCGCAGTACTACCTATACTATACTATTTCATACTTTATTCATTGTATTGTATTCTAATTCTCTGGAAATTAGTATTCATTTGGCAAAGTATAATTCTTAGTTAACCGGAATATTTGATTAACTGGATCGCTCCCCCAGGACCGCCAATATGACAGATAATAGAAGTTTTTACTCTATAATGAAAATGCATTTTTGGACAAGAAACAAATACGTGACTTTAGATCATATTACTCAAACTCAGGTTGGACCTCTCTCGTCCAGCACCCTCAGGATCCAACCAGTCCCAAATGAGGGGATTTGCCAGACCAGGGGACGTCCCCTGCTACTGGTGTTCCAGCCTGCCTCCCCTCCCTGCTGCCAGCTCCTTGTGGTCTGTGCCTGGCCCCACTGCCTCCAGGCTAAGTCTCGAGCCCAGCCCCACTTCTGCTGGGCTTTGGCCCTAGCCCCCTGCCACTGGCCCAGTTGGGGCTCCCTGAGCCAGAGCACCCTAGCTACTGCCAGCCTTGCTACCACCAGGGCTAGAGCTCCATGGCTGGGGCCAGAGTTCCCTGGCTGCTGCTGGGGCTGGAGCTCCCTGGCCACCATTGAGGCTGGACCTCCATGGCTGCTGAGGCCAGAGCTCACCACCACATGCCACGGCCCCTTGCTCTGGGGCTCCTGGCCAAGTCACTGGCCCCTACTGTAGCACTTCTGTCTCCACCACCAGATCTCCCTGTCTTTGGCCTCTGTGGTCCAGGAATATCCTTGGTTGATCCTTGTTTGATACAATTGGTACCTGGATTTTCATAGAAACATTTTTGCAGGTAGAAATGAATGGTTCATAAAAGAAAATAGAAAATCTGAACCTGAGAGCAAAGATGTGGACAGTGGATTCTTTTCATACAAATCTGAGCACTTGCTCAACATTAGAAGTTGTTTTATAGTGATGTAAATGTAACAGTCAATATTTATTTGAAACTGTTGCTGCAGTTATCAAATATCTTTCTGATCAACAGTAGACTGCTCTATATATTGTGTCATGCTGCTTGTTTTCAATTGTCAAACATAAATTTCAGCTCAAGTAATATCCAGGATAGAAGTTCAACTTCATGATTTTGCCAGGCATTCATGAATCCTTTGGATACTAGATACAGTTCTTTCCTTTCCTCTTTCCAGCAAGATGACATTTTAAGACCATCCAGGCTGCATAAACAATTATCTTCTTCTAATCAAATAGTGAGACTCTCTGACCTTGTTGCAACAAGAACAGCTGAACTGTGTTTCAAAGAGCACATCACCACTGTTTGTCATCTGTGTTTGTGTAACCATAATTATCATTGTGCTTAACTGGTTTTGTATCAGTACATTGTGGGAAAATCTGGACAGCTATCCCATAACGCCCATTCACAAAAAAGCATCAGAGGCCCATGAAACAATGAACTCTGGGATGTCCTATTATAGGCTATCTGAGACAAAGGATGATTGGCCAGTTCATCTTCACCAATAGGGTATGGAGTCCTGCCCATCCTGCAGCCCACTCTCAACCCACACAAACTATCTGCTAAGACAATAATAGAAAGATGACCATGTAACAACCTAAGCTGCTACCAATGACAAAATACAGTTAGCCCTGATGGAAACCAAACATTATCTATGTTGTTTATAGACACAAACCACAATTAGAACCAACTATGTGACTGCTTAGCTCCTAAATGATGAAAAATATAAGGTAGATAGTGTACAAGATACAAGGTATTTTTATATTCACATGCACATTAAGTGGACCCTGAACAGAGCTTAAGGATGGCCGGAAGCAGTGCCGGCAGGGCATCAGAGGAGGACTTAGAGCGTGGAGATGCTGTCTCAGGCTAGCCGAGGGCTGTGCTTAAAGGGTCCCGACCCCCACCCCGGACAGACAGTTCTCAGGGGTGCCGCACTTGAAAACCAGTCCTGGCTTGGAGTGCCCGGAGTGCCCACACTGGACACATCACACCACTCGGCCATCAGCCCGGCTGCACTTGCCGCAGGCTGCCATCTGGGGAGAGGGGGCAATTAGGGGGCTGCAGGAAAGCTTCCACCCCAAGAAGCCCACAGAGCCAGCCCAGTCCTCCCCATCGGGGGCTCGTGCCCCATTCCTCCCTCACCTCCTTCCACTTACCCTTCCCTAGCCCCTTTTCTTGATGTACAAAATAAAGGACAATTGTGGTCAAAAATGGAATCTGTCTTTATTGAACAAAACTCGGGGAGACTGGGAAAAGGAGGTGGGAGAGGGGAAGAGAAAGGCTGGGAGAGGGGAGGGCAACTAAAATGATCAGGGGTTGGGAACAGGTCCCATATGAAGAGAGGGCTAAAGAGACTGGGACTTCTCAGCTTAGAAAAGAGGAGACCGAGGGGGGACAGGATAGAGGTCTCTAAAAGCAGGAGTTGGGTGGAGAGGGTGCATACAGAAAAGTTCTTCATTAGTTCCCATAAAGAAAGACTAGAGGACACCAAAGGAAAGGAATGGGTAGCAGGCTTCAAACTAGTAACAGAAAGTTGTTCTTCACAAAGCAAAGAGTCAACCTGTGGAACTCCTTGCTGCAGGAGGCTGTGAAGGCTAGAACTAGAACAGAGTTTAAAGGGAAGTGAGATCAAGTCATGGAGGTTGGGTCCGTGGAGTGGTATTAGCCAGGGGGTAGGAGTGGTGTCCCTGCCCAAAGTTTGTGGAAGGCTGGAGAGGGATGGCACGAGATAAATGGCTTGGTCACTGTCTCCGGTCCATCCCCTCCAGGGTCCCTAGGGTTGGCCGCTGTCGGCAGACAGGCTACTGGGCTAGATGGACCTTTGGTCTGACCCAGGATGGCCATTGTAAGCTCAGGGCTCAGGGTTGGGGGTCTCAGTGGACCCCCTTGATTTTCATGCACACCTGCTCCTGGGTGGCCAGGCTGGCAGCTCTCCTGCCCTAGATGGCCACCTTCCTGTGCCTAGTGCGGAGATCGTGGACGAGGTCCACGATGTCCGCACTAGCCCAGGCGGGTGCCCGCCTCTTGCGGTCCCGGGCAAGCTCCCGGGAGCCGCCAGCCTGGTCCCGGGAAGAGAGGGAGGGCTGGGGAGCATCGGGTGGCTGGCTCGATCCTTTAAGGGGTCCGGGGCCGGGAGGGAGGCATAGAGTTTCCCTGGTGTTGGCCAGAGTGGCCACCAGGAAAACCTGGGAAGCCTTAGCCTCCCACTAGTTCGAATTAAGGGTCTACACAGCCCTTAATTCGAACTAGCTAGTTCGAACTAGGCTTAATCCTTGTAAAATGAGGTTTACCTAGTTCGAACTAGCGGAGCGCTAGTGTAGCGCCTATGAAAGTTAGTTCGAACTAACGTCTGTTAGTTCGAACTAACTCTGTAGTGTAGACATACCCATGCTTTCCTGCAGAATCCTATTACAATAATCTTCAAAGAATGTACTGTGATGCCTTGTGCTCCATATTATGACTTCCTCACATACTCATAATGAAAATTAGTCAGGAAAGACAGAACTCCAGTTTTCACAGGGGCATTCTGGGCCCAGTTCTGCTCCTGATGTCTTCAATAGACGGTCCCTTGAAATAAAGTTAGCCAAACATGGAAAGACAAATGATGAGAAACAAGGGATTGGCTGTATGGTTTATCTGTTGGAATGAATATTTTTGCAGCATGAAAGCCCTTTAAACACACCACAACAGCACAGAATGCAGAACAAAGTGTTCCTCTCCTGTGTTGCTGCTCTCTGGGAGTCTCAGAACATTTCTGTGAACAGCAAAAATTCAGTTCAGGGTCTTACCCTTTGGGAAATGTCACAGTGAATGCTTCACACAAAAAGCAAGGACTGGTCTATTAAGATCACATTAAATGGCTCACAAATTTCCCATTTTCACAGAAATTGACAAAGTTTGCCTGTTGATTTATTATTCATATGTGGAAAGATGCTTCCCCGAGAAAAGCGTAAATACAATTTCCCCAACCCAATCAGCCTCTCAGGCTTTCTGATGAAGTGATAAGCACAATAGAATTCAGAGGGATTAAGGGATGAGGTGGAAAATGAAAGCTGAGTTGTGTTTCTGTAAGTTGTCTTGCGTGAAGCAGCTGCAGGGAGATAAGGAAAGCCAAATAATGTGAAAATATCTGCATAAAACCCCTTCTAATAGAAAACTGGGACTCCATCAAAACCCTGCTTCAGGAACGGATGACTCAGACTCTCAGTAGCAGAGTTAGGAGACTAATCCTGTTACAAGGAATTCTTCCACTTATATTTACCGAGAGGATATGGCCACTGCATACTGGAAAGGATACAAATATCCTTTCCAGATTAGAATGTTTATTCAATGACCCTTCTGAAATGTTTGGCACTCAAAGTTTTATAGTTATTTACTTTCCACTGTTACCACATCTCTAACTGAGAAGAATTTAGCAGGTCTTCAGGAACAGTATGGCCTGGCAGGTAGAAGTAAAGGATTAGGTGTCAGGAGCACTTGCTCTTGTCTCTGGCTTTCCTGATTATTCATGATATGAGCTAGGCCAAGTCAGTTATCTATGTCTTTGTTTACCCATCTGTAAAGTGTGGTTAAGACTAAAGAATACTTTAATGGGGTTGTGAGACTAAACCTAACACATCGCTTTGTGATCTTCAGATGAAAAGTTGTCTATAGAGCGGTAAAGTATTATTATTTTTTACATCATTTTGGTATCATCAGATGAATGTCATCTTGTGGGGCCTACAACCTGATTCTACACACTCTGGCTGCTAGGCTGCACTGCCCCAGTGAGAAGGGCACCTGTTACTGACTCTGGCTGCTAGGGCGCACTACCCTAATGAGAGGGGTGAGTGTTACTGGCATCTGGCCACTAGGCTGCACAGCCCTAGTGAGAGGGCAGTGTGTTTGGGACAGTAGTTGAATTACTATATGCATGGAGTTTGGGAGTGATTTCACGAGCCCAAAGGGCTCAACAGCTCCCTTGATGGGGTGGGGGAGAGGAGTGGGTGCCCACAACAAGTTGATACCAGGAAGTCAGTGCATGTACACATGGCTTGAATGCTACCTGCTGTAGCATCATCTCTGTAAAGAGTTTTCTTAATAGAGAGCCAATTTTAGAGACATGAAGTTCTTCTATGATATTACTCAGCCTGTGGTACATGAAACATCAGCTAGCAAAGTAATACTTAATTGCCCCTCACACTGTAGATTTAGGATTGCCAACTTTTCTGACCAGACACCATTGCTGCAAATGACATCTAGTGGGGAAAGTTTGCACTCTATGTAGAGTGCCATGAGTCCTGTCACAGGCTGGCTGGCCATTTAATGCAACATTGGGCTCAGTCTTGCCTCTGACCTAGCAGTTACCCCCTCAGCCTTACCCATGATCTAGTCACTTGGGACAATTAATGATTCCAACGGGATGTGATGGAGTTAACAGGGGAGATTGACCCTGTTGTAAAGACCTAGGAGGGAGGAACAAGGAGGGGTCTCTTGGTGGGAAAAGACTGGGAAAGTCAGGCTGGATGTAACCCACAGGAAGCATCTTAGAAGTCGGGGCTGGAGTGGAGGGTATGCCTGTGTAGGGCTGCATCTGACAAAGTGGATCTTTGTCCACGAAAGCTTATGCTCCAATAATCTGTTAGGGTATGTCTACACTACCACCCTAGTTCGAACTAGGGTGGTTAATGTAGGCAACCGGAGTTGCAAATGAAGCCCGGGATTTGAATTTCCCGGGCTTCATTTGCATGTTGCTGAGCGCCGCCATTTTTAAATGTCCGCTAGTTCGGATTCCGTGCCCGCAGCTACACGTGGCACGAACTAGGTAGTTCGGATTAGGCTTCCTATTCCGAACTACCGTTACTCCTCATGGAACGAGGTGTACCGGTAGTTCGGAATAGGAAGCCTAATCCGAACTACCTAGTTCGTGTCGAGTGTAGCTGCGGGCACGGAGTCCAAACTAGCGGACATTTAAAAATGGCAGCGCCCGACAACATGCAAATGAAGCCCAGGAAATTCAAATCCCGGGCTTCATTTGCAACTCTGGTTGCCTACATTAACCACCCTAGTTCGAACTAGGGTGGTAGTGTAGACATACCCTTAGTCTTTAAGGGTATGTCTACACTAGCTCGTTAATTCAGGCTAGGTAGGCAAATCAGGCAAACGGAGTTGCAAATGAAGCCCGGGATTTAAATATCCCAGGCTTTATTTGCATGTTCCCGTCTGGCCGCCATTTTAAAATCCCCCTTAGTTCGAACAAACTGCCCATGGCTACACGCGACAGTTTAAAGTTAATCCGAACTAAATCCACAGTTAGGATTAACTGTTACACCTCATTCCACGAGGAGTAACGGTTAATCCAAACTAAGAATTTAATTCGGATTAACTTTAAACTGTCGCGTGTAGCCATGGGCAGTTTGTTCGAACTAAGGGGGATTTAAAAATGGCGGCCGGACGGGAACATGCAAATAAAGCACAGGATATTTAAGTCCTGGGCTTCATTTGCAACTCCGGTTGCCTGATTTGCCTACCTTGCTCGAATTAATGATCTAGTGTAGACATACCCTTAGAGAGTAGTCGAATAGTTAACTACTTGATAAGCAGTGGCTGGGGTGAGAACAGGAGCCAGTGCTGAGGTGAGCTGGCTTAAAAGCTGGTTCTGCTCAAGACTGTCTCTGTGGTGTTGCCCTGACCCTCTTGCTGCCTCTATTAGAGGCAGGAGGGGAATAGGAGAGGCTCCCGCGGAGCGGCCAAGCAGCCCCTGTTCATGGTGACCCGGGATTGCCACACACAGTGCTTGCTCCAGCAGCAGCCCCTGGCCATGGCCAGCTCAATCCACCGTGAGCAGGCACTGGTACCAGAGCAGCTTCTGTTCACAGTGGACAGGGCTAACCGTGGGTAAGGGCTGCTCTGGCAGCAGCCCATGTCCAAGGCCAGCCCAGCCCGCTGAAGCCAGGCCTTGCCACCATGAACAGGTGTAAGAGTTAATCTGAACTAAGGACGGGATATTTAAATTCCAGGCTTCCATTTGCAATTCCGATTGCCTGATTTGCCTATTTAGCTCGAATCAACGAGCTAAGGTAGACATACCCCAATACCTTTCTGGACCAATTTGTTTTTCTTTCATTAGTGATCAGTATCATAAAGGGGGACAGTTCAATCTCAGTCTATTATTTAATCTTTTTTTTTTTTTAAAGATTTTGAATAGTGAACAGGGCAAATTGCTTCTTAAATAAAGTAGATTTGGTCTCTGCCATGCCAAGGTGGTGTACTTACAATTCTGTTTTTGGGTTGTGTCACTGAGGTTAATGGCAAAATTACCATTGAGTTCAGTGGGAGATGGATCAGCCCACCAGTTTTTACTCACTCTTTTACTGAAATTAATGGGAGTTATATCTGACAAGGGGCTGATGAGAAACTGGCCCTCATCCTAGGAAGTGCTAAGCACCTCAACTCCATTAACTTCCACAGCAGCTATGGGTGCCCAGCTCCCTTCAGGAAGCATAACGTTCAGCATCTTTCAGTTCTGGACCCTACATAAGGACTTTTCCATTTGGTCCCAGAAGAATTAATAGAAATTGACAAGGCAATCTTCACTTTCAAATAGGCACAATTCCTACCAGGGAAAAGTCAAGCACTAAGCCCTTCCCTCCCCCCACCAATCTCCTGACAGGCCAGCCAGGCCAATTAAAATGATTATTATCCAATTTTTTGATCTGTGATGCATCAACCCGTGTCACTGTTTTCTAAAGTGCTACCTCTTTCAAATGAATACCTGGCTGTTTCTGATGCACACCATGCCATTCGTTTCTTTAGTTGAATGAAGAGTTTAAGAGATCTCCAAGACATCTTAATAAGAACCAGCTCAATGATGAAAAATGTTTGCTGAAAGCTACATCAATATTGCTGCACTTGAATAGAAATAAAGAGAGATGCAGGCTGGTGATTGTATCCAAGGAAAGCAGTGTTTCTGCAGCTTATAAACTAAGAATGTGCTTAAAAGGACCATGTCAAGTACTTTTTACTTTTACCCTCCAATGGCTATAAAACTTTCCTAAAGGCTCAGAAATAGTGTGTGTGTATTGTGTGGGGGCAAACCTCAGAAAGTCAAAAGACACATGGGGTATACTGACTATAGCATTTTCCATGATCAAATTATACATTCATGGACTATCTACACTTGTTCCACACTATAGTTCAGTACGTGATTTTTCATTTTTGAAGAAACTGAAAAATCTGAGGAAATCATTTGATTTATTTTAAGCCAAAATGTATTTAAAAAAGACCTTTTTTATTAAATCAAGCCTTCTAAATTCTTTATTTTTGAGTCAACCAATACATTTTGTATTGATTAAAAATAATTTTGCTTATTTTTTAGTCAAATGAAATGTTTGGATCAGCACAAAATGAATTGTATTCTTTATTTTTCATTTAATTTTTTGGGGGTGTCATTTTCATTTAAATAAAAAGAACACTTTTTTTTAAACAAATGTCAAAATGTAATGTTTCAAATAGTAACAATAAAGCATTTTGGCTTTTTTTAAATTTCAGTCATAATTATTTGTCAAAGTTGATTCTAATTCATAACTTGTTTTAGAGCCCAGAAAAATACATTTCAGGGGCAAAACACTATTTGCTCAAACAAAAAAAAAAAAATCACCCATTTTCCCTAGCTATGTATTTAAGTGAGATATTTTAACCTAGTGATTCCTTCTACATCAGTTTTTTTTCTGGTGGTCAGTGGAAAGCTGACTATTCTAAGGCTATGTCTAGACTGCAGTGATTTTCCGGGATACCTCCGGAAAAGCAATGCCACATCCAAGGAACACATCCACTTTTCCAAAAAATGTTTTGGAAAAGTGAACATGTTCTTTTGTCATCCTTGTAAACCTCATTTTATGAGGAACAAGGGATGGCTTGAAAGAGCAGGTTTTTCCGAAATTTGGCACCATGTAGACATGCCAAATTTTGGAAAAGCCTCTTTCGAAAGAAAAGTGGGAAAAGATATGTAAATTGCAGTTCGCAATTGCATATCTTTTCCAACTTTTTTTTGTAATCTAGACGTAACCATAGTGTGCTCATTTTATTCCTCATTTACAATTGTCTTCCATATTATTTTAAGTTGTTTAGTAATTGAGTAAATGCATGTGTTAGCTAATAACTTAACTTCATTTTCCTTCTCCAGTGCCTAAAACTCAACTCCCATAGAAAGCAGCAAGAGACCCAGAACTCATTCAGTCATTGAGGATTTTCACTAAGGTCAGGGTCAGCCTTCCCAGAATCAAGTCCAGGAAAACAAAAGGAATAAATGTAATTCTTACATACCAACTTTATAGAATCTTCTAATGAAGAAACATGAATAAAATTTTCACAGCATAACATGGCTACTTTATAAGCCTCCTATCTTATCTT
The DNA here is from genome assembly GCF_052426305.1 of Pelodiscus sinensis. NCBI lineage: Eukaryota > Metazoa > Chordata > Testudines > Trionychidae > Pelodiscus > Pelodiscus sinensis. Next base: position 34,813,166 of record NC_143056.1, read on the forward strand.
CATAAATAAAGGCGCATAAATAAAGAAAACCAATTAAGCCCCACAAAAACAGAGTGAGAAAAACCTCAGAATTCCCAAAAGTTTTGGTTCAGTTCACCTAAGTTTTTGATCACTGAATCTATACAATCTGCTGATGATGGGGAGAGTCATTTACTTTGCTTCATTTGCTTATAGCAAACATCTTCCCTTCATTTGCTTATAGCAATTTTCAGCTGGAATCCATGCAGATTCTTCTTCCTCTTCCTCTGCTTTTAGCTAGTCAGCTAACCAGTGAACTATCAAACTGTTATGGATCTTTTTTTTAAAAAAACTGTTACAAAACCTAACACACCCAAGAACAGCAAAGTAAATGACTTTCCCCATTATCTGTTAGTCTATAAGGAGCCATAGGACTCCTTGTTGCTTTTGCAGATCCCCTCTGATACTTGTATGATGGTTATCAGTACTTTTTTTGGTACGACTAAAATCTGGAAGCTTATCTGATTTTATATACAAAGGAAATCCTTACATTTTCATAACTGTGCTGGATATCATGGTGGAGAAAAGGGCCGCTCTTATAGTATTTTGGAGAATTCTGCTTCTGGTGCTTGCTAGAACTAAGTGTTGCAAAGGCCTGTGAAAAACTTAAAATAATTGAGAAGAGGGGAGAGTTTTCCCAAGGGTTAAAAAAGCTTTGGTTTGAATCTGGGAAATACAGCTGATTCCTTGTTTTATCAAACATGGTTTGCTCCAGCTTTATTTTTAAAGTTTCTCAATGGAAAAATATTGGGGTTTTTTGGAGGCAGGGGAAGGAAAGAGTTTTAAGAATTTGATTCTCCTCTTGCTTATAGCAGTGTAAATCAGTACTAATTTAACTGAAGCCTATGATATTATATCACTGCAGCACTAGTGTAAGTGAGAGAAGAATCAAGCCCTACAAATCCAGAGGAAACTTACCAAGTCGACAACAACTTACAGGTGAGGTAAAACTGAGATGTAATGCCTGATGATAGCCCTTTAAAACAACAAAACTTCAATAAACACAGAAAGTTCAATATATAAAAGTAAGCCTTCTGTCAAAACAGCCATCACCACTGGATAATATCGAAATGCCAAGAAATCAGCTCCCTGGCAACAAAAGAAGGCTAACCAATCACTTCCACATGAATGACACTGGCTCCCAGGAGTGATCAATGCAGACTGTACTTGTCATTGATCTTTGCAATTTACACTCAGCTGATTTGCTGTGTTTCTGTTCTGACTGACAGTTGTTCATATGAGACTTGGGTTTTACAGGACTGATAGCTCTTCTCTCAAGGTCTAGTTTGCAAACAAGTTTGTAACCTGCTCTCTTGATTCAGATTTTTATTGCTAGACAGGGCCAAAAGGTCAATAGTTGTTTATTGTCAGTGGGACTTGAAACTACTGCCTTCCCTATTTGCCTCTGATATTCCCCAATTTATGTACCAAAACTTGTCTCTTTCGGGGTTAACTAAAAGACTAATAACCTCCTATTTTGAAAATAAATTGTTGGGATAGTTGAACACTGAAAAACACTACAAACTAGCCTCCAGATTTTATGCTTGCAATTTAGTGGGCAGAGTTGTATGTGGGAATAGTTTTGTTGGTGTAAATATTTGCAGGTGAAACATACTTAAATATATTTAGCAATCTTTTAAAAACAAAACCAATTTGAAAAGGCACACAGGCCTTGTTAAATTCAAAATCCAGGTCAGAATACTCATCCTGAAGTATGGCATAATAAAATATTTACCAGTTTATGAATAAAACCAAGAGATTATAGCTCATTCCTCTCATATCAGAAGCCCATTTTTTCAACCCCCCAAAGTTTTATCCATGAAAAACTCTTCCAATTTACCCTGGAAGTCTGGCAATATGCCCTGGAGATAAATATAGGCAAATTAATGATCTAACAATCTGATTTGTGAGCACACCCAGGCTATGTCTACACACCCAGGCTATGTCTACAAAATAAATGTTATCCTAAAATAACATAGTCCGAGTCTACACTACAAGCAGTTATTTTGACATAATGTCTAAATAATGTCAAGCTGGAGGACTTCTTACTCCGACTTCTGTAATCTTCATTTTACAAGAGTAAGGCAAGTAGGAGGAAGAGTGCTCTAACTTGGACTTTCTGCTATGTAGACAGCACCAAAAGCTGAAATAAGCTATTTCAATTTAAGCTATGCCATTGACATAGCTCAAGTTGTGTAGCTTATTTCAGCTTTAGCCCTGCTTTGTAAATGTACCCCCAGAAAGTAAGGTGTAGAGATAATGTCTCTTGTACAGGTATTCATTTGGTCCTGCAAAACAGGAGTCTTTCTCAATAGCAGTACCTTTAAATTCCTTGGGTTAAATTACAGTGTATAAATGATGCATTTATTAGGATGCATTATGCTGATAAAACCAAGATATTAGGAATTAATTGGACATATATTGGGATTTTGTATAACTGCCTATCACTGCTGACTCTAAAGGCTTGTCTATACTTGAAATGCTACATTAGGCAGCACTGTCGAGCTTCAGTGTAGACACTACCTTTGTCAACGGGAGGGGTTCTCCCATCAGTGTAGGTAATCCACGTACCTGAGAGATGGTAGCTATTTTTGTGTAGCACTGTCTATGATAGTGGTTAGGTTGGCTTAACAGTGTCAGTTGGGCATGGCGTTACTGCAGTCAAGGCCTAAAAAACTCTCAATATAACAACTTAGGCATGGTGATGCTGAGCATCAGTTCTAGAAAAGTTCAGGGATTCATAAAGCCTGATTTAGGCATTCAGGCTTCACAAGACATCTCAGAATGGGATTCACAAAAGCCAGCAGCTCCCCACCTAAACTGGCTGATGGGGACTGCTGAGGGGAGAGTTATGTTTTACATAGCCCCTCTCAGTGTTGCACCTAAATCTGACTTGCAGGGTGTCCCCTCCTTCTGCTTGGAAGTCTCAGCTGCAAACCTTGTTTTGAGCTACATCTAAACTATACAGAGTTAACTTAAGGAATGCAACTCCAGCTTATGTGACACATATAGCTGGAGTCACTGTACCTTAAGTCAAGTTACCATGGACTCTACACTGCCAGGGGTCAATGGGAGAAACTCCCCTGTCAACTTTCCTAACTTACTCTTCTCATCTGGTAGAGAATAATAGAGTCGATGGGAGAGCAATCTGTAGTCAGTCTGGCAGGTCTTCCCTAGATCTGCTAAATCAACCTGCTTGTGAATCGATTTAAGAGCATCCATCCAGACTGTAGTGTAGATGAAGCCTTGGAATTTAGTGTTTCATCTCTTCCCATCCCCAGCTTCTTGCAAAAAATGGCATAAATGCCTATCTTTTCCTGATTCTTGCAGCACACTAGGGCAAAGGCATTCAGATGCATAGAGGAAAAGCAGTAGAGCATGTGAGCAGAGGAAGAAATGTAGGAGCCATGGAACATCTATTGCAGAAACATAAAAGCTGAGCGACTTTGGGATTTACAGTGTTCTACAGCCATTAAATGTGTGAGGGAGTTGGATCCCAATGGGGTCTGATGCTGATATGTAAGTGCTGAAGTATTTCTGAACCACTCCTTACTGCCTTATAATGCATGTCAGAATTAATTCTCAGTATATTTTTTTAAGTTCCTAAAAGGTAAGATCCTAAATGTGTGGTCCAATTATAAAAAGTATTGAGACCCCAGATTTGGACTAAAACTAATGTTCAGCAATTTTGAAAATCAAGCCACTTATTTATGCACCTAACCCATTGTGCTAGGCACTGTACACCAATAAAATAAAAATTGCACTCCATGCCCCCAAAGAACATTGCAACCTAAGTTTATGATGAGGCAACAAGATCATTCCCACAAGCAGGCCAGGAGTGCATAAATTAAGGGTGAAACAGTCATTATTAATGTAATAGCTAACAGGCACAATGTGTAGGTTCAGCTTTTGGGGGGACTGGAAGGAGATGAGATAAAGAAACAGGTTACATTTACACTCTTCAGTTGACAGTATGAGCAGTAAGCAAAAATACCTACGTACACCTACACACATTTATGGGAAGGAGTCTCAAACTCGTGGCCCACAGGCCAGCCCTAGTTGGAGCAGTTGTGCAATATGGCCAATGAGTCGAGGCAGCCAGGTGTGGGCTGTCCATTACAGTTTCCCAGGCCATGCCTCTTCCTGCCATTGCCCCACCCCCAAGGATGTCGCTTTGAGGATTATTGTGGGAGGAGTTGGTATGGGGCAGAAACAGCAGTTGGGCCCCCTGCACTCCCTGTAGCAACAGGAGCCATGGGGAAGTGGAGTGAGTGCACCTGACAAGTGCGTGCCACTTCCTCACAGCTCCTACCATCACAGGAGAGTGGGGGACCCCAACTGCTGCTACAGTAACTCACCAGACCCCCTGCTAGTAATCCCCAAAGCTGCATCCTTGGAGACAGAGTACCATGATGGGGAAGGGGGAGAGAGCGTGGGACAATGGCAGGGAGAGGTGAAGCTTGGGAAACAGTAATGGACAGCTCCCCTCATCCCGTTGGGACTCCTGGGTTGGATTACACAACTGCTCTGGCTGGAGTTAAAAACCCTTGCTCAAGGGTATATACACACAATGTGGGCTAGGTTTATACACTGTGTATATATATTTATATGTGTGTCTGTGTATATATAGGGTATGTATGAAATTAGGAAAACTGCCTTAATGTGTTTACCTGCAGAACTTTTCCCTCTGGAAAGATTCTGATGTGAAGCAGTTAGGGAAATGTAACCTGTATCATTAGATCCTGCAGCAAAACATTTTATAGTTTATGATCTGTGCAGCAAATATCTATACAATAGAGTCACATTAAAATGCCACCTGCTGACTGAAGGTTTTACATTTCCATGCAGTGCCAGTATAAATCAAAACACACAATTTAAATGTATGAAGCCAAAATAGTATGCTCCAGAGAGAACTAGATAAATTCATGGAAGTTAAGTCCATTAATGGCTATTAGCCAGTATGGGTAAGGAATGGTGTCCCTAGCTTCTGTTTGTTAGAGGGTGGAGATGGATGGTAGGAGAGAGGTCGCTTGATCATTACCTGTTCGGTTCACTACGTCTGGGACACCTGGCATTGGCCACTGTCGGCAGACAGGATACTGGGCTGGATGGACCTTTGGTCTAACCCAGTATGGCCATTCTTATTTTCTTAGGTATCCACATTTAAGCTAATATGGTCAATTCACTCCTGGTGCCTTCACTGCCATTGCCTGAAGCTTATTTAGCTGCATCAAGATGGATTTGGCCCAGTGAGAGAGCAGAGGGCATAGGCCAGCATATGATAGGGTTCATATGATATTGAAAACAAATGTCTACTCAACAATTAAGTATCACTTACAAAAATCAGGTCTGGATCCTCCAGCCTATGCTTCTAGAATAAAGATCGAAGAGTTCTAAAGGGACTGCTCTCATGAGTATGGGCAACAGGATTAGCCCCTTGCTGATAAGTATTTCTCTTACTGTACACTTGAAATAAAGAAGAGTGGTTTAGTGCTGCCTCACAGACTGGCAAGTACTATTTTTTTTCAGTTTCAAAGGCATGTCTACACTGCAGTTATACCCTTGTGTGCCTGGCCTGAACTAGCTAACTTGGGCTCCAGGGCAGTTTAATTGCAATGTAAATGTTCTGGCTTGTAGTGCAGCCCAAACTCTCAGACCCTCCCCATCTTGTAGAGTTTTAGGCCATGTCTACACTACACGGAGGATGGACGCTGCTGCCATCAATCTTCTAGGGTTCGGTTTAGTGGGTCTAATGAAGACATGCTAATTTGAACTGAGAGGGCGCCCCTGTCAGTGCCCGTACTCCTTCACCTCAGGAGGTGCAACGGACGCCAATGGAAGTATTTGCTCCCATGCACCTTCTGCTGTGTGAACTGTGACTTAAGATAAGTCGACTCCAGCTATGTAAGGGTGCATCTACACTGAACCATTATTTTGAGATAGCTAGCGTTATTTTGAATAACAATGTGAGCTTCTACGCAGCCATTCTGTTATTTCAAAATAATTTTGAAATATTGGACGTATTATTCCAAAATCTGTAAGCCTCATTCTATGAGGAATAATGCTTATTCCAAAATAGCTATTTCAAAATAAGGCATGTGTAGATGCTCCACTGCTGCTATTTTGAAATAGCCCCATTCTAAGTTATTCTTCCCCAGTGACTCCTGGTGTTCTGAATCAATAAAGCACATTAGGAAAGCCTGCTTTGGACTAATTTTGAGTCTTCTCTGCAGTGTAGACATGCTATTTTGAAATAAGCTATTTTGGAATAACTCTTAGAGCCTAGGCTCCTGCCCAGTCCCAGAAGTATATCCCATAACTAAACAGCCCTGCAGCCTGAGTCCCCTGAGCCCAGGTCAGTTGGCACTGGTCAGCTGTGAGTCTTTAATGTGTAGTGTAGATATACTTGAAGACGGTAAAGACCAAATCATGGTTCATTTGATTTTAGTGGTCCTAGGATGTGATGAGCAGCCTAGGAAATGATTGTAATATACTGTACAATATGGATGCTAATGTCCCAAAGGCTTTGGAGACCTTACCAAAAAGAAATTGAAAATGGAATTGACAATAAGTAGGACAGAGGCCTGATTTCCACTTTACTATTTACCTGCCACAGTTCACATTCCTTTCTATCAACCCACTAGGGTTGGATTTCCATTTTTAGAAGGATATCGGTGTGGCTCAAATAATTTCTTTTGCCCTGGCTGTTTACTGTTTCTTGTTTAACTGCTCATGTTCAGGTGCTCATACTTTCTGTGCCTTTTCTATCCTGTCTTTAAATAACCAGTAATGTCCTTGTTTCTGACTTTTTGATTATCTTCCTCATTGCCTGAAATCCCTCTTTTTCAAAATTTAGGGTCTCCATCAGTTTTGGCCAAAATAGCTCTCCTATAGAAATTGAACTTAATATTACTGAGGTCATGATTACTTTAGTGGGCTACTTTATTGTATTACTTTATTGTTGCTTCTTGAACTCTGTGTTACTTTGGACTAATTTTTTAAAAAACTGCTTCTCTTCTTGTGTGCTCTTGAATGAGCTATTCGCCACAAATGTGTACGTTGTCAAGAAATTGCTTTTTTCCCCCTCAATCTTCTCCCATTGTGACATTAACCCCCCATATATAAACTAGTCAAAGTCACACATTATTAGTTTTTTCTCATACAACAATGTGCATTCATTCTCTTTTGTAGATCAAGAGGTTGCTAATGTCATTCTGCTAGTACACTTATTTTCTTATGATTTTGAGATTTGTGTTCATTCCAATTCTACTGCATGGTCCCCTCTGCTGAGGACTTTCATCTCTTTAGGCTCTAAAGAATGTATTAGTTATAATGCCACCTCTGACATCCTGCCCTGTTAAATGTTCAGGCACGCTGTACTCTGTACAGATCCTCACCTCCTCTCTTCATTTTTGTTTGTTGCCAGAGCAACAAAGTCACCTCAGCATATAGATGCCGGGGGAAGCTAAATTAAATGCAGCTATCTCCTTTACTGCTGGATCCAAATATAACATAGGCAATGAGGATCTTCAATCACACATGGGTCCAGCACATCTACTGCTGGACCAAGTAAGCAAATAACAGTTTAAAAAAATTCATCTAGGTCATGTTCTCTAGAACCTTTAATCGTTCTTGTTGCTCTTCTGTGGACCCTCTCCAATTTCTCCACATCCTTCTTGAAATGCGGTGCCCAGAACTAGACACAATACAGTACTCCAAATGAGGCCTAACTAGCACAGAGTTGAGCGGAAGAATGACTTCTCGTGTCTTGCTCACAACACACCTGTTAATGCATCCCAGAATCATATTTGCTTTCTTTGCAACAGCATCGCACTGCTGACTCATATTCAGCTTGTGGTCCACTATAACCCCTAGATCCCTTTCTGCCGTATTCCTTCCTAGACAGTCACTTCCCATTCTGTATGTGTGAAACTGATTGTTCCTTCCTAAGTGGAGCACTTTGCATTTGTCTTTATTAAACTTTATCCTGTTTAACTCAGACCATTTCTCCAATTTGTCCAGGTCATTTTAAACAAATGATCTGGAGGGTTGTGGTAGAACAGTGCTTGTAAGAAATTTAAGTGTGGGTTGGAGTGTGGGGAATTCATGGCTGGGGGTTGGGGGTGTATGTGGATATGGGGGAGCTGAGGAGAAGGGTCTGGGGGTATGGAGGGTATAGGAGTCAGAAGAGAGGTTGGGTTGTGTGAGGAGTAGAAGTCAGAGCAGCAGTTTGGGAGGTATGGCAGGAAGTGGGGGGGAGTATAGGAGTCAAGGAAGGGATGGGGGTTCTGGGCAGGTGGGGGTGCAGCAGTCAGGGCAGGAGTTGCGGTTGGTAGGGAGATGTCGGGGTTGGTGTTGTTTTGGGAGGGAGTTCGGGACTGGGAGTGCAGCCTTTGCACTACCTGGCTGCCGGATCCTTGGGGTAGTGGAGACTGCATTGCCCAGCTGTCTGAACACTGGGGCTGGCCTGGGTGGTGGGGACAGCAATATCCAGGCAGTTGAGCACTAAATTAGTGGGGATTGCTCTTCCCTGCCACTCAAGCACCAGGCCAGAGCGGCAGGGACTGCACTGCCTCACTGCCTGAGCCCCGGAGCTATAGTCTGTATGCACTGTAATCATGCAGCCCAGAGTGGCGGGAGCACCCAACGTCCAGTCCCCCAGTCTCTTACTGGTGTGCTGCCCCAGGGCATACTAGCTTTCTTTGACTTTTGCATGTTATGCTACAGAGCTCAATACATTTCATTGGTGGGTGAGGTAGAATAATGGAATCATAGAAGATTAGGATTGGAAGAGACCTCAGGAGGTCAGAAATCTCTCGAGGTCATCTAGTCCTCCCCTCTGCTCAAAGCAGGACCAACCCCAACTAAATCATTCCAGATCTATATAGCATTACTCTTATAGGTAATTACCTATTTAGGTAATTCCTATAGAGAAAGTGAAGATCAAATACCTACAAAATTCAGATCTGGATCCACACCCCAAACCTACTTAAATTCGAAGATATTTAGGAGACAAAGTGGGTTAAGTAATATCTCTTTATTGGACCAACTTCTGGATCAACACAGATATGAAAACATGCATTCAGAGTTCAAGGGGGGAGCATTAAATCTGGAATTTTGGTTCAGGACACAAAAATGAGGTATAGGTCAGACTTGAATCCTGTAAACCCAAATATTTGGAGAGATTTGGTTCTAGGGTTTTGATGTGGAATTGCATATAATGTAAATAACCATCACACAATATCATTGCATTTTGCACCCATGCAAAACTCATTGCCACCAATGAGGGGGGCACAGGTGCTACTGCAAGCAGACTTGGCCCCATAATTCATCAAGAAAAGTGCTAAAAATGTAACATTATGTTTAGCGGCTTTTCTTATGTATTTGGATAAACTTGCTCGTGGTAGTGTTTCTTTAAGCCTCTTCTAAACACCCTAACAAATTCTTGTGCTGCCAGCTGCTCTAACTGATAGCAGCATGGTCCATTCATCAGCCCACATTGTAAATGTCAGTAAAAAGTACAAGCTGCCTATTAAAACACACATTTGTTGCATTTCAGGCCATTGCTGAATTTAGAGGGGCCTGTTCTTCCCTGTTATCTCTGGGAAGAATTAGCTCAACTCTGTATGTTACAAGGAGAAACAAGAGAAAACATTTATGGATGTTGGCCCGATTGTCCATCTTGCTGTGAGCCATTCTAGTCAAACTGCTACTGACTAGCTGCCAATAGGATGTGGAAATTGGGCCTGAGAAGTCTAGAATGGGAAAAGATTGAAAGGCTTTTTGTGAGGAGACAGATACCATTGTTATAAGCATGATGCAAGAACCTAAACTCTTGAGAACATTGCTGTTACAAACTAGTTTGCCCGATGGGTCTCTTTTTAAAAATAGATCAGAATAAATGAGCCCCCTTTCAGAGTACAGCAAAGTATAACTTTCATACAAAGCCCACTGTGGTGGCACCTCTCAGAGTTCCCTAATGTCCCTGTAGATTAGTGACAAGTAACACATATTTGAAATTGCCAGTTGTCCAGTCATTTAAATAAACATGTTGACAAATGAAGGAAGGTTTAGAAAAGTGAAAGGATTCAGCCAGAGGCTGCTTTGGCTATACATAGGTACAGAGGCAAACTGGCAGCAATGGCAGGTGGTGGGGCTGGCAGGGCTGCCTGAGGAGGGGGAAGCTGCCAACCAAGGCTCTCAGGAGATGAAAACAACTCCAAGTGAGACTGCTAGGCAAGTGCTCTCAGCCGCTGTTCCTCATCCCCAGAGTGGGAAAGGTCATGACAGTGCCTCAGGTGCTTAGAGATTTGGGACAGCTCTTGTTGGCCCTGAGTGCTACTGGGGCTTTGGTCACAAGCACAGAGATCCATCTGGCTCCCTGTCAGTGGGTATGTCTACACTACAGCGCTAATTTGAACTAACTTAGTTCGAATTAGTTAATTCGAACTAAGCTAATTCGAACTAACGCGTCTAGAACTAAAAACTAGTTCGAATTAGCGTTTTGCTAATTCGAACTAGCATGTCCACATTAAGTGGACCCTGAACTAGGCTTAAGGATGGCCGGAAGCAGTGCCGGCAGGGCATCAGAGGAGGACTTAGAGCGTGGAGATGCTGTCTCAGGCTAGCCGAGGGCTGCGCTTAAAGGGACCCGACCCCCACACCGGACAGACAGTTCTCAGGGGTGACCCGCTTGAAAACCAGTCCTGGCTTGGAGTGCCCGGAGTGCCCACACTGGGCACATCACAGCACTCGGCCATCAGACCGGCTGCACTTGCTGCAGGCTGCCATCTGGGGAGAGGGGGCAATTGGGGGGCTGCAGGAGAGCTTCCAAACCCAGAAGCCCGCAGAGCCAGCCCAGTCCTCCCCATCGGGGGCTCGTACCCCATTCCTCCCTCACCTCCTTCCACTTACCCTTCCCTAGCCCCTTTTCTTGATATACAAAATAAAGGACAATTGTGGTCAAAAATGGAATCTGTCTTTATTGAACAAAACTGGGGGACACTGGGAAAAGGAGGTGGGAGAGAGGAAGAGAGAGGGTGGGAGAGGGGAGGGCAACTACAATGATCACGGGTTGGGAACAGGTCCCAGATGAAGAGAGGCTACAGAGACTGGGACTGTTCAGCTTAGAAAAGAGGAGACGGAGGGGGGACAGGATAGAGGTCTCTAAAAGCAGGAGTTGGGTGGAGAGGGTGCATACAGAAAAGTTCTTCATTAGTTCCCATAAAGAAGGACTAGAGGACACCAAAGGAAAGGAATGGGTAGCAGGCTTCAAACTAGTAACAGAAAGTTGTTCTTCACAAAGCAAAGAGTCAACCTGTGGAACTCCTTCCTGCAGAAGGCTGTAAAGGCTAGAACTGGAACAGAGTTTAAAGGGACGTGAGATCAAGTCATGGAGATTGGGTCCATGGAGTGGTATTAGCCAGGGGGTAGGAGTGGTGTCCCTGCTCAAGGTTTGTGGAAGGCTGGAGAGGGATGGCACGAGACAAATGGCTTGGTCACTGTCTTCGGTCCATCCCCTCCAGGGTCCCTAGGGTTGGCCGCTGTCGGCAGACAGGCTACTGGGCTAGATGGACCTTTGGTCTGACCCAGGACGGCCATTGTAAGCTCAGGGTCGGGGGTCTCAGTGGACCCCCTTGATTTTCATGCACACCTGCTCCTGGGTGGCCAGGCTGGCAGCTCTCCTGCCCTAGACGGCCACTTTCCTGTGCCTAGTGCGGAGATCGTGGATCCTAATTCAAATTACTGTTATTCCTCCTGCAAGGAGGTTTAAAGGTAGTTCGAATTAGGAGCTTTAATTCGAACTACCTTGTCCGTGCCGCGTGTAGCCGCGGGCAGGTAGTTTGAACTACGGGGCATTTAAAAATGGCGACGCCTGGAAACATGCAAATAAAGCCCGGGATATTTAAATCTCGGGCTTCATTTGCAAGTTCGAATGCCTACATTAGCCACCCTAGTTCGAACTAGGGTGGCAGTGTAGACATACCCTCAGAGCCTTCCCCATTCAGTGTCCCATCTCCAGCCACTGGGGATTTTTGCCCCGGCAGTCGCCAATGGGCCACATGCCATTGTGGGCATCCCCAATATTCCCCCCCTTAAATTTGCCAAGGTCAGTCTTGAAGCCAGTTTTTTGCCTCCACTGCTCCCCTTAGAAGGATATTCTAGAACTTCACTCCTTTAATTATTAGAAATCTTTGCCTAATTTTGAGCCTAAACTTATCATGGCCTATTTATATCCATTTTTTTGTGTCCACATTAGTACTTATTTCCTTTCCCTCCCAGGTATTTAGCCCTCTGATGTACCTATAAAGAGCCCACAGCTCTCCCCTCATCCTTCTTTTGATTAGGCTAAACAAGTCTAACTCTTTCAGTTTCCTCTTATGAGGAGAGTTTTCCATTCATCTTATCATCCTGTTACTCCTCCTCTGCACCTGTTCCCATTTGAATTAATCTTTCTTAAACATAAAAGACCAGAATTGCTCACAGTATTGCAGATGAAGTCTCACCAATACCATCTATAATGGATTTAACACTTCCCTGTTTCTATTGGAAATAATTCTCCTGATACGTTGTAGGACTGCAGTAGCCTTTTTTCATGATTGCATTAGAATCATAGAATCATAGAACCGTAGAGCTGGAAGAGACCTCAGGAGGACATCAAGTCCTGCCCCCTGCTCCAGGCAAGACCAATCCCAATGCTAGGCATTACATTGCCAACTCTTGTTATACACCAATACAACTAGGTCTTTCTCCTCTTGTTGCTTCCGACTGACGAGTTTCTCAGTTTATAGCGAAAATTCTTATTAGTCTCTAAATCCATGATCATGCACTATTAAATTTCATCCAACTCTCATTACTCTTGCTTCTAAGCTCATCCAGATCTTCTTATATGAAATTTTGGTTCTCCTCCATATAGGCAACACCTCCTAATTTTGTGTCATCTGCAAATGTCATTAGGTTACTCCTACTTTTTGTACAATGGTCAGAGGATCACCATTCATGATGTCCTTCCTGCCTGACAGCTCACCTGACAGTATGATCCATTGTAATTTCTCTATGTCATCTGAAGAAGTGGGTTGTGCTCACAAAAGCTCATGAAACTATTTATATATTTTTGTTAGTCTCTAAGGCTGTGTCCAGACTCCATGCCTCCGTCGACGGAGGCATGTAGATTAGCCAGCTTGGAAGAGGGAAATGAAGCCGCGATTAAAATAATCGCGGCTTCATTTAAATTTAAATGGCTGCCCCGATCTGCCGATCAGCTGTTTGTCGGCAGATCGGGAGAGTCTGGACGCGATGCCCCGACAAAGAAGCCTTTCTTCATCGACACAGGTAAGCCTCGTGAAACCAGGTTTACCTGTGTCGATGAAGAAAGGCTTCTTTGTCGGGGCATCGCGTCCAGACTCTCCCGATCTGCCGACAAACAGCTGATCGGCAGATCGGGGCAGCCATTTACATTTAAATGAAGCCGCGATTATTTTAATCGCGGCTTCATTTCCCTCTTCCGAGCTGGCTAATCTACATGCCTCCGTCGACGGAGGCATGGAGTCTGGACACAGCCTAAGCTACTACAGGACCATTGTTGTTTCTGTTTTTTCCCCTTTAACCAATTCCTTATCCACCTTTTAGTTCTCATATTAAGTCCAATCTTCTTTAATTTAACTAATTATTTCCAATGAGGAACTATATCAAATGTAATAGAGGCTTCTATAATAAGCAAGCCATCTGGTGTCAATGGGCCTTCCTTTTTGGACAGAGTATAACATTTTCTTTTGGGGTGTATCTAAACTACACTCCTCTACCGACAGAGGGATGTAGATTAGGCACTTCAGAAGTGCAAATGAGCCCGGGATTTAAATATCCCTGGCTTCATTTGAATATTCACGTTCGGGCGCTCTGCCGATCACGCGCCCTTTTGAAAGTGAAATTAAAGTCTAGCCACGGCTCTGCAGACAGCGAGGAGCTTTTTTGGCAGATCCTGTATGCCTCATTTTTTGAGGCGTTTAGGATCTGCCAAAAAAGCTCCCTGCTGTCGGCAGACCCGTGGCTAGATTTTACTTTCACTTTCGAAAGGGCGCGTGATTGGCAGAGCCCCTGAACATGAGTATGCAAATGAAGCCCGTGATATTTAAATCCCGGGCTCATTTGCACTTTCAAAGTGCTTGATTTGCATCCCTCTGTCGGCAGAGGGATGCAGTCTAGACGTAGCCTTGGAGACCAGCATTTCACACTGGTTAATGTACCTCTCTTCGCTGGTGATTTACAGTTAGGAACTTATAGTACAAATGCTTCAACATTACCTACATCACAGAATGGGATATAGATATTTTAGAGACACTGTATATAATAACTCACAAACATTCAATAAAGCCTAAACACATTCCTATAATCCTAATTCCTATTTTCACAATACTAATACAGGTGAACCAGATTGATTCTAGCTATGCTTTTAGCCGAGTTTGGTTGAGACATGGGGTGTGTCTACACAGCAGGGCTTAACTTGAAATAAGCTACACAAATTGAGCTATGTCAATTGTATAGCTTATTTCAAAATAGCTTATTTCAAAATTGGGAGCGTCTACACAGCATTTATTCCAAAATAGAGTGCTCTTCCTCCGACTTCCCTTACTCCTCGTACAATGAGGGTTACAGGAGTCAGAGTAAGAAGTCCTCCAGCCTGATGCATTATTTTGAAATAACTGCCTGCTGTGTAGACGCGGACTAAATTATTTAAAAACATCTCAGTAGTTATTTTGAAATAATGTTGCTGTGTAGACTTACCCATGGGGATCTTGGCATGAGCTCAAACCTGGTCTGCCAACATCACAGAAGTCTCATCTAACTATGGAGTTTTCTCAGCCTCAATATTCTGCTGGTTTCAGCTAACAGATTGCTTCTGCACATGGCACTTAAGAGGGTAGCCAATCATTCTTCAGTAAAGGTATAGAACTGATATAATAGCTATTTGAGGGTCTAAACACACAGATTGCTCCAAGGATGGTTCCCAGACTTTTATTACATTTGTTAGTCAGTGCCACAGAAATCTGTTTCCCGTATGTTACTCTCTGTTGGCTCTTTCTATTTTATGTTGTATTTATTGACCACCAGGAAAAAAAAGTGATCAAGCCAAAATGAAGTTTTAGTAACAATAGCAGCTGAAATATAATTTCAGTTTGCACTAGACCATCTCTCTATATATTTTAGAGATTTGTGTGTCTCTCTGTGAGTCCGTCTGTCTGCGAGTCTGTTGGTTCAAGAACTCCTCCTAAATGGGTCAGAGTTAGGACCACCAAAGTTGTTACACACCTTCCTCTTATCCTAACTTAAAGCAAAGCCAGGGTTTGGTTGTGTCAGGAAAATGGGATGTGCCTGGAGTGTTTTCCATAACATGGAAGGGGAAGGGGCCGAGTGAAAGGATGCTATACTCACAGTCACCACCGGGGGCAGTGAGCACAGGGGACAGCGTTACCACAGAGTGACTACTTGGGGGTAGCTGCACCACCAAGGGAGTGGCCAGCTGGGGACAGGGCTTTCCATCTTGCCCGCCACCAGCCCAGGTAAGTGGCACCCCTTCCCCAAACCCATACGCCCTGGTCTTCAGCCCCAGTATCAGACTGAGGGAGAGGGGGAAAGACCTGCCAACCCCACTTTCATGGCCCCTCCGGGCAGTGTAGCCCCACCTCTTGCTGCAGGAGCTACAGTCCTCCCCCAGCTCCACCAGGTCAGCCAGCACAGTTGTGGCTGTCTGGCCTGCGCTGCTCCCTCTTTTCCCACCACGTGCCAGACAGGAAGAGCACGAGCTGAATTCAGTTGGCTTTGATGGGGGAGCCATGAATGACATCATCTCCATAATATTGTATCTAACAGATCATAGTGATTTAGGTCTGTATTGTGCACCCCTAAAGTTAATAGGAGTTTATTCCATTGGCTTGAATGGAAGCAGAATCAAGCTCTGATCTGTGAAAATTATTTATAGATGGGATGATCTGTTGGCAAAAGATGGCACATGCTGTTCTCTGCAATCTGCCTCTGTAAAACTTATCCATAGTTGGCACTTACCTGGTTACAATGGCATAACACGTTCTAAATGGGCCCAATACCAACCTAGCAGCATGTGCCTGAGCTCTGAGTACTTCAGGAGCTCATCCCACCAAGGAACAACTAAACAGTTCTCTCTGCAGTGTGGCAACGATACATGAGCTGTGTAAAAGGACAAATTTAAAAAGGCCTCAGCTACCACATATGGCATATTTGGGACTCTGGTGAATTCACACTAGTGTTTTTGCACAAAAAGTGAAGTAGCATTAAGGAACTGTACCTACTGTATGGTTTTGTATAGAAGACACCCATGTGACTTGGTCAAAATGTTGCCTGAGGTTGACTGAATAGCTTACCTCACAGCATACTGTGATCTGTGATCTAGTTCCATACTCAGAAGCTTTAGGGGGTAGCTGAGTTAGTTTGTCCAGGATAAATTTAAAAACAACAAATAGTCTGGTAGCACTTTATAGACTAACAAAACATGTAGATGGTATCGTGAGCTTTCATGGACACATCCCGCTTCTTTAGATGACCGGAGTTTTGAGTTTAGGATGTTCAGACCCAAAATAAATAGGGGAGAAGGGAGGGTATGTCTACAATACAATGTTAGTTCGAACTAACAGACGTTAGTTCGAACTAACATTCATAGGCGCTACACTAGCGCTCCGCTAGTTTGAATTTGAATCGAACTAGCGGAGCGCTTAGTTCGAACTAGGAAAACCTCATTTTACGAGGATTAAGCCTAGTTCCAACTTACTAGTTCAAATTAAGGGGTGTGTAGCCCCTTAATTCGAACTAG
The DNA here is from genome assembly GCF_052426305.1 of Pelodiscus sinensis. Classification (NCBI taxonomy): domain Eukaryota; kingdom Metazoa; phylum Chordata; order Testudines; family Trionychidae; genus Pelodiscus; species Pelodiscus sinensis. Next base: position 34,830,024 of record NC_143056.1, read on the forward strand.
TGGGAGGCTAGCCCTCCCCAGGTTTCCAACCTGGCCAACACCAGAGAAACTCTATTGCCCCCCTCCCGGCCCCGGATCCCTTAAAGGGGCACGGGCTGGCTACTGCTCAAAATCTGTTATAGTTAAGACCTGCCTCTGGAGTCAGAACATGCAGCTTTAAGCAGACCTCAGATATGAAATCCAGGGGTTCAAAACTCAGGATGGGGGACTACTTCCCTGTAACCCCCATAACGGGTGCCCTTGCCTTTTCTGCGTTCGTCTCTTTCTCATTAGCAATGATGTAATTCTGCATATTGAAGTTGAGAAAGGATTTAGATGAACCTTTCTGTCTGAATAGCTTACATTCGAGAGCAGGAGCCATGTTTAGTGAATTTGTGTAGGGTTGCCAGATGGTTTCAGCAAAAATACTGCCCCCCTAAAAAAAAAGTGCCATGAAAATTTTTGTTGACGTGGCCTGCTCCTCTTCCACTCCCCTCTTCCTCCTCATTTCCATTGGGGGCCGAGCCGGGAAAAGCATTTTGTATGTCCAGTATTTTCTAAATATATTTACTGGATAGACAGCGCAAATACCAGGCTGTCCAGTTCAATGCCAGATACCTGGCAACCCTAAGAGTGTGCTAGGACAGGGATGAATCATGGCAGAGTAGAGAATACAAATATGCTTCAATAGAAATCTATCACACCTTGCAACGCTGGGGTTACCGTGGATTCAGGGCACAGTATAGTTGTAGAACTGCTCTGTAGCTTGGAGCAGAGGACTCCTCTTCATACTGCCTCAGATGTCAGCCATGCCTAGCCTATTGTTCAGAATATGGGCCTACTTACATGTTTTAATCAGAATGAATTATATTCCTGATGCATCTGCTACAGTTGAGAGCAATTTCAGCTATACTTCTCTCATACTTCTTTATACTTCTCTAACGATACACCCTATAATCCACCTATAGGTTTCTCAGCTGTCACATCTCTTGAGCTGAGACTCATCTTCTACTCCTTCTTGCCCACAGTTTTTTTTAAGGCTGCACAGTTCCTTGCCTACATTGTAATAACCCCAGCAAGCCATACTGTCTAAGCAGGCCAGCTTCTCTTCAAAGGGTGGGAACAGTTGTAATTATCAGCAGTTACAAGTAATCAGTAAGCTCCTTATGAAAGCATTACAAAGAAAATATGTACATTTTCATGCACTTATTGTTATTTCAGGATACCATCCTACATGCATGCTAATAAGCTAACTAGAGCTCACATCTTGGCTCCAACAAGGGCACTGGTAGGAGTCAGTCCTTCAAGCCCCACTAAACTATTTGTTTTGTGGTTACAAATTTCTAGGCCTTAGCTCAGAACTGAGGACATCCATATATAGGTCAGTTTTCAATTCTGAGAGTCTGGAAATAGGCAATCAGCAGACAATGGTGCCTTGCTCAAAGCTAACTTTCAAAGGCTGGGTTTTTGCACAGCTGGAGGTGGGAAATTTGCATTAATTACTTCCTAGAGCAGGGGTTCCCAAACTTTTTGGTGGCAAGGCCCTCTATTAATTCTTTCCTGGTAGGATCCCAGACAGCATGAGGATGCCATTTGGTAAAGCAAAATGGCATCCTCCACACCCCATAACCTTGCATGCACCCTACATGTGAGTCCATGCTGCATGGAGAACAAAATGATATCTTCCATCGTATGTGACCCTTCATGCACCATATGTACACTGTGCAGAGGATGACATTTTGCATTTCATGGACCAGGACCTCACATGCACTGTGACCTTACATAAACTCTATATGTGCAATGGTTGTGCTATGTGGATCAAAATGGCATTGGCAGTACACCAGAGATTGCAGCAACCATCTCTCCTGATGGCATGTTATCTAATTTGGGGTTGCAACCCACAGTTTTCCTTAGAGATTCCCCATGGAAACTACTTGATAATATTTTGTCCCCAAAGTTCATTCTTGTCTTGCCTGTTCGGTATAGTCCTTACAGGTTCATAACACTTCTCAAGGCAAATATCCCATGTCCTGCTGAGCAAGAGTGAGAGCGAGAGCGAGAGCGAGAGCGAGTGCGAGAGAGAGAGAAAGTGTATGTACAATCCCAGCTCACAATATACTTTATATTTCAGAGAGTTTGTGTGTGAGTGCGTCTGCCTGTTCAAGAACTCCTCCTAAATGGCAAGAGCTAGGACCACCAAATTTGGTATACAACTTCCTCTTATCATAACTTAAAGCAAGGTCAATAGTTTCTCATAAAACTGATAGGGGGGGCTTTGCTAGCAGGGATAGTTATACTGTATAATGACCACAGTGGGGGTAGCAAGAGACCAGAGGTGAAGAAAGGGACAGCTATATACTATATATTTTAGAAAGCACGTCAATTTGTGTGTCTGTCTGTCTGTCGCCCAGCTGGAGGACATGAACCTCTCCTGCAGTAGTACCCACTGCAGCTGCTATGTACAAGCTCTTTTCATAATGCCCCAAACTACTGTGGTGAGAGAGGGCGGGGGTTGTCTTCTCTCCCGGAAGCCTGCATACTGAACCCTCATCCCTAGCCCCACCCCAAACAATGATTTAAATAAAGAAAAATTAAGGACCCGAGCAACACCAGGTATATCTTCTAGTACTACAAACCATTCATTTAATACAATGGTTCCCAAATATACTGGAACGCAATGTAGTAAGGTCGCTGAAGGATATTGCAGGAAATTGCCATATCTGTCATGGTATCTTAAAAGTCATGATGATTAAAAGAAGCCCCTTTGCACATCTTTTATGTCTATGCATCAATTTGCAGACCAGAATCCTTCCAGATGCAACTACATCACTGTGTGAATTAGGGATTTACTTTTATTATAAACTTCTCATGGTAACCTAATCCTTTAATCATTTGTATGAGAGTGCTTGGGAAGAAGCACATAAGCAGTCTAGCTTTAATTTCTATTTTACTGACCAGACTGTTTTTGCTTTGCTAGGTTCTTAGGGACATTTTCTTTTCTTTTGGTTCCTTTATAATGGCAAGATGCCAGGTACCTGTGTGTGTTCTTCCCCCCTCCACCTTCTCATTTCAGGAGGATTGTTCACCTGCACTATTATTGTAGGACATTTTTATGTGTTCAGAGACTTTTTTCTGTCTTCCTTTCTTAACTGTTATGCAGCCAAATCAATGGACTACCCCAGTTATGCCTACTGGTGCTCTTGAACTAGAATAAAACCCTGATCTTGTTTTGAAGGTTGTAAACTTTCTCATTTGCCTGTGGCCATAATTCAAGTTACATGACTGATGTAGGCTAACCACATACAAACCGAGACAAATCAGCAGGAATCCAGGACAGTTTGCTCTACCTATTTCAGCTCAAGTATTGTAAGATCCTATAAACAAAAGGAGACTCATGATGATGACCCTGCGTTTTTGCTGCAATTCATAAGGCTATAGGATGATCTGCCATGTTTGTGGGGGGGCCTCACATTGTTGCAGAGATGCACAGGAGGAATTCTTCCCTGCCTTGAAATGGAATGACTAGGGAAAAATCACTGTGAGGTGAACTTTGTGGAGATTTCCTGACATTTTCACCCTTCCATGATTTTCCCAGAGCAGGAAGTGACCACACTGTGTTCTCAGTTCTGTGTTCTCAGTTCCGACTCCAGTAACATTCCCTTTAATTTTAAAGGGAGTTTTGAATGAGGCTATGTCTACACTATGGGGCTTTATTAAAAAAATGTACATACCTTTTTCCAATTTTTTTTGGAAGAGGCTTTTCCAAAATTTGGCCTGTCTACAGTGGGCCAAATTTTAGAAAAAAACACTTTCAGAAGAGCTCTTCTTCCTCATTGGAGGAGAAACACAGGGCTTCTGAAAGAGCACGTCTGCTGTTCTGCAAAAAAACCAAAAAAGCGAAAAGCAAACACATACCCTGGATGCGGCGGAGTTTTTCCCAGATACCAGAGGTATCCCAAGTCTAGACATAGCCTGAGTAAAGTGCATGATTTGGCACATAAAACAGATTTGCCTCAGTTGCTTTCTGAAAAGGAAAAGGAAAACTACTGCTAACAATGAAAAAGATATTTTTGATGTCCAAGGCTTGCTTTAGAAATTATCTGGGAAACACAAACTGGTTCCATTTCAAGCTCTTCTTTCTTTAGAGGGAATTACTGTGACTTTAAAAGACATAAATGTGTCTGACAGGTTTCAATGGTATGAAAAATCCTTCAGATTGAGAATAAATGGATCTAATTAACTAAATTTGCTCTCAGTATGAGGGAAAAAAAATCTGAGTCTGAAGTGCTCTGTCAATCATGATTATTATCAATCTCTGAGGCTATTTCTACACTATAGGGTCTTTCTGGAATACCAGAGGTATCCCGGAAAAACTCCACCACATCCAGGGAATGTGTCTGCTCTTCTGCTTTTTTTTGCAGAAGAGCAGACATGCTCTTTCAGAAGCCCTGTCTTTCTCCTCCCACGAGGAAGATGCGCTCTTCTGAAAAAGGAGGCTTTTCCAAAATTTGGCCCAGTGTAGACAGGACAAATTTCGGAAAAGCCTCTTACAAAAAAAGGTACACAAATTATGGAGCTGTAGTGTAGACATAGCCTGAGAAAGCAGATGTTTAAGTTATAGAATAGGATAAACCATACATTTCAAGTAATACCTTGTTTTGAGGGATATAGTCCCAAAGTGTCTTACACTCCAAAGAAATTCTATGTTCCTCTCACTATTTTTGTTGGATCTAATCAAAGGCATAAGAAGGATCATGAAACTGAGATTACAGGAAGAGTTGTTTCCTCTGAGAATCTGAATCCTTCACTGTTTTCAGATTCGATCCAAAATTATGCCCTATACGAAGGCCTTGGCAGACTGAGAGTATGGGATAGATACTGGCAATGGTACTCAGGTTATTATTTACTATTAGTGCCCCTCAAATCTAGATTAGTGAAGAAAAATAACACAAATCCTATTTTTTGAAAGAAATAATGCCAGGCTTCTCCAAACATATTTCACCAGATGATACATTTCCTCAGTCTCCATAATAACATGTCATTTGCTCAGATATGGCCATTTTGGTGGGTGAGAGATTTGGAAGAGAGGAAATATCCATCAGTTCTTTAAGCTGCAGTACATTGCACTTAAAAAAAAGCAATCAAAGTTGCTGGCTGCATGGAGGACATGTTTGGAAATGTAACTTACTTTCAAAACACCTCTAGCTGGGGAGGTTGAAAAGAGGTGCTGTGACCAGTGGCACTGCCTGTACACAGTTTGAAATCCAGCCACTGCTGGCATTTGCATTCAAGTGCAGTTCAACCAGAGCCATTGGCACACTAGTCCTGGAGATAATATCTTTTTAGGGCTGTTGTGAGCAATTGCATAAAATATAGATTTGCAAACCCAAGTGGTACTGTACAATAAAACTGATGTTAAATACTGGAAGATTAAAGTACTGGGAGGACATAAAAAAACTAACTGAGAAATTATGTAAATAGCATATAAACACTTATACATTGGTGTCAAATGGGTCTCAAAAGGCCAAATGTTCATTCAAGATTAGATAAACTCCCCAAATTAAAATGTTTTTCAGAACTCCTTGGGCCTGATTCATCACTGTGTTAGTCCAGTTTTGTTAACTTCATATTCACCCTTTTCATTGGGATGAATGTCACATTGTAAGAATAAGCTTACTCTGGACAGACTCAGTAGTACATTCTTAGGTCTCATCCTAAAATGAATGCCAATTGGTACTCAACTAATGCTAGGAGCATATTGAAATTTTTGCCTTGGAGTCATATACAAGAGTCAAAACTTACAATTCAATATTCTGTCAGGAACCCATGGGTGTATGGCAAAGACACTCACGTGGAAAGCAAATACAGTCTTAATCACCTTTATTAATACAACTAATAGAGACAAGAAAACTCAGAACCAATTAAGTAAATAGCAATAATAGAGTATTAGATAAATCTTAAAGGTTATTCCTTGTTTAGAAAATGCTTATAGACTTATGCACTCACACCTGGTTCTAGGAAATCTGGTGGTAAGAGATGAAGAGACAAAGGATGGTCTCTGGGATGCCAGATAGGTCTGAGTGTCCCAATCCCTGGTGCTCAAAGACAGATGAGAGATTATAGCACTGAAAAACTGAAGAGGTGAGGTGAGCTATCTTTTTCATATAGGTTCTTGCTTATATAGACCTGGGAATCAACTGGAAAAATCATATAAACACCCAGCCTCCTCTGTCCACATTCAGCTTCCTCACTCTCATAATATTGGGATGCCTTTATTTGATAGGTTTGGATATTAATCTCTCTATATCATTACTGTGTTGCGAAAGCAAATTCATGGTTAGACATCTGCCAATGATCCAGTCCTAAAATGTTCAAGTTCAGTATCAGGTCAGTATTCCTGTGGTTGCCTAGTCTCATTTTATACCAATTTTTCTTTTAAGCAAGCTATTCCTAAATCCAAAAATCTAGGTTGTCTGTTGGGTCACTTTGTCTATGCTAAAGGTCATACACCTAAGCTTCATTTTTACTAATTTGCATAAGCCAAAGTCTTACAGGATACAGGCCTTTAGGCTCCTTGCATTATTGCTAGGAAAAGTATGGCTGAGCTGGCCCGAGGGGCTACAGTTCTGTGCTGGAATAGTGGATTTATGTGAACAACGAATTGGTCCCTAATGTCAGCAAGAGCCACTTTTTTCTCACACACTATGACTCTGAAAAATTGTCCTTTTTTGCTTCTCTGCTACTCAATGGGAAGCAGAATGATTGAACTAAGAGCCCCAAGTACCTTTAGAGCACAGAACTCACAGCTGACAACAAATGATTCTTTCTCAACCTTTTTTAAGTGGAGATGAACTTGAAGACAAATGTTTGATCTGAGCTTCTTCAAAATTTGTGGACCAGACAGAGCTCTAAATGTTACAAGTAGTTCCCATTATTATTGCCAAAACCTCAGATCCAAAAGCTCCTGGGAACAGATCCTCAGCTAGTATAAATTACTAAAGCTCTCTAGTGGAGCAATGGCAATTTACAGCAACTGAGGGTCTGACCTTAGAACTTTGAAATCTGGATCCAGTACATCTATTTTCTCTTACTCTTCAGTATTTTATGTGAATTTACTCCACAGACATATTTATACCCCTAGTTTTTTCTCTAAACCTCTACCCTGGCCCCCCTAAGATAACCGAGAGAAGCAAGCTATAGAGACTATTGCTATCTATAGAATAAAAAATTGACCAGAATAAAACCCTTTCAAACAGTTGATGTGTAAAAACAATAATAACAACAACTTATATCTGTTACAACAGAAGACATCATGGATAGTTTATATGTGAATTGTGCATGAGCACTTTTATGAAGCTGGATGTTTTGAAAGCTCCAGTAAGTGTTTTATAAGCTTCTTTCTAAGCAGTGGATGATAACTTGGTGTCAGATTTCTTTTCCTAACAAAAACACACATACTGAATTATTATATCAGACCTATTCTCTGCTGAAATTCTATGTTTGCTAGCAGAGGACAGCTGGAAAACATTTTCCATAGTAGCAAGTGTCAGAAACAGAGTTAAAATTAGAAACAAAAGAAACGTACCCCACTGCAACAGAAAATTTCAAAGCTTACATGGAATTGCTGTTTTTGTAACATACTACAATGTTCTGAAAAAAAAAATCAAAGAAAGAGATACCATTTTAACTACATCTCTACATCTAATTACCAGTTGAACAGTTCTTCCTTTCACACATTGGGATTTATCAATTGATCATAATTTGCTTTTGTTACTGTTGAAGCCTATCTTGCCCTGGTCTGTGACAACATTTTACTCTGCAGCATTCTTAATATTCTGCTTTCACATCCTGGATGACATCCAAAAATACAAAGTGACAGTTGTTTTCTCAAGTTATAAACACAGCATTGAATCCATTAAAGACTCCTCTGGTGATTCTTGTGTGACTTCAGCTGTTATGTCACAGAAAGTGCTAGTCAAAGTTCCTTTGCTTCTTGAGTATGTAATACTTCACGGCTCATTTGAAATAGCATCTTCACAAAGAAAAGTTTTATGGCAAAAGCTAAACATAGCATCCTCGGGTGGCATCTGGCAGTTTGTGATATAAAGCAAATAAGATTGGAGATTTTTATTTCCCAAAGCATTTTATGCAAAGGAGCTCAGTCTAAGCAACAGCGACTTGAAGTGAAGTGGGTTTCATGTCAGAAGTGGCTGGATTTAAATGTGGTGTTTTTGCTGCCAAGCTCCTAAAATGGATAATGATCTTTTCAGCCTTTTCCTTTTCTGCTACTTAGTTCATGATCAAAATGTTATAAATTAGGAGTGACAAGGGTTGTGTGTGTGTAAGCATACAACATGTACTTCTGCTAGAAAAGCTGAAGGAGCAGGAGATCTGGCCATTGGGAAGTGGTAGTACTATGCCCCTTCCATCCCAGCTTAAAGTTTATTGCCCAGGTGAACTCTGCAGCCACTAAGAAACAGTCCAGGATCCCCCCAATGTAGAACAATCAGAATTCCATTAGGTCTAGTGCAGTGAATGCTATTGGCATGTGCTTGAGTAAGAGTGGGGGAGTGGGAGGATGACTTGTATGCTTAGTGAGTGGAGATTATACAGGTGCCAGGGCTCTCTAGCTAACAAGACATTCTGATCTCATGAAGATCCTTTGTACTCTTGAAAAAAATATTTTGCTTTCTAAAGGGAAGTGATGGAAGCTCCATTACATAGGTCATTGAAAACCAGATGACACAAAGCCCATTAAACTATGCTGGAGAAAACAACCTTGAACTGAATGAAGGAGTAACATAACATGATTCCATCTGTTATCAATGCATTAGAAATTCCATGTTTGGCTTTGAGATGTTATATTAAGTTCCTTTAACATTTTAAATGAACACTTTTTCATTTAAGAGCTAGAAAGGTGGCTTCCAAAGAAGCAAGCCACTTGTGTCGGTTGTGGGCCGGGGGGGAGGGGGGAAGCTTGTGTGTGTTTTGTTTATTTCAATAGCTAGGAGCAAGACAAGGTGTTCCCCCCCCAGGCTGTGCCATGTTGATATTAATAGGTGCCTCCCCAAAACAGAGTTGAAATGGGACTTTAGTGGGGCATAGGCTTTATGCAGGTCCTCTACATGTTGGTCCTTATCTAACATGCAATACCAGAGTGTCTCTCTTAGCGATGCAGTACAAATACCTAGATCAAACAAGTATGTTCAATAACACACAAACAAGCTGTGCAGGAGAAGAGCAAATAGCTCCAGTCAGGCAGCAGAGCAAACATCAGTCTAGAACACCAACATAAAAAAGCCTATGACACATTTACTTCCAGATGCAGTCCACTAATTTTGCTGAATTATAGTCCTTGAATTATAGGCCCAAGGTCGGCCGGAGAGCACCCTCTGCAGTGTCCTTTTATAGACAGGTACTAACAACTTATTATTAAGCCCAATGTAAATAATTGTTACCTGAGCGGCAGAGGAAAGAGTAACTACTGTTCATATCGCTCTTTCATTGACAAAGAGGGCGGACTTTATGAGTTTTCTCTATGTAAAACTTTTACACAGAGTAAGATGGATTTATTTGGGGTTTTGGTCCCATTTGAGAGTTGGTTTCCTGAGTTCTAAGCCCTTATAGGTGAGCCCTATCAGAGATAACTGGTTCAGCATCTGTGGGCAGTAATTCCAACTTTGGGATTTAGCCGGGAGAGACCAGAGCTTCTGGCCTAGTAGGACAGGGTGGTGGGCATGATTTGACAGCACACTGGGAGACAACCCCAGGGAGATTCCTGTGATCCAGTCCATCACATCAGAGAAAGCATTCTTTTGCTATAACTGATTGTTAATATAGTCTGTTTACTTATAATAACATAGAAACACCTACACCCCTTGCGTAACAGTTAACACACAAAAATATGTTCCATATTAATAGCTTGTAACAATGATCAATATCACATTATTTAGGGAACTGCCACAAAAGACTATTGCTGCTAACAAGGAGGCAATGCAGAGATAGGAAAAATCACAATCCCATAGATCATAATTAAGGCTGGAGATGAGCTTTAGTACTTGGATCACTATGTGAATTTCTAATGACTAAATGGATCTGGATTTGCATTTTGAACATCCCTTCCGCTCATAGGTCATAGGAGGTTTAGGCTGGACGTTAGGAAAAAGTTCCTAACTGTCAGGGTGGTTAAACACTGGAATAAGTTTCCCAGGGAGGTTGTGGAATCTCCATCTATATAGATATTTAAGAGTAGGTTAGATAAATGTCCATCAGGAATGGTCTAGACAGTACTAGACTGGTCCTGCCATGAAGGCAGGGGACTGGACTTGATGACCTCTCGAAGTTCCTTCCAGTCCTAATATTCTATGATTCTATTATATTTAAGTATTTGGGTTCAGGTACCTCTATAGTTATAGTTACAGAAAGAAAGCAAAAATTGTATTATAATATAGAGCAACTGGCTCTTCACTTTGTCACTGCAAGAAACAAAGATATGAATTATTAATACAGCTAGCAAAAAAGTGACAAGAGCCACTCATAACTCTTAAGTAAAGCAGCAAATCATTTGCTTGCACTGAATAAGTTTTATCCTTATGTCACTATACAAACAAATTTTCTGTTGAGATATGATAGGAGATTTTTCTTTTTAAAGAAAAATTAAGTTATGCTTCCTGAATGGATATTGAACTGCTAAACATATTTCTTCTCATTTTCAGTACTTAAACGCATGATAGTTAACAGCAAATTAGAGGTCATCATGGACATTTTCTAGGTGTAATTGCCCTTAACTGGCTGTGGTTTACATATTTTAAAAATATATTTAGTACTTAATCTTTGGAGAAAAAGACTCAAGGTTTAATTTCTCTGGATAAGGTATGAAAATGCAAACTTTTCAGCAGAATAAAAAGTCTGGAATAGGTTCACCAGCTGGAGACAACATATTCAAAGATATCTGGAACCCAAATTTGAAAATAGGCACCTACTGGAATCATGAAAAGCACTTAGGCAGGTTAAAGGCCAAACTCATGTTGGAATAACTGCAACATCAATCCTGACCTCAGAATGACTAGGTGTCTTCTGAAATCCCTCTTTCTCTGTGTATCTCTAGACCATATTTAATAAGCAGCAATAACTCCACTGGTTTCAATGAGAACTTTTTTTAGCCACCCGTGATCTCTTTGTCACTGTCAGAATCACACATTATGCTACCAGTTGAATCACTCTATGGCCCACTGGTTGGACCATTTTGTAACAGTAATAAGAACTGTAGTTGCTGAGGTGCTCAGACCCAAATGGCTCTGGATACTTCACAAAATATAGTAAAACCTATGGACAAATGGAAAAAGATCACTATAACTCAATAAACATATTCTGAAATTTACTGTAGGAATAGAGAAGTGGAGTTGATGGAGGAAAACAAACACCTACAAATAAGACACAGTAATGAAGCCAAGAAAAGCTCTCAGTCTGCAACATGGAAATTTCCTAATATATCTATATCTATATCTATATCTATATCTATATCTATATCTATATCTATAGCAATATCTATAGCAATATCTATATCTATATCTAATCAGAGCCCACTATCTGAGGGCCCAATATATACAGTGTCTGTAAGTACCTCCTTAAACATCAATGAGAGACTTTGTAAATGAATACATTTTTTCACATTACATTTCATTTCTCTGCTTAAAGGAAACCTAGCTGAGTTGTTAGTCTGTCTCTCTTTGCAATGACAATGAAATTATGAGAACATGCTTTAGGATTAGGTTTAGCTTTTTGCACAGGCATTACATCTAAGACACAAATGTGGTTCATATTGCCAGGTGCTCCTGACTCCAGGTTGAGAGAAGAACTTAATACCATTTTACATAGTTCATTGCCCTTGGGCCCCAAAGTCCTTTTGTTTTGATATTCATTGCCAAATGCTTGTATTAAATTAAACACAAACCAAAACTGTAAACCAAATTCTTTCTGATCCAAGTTTCAACCTTCTCTAGGGAGGAACAGAGGAGTAGCCATGCTGATCAAACCAGTAGTCCATCTATTCCAGCATCTTATCTATAGCAATAATTCTTACCAGATGATTCAGAGAAAGGGATTACAAAGCACTGTGCAGGCAGTTCTCTAATAGCTTGCCAATAGCAGAAGTTCCTAACCTTCATCAAATGTAAAGTGTCTTATGAGCCCGTCTACAATCTATTACTACTTTTCCGTGGTTGTCATGCCAACAAAGACATTGACTTGTTCATTACTTGCCTGTTTACCTATGTTAATCGAGAGGCTGTGCCTTTAAATTAGTATGTGTCCTTTACCTTCTCTTTATTAGATGCTTTAGGTAATGCAAAGATGATTTGCTGGTAATCTTGTTCATTTGTTTGACTCTGCTTCCAGCACATGAAATGGACCCTAGGGCAGTGGTGTGTGTACAGTATGTGTGGGAGGAAGGCAGAGATAAAGAAGCTCTTTAGGAAATCAGAATGTACATTAAATTACTCCTTGCTTCGCCTCAGCTATTCTCCTTCCTTGGTCCTTGACTTGGTTGCCAAAGCCATTGGTGGGAGGGGGAAAGGGAAAGAGGGAATGCTAAGTGTTTGTGAATATTATTACCTATTAATAGTTTGGGTTAAATAGTGTGCAAGAACTGCTGCCAAACCTAGAAACTTAGATGTTTGGCAAAAGAAAAGGAAAGAAAAAAATCCTTCAGCAGCTCATGGCAAACTTCTGAATGCCTAATAAGTAGCTGTCAAAGCAGAAAGCCAGGGCAAGGATGTACTCTTGAACAATAATGGATTAATCTGCATAAGAGAAGTGTGGGTGTATGTGAAAAAAAGAATTGATGAGAAAATACTATCTTTGAAAAAATTGAGAATTTGCTGCTATTAAAGATGATACAAATAAGATTTATTAGAAACACCCCTTATTTCTGTGTGCGTGTGTGTGTGTAAGCGAGAGAGAGAGAGATGAGATTACATTTTAAAAAAGCCTGAGTGGACCCATTGCTTGATTTAGGAAGGGACTTAGGGTAGGCTCTAAGGCTCAGTGGATTTTCAGAACAATTCCTTTTTTATACCAACGTCTCTTGAATGTTCTATTGTCTGAGTGTAGCCAGGGCCTGATCAAAAGGTTCTTAAATATTTCTATTAACTTCAACAGGTTTTGGATCAAAATCCCCAGAAGCTGGGTCCTAGCCAAGCTTTCAGAGTCAGGCTGCTCAGTGAAGATTTGCAGTAGTTCTCAGAGGTCCTTCATGGACAAGTAAGCACTTCTGAGTTAATCATGGTGGAGATGCTATGTTGATTTAGAGCTCCAGGAGGGACTGGGGAGTAATTACTTTGAATGGCTCTGGGGAGGAGCTATTTCGAAATAGCAGCACTGGAGCATCTACACTACTGCTATTTTGAAATAGCTATTTTGGAATAGGCTTTATTCCTTGTGGAATGAGGTTTACAGAAATCAGAATAAGCCATCTGTTATTTCAAATGTATTTCAAAATAATGGAATTGCTGTGTAGATGCTCACATTGGCCATTATTCCAAAATAACTGTGCGGTGCACATACACCTAAACAGAAGAGAGATTTGGGAAATTTCTTTCCCTTTAATAAAGTGCACCCCTTTTCTGCATACGACTAAAACATCTCTGCCCGAGATGAGCTATGGTTAGGGTTTATAAAACACTTCTGAAGAGCAATGGTATTGGCTTTAGAATCAACTAAATTGTTGGTCCCAGTACCCCCTTTATGTCTTCCCCAGCACCTCATTGGCAAGCCTGTTCTCAGCAGACATTTGAAAACTTCTACATATTTACACTGTGTTTGAGTTCTCTCAATCCTCTCACACTGTGGATGTGTCTAGACTACAGGGTTTTTTCAAAAAAAAGTGGTCTTTTTTTGAAAAAACTTCCCCTGCATCTAGACTGCTGCTGCGTTCTTTCGAAAGTAAATCGAAAGACCATGGCAGTTTTTTTGACCACGGAAAACCTCATTTTACAAGGAATAATGCCTTTTTTCAAAAGTGCTCTTTCGAAAAAAGGCACTATGTAATGCAAACTGTGCTTTTTCGAAAGAGAGCATCCAGACTGTCTGGGTGCTCTCTTTTGAAAAAGCGGCTTGCTTTTTCAAAAGTACTAGTTGTAGTCTAGACGCTCTTTTTTGAAAGAGGTTTTTTCGAAAATATCTTTCAAAAAAGCCCCTTTCGAATGAGGCTTGCAGTCTAGACATAGACTATAGTATTTGTCTTTTGTCTATGTGGACTGTGTATTTTTCAGTAAATGGCCTAACATATTGTTGCTCTCTGAAAATAAATGGTAAGGACCAGTCCCACAATGAATTACATGTAGGTACTTGGATCCAGATGGACATCATAGCATGATAAAATCTTAAATAATAACAACAGTAAGACCTAAGCAACCACAGTTAATCAAATTAATATGACTATTAGTGATTAATATTAATTACAAACCACCAGGAAGTGGAAAACATTAAGTGCAATTTTTAAAATGCTTTTATTTCATTGCAGTGTTACCTTGAGAATAGAGAAATTAAATTTTAAAATATGTTGTGATATTTTTCATTATTGATGTATTTCAGATTCTAGCACTACACTGACAAAAACGAAAACCAAAATCCAAACCAAAAAACTTCATCCTTTTCCACTACAAAAATTTGGGGGTAGGTTGCACTTCTTAGGGTCAATATACCAAACACACAGGTTCTTGCTGATATGACGAGAGGTTCAGATAAGAGATCTAGAGAATTGAAATAGATGCAAAATAATTATATGAATGGCTTGCTGGTTGCACTATGTGCTGACTATCTCTTTTGATAGAGGGATATAAATTAGACGGGATTTAAATATCCCGTGCTTCATTTGCATAATCGTGTCATGGCGCTCTTTAGAAGAAGCGCTATTTCAAAAGTAAAACCGCGGTCTAGATGCGGTTCTGGAGAAAATGGCAGGCTTTTTTGAAAGATCCTCTACTCCTCATTTTTTGAAGTGTTTGTTCAAAAGTGCGCCATGATGCGATTATGCAAATGAAGCACGAGATATTTAAATCCCCGCTTCATTTGCAGTTTTGAAGTGTCTAATTTACATCCCTCTGTTGAAAGAGGGATGTCGTCTAGGCACAGTCTCAGTTTTTTCTAAGCTAGATGGACTCTTGGTAGCAGTTATATAACAGGGTAGATATCTGGTTCTTCATTTGAATCCATGCAAGTTACAATGAAATTTCATAAATAATCACTCTCCTCCCCACAAAATAAAAAATAAAAAACTGAGAACATAAATTTAATTTGTGTCAGATGTGAAAGGAATTAGCTTCTTCTGGATTTCAGTTCTGTGCCACTGAAATTTCTGAATCAGAATCTCTGATCACACAGCAAGAAATTTTTAAAAGGAACTTTTTCATGATCAAAATGTCTTGCTGAGAAAAAAGCATCATCGTCTGTGCCTGCTGCTTCCCTGAGAACAGGAAAGCAGCTACTGTGAGTTATTGAAGTTGTTCATCAAAAAATCTATCTCAGGTTGTAGGGGTTTGCATAAGAGATGCTCTTTAGGAGGAGTTAATTTACAATGCATGACCCAAAACAGTCCTACCAAATTATACCCAGTGAAACTCAAGCTTCTAATTCTCTGCTGTGTTAGCTCCCACACTTGGAGTGGCTGAACTGCCTGATGCCTACATATGGAAACATGCATTGAGGAGGTAGCACGGTCCAGTAGGCTGGACATTGGTCAGACAGAAGTTCCGTTGTTGGTTTCTGACATTGACATGGCAGAGTCAAATCTTGGAGGGGGGAAGAGAAGGGAGTGGGAGGCCACCTCCCAAGGGCTCAGGCACTTCCTCTCATTCTCTGTTTTGTATGGTTTTGGTCTCCTTCTGCAGGTTGTGAGGGCCATCAACTCCATACTGCTACAGAGAGTCATCCGCCTGGGAGACCTGGACCCAATCGTTGCAGGATTTGCCATTCTTGGGATCCCAAACTACAGTGGAGCCATAGATGGGAACCACATCTCGATCTGCACACCTGAACATCGAGTGGCCCAGTATATCATCCACATCCTGCTTGACCACCATGAATAGTATACAGACATTTTAGTCTGGTGGTTGGGAAGGGCACTCTATACCCGCATCTTTCGTAACTCCGGCCGCTACGGTAAACTGGAGGCTGGCACATACTTCCCTAACTGTGACTTTGGGTTTGGGAATGTGCAGATGCCTCTGTGCATGATGGGAGAGGTGGCCTACCCCCTACCTGGACCCCATCAGGGACCAGTTTAACTCCCATCTCAGCCGAGTGAGGAAGAGGGTGGAGTTGGCTTTCAGCCAACTCAAGGCATGGTTCAGGTGCCTTCTGACCCATTTTGACATAGGGGAATACAACGTCCCCGAGGTGGTGTTGGCATGTTGTGTCCTCCACAACATTGTGGAGAGGAAGGGGAAGCCTTCCTCTTGGGTGGGAGGCAGAGGCAGGCCGTGAGGAGTGACTCTTTGAGCAGCTGCAGACAGCTGCCATCCACCAGGCCCATCAGTCTGGGGTGTGCATCCAGGAGGCCCTGAGGGAGAGTTTCCCTCAAGGACCCCAGTTACTCTTCCCAGGGCCTTCCTACTAGGGGCCTCTGGCTTTCTCCAATATCTCTTTCTCACCACAACCCCTCCCTTTGCCCCTTCCCTGACCTGTTTTGATTTGAACAGAACGATTTTTCATTTAAAAAAAGCTAGGGAGGAGAAGAGAGGCTCAAAACCTGGAGGGAAAGGGGGGGGGGATCAGGGCTGGGAGTGGCATGTGGGGTGGCTGGATGTCCCACCTCGGGTGTGGGGCCCTCATCAAACTTGAGGTTGGGTGGGTCTGGAACCACAGGGGGATGGGCGGGGGGGGGGGGGGCGGAGCGGGATTAGGTATGGTGGGAAGGAAGGGGTCATGGGCATTGCTTGGGGAGGGAGCAGAAGCATCGCTTGGAGGACAGGGGAGGGAGAATGGGCATAGCAGGGAGGACAGGAGGGTGGTAAGCAGGAGCAGTGACAGCAACCGGGTGTGCCATCATTTCCTGCATGAGGGCAAGCATGTTGTTG
Organism: Pelodiscus sinensis; assembly: GCF_052426305.1. Taxonomy (NCBI): domain Eukaryota; kingdom Metazoa; phylum Chordata; order Testudines; family Trionychidae; genus Pelodiscus; species Pelodiscus sinensis. The sequence continues at coordinate 34,847,078 of NC_143056.1, forward strand.
CCCTGCCACATGAGCTGGCCCCACATGAGGGTCTGCCAGTCTGTGTCTTCCTGGACCTTCTGGCCATGGTCTGCTGCATTTCATGCAGGACACCCACATGCTGCCTCATCAACTCCTTCTGGACCTTGGAGCACTTTTGGGTCCCCTGGGGTTGGGCAGCTGGCACAGGTGGCATCTCACCCCTCAGTCCCGGCTAGTCTGGATGGGGAAAACACAAAGAGGAAGAGGCAGTCAGTCATTCATGCAGTCACTGTCCCTGAGGCTGTGCCCTCCTCTGTGAGCAGCGATCAATAGTCCTCAGGCCAGAGGATGGGGGGTGTCCTGGGAGCAAAGCCATGTTTGGCCTGCACAACACGTCCTGCCTCACAGGGGCCCTGAGGCGCCCAGGGAACCATTCTGTCCGCTTCCCCACCCCTCATGCACAAGCAGGATAGGAAAGTGTCTGGCCACAGCGGGATCCCATGGGCGGCAGAGGAGCCAGGAGCATCTTGGCCCTTCCTGCGGCCCACACACACACCTGAACCTTGCAGCACTGTCTGCAGGAGCGGGTTGTGCCTCGCATGTGCAGGCATGCTCATTTGCTGTATGTACCACTCCTCAGGGTCTCTGGGGTCATGCCTGCACCCTTGTGGCTAGCCTGCTTCTAGCCGTGGCAGGTGGTGGGAGGGCAACACCCCCGGGGCCAGATGTGTGTGTGGCCTGCCTTGAGCTTCGGATCAGGAGGCTGGGCAGGCTTACGGGCTGCCCACTGAGTCCGCGTGACACACAATAATGCTGCATGTGGTTCCATGTGCACGGACTGCAGCACAATGTCCAGTCTAAGCAGGTTGAGCAATGCTCACACCCCTCCCCCTCTACCCCCACCTCTCCCACCCTGTGTGTGTGACAAACTGAGAACACTCACCTGAAGATCCCTCTATGGTGCTAGATGATGCCTGGGATACATCGTGGCTCATGGCAACCAGCTCCAGGGACAGCGTCACTGTGGCTGTGTCGTCCTCCTCCTGATGTCCCTCATCCTCTTCCTGCTCCATGACCTCCTGCCGGGTGATGACAGGCGTCTCCAACCCGGAGTCTACCACGATGAGTGCGGAAATGGCTTCCCCACCCCCCAGGATTTGTTGGAGCTCCTGGTAGTAGGGGCAGGTGTGGGGTCCTGCCCCAGAGCATGAGCTATGCTCTTTGGCCTTCACATATCCCTGGTGAAGCTCCTTCACCTTACTCTGGACCTGTTCTAAGGTCCGGAGTGGATGTACCTGCTCTGCCAGGGATTCGGCCATCTGGCCATAAATCTCCACGTTGTGGCGTTTGGACTGGAGATCCTTTAAGAGGAGCCAGGAGACAGGAACTATAGAGTTGTGATTTCTTTGGACAGAGTGGCCACCAGGGCACCTGTGTTATTTCCTGGAGGCTTCTTTTTTTGAAAAGAAATTCCTCTTCTTCATCCACACACTTCATCTTTTTCCGAAAGAGCTCTTTTGGAAAAGGTGTTCTTCCTCATAGAAAGAGGTTTATGGCCATTTTTCCGAAAAAAAACCTCCGTAGTGTAGACATAGCCTAACATGGAAGATGACAGCAGAAGGAGCTTTAGGACTTGTAGCACACAGAGCATAGAAGAAGTATCCTTCACCACATACACACTTTAGTTTATTCTCAATCATAAATTCTCAATCATTAAGTTCAGCTTTGGTGTATACAAGTGTAACACTCTGAGAATTGTTTTTGTTTCTGCTAGGGTTTGATTTTGATTCCTCCAAATCCCAAATTGATGTGTGAGAGACACTGGTTTTGCACACCTTCTGAATGCCAAATCAGTGCAAGTTATAATACTTTGCCTCTTGCAGCCACTTACCAGTACAGTCATTTTCACAAACTTTGCTTGATTTGTAATTTATCAGTTTTTACCTCAGTTTTCTCATCGTTAGCACTGGGACTAATCATACCTTCTGTACTTCACAGGTGCGTGATGATTCATTCATCAATGTTTATAAAGTGCATTGAAACTTCCAGATGGATACACTACAGAAGGACAAAGTATTAATTATTGTTTGAATAAAAAGGAAAATGATGGCCACAATTTACACTCACTCCTGCTGCCTGAGAGCTGTAGAGTTAAATTTTTAAAGCTCCAACTATTCCAATTGGGATATGTCATTTATGGCTAACTACAGTATAATTTTTCATGCAATGATCTTTACTTTCATATTTAAATCTAGTTTTCTTTAATTTCAGTTTTTCTGGAAACAGCCATATTGCCATGAACACAAATTAAGGTAGATGAACATTAATAATGTCACTTCACAGCTGTTTTTAACTTAAATAATTACCGCTCGCGCCTTATGATCAATATTCTAAATGCCTAAACTATTCAATTAGGAACACAAAGTACTTTGTCTCATTATTATTATTATTATTATTAAAATCAGGTTTTAGCTGAAGTACCTGAAACATTCATGTTATACAAAAATATGACGGGGCTGTTAATTTATTAAAAAGAATGGGCTTATTTTTGATAGAAATTTAGCAGCTCTGTAGCTTTGTAAATTTATTACATTTTTAAAAAGCCATTGAAATTAATGCTAAATTAATTACTGGTGCTATGAACCCTCTAGCATATGTTGCTATTAATTGTGCCCATTATCACAAAATAAACATCTCTTTATAAAAACAAATGATGTTTCATCTTCATATTCCTGATTGCGAAACCCTCCTTCACAGCTGTTGCTGTTTCTGTTTTTGTGCTTTTGCTGTAAAGGGCCACCTGCTATAATAGATATTTAGGTTGTTTTTATCCCAGAGGGGATTTTTTTTCCAAAACATCAACATAAAAAGTAACAGCTACAACAACAACAGAAAGTAAAATATAAAAGTTGAGAACTATAATTTGATTATTTTAAACAGTTTCTACAAAAAAAATTAGAATGATTAAGTATTTATGTTGACTGTATTTCAGATTTATTGCCAGTCTTATGTTAGCATGGTTCAGAGCAATGTAATGCAAACAATGAAGTGTTTTGCATGGGCTGCTATCCACCCATTTACTAGTTTTAGAGCAAAGTGTCATCAATTTCAATAGCTTGTTCTGAGTATTTGCAAAGTGAATAAAATGTAGTAAAGGTTTTTGTCACTGATGTCAACAGGTGTACCTTGGAATAAACACAAGGAGCCAAGTTAGAAGGTATTCTTTTTACACATTTGCTAGAAATGCATGTCTATTTTAATGAGATATCCTGGGAGTGGAATATCCATGTGGGAGAATTAATCTTGTATCTCAGCCTTTCTTGTTTAATTTTCATTTCTTTTACTTCTTTTGTAATTTACTTGGAATAACACTGACAAAGGTATGCTATTAATTATAAGTATTTGTTCCCTCATCTGGACTTTTATCTCTAATTGTGTCCCTCATTGGAACATACCAAGGCAAGTGTGTAGAGTTTAGTTCTAATTCAGATTCTGATATGTTAGCGACCTCATGATCGTCAAGCACTACCTGTCTAACAGACACAAGATTGGGCATATTGTAGATGTATCATTTTATCTTTCTTAAAAAAAGGCACACTATGTATATAGGTGGGAGGATGAGAAAGCAGAGGATAACCTGGGTAGAAAAGAGAATGGCAATGAACATTACTGTCTTGTAATACTTAAAAATTAAAAATATGAAGGATAGAGAATTCCTTATATCAGTTCAAGGAGGTGCAACTAGGAATTAGTCTCCCAACAGTGAAATCTATTGGTTTGTGCAGTAACCTCCCAAGGAAAGCAGTGAACGTTTTATTATTGGAGACATTTAAAATTTGTCTTAAAAAAAAAAAAACCTACAAAAATCTACCTTAGGGTAAATGATGCATCAGTAAGCAGATGGACTAGATGAAATAATGTCTTTTCTTTCTCTGATATGTGAGATTCTCTGACTCAAGTCTCTTTTGTACCAAAATGACTAATTTAATCAGGAACTGTTGTTATTACCTATTATTACATGTATCAAATATAGCCTTTTCACTTAGGCCTAATATGTCAATTTTGTTACATTATTAAATACAAATTGGTTGCTAGGAGAACTGGTAAGTGAAAGTTCACAGTTGGAGTAGGTGGTAAACCTAGCTGTTATATAATTAACTCAAAATTATAGAGCAGTAAATATATAGGTAATTTTGCTGTTACTTAACGAATAACCTCAGCAATTTAATCAGATATCAGTGAGCTAAAATAATATGCAGCTGCTCTCTAAATATGTTAATTGACATCTGACTTGATACATCTAACTTGCTATATACTAATTAAATGAGTTAATATTCTCTCTTAGTGGAAGAAAAATCAATTAATAGTGGAGTGGACATTAAACTACTATGCTACCTGGTTTATCATTTCTTTACACCACCTGTGAGAGCATCACCTCGGAAGTAAATGGATGTGTTGGGAATAAGGTCAGACTCTTGGAGTCTAATGTGATCCTGGCCCTGCAATTATTTCCTTTTATGCCACCCTCCTTTATGTCCTCATTTTTGTACTAGAGCAGCCCATGCTACATGCAGTCCATACAACTTCCCTCTATCCCTTTCTCCCCATGCTTCTCATGCACTGGGGTCCTTGGCCTTATCTAGCCCCTTCCCTGCTTCTTCCCCTCCTTCCCAGAACTTCAACTGTTTTACAGCACTCCAGATTTATGCCTCATTCCTGCTCCTCCCCATTCCTCCTAAAGTTTGAATGCTGCAAATCAGCTGATTTATGATGCTCCAGCTTTGGGAAGGAGGGAGGGAGAGGAGCAGGGATGGGGCATGAAACAACCGATTCCTGGTGCTCTGGAAATGCTGGGAGGGAGGGATGGATGGGGAGGAGAAAGGAGAGAGTGAACTTAGGAGAAGAGGAAGGGTTTGAGGAAAGGGGTGGAGTGGTGGCAGGGCCTTCAGTGGAGGAGAGTGTTGAGCAGCTCCTGGCAAAATCAGAAGTGACACACACTTAGAGCAAGGGCATGTGTGAGGCACATGTTGATTGCACACAACATTGTGAGAGCCATGTGATCCCTCTGCTTCTTTGTTACTGTTGCTGGCAATTTAATTTGCCACTACTACTGGTTCTCTTTGTGTTGAAAAGGCATGATAAAGAAGAAGAATCAAATGCAATGTATTTAATCCTATTCTTGGGGCCATGGTTAGTGCAGATGCCCAATTTCAATCTTGTGGCCCACTGAGATGAAGGAGGGCCACTCATGCGGCTAACTCACTAGCCTTGGTTGTCCATCACTGTATCAGACCCTTTTCCCCTTCAGCTACCAATTAGTTTTAATTTGTCTGAATTTTAATGAAGGCGTTTTAATGACATTTTAATAGTATTTTTTAAAATGAACAGTATTTGAACAATCCAGAAGAGGGCATGAGGGACACTTATTTATAGTTATAAAATAAAAAATAATGTATAAGAATGAAATGATTATAAACCCGAACATTTATTTAGTCAGTTGATCCTCAATTATGCATGTTGCAAGCAGAAGCATGCATTATTGTGCAATAATAGTAGGACTTTTCTTCCATGGTCTGTGGCTACGAAGAGGATGGCAATGTTGTATTTTATAATGTAACATCAAATACTTAAACAGTGCTCTTCGTTATCCCCATTTTACAGCTAGAGACTATAAGGCACCAAGAGGTGACAAATTGCTCAAGGTAACAGAAAGAATCAATGCTGAGGCTGTTAAACCCAAGTCTTTTAACCATTAGATAACATCACCAGGATACTCAAGGAGCTCATAGAGGAGATATCTGAGCCTTTAGCTATGATCTTTGAAAAATCATGGAAGACAGGGGAGATTCCAGAGGACTGGAAAAGGGCAAATATTGTGCCCATCTATAAAAAGGGGAATAAGAACAACCCAGGAAACTACAGATCGGTCAGTTTAACGTCTGTCCCAGGGAAGATAATGGAGCAGGTAATTAAGGAAATCATAGGCAAACACTTGGAAGGTAATAAAGTGATAGGGAATAGCCAGCATGGGTTTGTGAAGAACAAGTCATGCCAAACTAATCTGATAGCTTTCTTTGATAGGATAACGAGCCTTGTGGATAAGGGAGAAGCGGTGGATGTCATATACCTAGACTTTAGTAAGGCATTTGATACGGTCTCGCATGATATTCTTATTGATAAACTAGGCAAATATAACTTAGATAGGGCCACGATAAGGTGGGTGCATAATTGGTTGGATAACCGTAGTCAGAGAGTTGTTGTTAACAGTGCTAAATCTTGCTGGAAAGGGATAACAAGTGGAATTCCGCAAGGGTCTGTTTTGGGACCCGTACTGTTCAATATCTTCATCAATGATGTAGATATTGGGATAGAGTGTACGCTTATTAAGTTTGCAGATGATACCAAACTGGGTGGGGTTGCAACTTCTTTGGAGGATAGGGACATAATTCAAAATGACCTTAGCAAGTTAGAGAAATGGTCAGAGGTAAACAGGATGAAGTTTAATAAAGAGAAATGCAAAGTGCTCCACTTAGGAAGGAACAATCAGTTCCATACATACAAGATGGGAAGCGACTGTCTAGGAAGGAGCATGGCGGAAAGGGATCTAGGGGTCATAGTGGACCACAAGTTGAATATGAGTCAACAGTGTGATGCTGTTGCAAAAAAAGCAAATATGATTCTAGGTTGTATCAACAGGTGTGTTGTAAGCAAAACTCGTGAAGTCATTCTGCCACTCTACTCTGCACTAGTTAGGCCTCAGCTGGAATACTGTGTCCAGTTCTCGGCACCACATTTCAAGAAAGATGTGGAGAAATTGGAAAGGGTACAGGGAAGAGCGACAAGAATGATTAAAGGTCTAGAGAACATGACCTATGAAGCCAGGCTTCATGAACTGGGCTTGTTTAGTTTGGAAAAAAGAAGATTAAGGGGGGACATGATAATGGTTTTCAAATATCTAAAAGGGTGTCACTAGGAGGAAGGAGAAAATTTGTTCCTCTTGGTTTCTGAGGACAGGACAAGGAGTAATGGACTTAAAGTGCAGCAAGGGAGGTTTAGATTGGACATTAGGAAAAAATTCCTAACTGTCAGGGTGGTCAAATATTGGAATAAATTGCCAAGGGAGGTGGTGGAATCTCCTTCTCTGGAGATATTTAAGAACAGGTTAGACAGACATCTGTCAGGGATGGTGTAGACGGAGCTTGGTCCTGCCTTGAGGGCAGGGGACTGGACTCGATGACCTCTCGAGGTCCCTTCCAGTCCTATAATTCTATAATTCTATGATTCTATTAATCTTGTGTTGTATAGAATCATAGAATATTAGAGCTGGAAGGGACCCCAAGAGATCAAGTCCAGTCCCCTACCACCATGGCAGGACCAAGCATCATCTAGATCATCCTTGATAGATGTTTATCTGACCTGCTATTAAATATCTGCAATGATGGGGATTCCACAGCCTCTGTAGGCAATTTATTGCAGTGTTTAACCAACCTTGAATTATGAAGTTATGTCCAGCGTAAACCCCCCAGGCTGCAATTTAAGCCCATTGCTTCTTGTCCTATCATCTGGGGTTAAAAACAATAATTTTTCTCCCTCCTCTTTTAATACCCTTTTTGGTACTTGAACGCTATTATCATGTCCCCTCTCAGTTTTTTTCTTTTCCAGACTAAACAGTGTAGAGCCGTGTTGAGCTAATCCTGACCATGCATCCATGAGCAGACATGATGTATCACGTCCACAGAATGCAATATACACACATAGCACATATTTTGGAAAGACCAACACAAATGCAATATTTTGCTCAGATTTACCTATTACTTCTCAATAAATGCCCTTGTAACAGTTACATGAAATTAAATTGAGTTACAGTAAATGCCTTTTTTAGGATGCAAATACAATGCAGTGCATTACTAAAATACCTATTCCAACAGTTCTCCAGGTCCCTTCCAGTTCCAGTATTCTATG